>NW_022983864.1:5537930-6243361 GCF_011692745.1 Arthroderma uncinatum | reverse complement strand
AACCCCAACCCCAACCCCAAACCCCAACCCCAACCCCAACCCCAACCCCAACCCCAAAGGCCTAAAAGCTATTAAAGAAAAAATCTCTCTAATAAACCCTTTTTTTATCTACTATTCTTTTAATAAAGAATTCTAGCTCTTTATTAATAGCTAAGCGGCTATTAAGAGACTAAGAAAATCTTACTTAGAGGGTAGAAAATACTATATCTTTAGGATTAAAAGAATAGCTAAAGAGTTAAAAAAAAGAGACTATTAAATTAAAATAGCTTAGAAAATAAAAAAGTAGACTTTATAGCTAAACTTAGGGCTAGAACTAGAGACCTAGAGGATATCTCTAAAAATAAATATACCTCTCTAGCTAATATTACGAGATATATTAAAGAAGTAGGGCTAGAAGAATAGAATTAAGACCTAGAGGAAAAGAAAAAAAGAAATCTAGAAAAGTACTATTTACCCTTTAATATATCTCTAAAATAGTAAGTATTTAAAAATTAGTAGCCTAAAAGAAACTAGTCTATAAGATATTAGCTTAAATTAGGATATAGATACTTTAAATCCTATCTAAGAAGGCTCCCTAACTATAATAGCTAAGTCTATTAGGCCTATAAGAGAAATTAGAAAGAAAACTCTAACTACCTCCTACTTACCTATTTCTACTATAAAGAGATTAGAGATAGGCTTAAAAAGGAGCTTAAGATAAAAAACTAGAATCTAAAATATATTTTTTAGACTAAAAAGGAAAGAAAATAGCATCTAAGTTATTTAAAAGAAATAAAAATAGCTATTAGAAAGTAGCTATTAGGAGAAATTAAAATATAGGGTAGTAAGCTCTAAAAGTTATTCCTTAAAAAACTATTTCTTATTTAAAACTTATTTATTATCTCTTATTTCCGTATCCTTTTTCTTTTACTAATAACTATACCTAGTTCTTTATAAAAGAGACTATACTATATTAAATTTTTTATCTTTACTAGATAGTTAGAAGATTGCCCTTATATATTTAAATTTAGCTATAAAAGGTTAACTTAGATTAACTTAGGTAGTAAACTCCCTATAGTCTTTGACTATATAGGAGTATAATAAAGAATAATAATAATAATCAAACTTTACTAGATAATATAGAAACCCAAAGGGTTGAGCACGTGACCTTGACGCTGGGGGTCACGTGGGGGCCTCGTGGTCACGTGGGAGGCTTCTGGATACACTGGCATGACACGGACTCTATCTACGGTAGAGTCTGACTAAGGGCCGATTATCTCAACATTCTGTTCTGGAACTCTATCCAATGAGCGTTTATCCTAGGGCTGCGCCGCAGATGGTCTGTAACACCAACGCGGGGAAGATGAGTTATATTAAGCTGACGCGCTCCTGCTTGTGCTCGTCACTTCTATATTCTTTATTGTACACTATTATTCATCTTCATGTTACCACCTGCAAATGCCGCTATGCTTCAAAAGTCCCTTGAATTAACGACGAAGCTGGTTGCCGCCAGTAGCAGCGCTGTGACCACGGTGACGAGCGAAGGTAGCCAGCTAGTTGCGGCTTACGGTCCACAAATGCTGGAAAAGGCATCCGGTATAACTCACGTTGTTTATCAGGGCGCTGGCGAGGTTAGTTATGCTATTCCCTTATTTTATAGGCAAAAGCTGAAATCTATAACTAATCAAGGCCACCGAGTGGGGAATTGAGAACCCTCTTCTGGCTACAGCCGCCGTTGTTGGCAGTGCAGGCGTTCTTGTCATTGCTGCCCCAGGCATAGTAACTATGCCGGCTCTTGCAGCCATGGGATTCACCTCTACGGGGGTTCAACTTGGTAAGTCAACTAAGGACATCCAAGTGTTTGCTCCCTCTAATAATTGCCGGTTGAATTCCAGGTTCTGCCGCTGCTGTCGTTCAAGGAACTATTGGAAATGTCGCGGCTGGCAGCCTGTTTGCAGTGGCGCAGAGCGCTGGCGCAGGCGGCGCAGGCCTGGTAGCGATTAACGGGGGTGTTCAAGCTGGGGGAGCGTTGGCTGCTGCCGGCGGAGGGCTTGCGTGGCTGAGGTCAAAGGTTATGGGGTAAGAGATAGAATGGCCCCTCAGCCCCCACGAGGCTCAGTTCTTAATTGTACATTCAAGCTGTTAAACGCCCTATGTTACAGCTTGTCGTAGTTATATTACGTTATCTATATGACAAAGGTACCTTGCGGACCCCTAATAGCTAGTTATTAAAGGCGACGCCGCACCAAGAGGCAGTGAGAGGCGCCAGTTATTCAGCATATATATAGCCTGCTGCCCTCCCAGGCACCTGAGAGAGTCTATCCACGTTCCACTTGATATATACAAGCATATTGCATAGCTATGGGGTCTGACTATTACTCTCGTTTCCCGGGCTTTCAGTCCAATCCAACTGCGTCTTCAACGAACGAATTTACCCGCCTGGCACGTCATATGGGCTGGAGCAAAAAATCCAAGACCTACAAGAGGGAGCGGGCAAGTTTCATGGCCTCAGAATTCGGCACCCACTACGGCATAGACGGGGCAAAGCTACAGAACTGGCAAGCTCTTTGCCTTGAACTTCAAATCAAAGAGCCCATCGACACAATCACTAAATGCCGGAAGGTCTGTCTCCACTGATACTTTGGATTTGACATAGCTAACAGGCTGAAAGGCGCTCAGCAAGGTCCATGTTAATCTGGTTGACCTTATCGACGCCCGTCGAACCGGCAAGGCTCCCACGAAATTTCCGAATTCCCAGTCGCTTAGGAAATATACAGTCTCAGAGGGCAAAATATTTCCCAAAGCAGCCGCTAAGGAGGAGGGGTTCCTCAAGGCCTTGCTCCGACGCATTCTGTAGACTCTTAGGGGGCGGTGGAGTTATACTTGCTCTGACGGACGGGTGAGCATGGAAGTGTACAAGTCGGGAGATTCAAAACATTTCACGGTGGGAGGAATCTATTAACGCTTTATATAAGAGTTATATTATTATTTAAATCACTATATCTGATTTTTAGATTGGCCTTTTAGCCACTCAGGCCCCTATTAGCTTATGGCGGTGGTAGGGGTAGGCAATATACTCTTTTGACAAATTTTTTGTATAATAGATAGTAGATATCATGAAGTTGAATTAGATTTAAGGGGTTTGTAAACCATTCTACGAAACCCAAAATCAGGCTCAGAATTCCCCTACCGAAATCAGTTCCCCATTTAAGATCCATCCAAGGTGACTCCTCCCAAGACTTTGTCCTTTCCTTCGTAGATTCAATAAAATTTTGAGAAATGGTATTGGGCTTCTTGTAAATCGGCACTCCGTTGCCATGACTCCATCAAAAGTTGCCCGGCTCGCCGGATCTACGAACCCGTCGCCGTGGACCTTTACCCCGTTGTCATTTGGCGCGCAGGAAGTTAGGCCTAGAAACCGGCAAAGTAGGAGGTACTCTTCGTGCTGTCTCAAATATAGTTGGCCCGCGAACAGATTTAGTTGCATGGTGATGGCTGGTTTTAATGGCGACGTCGAAACAGCCGGGATGGTGAACGCGGTGAGGTCCTCCATTGACGGTGTAGAGGCACTTATGCGCGGTGAATAGACATGTAGCGTGACTGCTTTGTATTTCCTGATATCTGGGAGTAGCTCGTTCGCCTCAAAAGGGCTGAGTATCACACATTCTCTGGGGTCTGTGCCTCGACTACATGCAATCCATTGTACGGGCCTCAAGAACATCCCAAGATCCATGCCCGCCGGGTCTCGGACGGTACAGGCAAAATCTTTGGATGCACGTAGATAGTCTGACCACGCGGTTAACTCCAGCGATTCACTAGCAGTGGTCTCTTGCAGTGTTCGAAAGATAGGCTGTAAACCCTTTGAGGAGCGACTAAGATATCCCACTCTTACAAAGTGCTTGATTTCCTTGCTGATGGTATGCGTAAGGGGTTTTGCCGATGACGGCCGCTCGACCTGCTGTTCTCGTTCATTCTCTGGAGATAATTCGCGTTCCTGCTCTTCATGTAGAGCTGTGCTGTTAAATGAAAAAATTCCGAATCGCTGACACTTTTCTCGAATGGCATCCAGCTGACTCCACCTTTTGGATAAACTCTCATTCCGTACGTGGTCTAAGAGTACTTCTTCTTCGATGGACTGTCGATCAAACCCGTATCGTTTCTGCAGACTCTGTGCCTCCGGCTCGAGCAGTGACTCTACAGCATCTAACGGGAATGTCGCTGTTGAGTCACCTAACAAATCAGACCACACTGTATGACGACGTTGATGCCGTACCCCCTGCGTAGCCCACAGCGGAATACTTCTCTTTGTGTGGGCGCCGGTCTCTTGGATACTCCACCTCAAGACGTCAGCTACCTCAACACGGTCGCCTGCACCTTTACCGCTGCAGTCGAGAATTTTCCTTTCCACCTCCATCGGGGCACAAAACATCACGGACTGGCCTTTTCCAAGCTTCCGCATACGCATGCACGCTGTATCCTGTAAGCCTGGGAGCGCAAAAAAAACCTAGTGGAAACAACAATACCTTGTACGAGCCGGTCTTTGGTAAGTCCAGGTCCTAGCGTTACAGCTGCCCGGTAGTCTACCGGCAACTTCAAATCCGTACCCCGAGTGTGTGCCTCGTCTAGATACACTAGACACTGATCCATCTGCTTCGCATATGGGGAGACCCTGAGATCCTCAGTGATATAGTCCCGAGTCAAGACTGTTAGTTCGTTGTCATCGTTGAAGAACACCGCCGCACATGCCTTGGTGGGTGGAACACGCTGAAGCCATGAGGCTGCAACTTGTTCATTCTTTAATTCCAGGACCTGTGCCCCAACGTCAAGAAGAACCCTAACAGGGGGATTTGATGCGGCTACTACGCGCAAAAGTGTTTCGGCATCGAGGCATTCGTTTGATGGGCCTCGTGGTATATGGTAGTACGAGTTCTCCGGGAGAAGCAGACAAACGAGCTGGGCTGCATTTGTATGTCTCTGCTCTTCGACGTCATTCTGGCAGATAGACAATGGCAGCAGATATCGACTGTCATTAGTTCCACTAAAACCTGTGGTCGGAAAAGTCTTCTTCCGTGCAATGTCCCATCCTGAGGATGAGAGTTTAAATGGAAATTCTTTCATCTCCTTGGGAAAAACGATATTTGACATATAAAAATCGATGACGCCTTTGGCAAACCGAAGAGTGGGAAATATATATCGAGAGCATTGATCATCATCGCTCAGGTTTACGCCTCTCAGTTGTTGGTAGGGTAACGGCAATCCAGGGGCATCTCGGACCCAAGCGTTGTACTCCTCTTGTGCGTTGTCGGATAGGAGAAGCTTCTCAAAGCTGAGACGAAGCTGTTCGTCATCAAGCCCGCCATAGTAGTACGACAGACAGGTTAAAACAATGGTGGCATCGGGATGGCTAAATTCAGCTCGTGCGGCCGGGCTGTCTTTCGCTCGATATGGAACAGCGAGCATGGTTCGTGATGGGTCAAGCCCATAGTTGACGCGCCATCTTTTATTCCTTAGAGCAAAGCTCAGAACCCCCCCGGCAATAAGGCCCCTGAGAAGGAGTACACCTGTTTTAATTGATTCTGCCGTAAACACGGTATCCTGCAATGGTTTTGCTTCAGCTTCCGTCATGGAGATATCAGTGAGATACCTGAACAGGACTTTTCGTACATTATGAGGAAGCGTCCACACAGGTATGCCGCGGAGTCCTTTATCGCATATTTCATGGGCTACAGTATCTAATAGCGTTTTAGCTGCAGCCGCATGGAGGATTCGAATGCGAGGGAAGGCCCCTTGACGCGCATGGTTCACTTCCAAGCCTTCTGGGAGCAACTTGTGAACCGCATGTATGCAATCAGAAATCGTTTTCAGAACAGCCTCTGCGATCAACCAACGATCTGGGCTAAACTCGACTGCGCGCTGAGTTCCCATGGTGTAGATCAGTTCAAACCGGACGCTTAAGATTTCGTCACTTTCGTCCAGCACATCACGCGAATATTCGTCAAGCCATCGTTGCGTTCCGATGATAGCGTTTCCAACCCCCCAATCTCTGGACAGAAGACGATCAAACCCCATCAGTTCAAAAGAAAGAATATGCTCCGGTTGCACGAGGAGTACGCCCCCGGAGCATTTGCAACTTTCGAACAGCTCTCTAACCCTGGCTACACTCTCTGCATTTAACCGGAGAGATCGCGAGATTGGAATATAGTAAATACGCCGGTTGATCATACCGCCTAGTTTCTGAGCGAGTAGGTGGAACATTTGGTTCGCTAGTGGTTTAAGAACAACAACCCGGACCATCTTTTCGGTGTCTGCTAGAGTGGCAGCGGCAATTGGGACAATAACAGACGATTTACCTTCACCCATGTTCAGCTGCAAGAGTGAGTTTGCGGGGGACGAGGGGGATATCATCTCAAGCGCGACCTGGGCTTGGACTGGGCGAATGAGCATGTCATTTTCTATCTCAAGGAGAAGCCAGTCCGGATACTGCATGGGTTCCCAGCCAACGTGACCGGGGTTTTGGAGTTCGTCGAGCAGATTTGCGACGTTATCGCCGCACTTGACGAGCCGGTGCGCACGTTGGAGAGCGGATATTGCTGTTCCATAACTAACAAGAAACCGTTTCCAGCCTTCATTTAAAACGGGCAGCTTGTCTCTAGCTAGGTGATGGAGGAGTGAAGTTGGAGACAGCCTTGGCCACATCCTTGCATCATAGGCAAGTTTCTCTGCGGCTGACGACCGGGATTGAATGTGATTGTAGAAGACTCGGTAGGTCTCGCCGACATTTTGCCTGCACACCTCTGCAAAGTCCTTCACTTCGGGCACAACTTCTTTCAGAGGTTTATGAAGCACGAATTGCTCGTTTTTGGGGAGCGATCCGAGACTTTTGAACAGATCATCCGCATACTGTTTTTCGAACCCATCCGCTGGGTCTGATGTTTGGCAGGCTAATAAAGATTTGACGGCGGTCCGATCCATCTCCTCCCCGCATCGTTGCCCAATCCACATTTGACAATCGCTAGAAAAAGCGGGCAGACTTTGTGGCCCTTCACAGTTCATGATATGGTCGAAGCTAACATGTCCAAGCCTTGGCCTATAGTCCTCTGGAGGCTCAGAGAAGGAGTATATGCAGGGGGTCTTTATACGAGTAACCAGCCTGTTTAAGATGCCTTGTGCTCTGTGGGTGTAATTTTTGAACTCAAAATTACAGTACCAACTGGAGAATAACGCCTGTGCAGTTGATAACGCTCGTTCTGAGTCGATATATGTGTTGTGGTCGTTGTCACTCCGCCCACAAGGCCGGATTGAAGGCCACTCTTGAATAAGAGTGTCGGTGAACGATTCGACTCGCTTTTCCCTCTCGCACATATATTCTCTTCTGCGACGATCTTCGGCTTCGTTGTATGTCTCGCCATCCAGCGCTGGCAGGCTGCTCTCTGGACACTTGTGGAACGACTGACAGTGGGCCTTGATCGCACTTTTCAACCTATGCCTGTCAGGGTGGTATCCATCGTGAAGCACAAACCGCGGATGGTTGGGTGGCTGCAATGCACGAAGCTCGGGAGAGGTTGCGAATGCCAGCAGAGTTTGCAAGAGCTCCTTTCTCCATCGCTGCGAATACGCTAAAGTGGATAAGAAAAACATAATCTTGTATTTGTCTCTCTCCTGACTACTCTGCGATAGACTGGCCTGTAGTGTACACCACCGGCCCGGGAGGAGGTTTGAAGGCATATCAAGCCACGAGGTATCATAGCACAGCGGAAGGGGTTCTCCGCTGACACCTTCGAGAGGTCGTGGCCAAGATTCGATCTCGCATAGCAACTGTGAACAATCTCGTAGGTCCGCAGACCAATCATCTACCTGCTTTGCGATGCTACAGACATCAAGCTCGCGTGTCGAAATCCGACCTCGAGGTAGATAGATACAATCAACATTAGTCTTATGGTCCTCAGCGCCGAAGCCGTGTACACGATATACGGCTTCCCGGATGGCTGCCCTCTCAAGGAGGTGCCTGTCTATAAGTATATTTTCTGCTGGAAGTAGACCTTGTATATCTTGAGATTTGGCTATATTGAAGACCGAATCGACAAGTTTACTGAACGAGGGATGCTGTGCGAGCGGCGAGATATTTTGGTTCCACGTAATCTTTTGCATCACTTTTAGGTGCTTAGGATAGTACTCCCGCCGTGGCGTCAACTTTGCGAGAAGCTTTAGTATATCGATTTCATCACTATCGAGTCTGAAGAATGACTGCGTGGATGCTGACTCTAGCCCTTTGAGAGCTTCCTCTGTCCCTGTCCTTCCGGTGAGTCTATCAGCTAGACAATGACTCGCCATCGCATGGAGGTAGAATTTATATAGCCTGCTTTTTAAACTGCCATTATCAAGTAAGCGACCTAGCGTCAAATCCACCTGGTACAGATGGTAGGAGACATTCTGCAAAGACGGATCGGATCTAATTCCCACGGATACGTGCTGATCTGTTCTTTCAGATATGACATCGCCATGGGGAACAATTACGCTTCGTGACGAATCGCGGGATCCACGAAAGATAAGCTTATTCGTCAGCCCAGTTAGTGCCCCTAGTGATTGGTTTTCATCCACGACCATTCCTCTAAATTGTTTCGATTCAAGTCGCAAGGAGTTTGGCTCCAAGAAAAACTCAAGTTTCAGGCGTGGCAGGTGAACATCCAAGTAATCCTTCTTGTGGTTGGTGAAGATATGTATATGGTTTGCGCTTTCCAATGGACTCAGGACCAGTGATACCGCCTTTGCCGTTGGACTTCGAATATCGATCAATTCCAAGTCACCTTTGACCAATGTGTAGTGGCACCCATCCTGTTTCATGAGCCAGCTACTTGAGGAAGTCTTCCAAACATTTCTCAACAGTCTCCACTCAACACGCGCGGTGGCCACTTCCAACCAGTGTGCATAATTTTTAACAAAAGCATCGGGGAAATCCTGAGTTAAAGCAGATTCGGGAATAAGCTCGTAAATGCGCCCGCATATACTCGTTCGAATAATAAGCTCCGAGTTGTGCATCCTAAAATGAACCTGGCACCCCTGTGAGCAGTCAAATTGTATAGAGGACCAAAGGAAAGATAAGCAGACATACATGATGGCCACATTGCTTATCCCGCGTTTCAAATACCATGTCGGCCATTGTTGAAGGGACAACCTCAAGGATTTTCTACGCAATTGAATTAGCATATTACCACCCTTTGTCTTTGCAGAAAGTGGTGCTGATACCTCACCGAATATCCGCCGGTAAGTTGCATGCAATGTATACGAGGGCGGAAGCCGTGTGAGAGGCAATCCGTTAACTAGCAAGCTTCCGTTGAGGATATTGTAGCTAACCACCATTGAGTGAGCACCAGGTTCACTAGGCGTCTTAGTCTCGAGCCAGCGATCTTTAGGAGCAGCTAGAGCCGTCCAATCACTAGTAGAGTTGTACCCTGTCCAAAGGCGACTAATTGTCTCATTAAGGCCGTTACTTAGCGCAGGGTGACACCGGATAAACGATTCAAGAAGTTGGCATAATCTTGAATACCTTCGCAATAGAGACTTGATACTTTGAGGCAGGCTATCGGTTGACGTAGGGCAAAGGTCATGCACCGCGATTGCGCATTCTGTTAATGTTGAAATATCGCCGCTAGAGTTTAGTAAGTGGTGAAGGTACTGCGATTCGACGTCGAAGGTCCCGTGGCAGCTTAGGGCCATTTCAAGGGCACGCTTGTACAAAATTGACCTCGTTTCCTCCTTCTGTTCAGCCTGTAACTTTTTAGTTAGCTCTCGCACCCATCCTAGCGTAATTTCCCGCGCTCTTCGTAAAGTACGGTAGCAACCCTGACGGACTGAATCATGGCAGGAAAGGGAAAGTAGTCGGGTTGCTATGATTGTAAAAGTACGGACTGCCGGCGCACCTTGCCAATTGCCTTCGATACGACTGAGAGAGTCATCCAGAGCAGAGAGCAGTGATATGCCAAAATCTTCTTCTTCAAGGTCGACATGGGAATCTCGACATACCATTCTACCACTGTCTGAACCGGCTTGCCATATGCTCTGAGCAATCAAGATGTGTGTCTCCTCGTGGCTAAAGTTTATTGAGTGAGTGAATAGCCGGACCGCAATGTTCCTCCACTGTAGCCGATGACCTGCACGTAGCGTGCAAAATTCATAGAATTCATGAAGCGTTAATCCCTGTGGACATTTGTGTTGCGCTGCAAGCACCTCGTTGGAGGTATGATCTGTGCTGCTCACAGCATTCTGCATCCCGCAGTACCTAGAAGATTGAAGATCGTGCGTGCATTTTTCGCGGATGCTGCACTTGCCAAGAAGGTCTGCTGCCCAATTTTCTGTCTTTGAGTCATATAGCGAGTAGCTCATGCCGTTGTTGACACATATATTGTCCCTGCTAGCTATGGAAACTTTCCTCGAATTATAATGCGAGACAACAAATGGCTTTGGGATTGACGCTATCTGAAGCCTCCCCGCGGCTGGTCCAGAAAACTTGCTCAGGTCAGTATAGCCGTAGAGAGTGTACAGTTTCCCTGTAATTTTGGACCTAGGGGGTGTAAAGTCAGGGTCGCCAGAGAATACGTCTACAAGAATGCCGTATGTCGTGTCACGCCATGCAGATACTACTAACGGTACACGAAGCTCAAACACCACTGCCTTAGCCTCCAAATCTTTCGAGGGAAGTGGCCACTCGTGGACTTTGATTGATAGGTTCATAGCCCTTTCCTCGAGCGCACACTTCTTGCAGCTATGGCTGTGGGAGGTGACTTCGCGACGCTTTTTCCATCGGGTTATGAATTCACAACTTAGCCCATTTGAATCCTCTATCAATTGTTGGTACTCTCGTTTCAAGTCTTCAAGCTGTGATACTCTCCTGTCTCGTTCAGTTTGTGCCTGCGCTTCAATCTGAGATCGTAGTGACTGGTGGTTCGGAGACTGATCAAAATATCGGATAGGGAAGCTTCCTGTTTTTTTAATGGGCCCAAAGACGGATGGAAGATGTGGGTTGGAATTGTCTCTCCTTTCAGAAAGATATCGCTCAACACGGAGTAAGCGTTCCATATGAAACCTTTTTGGAGCAAGCAGCGCCTCAAATAGGCTTGGTGGAAACCCTGGATCATAGTCTCTCAGTAACGGACAGTGGAAAATGGCACACTTATCAAGTGCTACCCACAGATCCATTAAAGTAAGCAACATCAAGGAAATATCCACCGGGTTGCCCCTATAGACAGAGATGGCGTCGCTTGTATATGTATCGATCACTGACTTTAGAGCAGTGCACGATTCTTCTCTAGAGAGGTTGAGGTTCAACCAGCCATCAAGAAACTCTTGAACCCAGAACTCCAGGTCCGCAAGAAAAATGAATCTCTCATCCACAGTGGTACCCCGCGGACGCGTGAGGTCTGGCAGCACTGTGCTGCACTGTAAGATACGAAAGGCGCATACAGGGATAGAACCAGTGTGACTTGGCGATACCCTTTTCCGGGAGCGTACGGCGGCAAGATGTGGGCGTAGATTGCTAAGTGACAGCCGTACATCATCGACAAAGCAAAGAAGTCGCGGATTCCATCCGGACTGCGTCCCGCCGGGATCTAGATTGTCTTGAATCGCATTCCATCGGTCTGCCAAATATTGTTGTACGTCCCGTAGTATACGCCTTGTATAATAGAACCAACTGGATTCCTTGGGAACATCTAGTTTTAACACACGACGGCTGATTTTCGCTGTCATAATAAACAACAGATCATCCGGGAAAGAGGACGCATGAGCACTCTCTAAGAGGTGGGTCATGAAGAAAATCATGAATGACTTGTACGGGTAATGAGAGACTTCCCCGTGATTGTCTTGTAAAAGGCTGGTCTGTAACGCAACGCGGAGGAGAAGCCATAGCGGCGACCTCCGCCAGGGATGAAGCGTGTTGTTCCATATAACGTCGTCTCGCGTGCGTTTATGAACTCGAGGAACGTCGTCAAGCGGTTGCCCAACTGCACGGAGAATGCCAGTAAGCATTTCCGTGACAAATCTAGGGTCAACCGTGTCTCGAGTCTCTGGAACTTCTGACTTTGCTTTCATTACTATCGGGATTACCTCTTCATGAGTCTCGGCATCCAGCCGCGAGAGAAGTTGGGTCAGAGTGGCCCGGAAACCAGTGTCTGCTAACCGGTCATGTTCAACCAACACTGCCGGGCCTGGAAAACATCGTCGAAGTCGTCCCTTAGCCTCTATCACGCCTTTTGTAGTTGGGGAGAGCTCCATTGACTCGAACGAATACTGAGAGCGAAGTCTTCGCACGATGATCCCAGCATTCTGGCCACGGATGTGTAGCGAGAGAAGTCCTATTGACAATTAGCTAGAGCTCTTCCATCTTGATAGCTTGCGTGCACCTTTATCTTTCATGTTAATCAGTACTTCTCCCAAGTTTTCTGCCAACAACCCTCCGGAATCGCTGCGTAGGGTAGACATATCGCTAACCATCTCGGCACATGCCCTCCATCTTGATTGCTCGTGCGCTGGGCAGATATCGCAAAATTCTACCAAAGCATGAAGTAACGTCTCTAGAAGAGTAGCATTTTGCTCGACATCATCGTCGTTTGACTGAGGCAATTTAGGTGGGAAGAAGACATGATTGAAAATGTACTCTAGATTTCGTCGGTTCGCATGCGGCGGTCCTCGATGAGAGTTAGCCATCCCAGAGCAAAGTACTGGGCCCGCTATTTCTCCGGAGTTTAATAAAGAAAATATTTTATATGAAGGGTGTGAAGAGCAATATTATGAGCCTGCGTATAGCATAAAATCTCCGATATGCGGTATCCCTCCAGTTTCCAAATGTTCGCAATCCCAACGACCAGGTCTTTATACTGTTGGTCCACATCGATAGTAGTGAAATCGCAAGATTTGAACCAACGAGATCTTGACAGTGGTTGAATAGGATGGATAGTAGCAATCAGTCGTTTTCTCCAATATTCCTTCTTTTAGGAGAGTATGTGGTAGACACTGATAGGATGCCTCCCCTCTTCCCGAATGCATCAGACGTACATCAGGTGTGCATCATCTTGTCAACAGGACTGGTAGTGCTCGCCAATCCTGTTTCAGCAAGAATCCGGCTGGATGCCATAAATGCAAGGACTAAGAGATAAGGCAGCTGGTATAAGTACTATCGTTGTACTAAAGGAGAGGCCAGGGTGAAATAAACCGCACATGCACACGAACGTATACATTGAATCTACTAAACCTTTTCGAATGACTCGTAACCTTGGATTATGTATTGTACCAGTACCAGTACCATCATATACGGGTAAGGGTAGCTGGGTGTGTTGGTCCATGTTCTTATCACCACTTGATATGGTTCTGACTGAATGGCTCCCTCCCAATTACAAATCCATCTGGTAGATTGTGTTCCTCGACATTTCGGTAAACTTTCCGTTAGAATCTAGCTGGCGGTCGTAGATGCGAGAGTATCTACAGGCGACCTCCGTGACTCACGGGTTTCCAGATTCGGGAATTGTACTTTCGGCTGATCTTGCATGACGCACGAATAACCCCGGCAAAATCTCAATGAGCATGCACAGTCTTGATGCAAAGATGCCCAATTACGAATGGACTGGTAGGCGGATTATCCCCAAATCGACAGTTTTGGGGCGAACAACTCAATTTCATTTTATATTCGGTTAGAACCCATCACGATATAGCACTGATTTGCCACATTTTATTGCAGAGTTCGATTAACATCTAAAGTAGTTTTTACTAAAGAGTTAACGGTCGAAAATGCTGACTATAAAAAGTTAGGCAATCCAGCTATGCCAGACAGAATTGATGATCTTTTCGCCTGTTAGGTTGGAGAATATATCGACCTGCCCCGGATTGTTGTTGTTGGTGATCAGTCAAGATAGAAGAGTCCCGGAAACTAGGGCGGTAAATTGGAGACAAGAAATAAAATTTCTACATGGGGATGGTCGGTCGGCAGACAACAAATGACGGCGCGGAATCAACACCAAGTCGGAATGTATTCTTGCATAGGATTGTAGTAGGTTGGAGCGCGGCAACTGGTAGGGTTCGATGGTGAGGTCGACAATCCTCAGTTCATTTCAACGAAAACATACTTCCGAACGGCCTATAATCATATCAGCGGAGTAGTAGATACACCGAGACTCAGTCCTCACCGTACGAAGGACGTCCGGGTGTTGCTGCATGCGAGCATAGACCCCTCGATACTGCTCGATAATTTCGTTAACGACCCGAGTCTTAGTCGTTTGTCCATTGCATATAGCGTTCATCTTTAGCTCCATCTACGCCTGTCATCAGCAGCCCATGACGGGGATTGATCAAGAATGTTATCTTACCTCCTTGCGTAAAAACGGCTTCGTCAAATTAGTCTCGAACCCCATATTCTCGTGGCCCTCAACCAAAGCGACCCCAAGAGTCGTGGGTATGAACTCCCGAACACCTGTGATAGCGCCACCGCGGCCAGCACCGCTATTCCTGCCGCCACGACGAGGGGCTACTGCAGTTCTACCTCTACGACCAGTTCCGCCTGGCAACTCCTCGGACTCTTCGTCATTTCCATGCCGCGCCTGCCTTGGCTGAGCTCTGGCTTCGACGTATTGTCGGTTTATAATTGTGGCAATATGGTCGGCCATGGTGGCATCAGTGCCGATACCATTCGCGTTCATTAGTGCAAGCAGATCTGGTTCAGTTAGATATCCAGGTGGTGACGTCTTACCTTCACCGAGAATGGCTTCGGTCGGCTCGAAGACCTCACCTTCGACGAACGGGGGAAGTTCTTGGTTGGTCCACCGATCGTAAACGTAAACATCGAGATAGTTGCGCTCTAATATTATAAGGCCAGATGCATGGAATGTTTCCGGTCCATAGAGAATACTAATGTCGGTCTTTAACCCCTGGGCATCTTTGCTGCAGCATGCCAGAAAGCGCCGGACGACGAACTCATGAACACGTTGCTCTTCATGTGAGAGCGTAGTTGGATTGACGAAATTGACCGGGTGGATAGGCGGGTGGGCCTTATCATTATTATGTCCGTTACGGGGCCACGAAAAGCCTCCTTCGACCAGCGCCGTTGCATAATCCGCCCAGCGGCCGCCCTGCGCCTGCTTCTGGACGAGTCCGCGAAGGTCCATACCCTGATCGAACTGATCTGTCTCGGTTCGAGGATAGCTAATCCAACCTTTTTGATATAGCTTTTCTGCAAGCTGCAGAACCTTTTGACTGTCCATTCCGAAAAATCTGCTACCGCACTTCTGAAGCTCTAGAGTAGTCAACGGTAAGGGTTTCCACTTGCTCGTCGGCGTGGTTTTGACCTTTTGGACCTGAGCATTCTGCGAAGTGAGACACCGCTCATAGAGAATAACAGTTGTCCTTTTGTCAAAGAAATTTTTACGAGCCCAACTAAAGTGCACCCTTGTTCCAGCTTTTTGATGCATCAATTTGATGCTCCAGAATGGTTCCGGGATGAATTTCCGAACGCGCCAGTAGCGCTCGACGATGAAGCCAAGCGTAGGAAACTGACAGCTCCCGTAGCTGATTAATTGAGAGGCTTCTGACAGATTGCCTCGCTGGAGTACAGGACAAAGGCTCAGAGTGAGGTGCCGGGTGAAACTTGCGCCCACACGAAGATCGAGCTCGATACGTGCAGCTACTGCGTTGGCTTGCGCTTCGTCGAGATCGGCGGGACGATGAGCGGCGTGGATGATATGCGTTCTTTCGATATTGGAGAAATGTGCTCTTACTGTGCCACCAGCGCGACCCAGAGCCTGGTTGCTTTGTGCTGCCACCGACCGAATCTCGGTACCTATATGCTCACCTTCGCGGTCGCAATCGGTCCAGATAAAGAGCACGTCGGCCCGGCGAGCGTGATGCTTGATGTTGTCCGCGATAGGCTCGCTGTTGCTACCAACGAAAACCTCGATGCGAGCGTCAAAAAGCGCAGATGGGTCGCATGAAGTCCAGCTCTTGTATCGCGGCTCAAACTCGTGGCTAAGGAGGTGGCCGAGCACAGAGGTCATCGTGACACTGCAATGACCCCATTGCGGAAAGGTGTAGTCGAATTCGTAGTTCTTCACATACGGATTGCCTTGGATGTTATGCTGCACGTCCATTAGCTCGACTAAGTAGCTAGCGGATTACGCGGGTCTGCGCTCACGAACGGTAATCACTCGATCGCCCAAGTGGTTTGCAATTGCTTTCGCAATCGATGGCTTTTCCGCAACGCATAACACCGTCTTCACCCCCATAGCGGGTCGTGTGTTTCGCGTTGACACAGTTCGGAAAGGCAGTGTGTATATACTACCCCCAAACGACGCGTCTCCAGACGTGCGCAGGCCTAAGGTAAGTAGCTGTATGCGAGAATCGTGTTAGCCCATCTGGCAAAACGCCAGTCGACAATGCCATAGGCACTGTCTGTAAGCATCAGCCCGTATAAAGAATAATATGACTGTCTAAGCTAAGAGTCTTCCGAGTTGAGGATGAGAAGATGAGGTCAAAGCTAAGTAGTCACATGATCATGGTTACATAAGGGAATGGGGCATGACTTGGGGTTTAGGGTTTAGGGTTTAGGGTTATTGCAAGAGCTACCACCCGCAAACTGTCCTTATATACGGAGTATCTTCCACTTCAACTATGTAAAGGCCTTCGCAAAGCCAGGCTTGGCTGGGACAGCTGGATTAATCTATTCACTTCCATTTATTCTTCTTCCACCTTAGTTTTCCTTGTTTTCCCCAAAGCTCGAATTCCTAGAAGCTCTACTTCGAGTTTATATCCTGGAGTGGTGCGATAGAGCCCATTAGAACCGTAGCGAGTAGTCTCCCTAACCTCTACCCATACAGCCCTTTCATCGCCATTTGTTTTCTCGGCAATATTCTCGTGTTCAACTTGCCCTATATCTGTCAACATTACGAGAATCTGACGATAGAATTCACGATCAATAAATTCCACGACTTCGCTGCCAGGCTTTGTTTCGGGGGTTTCTCTAGCGTTCTTCTCATCCTGTGCTTTGACTGCTGCTTCTAACATCCTCAAGTCTGGTCGCCATATATCAAACTCATACATTTGGCGAAACTGGTGTATGAGATTTTCCCGCCAGTTCTCTGTCTGGCGCGAAAGTTCGTATAGGATGGCCCATCGATCCTTATCAGGCTGTGTCTCCGCTGTAAACCCAAGGAAGTACAGGTCCGTTATATCCCAGCCGTCTGGTTGATTGAGTTCTAAAAGTTTTGTGTTTGGCGGTAGCGCTCCAAGCTCACACGCTCGCTTGCCCCCGCGGGACCGCAGCATATGCAACACCCCTGGAGCACCAGAGTAGGCTTCAGCCGCCCGCTGGGCTGACTCTGCCGTTTTACCGTGGACATTTCCGTCGGCCAACGCCCGCTTACGGGCAACAATTGAGGTATAAGATGCGAGTGATACTAAGTGGCTTTCTCGCCTGGCTTCAATTTTATGCAGCGCTGAATCCAGTACGGTGTATAATGGTCGCGTGTTAACGAAATTGTTTATATTGCGCTCAAGACCTAGATCAAGAAGCAACTTCACCGTTTTCACTCGACCAGCCTCTGCAGCTGCGGCAAGCGTTTGGATTGCGCCGGAAGCTATGAGGAAGTATTTCTGGTAGGCCTGTTTGATATCTGTCATGTCGGGCTCCTTTTGTATAAGGTGGGATAATAGTTTGACGATGAGATCATGGCATTCCTGGTCGCTGAAAACGATGTTGTATGCGATCGGGAAAAAAATATCTTTCTCGTCATCAGCATGGATGACAATATTCGCCCCCTTTTCAATCATGTATAATGCCCGGCGTTCGGGGTTGCTTTCTGTATAAAGTGCCCCAAACAACGCAGTCCATCCGCGGCGATTTCGTGCATCAATAACCGGCGGCGGAGAATGGGCAAAAATAATATCAGAGGCTCCTTCAAGTTCATCTTCAGGACGTTTACCTAAAATAAGGGTATGGAGGGCAGTATTTTCGTCAAGCCTCGCTGGAGCATCGATATCTTTCGTCCTCTGACAGACACTTTCGAAAACAGCAAGAAAAGAATGGGGATAGCTAAGTTTAGAACCTTGAATCCGTGCCCATCTATGAAGAACTGACAGATACAATTCATGTTAGTTCCATAGTTCAGTAGAGAATCGGGACAGAACGGCCTCACCTGAATCGCCATTGCCTGTTTCGACATTAGCTCCCGCTGCTGCTAAAGCACAAACCACTCCTCCGTCACTCTCCTCTGAAGCCATGAGGATCGGAGTCATTCCCAGGGGCACCCGGGATTCTGCATCAATTTCCGCTCCTGCGTCTTCCAAGAGCCTCGCTACCTTTGTTGTCCGTTCTAAATGCTCATTCCAATTACCATGGCGTATCCAATAGTGCCAAGAGTAATCCAAACTACCATGATGGGCTGGCGAATAAAATCCCATATAGTGGAAGATATTTCGACCCTTGGGATCTATGGCTTTCACATCGGCACCTCTGGAAAGGAGGAGTTCCACAAGCTCAGCCTCACCATTCCGTGCTGCAAGAAAAAGTGGCGACGAGCCCATATCCGAGTCCTGATATGTAGAATTGATATCGGCGCCCAAGTCCAAAAGAGCGGCCACGGCTAGCTTGCTGCGTGAAAACACTGCCCAGTGCAATGGTGTTCCAAGTGGGAGTTCGAATGGGCTGGGTGGTGCATCCATGTCAGTTTGACTCCAATAACTAGTTGGGTGATGATGGGGGCGAGTTGTGACTGAAAAGGAATACTGAGAGCAACGAAACCTACAAATGTGGAATTTGAACTCTTTCTGACGCTCCTCCGCTGTTATCCCCCTGTATTGAAAGCATTTGAGAGTCAACCACGGCCCCTGCTTCGCGAACCAACCTAATTGCAACTCTGTGAATGCAGTCCTCTGGAAGGGTAAATAGCCAATGAAGGGCTGTTAATTTCTCTTTTTTGGTCGCAACCGATGCTTTCGCGCCCTTGTTGATAAGGTAATCTATAACTCGAACATGACCTGCTTGACATGCTTTGATTAGAGGCGTCTCGTGGTTATCATTTTGGATATCTGCTGGAAATTTCGCATTTTCAACAAGACTTTGCACGACGTCGAGAGCACCTAAAGCCGCTGCAATATGTAGAAGTGTGTTTCCTTTACGATCTACCACTTTATTGCCCTCTGCCAACCATGCTGCCGCTTTCTGCACATCTCGTGCCATTTCAACGACGCTTGGCTTTCCTAGAGCTGGATCCATGGCGAATCCGCCAGCATCTCTGAATTTTTGTCGCGCGGCTTCAAGCTCATCCTGAGTTACCGTTGGTGCTGGTCGAGAAAATAAATATCCTTCAGAAATAGCTTTCAATGTCCAGTTATCCAGGACCTTGTTGTTAAACACAGACTTCCTGCCGTGAGCATGTATAATTTGAGCATACACAGCTCGCGCTGGCATAAAGCCACCCCTAGCAGATTCTGTTACATACTCCAGTAGCGAGTCAATATATGACTCTCTTCTGGTGATACTCTGAGCTAACCCAAAGAGAGCGTCTCTGGTCAATGAATCTTTGGAAGTCCGATACTGTTCTTCCAACTCCTGAACAACCGAAGTGTCAAGACGCCGCCAGAAGTTAGCGCCTTGGTTATGCATCTGATCAATAGACCCAACATAGAGTGGACCGCTATGACGGATTTCGGAGACGAAAAACCTATTTTCAAGTCAATAAACGGCTAAAAGCCCTCTCGTGGGAAGAAATATAGTGGCAATAAAATGAATTCTACTATACCAAGATGAATATGCGGAGGAATCGAATTTAAGAAGGTCAGGACTCGGCCTGGCTCGCGACCAAGGATCCTCGGCGAGTAAAGTCCTAAGAGCTCTTGTGATATGCATTCGAAACTGGAATGAAAGTGATTTCTCTTCCTTGAGAAGATACATGGCGATATCTATGGGACTTTCACTGTCCATATCCAGATCAACTGGTTCAGCCTGCTTGGTGAATATAGATAATATCACGAGGCCAAGGCTATAAGAGTCGTATTTGAACATGATGTCGGGTTGAAATGGACCCTTAGTCCATTTAGAAAAGTTTGGAATTTCAGGATCAATCCAGCCTGGTGTACCTCTATAATCTTCAGATGTTAACTCACTCCCAGGAATCTCCATGTCCACGCAGACACCAAAATCACTAATCTTGCCACAAAAAGGAACTTTATCGCTTCGAGATTCCTTGAACACGAGCACGTTATCAGGTTTTATATCCCCATGGACTATTCGAAGTGAATGAAGCGCTTCAATTCCAGCGGCGACGTCTAGAGCAAGCTGGTGCTTGATATCTAGTGGATTATCGCCAGAGAGTGTCTTATTTTTCTCTTTAAAGAAATCGGTCAAGGTCATAAGGGCACATTCCATAAATAAAACTGGGACGGGCGTGTCTGGTAGAGGATAGTCATATCCCCAGGCGACCAACTTGGCTAGATTTCGATGATTGCGAAGCGAAGGGTTGCAAAGCGCTTGCACCTCAAGCTCCAGTGTTCGTAGCTGAAGGCGATACTCATCCCCTGCGGCAAACCTCACACCATCATCCCTCGTCAACGGCACGTTCACTCTCTTAATCACTAAGCCTTCTGTTCCAGTAAAGCCAACGTTATCGCGGAAAACAGTGAACTGGGCACCGGACCCTATCTTAGCTGCACGCATCTTCAAGTTGAATTGCCGCAGATGCCGTGGTCCGCTGATCCCGGTTCGTGAAAGGATGCTAGTAAAGTGAGATAGGGTGCTCATGTATTGATGATCCATATTGCGAATGGATGTCACCTTTTCTTCCAGCGGGTCAATCAACATGGGGATCCCAGCGTCACCTGAAGTACTCTCCTCATTAACCCTCAACGCGTCCAATGCCTCATCCAGTATGTTATCGCCATCGTAGTCATCCTCGTTGCCAAGATTAAGATCAAGGTCGATAAGATCTGATGCGAGGACACCGTCTTCTAGGGTATTTAATGCTCCCGCGAGCAAATCTTCACAAGGCTCATCAAGTTGAAGTTCGTCGTTTCCTAAGGTATTTAATGCCCCCTCGAGCAGATCTTTACAAGGCTCGTCAATTTGAAGTCCATCATCTCCTAGGGTATTCAATGCTCCCGCGAGCAAATCTTCACCGGGCTCATCAAGCTGGAGTCCATCGTCCCCTAGGGTATTCAATACTTCCCCCAGCAAATCGTCACAGAACTCCTCAGGTAGAATCTCATCGACTCCTGGGGCCATTTTGAAAACAACCAGCGCCAGTGAGCCCCACGGTTGAGGTTATAGGGAGTTTGCTAATGATTCTAACCGAAGCAGCCCAACGAACCTTGAGAGACAGATCCTCTATACCTAGCAAAAGGGGAATATGGGAAAGAATCGCAGGCAGGAAAAGGTACTCCCTAGATTGTAGTAAAAAAAATACCCAGCATCTTTTCCCCCGTCGATGTCAATGTCTCTGTGCCTTCGGGGTGGTAGTCGAATAGCGATATCGTAGGTGAATACGAAAATAATATTTTTTTCGATCAGGCTGAAGGATTCAGGCTCCGTTTTCCCAACTTAAATAACGAGCTCGACCAAAGAACTTGCAGCACTTGGCAAGGCATGTAAGAGACAGGAGGATTTACCCCTCCGTAGAGCAGAAGATATCTCGAGATGGCTCCCCGTGTGAAGAAACAAACGAGTTGCCCCCCATCCCAGTTCTCACGATCGGTTTGTGACAAAGATGGATATCTATGGTACAGCCGCTACGGCGCTGCAACACGTCGTTCAGGTAACCATCTTTATCAAGGGTGTGATTTCTGACATCAGAGAGTATGATAACGACCGAGCCACCATCGACCTCAAGCTCGACCTCCAACTGACTTCGCTCGAGTTTTTCCGCCGGAGATTCCTGCACGAGAAACATGGCCTGATGCTTCCGGGAAATCTGCCCGAATGGATTGCCGATACCATCTGCAAACTGCTGGTGAAGCTGAACCGGGTGCTAGCAGAATATCAGGTCGTCGTCGGGCGGTACGAGGATTTTGACGATAAGATGAGGGAGATGAAGGTCAACGACGAACCGGAGACTGTGAGCAAAAGGGAAAAGTGGAAGAAGTCCTTCTATGAACGGGCGAAGTCTCACGCCAAATCGCTCAAGGTGAAGGGGTACGACTGGTCGCTTTTTGAAAAGAAGAAGCTGCTTGCTATCATCGAAGAGTATCAAGGGTGGACAAGCAGTTTGCGAGACCTGATGCAGCACTTCTCCCAGGAGACAGTCTACAACATCGCAGACTCTTCCACATCGCCGTCACCTTCATCCGACCTTGAAGGCACGGGCCTGGAACATGTTGTTCAACGACAGAAACTGGCGTCAGCGCTCCCGCCAGACGACTTTCGCCAGCTCCAGGGAGAGATTGTCGAGGAAGACGCAGCTTCCAGCCGCTTCCGGCTCACCCGCTGGACGCACAACGGAGAATCAACGCAGGTTCTGGTCGAGTATCGGGAGTATGACCGTCGCCTACGGTACGATGACTTGGACCCCGAGGAGATTGCGGAGCTGAAAGCGCCGGTGCGAAATCTTGCATGGCTCTTACAGAGCTGTACCTTCCAGGATGCAGGCGACCCCGAGTCGCAACTCCAACAGCCTGCCATCTACTCGCTTCAGTGTCTTGGATTCATGGATCAGGCCGAAAAAGAGCGATACGCCTTTGTTTACAAGCTCCCGTTCCGCAAGCCCGACGCTGAAAGTAATGAGCTACTCACACTCCACGATCTGATCACCAAAACAGATCCCAAGACTAGAAGGCCGTTGAAAACGTCGCTGTCAGATCGCTTTAGCATTGCACACTGTCTGGCCCTGACCCTTTCCAACATCCATGCATCCCTCTGGCTGCACAAAAACATCTGGAGCCGCGGCATCCTCCTTTTCCAGCAATGCGATAAAGAGGGCATCACGCCGCTTGAAATTCAGCGGTCTCTCCCTACTTCCACCGACGATGCTGAGCGGCCACAGGCCGTCGCTTTTATAGGCGACTGGGGATATGCCCGTCACATCGAGGGGGCAACCGACATGAAGGCTGATTTTGAAATTGAGCCCAATCTATACAGACACCCGGAGAGGCAAGGCGCACCGACACGTCAATTTGCACCACCGCATGATATTTATGCCTTGGGTGTAGTGTTGCTGGAGATTGGGCTATGGAAAACTGTTTCTCAGCTATTCGATGCGCGTATCCAGGTTGGGCAGCGAACAGGCAAATTGCCCAAGGCGAAGGAGGTGAAGGCCGTTTTGATAGCACTCGCACAGACGGAACTACCTCGAGAAATGGGGAGTGTGTATGCTGCTGCAGTTATCAAGTGTTTAACGGGCGACTTTCGAAAGAATAGCGATGTAGAACTGTCCTTGGACTTTAGAGAAAAAGTAGTAGATAGCATTTGCTTGGGGATGAAGCTATAATACTATAGTCTAGCCAGCCCTTAACTGAGTCAACAATAAGCAGGTATATGGATTAGCTTGCTCGCTTTGGATACGGCATGGCCTTTCAAGTCCCAATCATCGTGTGCCAGGGAACTGCTGACCCGAGCAATTTGGCTTCTGTGACGGCAATTATATTATGTGAGTTCCTATATACATTGTTTCGTCAATGTTCTATCTTTACTTTTATCTTCCTTAGCTCGAGGTTAATAAACTCTAGTTATCTACCACGTACAGCGATCTCTCCTAGATACAAGACCCATGGCGGCACAGCTGATCCGGGCGAACTGGGATCACTTGGATAGACTGAGAGGTTAGTTGTGGCTGTCAGTCCCATCCTGATTATAACGTGAAGACGGCGAAATCGTGCCGCCTGCGTTCCAACGGAGCATCTTTAACAGCCTGCAGTCGCCACAAAAGAAGTATGAGATTGTAAAGTGCAGAGGCCATATGAACTTTTTGAAGGATGTGAACCTTGATGAGCTCCTAGGCAGCCAGCCGGGATTTCTCAAGGATCTTATGAAACTCTCACTCGGATTAGGCTACTCAAATCCATATACTCGAAGCTTGTGACGAAATAAAACTTATTGCTTTATCTATTGAAGATTCTAACATTAGTATGCAAGGGGGGTGAACTTAACTTTAAATTCTACATAATACACAAGAGGCGCAACCAAAACGAGGTAGATATAGCTAGGCTCATTCTCTATACTAATCAAAACATTCAACGCTTACTCTAAAATAGGAAATGACATCTAATGTTCTTTCGCTCTATTTTGTAGCACCTGTGACGAAGTTAGTTTATATCGGTTTTAGTTGGGAAAAAAAGAAGAAGCACACTTACCTAGGAACTTCTTGATATCGCCGTAGATGGCGAACTGGCCAGCAGTGAGGCCACCAACCATGAAAAGACGGGTCGGAAGACCGGCGAAAGATCCACGCAGACCAAGCTCGCCAGCAATCTTTATCAGCCTAGAGACGGTGCCCTCACCGGGCAGGCCCTTGGTCTTATTGATCTTGGACAGCATGGTATCGGCAGGCTGAGACACGATGGCAGCCGCAAATCCGCCAATCAGGCCAGATCCCAAGTTCACGGCAGTCGAGGCGCCGGCTGACATTTGGAACTTGTCTTCAAACTGGCTCAGGATGGCCTCGGAAACCTTTTCGAAAGCGACAAACTTCGTTATCGTATAAGGAACCCTGTGCGTAGGTTAGCCTTCGCTCGTCATCATGTTGCCTTTGTTCGACTATGAGAAAGTCTTTAATCAAATCAACGTACTGCTTGAAGAGGATGGGACCAAAGCCAGAATAAAAGGCGCCGATGCCCTCGTTCTTCAGGATCTTCCCAAAACCACCAACCAGGCCATTAGCGAAGCCGGGTGTGGAGACAAGGCGAATACGTGTTGCTTCTAGAGGGCACAGCGCAATCGAGGCAAAAAACTCAGCACAGCCAGCAGAGAGCATATAAACAGCTGTGCGATTCTGTTTGGCCTTCTCTGCACCGAGAACATCGATAAGCCTCTGTTGGAAGAATTCGTAACCGCCAAATTTAAAGGCGCCTTGCATGAAATAGCCCGCAAATGTCGGGCCGAAGCCCGTCGCTAGAGCGCTGATGCCTTCATTGCGGATAACCTGGCGGAAACTACCGATCATGCCATGGTTGTAGGTGACGGGATCTAGCTGGATCCTCGTCTTGACACTGTGTGGGAGTTTTCTTTGTTTTAGCCGATAGTGGGGATGAAGCCAAAGCTGGAGCGAGAGCCACCCGAGAACACGTACACGTCGACCGGAGTAAAGGCGGCGTGGGTGATGGAGCAGCCCAAAGCACCGGCAAGCGCGAAGCGAGCGTAGAGGTTGATGCCCTCCGGCTTGCTCTTCGTCGGCTTGCTCTTCGTGAGCTGGGAGACGGCAACAGGGGCAGCCATTTTGATTGGTCGTGATAATGAGTGCGCGACACAACGATAGAAATAGTTATAGGGAAATTTGTCTTGACAGCGAGTGGACTTGGTGTAAACAGTTCTATATATCTATAGCGGAGATAAGCATCCACGGCGGGAATAAGAGGTCACCTGACTGCTTACCCCTGAACACCACGTGGCCTTATATCCGTTATCTCCAGATGAGCAACAACGTCCAACAACATCCAACATCCAACATCTATGCAGTATCAACATTTACACAGCTTTCTCTTCTCTCTTCTTGGCTGTGATTGGGTTAAAAGAGCCATTTACGGCTGTCTTGGGCTTTTCGGCCTTGATAATTGGCTACACTGACTCATTATGCATGGATATTGCATGGGGCGTGAGTTCCCAACATCCAACGCCCGTGTCTCTTGATACCATTGGCTATCACCCCTTTATGATGGCTTTAAGTGAGACTGATTCAAAGTCAGCAACGGTATACCCATTCAGCTTACTCCGTATAGGTCCCTGCGTATCGTGGGGCTGCGAGTTACAGGACGAAAGGGTGTTCTCCCAAAGTTCGCTGTCTGATCTCTTGTACTTAAATCAGGGAGCTAACCATGCATGACACAGGGCTAACCTTGTTAACGCCCGCCCTGTTGGCCTGCTAATTTTATCTCGCGGCTTATTGGGTAATTCAACGCGCTATGGCAGACAAGCCAATATCTCCGGATTGTCCACGTCGATTGGCTTTGGTCGCCTCGGAGGTTAATACGGCCGCCACTCGGAATATTAATTGGGGCGGCATCCTTGTTTTGGAGTGGACGTTTTGTTGCACCACAAGGGACAAAACGGCCTAGTGTCCAATGGGAGCCATCAGGTATAAGGAACGAGTCGTAACCACAGCACAGAGAATCTCACATATTTCCGTTATGATGGGATGATGCTCATGAGGGCGTTTGACCCAGGCTGCACCTGAAATCATCCACCGATGGCTGCCTAGGGCTGCTATTAAGAAACGCACGGGACTACGCCAATTCATTGTTCATAAAAGTTTCGTTGGCTCCCGGTAGCTCGGGTGAGCGCAGACAAGGCATCTATCAGACAATAATCTATCTGTGTTGATGAGAGACAGCTCAAGTCATTCGCATATAACACCGTTTTACCATTCCTCCCTGCCCGCTACCAAAAGATCGACCCTTTCTGTGGAGGGCTAACACAGCCCACATCCGCGATCTTGAGCTGAAATGCATTATTTACATGAGAGTATCCCTCACCATTCATATGAGCCCCTCCACCCTGAGCAACTTCGTCACTGACAATCCCATATCTAACTGTCCTCTCGCCAATTCTCTCCACTAATGTTCCTACGACTGCATTAGAATCCTCGCAGTTTAGGAGCGGAGAATCAAAAGCTTTTGCAAGTTCAATGGGGCTCATAGTCACCCGCCGTCCCAAATGCCAAAACCCATGGAAGGTGAGCGTGACGGCAATAATCGCGAGTGCGGTAACTAATAACGCGATACCTAGGAATTGCCAATGCGACTGGTAGACAGGGCGGGTAGCTATCTCTCTTGACATCACTTGTTGAATGTCCGAACTATTTGCGGCTGCAACTGCAGTCCGAAACATGAACTGCCGTGCCTCCTGAAGCAGCTGCTGAGTCGGATCTTGGAAGTGAAGGTGACACATCCCACTGTTAAAGGCATCATTGGCCTTCAGCATATCCGCTACAACTGCAAATTGGGAAGCAGTGGAGCCTGTGCTGAGGACCTCGTAGCCCACCGCCCCGATGAAACGCATATGGGATGTGGAGGCGAATCTGTTATTGAGTGCAAACCACAAGCCCCCAAGGACGGTTGGACCTTGTCGGGGTCCATAGAGGTTGGGATCGACATTGGTGTGAGACTCGAAGACGTCGTCGAAAATGGTGGATGATGGGTCGAGGGATATGGTGGATTTATTACCGTCTATGATGACGGGGTATTGAACTATTGCACTGCTGAGAGAGCAATTCCGAACTGTCAAGCGGCCGGAGCAATCAGGTGTGTCTTTGAATTGGATATTAAGGCTCATATTGTTTGGCGCGGATGCCGACCAGCCAAAGGAAGACATGAATGCATAAGTCCCGTTGACTATGGCTGGATCAGAACCGGGGTCAGAACCACCTGCAGGGAGAACGCTGAATGGAACATCGTATGACGAGCAGTTGACTGCGAAGCCAGCGCCTCTCATGCCGGCTGTACATTTGCCGCTGGAGCTGCAGCCCGTGTTTTTCATTGCGATCTCGGTTCTGCCGTAGTAGTCCTGGACGATAGGTCTGAAATTCTCGCTAATCATAGAAACGGCATATCCACGCCCGCTCAGATACCCTGTTGGTATGTCTAGGTGCGTCGCAACTGACAGATTCAAGCGAGCATTGGATACCACGCTAGCTACCACGACGGTAGATGCCCGCTGCAGCAAAGGTCCGTTGATAGGGACCATCGCTATAAGGATACAGGCCAATGCAATCACATTGAAGCGGCGGAAACTGGTGATTGCTCCCCAGACGCTGTTGCCAAAGGCCCAGGAGCGGTGAAGATCGCCTAACTGGGTGTCTGGTTTGAGGGCCTTCCTCCACCAAGCGGTAGTGACGCCCTCGGTGAAAGCAAATTGGAGTGCGATGTTCGTTATAGTGTAAGCAATAGACAGGTAGACTGTTGGTTGGTATTTCCATTTTGAGATCGGCTGCCCGTTGGAGGCAACGAGTATTCCGACTGATGCTCCCCCTCCGAGTATTGATACCAGCAGAGCACCAAGGCTCAGCCATGGGAGTCGAGCTGCAACTCCTGGGCGCCAGGGATTGCCTTCGCCAGTGTTCGTTGAGGCAAAATGTTTTGAATAGCGAACTTTCATATTGACATGAAGCGTGGATTATGGCTGTAGAAGTAAATTAGAGCAAGTGGACGAGGAGACGCAAAAAGGGCAGATAACTGCTTCCAGATCACTAACAGAGTAAAGGCGGGTGTCCAGGGATTTCTAAATACATCATGCACGATCTTTGGCCTCCGCACGACAGTGGCTTTGGCTCGCGGCTCGCGGCTCACTCCACTGGCTCGTCTGTAAAGCATGGCTGAGTTCGCAGGAGATGGATGCCGGCTACAAGCTTAAACAAAGGTTAAGTGGATGGCTGCATTTGATTTGTTTGACGGAAATAGTGAGGCTTGAAGCTTAATATTAGTTGAAAGTCAGTACAAATATGAAGAACTGGCTGTTCCTGCGCAGATAATGAACCAAGTGGCCCATTCTGGGTCAGGAATCGAGAGTCGTGTTTGCCCGTGTATTCTTTATACTCTAAGAGTATGTTGTTTGACCGATAGAAGCAAAATAGCAGAGTTATGCTCAGTGATATGTTGTGTACACCAACCACATGGTTTTTAGTCTATCGATTATTGACTTTGTCTACACCTCTTTTTAGTTATATTAGGCTACTAAAATACGATATATCAGCCTTAAACAAAACGTCGAGAAAGTTAAACAACTCTATATAACTAAATACTGCGCCTGTTGTTTTAGCGAGTGCTCGGTGCCCTTCATTGGCGAGACTTTCGTCTAGAGCCGCAAGGCTACACTCAGGAGTCTGCGGATTTGTGGCTTTGTCGAGAAAACATTCCAGATCAGGTGCATCAGTGCCAATATTCACCGTCTTCAAAGGTCGTCGCTGTTCTTACTGCGACCGCCGGACCCATTGTCCTTTAAGGCGTTCCCAGCACTCAGCTTTAGACCTGCTACAAGGCACAGCATCTTGACCAGAGAAATGACCGCTGATACGTGGAGCTTTTGCAGCCACGACTGTTATAGTTCTATGGAATGGCTGCTCTCCAATTCGATAGGTAACAAGTCTCTCTGCTACCAATCAGGTTAATTATAACCTTTATTTTGACTATAAAGTCGCGACCAAACATCCAATATATTCACAATTTTAGTTCCTTTTTAAATGTTAATAGAGTCTGCTTGATCAATACGAAGTCTCTCAAGAAGCAATCTCATAACGTAGTTTTCTCCGCTAGCACTCTGCTCAACCCTCTATAGTTCAACATCAATCGCAGCCTCTAACCCCTTGATTACCCGCTCGACATAATGTAGGCTTCCGCTTTCGCGCAGCATCTTCAGTATCAGCTCTTTCGCCCCCTTCTGCAATTTATCACCCTTGCGCCTTCGCTCTTGTAGCATGGCCTCAAGGCAGCCATTATATTTCCGGGACACCTTCAGAGCATGGATTATAGCCAGCGAGAACTTCCCCTCATCCAGATCATCGCAGAAGCCTTTTGAGGAAATATAATCGTCAGAGACTAAGTTACAATAACCGTCGCGAATCTGAAAATATCGACCTAAGAGTATTAACAGGTTATCGAGATGAATCTCGTGGCCACAGCTCGCCTCAGCATGCATCAATCCAGCGATAAGACTGAAGAGGCCACCTGTCCTGTGGTCGACCATGTTGACATATTGAGCTGTAGTTGGGCGGGCGACGTGCCGAGTCCAGTATAAGTCCATACTTTGGCCGACATGCAAGCGCCGAAGTTGGGCATCATAGATTGTGGTGGCCTTTGGGCTGCGAAGCTTTCGAAGTTCTTCTAGAGAAAGCACAAAAAGAAAATTTGCCGAGTTGATAGTTTGTGCTTCACCAAAAAGTAGATGGACTGCCGGGCTCCCTCTACGGAGGGCAGATTGATCCTGAATATCATCCAACCTGGTTTATACAGAATGTCAAAACGCTGAATTTTATGCAGAGGATGATACCCACAATCCACTTACATCAACGAACTGCTATGGAGGTAATCAACAATGTTCCGGATTGCTGTTAAGGACTCCTCGGGTACATCTAGCCAGATATTCAAGGCCTCAATTGCTGCTTGACGGACACCCTTTGATCCCAAAGAGCAAAGGTACTTATATGGGGCCAGTACCGCCTAGTAGTTACACGGCTAGAATGAATTATTCAGCTTAGTTATCGGACGTTCTACATACTTCAGTTGGGAGATCCCGCACTTTTGTATTCGCGAAGGAGAACACTTCCCCGTTACCCAGAATTGAGGCCTGAGATGATAAAACCTCGTCTAGGCCGGAAACGGGTGGTATAATCCCATCTCAAAGGCCTAGACATGGAGCTTCTGCAAGTGCGGTATATTCGGGCTGGTGATATCGAGATGCATAAGAACAGAAGAAATGGCTGCCACCACCCAATACGGCGGTGATTTTCAGCCAATCCTTTGCTCCCTGGGACAAATCCGGATTTTTCCGTTCATAAACCTCCTTGCTCTCTAGGAATTCTCTCTCGAGGGAGGTTATCGCCTGGGCAAGTATCTTCTTTGCCTCCACCTTGTCGACTTTATGCTGCCTCATCAATACCCAAATGGAGTTATGGATTCCGTTCATACCCTGGCTCCTTACATATACAGCATACTCCTTCTCATAACTGTAGTAGTCGTTACTCAAAATAAGAGCCATTAGGGCCTTGTCGACGATAGGTTGCAATTCGACTCTTTCCTCATTGCTGATTTTCACTCCTGACACAAAGCGGCAGACTTCCAATGTCGAGCTGGCGCCGGTTAGAGTAGGCATCGCCAACGGATGGAGAGCAAACGTACTAGAGCCCTCCATCTTCGAAGCGATATGGCATCCACTCCTCGAATGTCGCAAACTCATTTGGTACACGCGTTCCGCCTCCTCGATCCAGCCATCGATGCCATTGCTTCATGACCCAGAATGCATCGTCTCGATCAATCTCAACCGCCTGCATAAACATCCTAGCTTCCATCTGCCGTTTTCCCCGAATACCCTTGACTATGTGGCTTGGGAGGGCAGCGTCTGTTCCTTGACTATACGAATCGGCAAGGGTATGGTTCAGAGCCACGGCCTTGTACGCATCAGCTGGATATACATCTTATAACTAGTCAACATGAGGCTCACCTCATCTATAGTATCAACACCATCGATCAGATCTGCAAAAGTTAGTTGGCTCTTCCAGACAATGTAATAAGGAGCGTATGTTCTCACCATCATGAAGAAAACCGAGTTCTTGCATCCGTGTCGCGATCTCGATTCGTTCCGGTATTGCTTCAGCGAAAGTTATAGCGACTGCATGTCCCCTGGGGTCACAAACACCTCCAGCAATGTCTGCCTTTCCTACATCTCGGTTATATTCCTCGAATACCTTCTGTGAGGTAGCAACCGTCAGTTGTTCATACCTGCTTCTCCGGACAGGAAGCAGAGTGAAGCAACCTCTGCTTGCCAGTGTGGAGGCATCAACAGGAATAGAGTACTTATACTCCATAATGGTATATACATTGATTCCTCTGGGGGAAAAGGCAAGCCAGAGGTATCAAGTCCTTATTTATGGAAAATAATTCCAATTATTGAGGCTCTCACTAACGCAATGGGGCCTGAATCTATCAACGCGACGTGGCTGAATTCGTATCGACTGGTGGCCTTTACTATCAATGTTAATGAACCCTGGAGGTGCATGAGATCCAGCTATAGGCTAGATCAGGCGATGAGTACCACTGTATGCGGCATCGTTGGCCCCGGGGCATCTGGATAAATGCCTCCAAGAGTTCTGCAAGCGCAGACTTCTCCAGGAAATTGGACACGGGGGTATGCTAGGCTCCCTAATCCTAGACTATGGAGGGGCAAAGGCGATGTTGTTCGCGACATGCGACCTCTATACCAAGCTTACACTGAGTGAGCAATCACAAAATTGTGCAAGGTTAAATCGGCACCACTGTATATGGGAAGCCTAAATACGTTCGAGGCGTGATACTTTCCAGTTGAATTGTACTTGCTTTGATCACAACATCCTAGCAAGGGGACCATAAAGCTATACGAATATCTATCATTCAGTTTGTTAGATAAAAACGGAAGTGAAAGCGGCCAAAGGCAATATCACACTGTAATTGTTCATGCAGATAATAGATACTGGCTTGTGTTTGGACTCAATTACTTCATGATCCTAGGGGTATTACGACGCAGTCCGGAGTCAATTAATGGATACTGCTTGAGATATGTCTATATAACTTGGCCCTTAACCTGCTTCAAGTTCTTAACGTCTGTGTTCCGCCAGAAGGCAACAGCAATAAACCCAACAACCCAGATTACGGTTCCCGCAGTCAACATCATCGATTGTGCGCTTGCGTATGCGCGCTGGATAGCAATTCGGGTTGGTGTCCCAATCGGATAGCTGAGTTGAACTTCCAGCATACCGTAAATACTGAGAATATTTGCCTGTTCCTCGGCGGGTAGGTATTCGGCAAGCTTGGCCGGAAAGATAGACTGCCATATAGCGCCAGCCACAGTAAGCCCGATGGCACCACCAATGGATGAGAACATGGACAAAATGGCGACAACGACCGCAATGTGCTGGTGGGATGCGGCGGACATGGCAGCAATTGGTGGAGTAATGATAAGAATTCCACCAGCAAGGGAGATGAAAATTTGGCACATAATTATGTAGCCAATATTCACGTCCGGCTCCCGGAAATAGATCATGAGACCCATGAAGAGAGTATAGATAGGCATAGCACAGTACAGTGTAATGGCCTTGAAACGCCCAGTATATCGAATCGCTATACCGGCAGCAATCCCAAATAAGCTGTTACCAAGGCCATAGATCTGGACAACGTAGCTGGCCTTGGTGATGCTGAGGCCATTGACAACCTGGAGAAAAGAGCTGAAAAAGCTGTTCCAGCAGAAGAAGCTGATGAAGAGAACGGTACCGAGCACGCACGCACCGATCATATTCCGATCAAGTAGCAGGGAGTATGGGATGAATTTGACGGGGGCAAAGAACTTTTCCCACAAGACGAACGCGATCATAAGGACGACTCCAAACACCAGTAAACAAATAATCAGCGGCGAGCGCCATCCAAGGGGCTGCAGAGTATAGAGATTGAAGGGCAAGAGGAAGAGAGTCAGCCCGGTGGTGAGTAAAAGGAGGCCGACGGCATCAAACTCGCGGCAATAGTGTAGAAACGACTGCCAGGGCGTCCTTGTTCCCTTCTTCACCACGATGAGACCCTTCTTCTTAGCCTTGTAGTAATTCAGCATGAGTACGCCAAACAGCGGAAGACACATGATGGGTACGATGACGGAGAAGGCTCCAAAGCACCAGGCCCAGCCGGGGCCCTTGAGGAAGGCTTCCGAGATAGGACCGCCCAGCCATATGGTAACGATATTCGGGGATGCAGTCAGCGCCGTCATAAGGCCACGGTTGCGTAGGCTGGTTGTATCGGCGACGAAGATATTGATGCTGTACAGCAGAGCGTTGGTGCCCACTGTCCAAAACACCTGCGCCGCGGTGTACATTTCCACGTTTGTAGTCGCCGCCATCATGATGAGGCCAACGGTCGCAATGAACAGGGACATCGCATATCCCTGCGGCCGACCGAAGACGTCGAGTATCTTCGCGACGGTCAGGTTGCACACCCCCCCAATAACGCTGCTCAGGATCCCCACTGTCGGCGTCAGGGAATGGTGCTGGAAGGCGGAGGTCACGAAGGGGTTCAGCGCCGTCACGACGCCCTGCTGCATCAGCACGATCAGGTAGACGATCCAGATGAATATGTAGGCGACGACGAGGGCGGTTTTCGACCAGACGGCGGCGATCGCCTCGACCTTCTGGACACCGGCCTGAGCCTCTCTATCGACGGTCGCATCTTCGTCTCGCGTCGAGTCCGACTCGAGGCCGGCGTCGTTGCCCTGGTCCTTTTCGACGTGCGCATCCGACACCGTCGGGTATTTGGCTTCGCCCATGATATACGCCTGGAGTTGGGGTGGAGCGAGGAGGAGGAGATGGAGAACGGAGAGCGTTCAGCCATAGTCCACCGAACGAGACTCCATGATCGCTTTATCCCCCGAGAATGCAGCATGGCCGATGACCAAATAATCAGCGCAGCCCGGCGTATCTTTTTCTTCCCAACCCTGGACCGGTTCCTTGCTGTTTGATGTTTGGCGCTTCCCCCAGCCGCATGAACCCCATATCCCCTTACCAATGATAATTAGCTCGATTTAACTCAGCTCGACTAGTGCGGCCAGGGGACAGAATCCATGCCCTATTTCTGCAGTTCTGTTCGCGACGCCATGGCGACTATTTTCCGCCGTCTCCGTAGAACCAACTATGAACCAAGTACTCCGTATGAACCAAGTATATGCTCGAACCAACTATGCCTGGCCATGAGGCATATCTTCCAGGGCATCTCATCTGCTCGGTGGGACCGGCCAGAAGCAACTCAGGTCAAGCCTCGGCGTACTTCGTACATATTCACGGACATACGAAACGGCGGGACTCGCGCTCGGCGTCGTGTAGGATGGTGAGATGCGACGAATCTCTGCTCGAGGTGATACGTTGGTTCCTGGTAGCTTGTCTCCAGGCATGATAGTCGAACGACCGTTCCGGCGACAGCTCTGTGCTTGAGGGTGCGCTTTTGCTGGGTCAGCATTGTGAGAAAACTCTTCATCGCCTCTTCTGACTGCCATACGTGTCAAATTGAGCTCAACTCAAAGCAATAGGGCTCCATCATAGCCGCAGGTTTAGGGTCATGGAGCATGGAACCGTGAATCAAGTTGTCTCGAGGACGGAGGGAGGTTATGTGCCATTTTCTTCCTCCTTTCCCATTCGTTGCCAGACACTTAACAGTGGGCGAAAAAGCAATCATGCAGCATTGATCGATGCGCTTTTCGAAGTGGGAATATCAACTTGCAGCTGAGGTTGCAAGGCCACCCAGGCACCATATCGCGCCTTTTATATAAATCATCGATATATAGTCAGATACAGGGGGTATATGCGGGTACCGGCATGACTTACAGAAAACGTCGCCCGTCTGGATATCTCCTACGCTCCCAGATGGTTGGGTATTCCACCGATCCAGGACGATGTGGGCATCGTACTTCCATGCGCAACTGCATGTCTGGCAAACAAATACCGAGAATATTCGGATTGCAACCAAGGCCACGAGCTTGTTGGGGCTACGCTACTACATACCCTGCCTTTGGCAATCAAAGGTAGCCTTACTCCCGAGTTATCAAATACATGATACTCCCCAATGATAATATCATTGGGCCTCACAATAAGCAATATACTCTATAACTGCTTCTTCATATTTTTTAAAGCATTTCCTTGCCCGTCTCCATGACAGAGGGCTCGCTCAACGAATCTAACGGAGTGAACTGGCAACTCCCCTCATGCCTGCTGGAAGGTACTTTATCTTTCACCAGGCCCTCCAGAGTATCTCAAAACGCATCGTGGAAAATCAGGCCGGAGATTTCACAGCGACTGGCAAGGCGCTATACCCTTATTTGCAATCAGTCAGTATCGTGCAGCCTCCGGGATGGCATCAGGATTGGTGTCCTCACTCATCGGACCAGCTACAAGGTGGATTCGTTTGTGGAAGCTAAGTCTTGGACGGAGATCAGTTATAGGAGAAAAATGAACTATTAGGTAAATTTTTATGAATACGGATGGCAGAGGATATGTGACTTTGCTGACCACATCTCCGGCCGCCGTGGAGATAACACGACATGGCTCTGAGATAGCCAGTGGCTGCAAAGCCGCGGCATTCGCGTATTAGGAGAGAAGTTGTTGAAAAATCCTTGGAGATTATATGAGCAGTTTGCTCTAATTGTCATGTGGCGGCACACCAGCCGCGGGCGATAAGGAGGCTGATTCTAAAGGCTTACCTGGATAACAAAAATCTCCAATATCTTGATCTACCGAGGGCCCATCATTCTCAAATGTTTCCTTAATTCCAGGGCTCGGGTTAATACGGTCGATACTCGATGATCCGCAAGATCAGTGGCGGGAGTTGAGCTTATTTACGAGGGCCGGGTAGGCGAGGGAATCTATCGATGGAGCAATGTGTCGAGAACGTGGCGAGTCTGGAGAAGTTCAAAACCCAGGGAACGGAATAAAGGTTGCTTACAGGGTCAACCCATTTCCATGCCCCTGGTGAGAGGGAGAGTCCAGAGGCCCTTATATGGAGTACGTCATCGCTTCGATCAAAGGCAGGGGCAACAGTGAGCACTCCAGAGATATTATTTTATTTTATTTTTACAACAAGATGGGTGACCAGCATCCAGACTGGATTTCTCTCAAATACTGGATACTATTCGGATAACGTCCTTCCACAATAGGTTCGTTCGCCGGGGAATGGAAGTTTTCGCCAAGCATAATCAGCTTGAAGACTCCGTATATATATATCGAGTTCTCCACAAAGGCCATGGCCAGCAGCATTGATAACACTGACTCGCTGAAGTGGTCACGCCTATACGCATGCACCTCGGGGCGGACGTTTGGAGGGGGGAAAAACAAACGAAAATAAGCTGCAGTTCAAGCACACGCTGAGATGCGAAGAGGCCTTCCTCGCTTAATGAAGTGCACGGATTACGGAGCAACATAACCCGAGCGGAAATAGAGAGCGTGAAGCTGAGCCCGAGGGCGAGCCTGCCGAGTTGCCTGGGGCGAATGGACCCGGGGTTCCTGGCACTTGTTCTTGCGATAAAAATAACATCGGGCCCGGCTGAAAGCCTAGCATCACCGGAAGAACCCAGAAGTTTCCCGTGTTTGGACAGGTAACTAATCCTTGTCGAACACTGACTTTGACATGGTATAAAAAAAGTTTAAGTCATGAAAAGGCCTCGTACTGGTGAGAGATTACGATCTGAGAGGCCCGTCATGTTTAGCTTGACGAGGTTCCCGTATGTACGGAGTAATGACAGGTGGTTGAAGTCAATTGATAACTTGCCGAAAAGGTTAAGCAAAGGCCTAGGATAGGACCAGTGCTTGTTACAACGTTAGCCCATCTCACATACACCCCGGCCACACGTTCAATAGAGCAGTCCACAGTACTCCGCTCTCCATATGATACTCTGAACCTCTCTACCGTAAACTATATTATAAAACTCCGCTGTTGTCATGTCTCGTCTTTCGGATTAGTGACAGGTATAGTGGAGTGCAGCAAAAAGGAATGTTCCACTTGCCAACTTAATATTTTCTTAGCAGGAAGCATAACTTCCTAAATTATAGCCAAAATGGTAGATGATGTGGCCTCAGGTCACTCCATAAATCCCATGCTATATCACTATCTATATATGGGCGCAAGCTAAGCCGTCTTCCCCATCGACAGCAATTGTTCAAGGTGCATTAAGTCCGCCATCCGCGGGAAAGATGAGTTTGAGTTGGGTATTTTTTGGTAGCCGCCGACGCTCTCAGCTTCCGTACTTAGGCTTTCCCGGGCATCCGGGATCGATCCCATTACTGCCATGTAATTGACGGTGCACGTAACCACCTTAGAAGTCAACCCACCATCCTCTATACTCCGTACGAGCCTATAAGTGAGTCCGGGAATCTGAGTTTTCATCCCCGTTGTGAAATGCCGATTAATGGTAGCTCCTAGATAGGTTATTCACTACCATGATACAGAAACGCTACACTTGTAACCCCTCCTTTGATATCGCCAATGCCGATGGGATAAGCAAACAAATTGATATCCTTGCACCCTAGTAAGCTGCACCTGTCTCTTCCATCTCGGGAGGGGCAAGCGGCTACCTACATGGTGCGTATTTGACGTATAATATATTCCGCCTACCAAACGTGTCCCTTGTTTTGCTTGATACCGATGACGTTAATGTCCCGCCAAATGGTGACTCCGACGAAACCAGCAATCCAGACTGCGGTTCCGACGGCCAGCATACTCATCTGAGCATCCCTATAGGCATGCTGAATGCCGAGACGAGTCGCAGACCCGACCGGATATGACAATTGAGTCGAGATGTTTGCGTAGATTTTAGGTAGATTTGGAAGCTCATCGGCAGGAATATAATCCATCAGCTTCCTGGGGAAGACGCTCTGCCAAATGGCGGATGCCACCGTTAGGCCGATCGCGCCGCCAATGTTTCCAAACATCCCTAACACGGCTATGCAAACGGCGACATGCTGATGCGAAGCTGCAGCCAGGATTGCAACCTCGTCGCAGACCATGATCGTGCCAGCTGCTATAGAAATGAAAAGCTGGCACATGATGATGTAGCCGACACTACCATCGATTTTGCAGTAATACATCATCAGGCCAGAGCCCAAGATGCTCAGCGGGATTCCAAGGTAGAGACAGACAGGTTTGAAGCGTCCAGTATAATGAATCAAGGAACCGACCGCGATGGCAGACACAACGGAACAGACAGTGTATGACTGTACAACGTTGCTAGCATTCTCGACGCTGAGATCATTCACAACTTGTAGATATGAGCTAAAGAAGCTATTCCAGCACCAGAAACTAATAAATAACGTAGCAGAGAGAATGCAGGCGCCTAAAACCGTACGGTCAAGGAGGATGGAATAGGGCACAAATGTGATGGAGGCATAATATCCCTCCCACACAACGAAGGAGATAATAAGGGTGATGCCTACAACTAGCATTGCAACTACACGTGGTGAGTTCCAGCCTTGTAATGCATATAGATTGAAAGGGAGCAGAAAGATGGCAACGCCGGTGGACAGCAGGATGAGGCCGATGGCGTCGAATTGCCGAGAATAATGGAGAAAGGACTGCAACGCAGTGCGATCGCTCTCGTTCTCACCCTTGCTCTGTACAATGAGGCCCATATTCTTAGCCTTGAGGTAGTTGTGTAGCAGAAGCTGAAAGAGTGGGAGAGTGATGGCTGGCACGAGGATCGTAAACATCCCAAACGCACAACGCCAGCCAGGCCCATTCAGGAATCCCGAAGATATCGGGCCAGCCAGCCAGCATGTAATCAGGTTAGGCGAACTAACAATAGCCTGCATCAAGCCCCGATTGCGCAGCGAAGAAGTGTCGGCAACAAAAACTGTTAGGCTATACAGGATACCGTTGTTCCCAACCGTTTGGAAAACCTGCGCGGCGGCGTAGGCCTGAACACTGCTACACGCGGCCATCATTGCGAGCCCGACCGTGGCTAACACAATGCAGAAGAGGTACCCTTGTGGTCGGCCAAAGACGTCAAGGATTTTGGCGAGGGTGAGATTGGTGACACCACCGATAACGCTGCTCAGAATGCCAACGGTAGGCGTGAACGAATGCATCGCGAAGGCGGACGTGACGTAAGGAGTCAGGATCCCTGTAGTGGCCGAGAGCATGCCCTCAACAAAGTAAATGAGCCAGATCATAATGTAGGCGAAGAGTAGAGCGGTGGCAGTCCATGCTACCGTCACCGCTTCAATGCTCTGAACACCGGGCTGAATATCGGGGGCGGGCGTAGCCTCGTCGTCGACGTCAACATTAACGGCGGGATCCTCGTCATGGCTGTGGTTGTCGTTGTCATCGCCGAGAAGATTCGAGTTTTCTTCGCTTTCTAATGCCGCGTAGGAGCCATGTTGGGCACCGGCGAGCAGCCTCATGATCTGCTGGGCCTGTTGCGCTGTTTGGGAGGCAGACAGCTGGTGGTTGAAGCAGAAGGGTGGAAGAGGCAGGCTAGCTAATCAGTGGAGTTGTTCCTCTGCCGCGTTGGTGGATATAAGAAGAGTTGTCGGGCGGAGAATCAGAGGATGCGCGCGTCTTCCTTCCTGTTCAGCCTTGTTGGCTTAGATAATATATTCCCCCTGTTTTAATTCTCCTTGATCCTTTCCGAGGAGACGAAGCAACGGTCTCCCAGAAAAAGAGGAGAGGAGCGGAGAGGAGAGGTCAAGGGAAGTTCCTGTTCCTAGGGAGATCCCGGCCCCCTGTGCAAACCAGGACTCTAGAAGAGCACTATCGTATAAAAATAGATACGCTAAGTGGCTATCCTATGCGTTTCGAGGCAGGAGTAGCGGTCGCGAGCGTTTGGCTACCTCTCCTTTCGGTGTTCGGCGCCAACGCACGTCCTGCAGAGCTTTTCCATCCTTCACGGCTTTTCATCCTGCACGGCTTGCAAATCCTGCACAGGTTTCCAAGCATCGGGATCTGTGGGATGGTCGGTATTGGCAGCGACGCACGAAAGTCCGGAGCACCACGTCCGCCTTGGCGACGTCGTAGCAAGTACCCGACAGCTGGCGGTGGGCGAGTTGTCGATGTTTCGATACGCCTCTGCTCGATCGATGCCGGATAGCCCCCGCATGGCTAGCTTCTACTATGTACCCTGGGAGCTCGAGAGGCGACGTCTGCATGGATTCGACTTACGCGAGGCTTACCATATCGCCACGCGACCGACGGCCGCTGAACTCCATGCCAGAAGCGAAAAAGAAAGGCGGAACAGACGCAGACCGTGTGAGAAAGCATGAAGGTGAGAAGCAAGGGGCAAGGGTAGCCTATCAGGGCCTGCAGCTCTGATCTCCCTCGCCGTGGTCGGGCTTAGGTCATGTGACATCGGCTCGGGCCGCGAGTTCTTCTTTAAACGTCGGGAAGCTTAAAACAACTCTAAAACAAGTTCCCTCGCGGCTGAATGGCTGGCAGCGACAAGCAACCCGGTCGCCTATCGTGGGCAGCATGGATATTCAGACCGGGTCTCTCGGTTTTTCCTTTCTTAACGATCCATCTCGCTTGTGGGATTAGTCGTCTTCCTCGGTGCAGTGCCAAGGACAGAGCCCTAATTCGAATGGGGAGATTGTTGCTGACGGCTGGATCCTTCATCCTTGGGTGCATGGGTGCATTACGAGCTGGCTCCCTTCGCTGCAGATCGATCTCGCATCCTACGTTCGACTCCTACGGCCTAGCCTAGCCCTGTTGGCCTGATGCCAAGAAAGCAGCCCCTGTAGGATGCCAGACGAGAGCTTGGAGCCCGTCTCTATCCTCGGATACATGGATGGATACGAGCTGACAAGTTTTGCTGCAGATCAACTTTGCTCCTAATCTTATTTCCTGGAGCTTAACCCTATTGGGAAATTGCCAAGGACTGGCTCCAGTTGATGATATATCGACAAACAGCTTCAATATTCCGCGATTGTTGGGCGCAAGGATGAACACGAGCTGATTCTATTTTAACGAACAGGCCAATTCTGTTCCCCATCAGACACGGAGACCCAATCATCTGCGCCGGTTATGGCCTCATCCTGGTGTCCTCGAGTCACGACTCGCATGTGGGGGCGGGGAGGGGGACTCTATACCACCATGATTTTGTCGGAGAAATATGATCGGCTCCATCCAAAATTGTTTTTTTGCACAATCACGAAAGGAGCCTTCTCGCTTGCACAAGGCTTCGTGGTCGTGTTCGTGAGCTTACGTCGAAATACACTAGGCTCTACACTATTTTTACCAACACCTGAGGAAGAGTTTGATATCAGATGCCCTTGACCCTTGGGGTATATATGTAGGCATGGCCCCCGTTGTCAGGAAGGGTCTTGCAATTCCATCTGCATATCACTCACCACTAGACCTGGTCTGTCCATCCATCGCTTGCCGATCAGGCCTGCGTTGACGCTCCAAATAAATAAAGCGTCAAACCCTCCAATTGCAGCCCTTCGTTACCTAATTCTCCGATACCGTCCCTAGTCATGCCTCACAAATCCACCATGGACGTCCAGCCAACGAATGGCAAGTCCACCGAAGACCTCGCACTGAATGACGACAACTCTTCAACAAATACACCACAAACGAACAAGGACGTCAGGAGGGTGTCGCGACTGATCTTGGATATCATTTTCGAATATGCACTCAACAAATTCGACGACTCAAAGGACCGACTGGAGGCTGGTGCGAGTAACTTCTTGTCAGTCATTGATCAATTCGTTGCAGCAGGGAAACGTGTGGACACATGCCTTCCAGCATTCCCTTTCAAATCAGCAAACAAGGTGTACAAGGTGCTGGGTAGTCTACCAGACATGGCTGAAGAGCTAGCTCTTAACCGGCTGAATACCATGTGCACGCGGATACGCGAAGTATACTCACCTGGCGCCCAGGTTACCATTATCTCCGATGGTATCACATACAATGGTAGGTAGCCTATCTCAAGTTCAACCCTGCCAGACTCGTTCCAATCAGAAACATGGCTAATCAAGGCGGTACCCGGTTTCTATGCGTTATTAGATCTGTTGTCCATATCTGATCAGGATACTTGGGCCTACGGAGAAGCTCTACGTAAGATGGCTATCCAGAAGAAGTTTGGCTACATCAACTTTTCTAGAATGAGAGACCTGCTCGAATTTCCTCTGCCAGAAAAGCTGACGGAAATCACCTACGTTGCCAACTGTACGACCTTCCGCCGATTGCTTATTAACAGGTACGGCCGCGACGACCTCAACATCGATCATGAGATTGCGACAAACCCCGATACGAAGCTGACTTATCTCGGCTACAAACGATTTTTGGAGTCGGATTTGAAATACATCTTCCCTCGGGGCGCGGATCGAAGTGCCCATAGCTATAAGAGGGATTGCAAGTATCTCGCCAAGCAGATGCTAATGCGGGGATATGTAAGTGGAACAACAACCCAGTCGTTGTAGGTCTCGTTGATTGCTAACTAGTAGTAAATAGGCTTTTGCAGGCGCGGTCAAAAATGCTTTCCCGAACTACTTGCGCCTTTCTATCCACGAATCGGTAGGCCTGAACAAAGTATCGATATGCCTGCTTAACACCAAGACCGGATTTACAACCCCATGGCACTGCACCGTAGCTCAGCTGGCCGATGGGGAATGGATAAGCGCCCCTATGGGCGAGTTCGCCAAAGACAGCCGGCTGGAACTTATCCATGTAGACGGCCAACCCAGCTACTACAAGGAGAAGCCACGCGATAATGGCACTCTTGCCATCAGTGAGTCAACGGCAAGTTATTTCCAAGAAGCTAGACCACTCAGCGCCAGTGGATATCTCAGCGGAGCGTCCACGCCCGGTACAGCATCACCCAGCCGCTTCTCCGGTTCACCGCCTAGGACGACCACGAGAAGCAGCGAAGCCACCACTCCAGAGGCTCAATCCCCTCCCACGCTTGCACGGAGCGGCTTAGGCGTCGTGATGGAGACAAGTTCGAGTACTATTTCCTCCCCAGCGGAAACCAATGGGACGCCTTCAAAGCCTTATGGCAAAAGGCTCATCCCTCGGATCATGGATGACCTCGCAGCTGCTGAGCCAGAACGCATTGTCTTCTCCCTAGCGACACTCTCCGGTGATGCACTCCAGTTTAGAAAAATTACCGCTCACGCCTTCAACAAGGCTATCGACAAGACCGCTTGGTGGCTTCGCGGTCAGATTGGCAGCACTGACTCGGTCCAGCCTGTTGGTTACATTGGTCCTCGTAAGTTGAAAATAAGTCCACTGTGGTGAATGAATCTACAAGAAATAGGTACTGACTTTATGGTTTACAAAGATGATCTTCGGCACGTTCTGTTAACATATGCGTGTGTCAAGGCTGGATATGCGGTATGTTTATGACATCAATTTTATTGGTTACGATTATATTCAATTTGCTAATGCCACTTTCTCTCCCACAGGCCTTATTTCTCTCGCCCAAAAATAACACAGAAGGCGCACTATCAGTACTTGAAACCACAAAATGCAATATCTGGGTCAGCGCTGGCGATGAACCACAGGAACCTTTGGTGGAAGAGATCTTGCAAAAGCGCTCTATGACCCATTTGCAGCTGCCTCTCCTCGACGAGCTGCTTGACGCCGAGTCTTCTGAGCCGTTCCCCTATACCAAGTCATTTGACGAAGCGATAAACGAGCCCTTCTGTTACCTACATACCTCTGGGAGCACAGGAGTGCCCAAGCCTATTCCTTGGTCTCACGGATTGATTGGAACTATGGATGCTGTTCGCCTGCTGCCGCCTGCGAAGGGCTACGAAGGTCTGGCTCCATGGACTACCGGCTGGGAGGAAGGCGATACGATCTACTCGTCATTCCCTATGTGTCACGTATGTAACTTGGCAATTCATCACTGCTATAAACGGGAAAGATACTGATTTGCTGACTAAAACCGCATTATTTAGGGCGCTGGAATTATCATGAACATTCTGATGCCAGCCTTCTTTAACTTGCACTGCGTATTGGGACTCGCCGGCGCTCTGCCCAATATTCGACTGGTGGAAACTCTTGCAGACAATGTTAAGATTGATATCTGGAGCATGGTTCCATCCCTTGTCAACGAAATTGGTGAAACACCTGAAGTACTGGCAAAGCTCAGGCCGTCCAAATTTATATGCGCATCTGGCGGCCCCGTCAGCCCAGTCAGCGCCGGCAAGGTCAATGAGGTGGTACGAGTATTGAACTTGACCGGTACAACAGAGGGACTATTCATTGGTAATCTCGTGACTTCACGAGAGGATTGGCACTGGTTCTGCTTCCACCCCTACTCCGGCTTCGAATTCAAGGAAATTGGGGAGAATACTTACGAGCACTGGGTGCATCGCAATGAGCACTGGCCTCTCTTTCAGGGCATCTTCCACACCTTCCCAGACAAAGAGTCAATTAACTTCAAGGACTTATACATTCGACATCCTACGAAGCCGAATCTATGGGCCTTCAAGGGAAGAAGCGATGATCTAGTGGTGCTATCTAATGGATACAAGATAACGCCCCTAGAAACAGAGGCAATGGTCACTGTTCATCCTGCAGTCAAAGGATGTCTTCTATTTGGAACCGGAAAGCCCCAAGCAGGTCTGCTTATCGATCTAAAGGACCCATCGGAGAAGTCCGACGAGCTTCTTGACAGTATATGGGAAACAGTCAAGAAGGCTAACTCGATGTCTCGCCATAAAGATCAGCTTCTGAAAGACTTTGTTACAATTACAAAGCCTGGGAAGCCCTTTATCTACACCGATAAGGGAACCGTAAAGCGAGCGGCTACCCTAGCACTCTATGCCGACTATATCGACCGTTTCTACAGCTCACTTAGTGATGAAGATCTTGAAGATATCCCCCAAGTTGATGTCAGCTCAAATGATTCAATCCAAAGTTACATTCGCGAAATCCTGATCTCCTCGCTCCCCAATATCCGAGAAGCCTCTCCAGACCTGGACTTGTTTGAGCTCGGGCTAGACTCCCTCGGCGTCTTCGCAGCTATTAAGAAGATTCGGGCTGCTACGGGTCTAGGTGAACAGATTGCTCCTCGCCACGTCTATGCCAACCCTACCATCACCAGTCTCTCTGCTACTATTGCACGTCTAGCGGTCGAGGCGAAGGCTGAGCGTGAGACGGCCTTGTCCGACCAGCCTGTCGACAACGAAACTGCCCAATTGAAGACCATTCTGGCCCAACACAAGGCGCGGCAATCATTCCCATTGAATGCCCTCGACTACGTCAACCCAAATCACAATATGGGCCTAGTGTTCTATTTCTCTCTGCGCGATGGCGTTAGCTTTGAGCGAGTATTTACCAATCTACAGGAGGGGCTCAACCGTACATTCGACCTAATCCCGGCGCTGAGTGGTAAGATAATGAACCGTTCAGAGCAAGAGATTGGTTATAGCAAGGGAGATCTCTGTGTCACCATCCCCCCACTGTCCATGGCAGCCTCTGCCCGCAATCGTTTGGTTTACAAGGACCTCTCTGATATTCTCCCGCCCTTCGACGAGTTACGCAACACAGACTTCGCGCCGTCTACCTTCAAGGACAGTCTCGTTCTACGAGATGATCCGATCACCAAGATTCCTGCTAATATCTTCGCTGGACAAGTCAACTTTGTCCGAGGTGGTTGCATCCTTGCCGTCGATCTAAACCATTGCTGCCTAGATGGCCTCGGCGCCATGGTCGCTATCAAAGCCTGGGCTGAGAACTGCAGATATCTGCAGGGCGATAAATCGGCAACATGCAACTGGTACGATCCAGAGAGTTTCAACCATAGCCTCCCAGAAATTCTTCATGAGCAAGAAGGCTGGGTCAAACCGGTTGATGCGGTAGATCCAGGTACATGGGGCTTTCTTCCATTCTTCCCCCCAGACGACGAGTCTGTCCCTACGAAACTTCCGAAAGACGGAGCTCTGACCCCTCGGCCCATTTTCCCCCTGCACAATGTCTGGCCGCTACCTCGCGCCGAGAGATGCATGAAGACGACCTTATTCCTAGTCACACCTGAGAAGCTAGAGAAAATGAAGCAGGATGTGATAGCTGACCCCCAGGCCAAGGGTGTCATCACGTCCATCAGTGACATTGTACAAGCCTTTTTCTGGCGCACTGCCATCAGGGCACGATATCGTGTGGCCAAGGAGATGCGCAAGGAGACTTTCGGACCGGATGACATGTCCATTCTTGAGCTGCCCACTGACGGTCGCCCATATTTCTCCTCAAGGCTACCATCGACATACATGGGAAGCGTGCTTATTCTCAATCGATGCAGCATGCCCGTTGAGACACTCTGCTCCCCTGAGACAAGCATTGGGCATGTCGCCTACATGCTCCGCCAGTCTACCGCCCGCATTACCCCGTCGCTCGTGCATGACGCCTTCACGATTTTACAGTCCCTTCCTGACCACAGTAGATTCTCGACTGCTAACATGGGTCTTGAGCACATGCACGCCATGATTTCCAATATGATGCTATTCCCGACAAGCGAAATCAACTTTGGAGACAAACTCTTCGCCAACAGTGGCTCGCCTGAGTCAATGCGTCCGCAAGTTGAGCGTGCTCATGGGATTTTCCGTTTCCTGGCCATCTATCCAATGAAGAAGGACGGAGGAGTGGAGCTGGTCTTGGGAACGCACCGCGAGGAATTGGAGATGTTTAAGACGGACGAGGAGTTCATGAAGTATGCGGATCTTGTGGACACCACTTGCTGAGGGTTTATGGGGGTAAGGTTTTTGCATGCTGGTCATGGAAGTGAACCACTGCTTCCGGGGATTGATAGATGGACATGATTTGGGAGTTTCTGTACATGTTAGGATTAAAATATTTCATTGTTTATTCATTATTTCGTTTACTCTCGATATGGCATGATCTTGCTCAATTGTATGTGTAACAATTAAATCTCTATTTCGACATAAAATTCTCTTTGGGCCAAAATGCGGCATGCCCAACAAAGTCAAGTGGTTTTGAATAAAATATTTACACAAAGCATGGTCAGTTTCCGCTATACAAAATTACATTGGTTATTATCAGTCCGTATGTAGGGTTAACTACATCGAGCTACCGTTTTCTCATATTTACACTAGCTCCAACTCCCACTCTAGCCCTATGCAATTGGTGTTGACATGCTGTACGATCACACAGGCACCCACTGGTCATAGCCTGATAACTAGCTGCTTGAGATAGCAGTGAGGGGTGACTACTTAGTTCATTTTTATATCATAAATTTAGTATTAAAACAAACATCGAGTTGTGAGCATAGTGGAGAGACGACACCCAGAGCGATAGCCTCCAAGAGCAAGGCACTAGCATAGCCGTTAAGTGAGGAAGTCCCCCGTTTGGGGTTTAGCATTTTGATACTAGCCGCATCGCTTCCTTGGTCAACAGGAGTGGAAGTTTCTGGGCCAGGAACTTGTTAACATGCAGATATAGAGTGTGCAAGGGGCTATTATCCCTACTGGATATCACTCAATCCAGAAGACTTTCGGGACTGGTATTAACGAATCTCATTTTGGCCTGAGGCGATTGTGCCTACCCTTTAACAGGATCATCTCAAGGAGGAATGCCAAATGGCTTCTATCGCCGGAAAGATGAGTATATTATCTTGAGCCGGGGCCACATTATCACCTTGCAGGAGGAAGCACAAGCGAACTTCCTCATGCGGTCTCCAGTTCTCCCATGGCTCTTTCGAGGAGCTTCCATATTGCTTCCAGATGAGGCTGAGGTTGCCTAGCATTTGAGATGTGATTCCGAGGCGCACGAGTGGGCAAAGCAAAGAAAGGAGTGTAAAGCACAGAATAATTAATTGACCACCAGAACAGCCAGAAAAGGACTAAAGAGGAAGAGGAAGAGGAAGAGGAAGAGCGGATGTCGAGAGAAGGTGCAGAGAGAAGAAGAGCCCACTTGCCTCGGCTGAGCTCGTGCGTTGCCAAGCTCTATTATGGGTCTAACTCCGCCCGTTGCGGCTGAGAGCCAAGTCCGCCAAGTCCGCCAAGGGGCCGATCATCCGCCAACCTTATGCAGCAGGTCAGGTGATGTCCATACTCCCCCGTGACGAGATAGGAACAGGGAATTAGCACCAAAACTGTCGATAGCAGCGGCAGGAAAAATCATAGCCTGCGAAAGTAGCAAAGGAAGGGAGCTAGCTAAAAACTGAGCATGTATATCTCATGGCCGGGAGCCATGTCATCTCTTTATCTGTAATTCCTTTGCCCAACGCTCTATATCTATCACGCAATAAAGAATAAACAGACAGTGAGGACTATATTCCTAGGAAGATATCCCTCATCACTGTTTCCTATAATTTCTTTAATATTAACCTGTTGTAAGTAGGTTTTTGGATACCTTAAATTCAGGGTATATGTACTAATATTACTTAGATTTCATTAGTGTATATATATATATATATTGCCTTAGAATCCTCCAATATAGTAGCTTTTACTACATCTTTATTTAACCCCAAGGGTATAGCAAACATTGTTGATGAGATCACAGTTAAAATACAAATTTTATTTCGGGGCTTTAATAGCCTTATATATTGATCAAGCCAATTTGTGATCATAACCAAGTCAGGTGAGAACATTAAGTCTACCACTTCCCGCAGCTTTAAAGTAAACTGAAATTATAGCAGCTGCATTATACACTATTGAATTATGGCTATGGGCTTTTGGCTTAAAGTTCGCGTCGTATGTTCCCACCCTGTCGTTTTTGTCGTTTTTATATTCCCCTTCGAGGGCTAACATCGGTTGGATAAAAATCGGGTCTTCGCTGAAAAATTGGTATACCACGGCTTTGATTATTTTGTTGATATGCTGGCAGAGGCATTTCCTAGGCCAAGATACTCATTTGAGAGCTTCTTGGTACCTCTATGTTTGGGAAGTTTCAAATTCGGATGTCATGTGCGAGCAACCTTGTTAAATAAAAAACCATAGAGCGCTACGCTCCGTGTTTAGATGCAAAGAATTTTCGACAAAACTTAATGTCTAAGCCATAGGTTCCGTAGATGGTAGAACGGCCTACAGTTAAGGTATTTTTTAATGCCAATAATTTTGGTGTCTAAGGAATAGCTAGCAAGTGCGGCTAACTACTAGGTACATAATCTAATTCATGGATGAAACCAGGCTTTTATTATATTCTTCGAGACCTCTGAGAAGTAAAGACAATAGGAATTTCTGCGACGGAAGCTAGATGTGCTCAGAGGGCAAGGTGTGCAGGGGATATATTTCTAAGAAACTCGTGCTGGAAGCCGATCTGGTGGAGAGAAAGATAAAACTATCACCTGCATCTACTCAACGCTACACATCCATAGTTATTAATATATGGTATACATTTTACAACAAGGGTCCGTCGGGGTCGTTTCTTTGAGGGCCACGAAGGACGTTCCATAATTCTTTGCATTATAGTAGTAGAACTAAATATTACGGCGTCTAGTGAAAAGATTCCCCCTAAGCATGAACGGGATAATATGCTTTGTATTCATCCTGTTGTTTCATACCTATATATGGAGTAGGACAACTTACAGGATGAGACAGTGAATTACTAGATATTAAGTTATATTTATGAAGGAAGGATAGCTATTGTTATCCAATGGGCAGCGATACCGGATAAATCTCTAGTAATTGGCATATCTATTATTTCAGCTCCCCTCTTCTAAAGAGACCGTAAGTCGGACTAAGCGGCTTAAACCCCTGGAACATCAAAGCCGCCCGTCGCAGGCCAATCTCCCAGTCGCCCAGGATCTCCCCCGATACGAACGAAAGAAGCCACGGATGGCGTTGGACCATCCAAGACAAACAGCATGAACCATCCGGGAGGACTGGTGTGGCTATCCGGTGGCGCAGTGATAGTACAGGTGGTTCCGGAGCAGGTCATGTCTGGGAAAATGGTCCTCGTACCCATGCTATTCCCATGGGTGCTAGAAACCATACCCATCAGGGATACTTTGATATTTGACATGCTTCCGGAGGTTATATTGATCTGGTACTTTCCACCGTACGCCCAATCCTTGTCGACAATCGTGAAGGTCGGACGAGGAGCACCCGACAGCAAATAAGGAGGCAGGAAGACTTCAACGCGGTATTCCTGGGGGAAACGCGGGTCTTGCGGGTCTGAACCAGAAACCATGACACGTCCGTCTGGCATAAGGGTCGCTTCAGAATGATACATTCGCGCAATGGTTGTATTGGCCATAATGCTCATGCGTTGGTTGGCAGGTTTTGAGGGATCATACAGCACAGCTCCGAAGTTGGGATTTTCAGCTAACCCAAAGCCGGCAACTCCCTTCTTCGCTCCGTTGAGAATAAGGAAGGTTCCATCTGGGAGGCCGGCCATACATGTAAGAACTCTCCTAGAGGGCTATGGCGACTGTATTAGAAAGACTTCAACAGATGAGGGGCTTATAGCAAGTACGTACCATCCGTTCTATCAACCATTTGCTGTTTGGCACTTCGGGCTGGATAGAAACACAATTATCCAGGGCATCGCCGCCATATGGCGTAGAACCACCGCATATCAAAACGCCTAAGGGTTCAGTATATGGCGCATCCTGCGGTAAAAGCACCATGGTTCCTTCGAGAGGATAGGTGCGTCCACCGGCATCATTGTTGACTGCCCCTGGTATATTTGGTAAGGTTCTCACTGTGTCGAAAGTATTCTCGTTCAAGATCCTGGCTTCATTATAGTAGGCAACAAAAATGTCACCGCTTGGTAGTGGTGTTAGATACGGATAAAGGTTGTTCGGGTCTGTCCTCTTGAGCCAGTCCATAAATAGAACAGGGCCAACCCGTGGCAGGATCTCAAGCGTCGGTACAGGTGCGCCATTTGACCCTTCTTCACCTCCCACGATCAAGATCGAGCCATTTGACATCGTCATGGCCGTAGGGTACCATCTTCCGTCCTGCAACTTGAGGTCATCCGGGCTCTCGTGCCAGTCATTTACGCTAGGCTTTCCTGGAGAACCATCTGGCCAGTAAAGCCTAACACCATGAGTTGATATACCAGACCATCCCCCAACAGTTAGCTGTCTACCAACTTTGTCGGGGAGGACAAGGCCCCCGGCGCAGAAAATATCTGTTTTGACGTGCATGGGACGCCATGCTTTGCTGAAATCATTGTCAAATGCAGGATCGAATTCATACGCTCCAGTGGTGTTGGGGTCACCTGTTCCGGACTTCTCCTGGAAAGTGATCTTGCCATTGATACCAACGGTGGTTATGAGAGGGACAAGGACTCCGCCAATGAGAAATTCATAGCGACCGGCATCTATGCCAGATGGACGATCCCATGTCTGTAGCGCGGGCCCTGTCCATTTATAATACGTAATCAAGTTGCCAGCGCCGCAAATCGCGGTCGCATTACCAGTGCAAGATTGACTGCACATACTTTCTGGTACCAGCTTTGCACCGGCTGCAGCAACGTCCTCAAAGTCGCCGCAGACTATAGAGATGTTAATATGAGGAAGCTCTAATCATGGAGACGACGATGAACCTACAGCATTCTTCTCCATATGTCATCCCACCCGCTCCAAAACCAAACATCGAACAACGGCTGAGGCAATTTGTCGCAGTGTTGTTTGTTTTATCGACTATCTGATACGGGAAAGTTCGCTTCCTGTTGATGTTGTCTCTAGAATGACGTTAGTATAGTATTAAGACTTGTCCTTAGGGAGGGGCCAGAGTTACTGAAGACACCCCTGGTACTTCCAGGAACCTGGAAGCCCTCCTGTCTGCGGGACTGGTACAGGTAAGACTACCAGATCGCCCTTTGAGTATACGCTCAAGCGGTCCGGGCCACCGCACTTTTGTTGGGTATTCCCACTGCAGGCCATTGAGCAGTCCGACTCCTTCCCCAAGGGAGAGGCATTTCGGAGAAAATTATCACAGAAGCACTGCCGAGAATACTCGGTTCCTGCTACAGCATATCCCAGCTTGACACACATAGCAATACACGACTCGATGGTGAGGTTTGCGCTATCGGGTTGCTGTCGAGCCATGACACGCCCGCCGTTGACGTTATCCGTATAGCAGCCAGCATAATTCCAACCTTCTGGCAGGCCCTGTGGGACGGGGTCGGGGGAAGATGTGACTGTTGACGAATCGGTCATGGTCGTAGAGGACGAGGGACCTGGGGAAGAAGTACCGGTTGGGGTTATCGCAGTATTTTGGTACATGTTCAATCGGCCTGGTCCTCCGCATTTTTCTTCAGGGTTGCCGTTGCATGGCATTGTACACATTGCTTCCCCGTCAGGTGCTGGGCCACCGTTGTTTCTCAGCTGGTTATCACACCAACACTCGCCGCTGTATTCGACACCTGCAAACGAGTATCCCCCGGCGGTGCATCCAGATTTACAATTCCCGACCGTCATGTTAGACGGGCCGCCCAGCGTGTAGCCTGTCTGGGATAGGGTCCTTGCTCCCACCGAATCGGTGTAGCATCCCAAGTACTTCCAGGCATCATTGTCTGCCCTTGGAAGTAGTACTGCTCCATGTGCGAGCTCTGCAATCAAACAAAGCTACTCTTTTATTAGTCTTATTGTCCTTTCTGCGAGCGAGATCGATACTGCAAACTTACTACTAGAACTCTGGCTATGCGAACAAGGGTAGATAGTCGAGCCATATTGGCTAATATCAGATGCCCAAACGTAGTTCCCCCGCGAGAGAACGGACTATGGCTAATGGCAATCAGTCCGCAATGTAGCTTCAAGATCTCAGGACAAGACAATGATCCTTACCTCACGTGGGAAAGTATACACACTCTTCAGAGACCCGTTCTGATGCCCCCAAGAGTTCCAAGAGAACGTTAAAAATTGCCCCGAGGAGCCAAATTTATAACTTTTCCCTTTAGCGATAATACCTCTCCTCTGAGGGTCATGCCACCCTCCCTCTCTCTGCGGCGGATAGCAAGGCTGTTACCCGACCACTACATAGGCCTGCCCTTCGCCAAAGGACGCGTGATGGCCCAGCATGGTTCACAATCCGAGCTCGTGCATAATGTAAGCTCTGAGACACAGAGATGAACTGGATGGTCGGTGATGGATTTCTCGTTCAGGGATGTTGCTGGTAATTGTTTGTCATGGAAACCAGCCGCAGGGACCACTCAGGCCTGGACAGGATAAAGGGCCGCATCGACATATGGCGACGGGGTTAAGGCCCGTATAACGCTCCACAGCTGGTCCTCACTCATGGGATGGCTCGGGCCAGGATGTGACGTCGAGCTTGCTAGCTCTTGCGATGCATCGATATGCACGACATTCGCGGATCCAGTCAACGATGATCCGTAACTATATACGGAGTAGCTATAGCCGAAGACGTACTCCGTACCCCGTCACTTCCAGCCACAGCCCGTTGACGCGCGGAGATAGAGCAGTCGTATCTGAGTGAAACAGCGCTAGACACCTGAGCCAACGTCTCCGTCAACTTCATTTGAGATGGCGGGCCTGCCCGATGCCCGTGAGGCAAGGAAACAGAGCCTAACAAAGGCTGTACCTCGTACCCCTGTAGACCCCCCCAGGACAAGGTTTCTCTTCTCTCTCTTTTCTTTTCCCATTTTAGTCTTTGTGGGATGGGCAGGGATCTCATCGGGATTCTGTGAGATGATTCCGACGTCAGGGCTCAGCTAAGCTGGCTGCCTGTCTCTTATCAATTCTACTCCAGACAGCTTGGCATCGTTACAATTTAATACGAGGGAAAATGGATATCACGGTGATAACTCAATTTATTTCAGCCACAAGCACCTTCCTGCCACATCCGGACTGATTTCACGGTCATGCCGCGGCTGCTATCTTTCGGCCAGGTGGGATAAAACTTGCTGAGACCTGCTGGATGTTTAGCTATGTCATTGCCAGGAGGGGATCCCTGAGACTTACTTGAGTAAAAGTCCGAGGCCGCTTGGCCCACGTCAGTCCACGGTTTGCCGCCCTTGCCATCTGGAAACCAGCCATTTGTACTCCCGACGGCAACGTTCATGACGAGGAAGAATGGCTGGTCAAAGGGTGTGTTGGGATTTCCGGTCTGAGACCACGGATCCTTTACCAGGGATGAGTTTACAGTAACTCCCTCGTAGTGGCCCTTCTGCCACATCGTTTGGTCCTTGTCGAAACTCCAGTACAACACCTGCTGCAGCGGGCTATCGATGTAGGTGAACAGGTAGTCCTTGGACCACTCTATCCCGAAGGTGTGGAATCCCTTGGAGTAGTCGGTTCGGCGCAGAGATTTCCCCCTCGTCGACCTCCAGAAGGAGTCGGTCTCGGGTGTCGGCCCTGCGGAGAGGCTGATTAGTACAGGGCTTCCGGTCGTCGCTGAAAGATGGTGCACTCACCCCAATGTAAGGAGCTTGACATGATGTCTCTGCCTCCAACAACATAATCAACATCGTTGCCACGGGTCTCGACGATGTCGATCTCGCCGCTTGTTGGCCAGGCGCCGTAGGTCTCGTTCACAGGCAACATCCCTAGACAGTCAATACATATATCACCGGTGGCATGGCTGGGTGCTACCTACAGATGGCCGGCCAGAGCCAGTCTCCCTTTGGCATCTTAGCAACAACCTCGACTCGCCCGTATCGTATGCTTTTCTTCCCCTTTGTATTCAGTCTTGCTGAACGGACAGGTGGGATGATTGCTCCGGTTGTTTTGTTGGACCGGATTGAACATGCGGCGTTGGTATCAGCAGTGCATGTTCCATCTCCGCCAGCTTTGGTCAGGTTCAAGGTGTAACCATTCAGAAGCTGTTCCTCGTTGATCGAGGTGGTTTCCGTGGTAAGGGTCGGAACTATATGAAGGCCATCGCCATCGACAAACGTGTTCTTCTCATCCGTCGTGGTCCAGTCAAAGGCACCAGTGCCAAATCCGCCAATCTGCATCCTGCCTTAGCATTCATCTATGTATTTATATTTTTGTACAGTCACTCGGAACATTGGATCATTTACATACCTGAACCTCCCGGTTCCATGTGTCCTCGTTGAGGGAGGTAAAGTGGTCATCGAGAACAAGACAGTACTAGGATTGCAATTTTAGCTCATTAGACTGGCCACGTTTATTCGATAGTATAAACCAACCTGATGTTTCGACACCTTCTGGGTGACGGTAAAGTTGATGTATGCACTTATCGCCAATCCCAGGACGATGAATCCCCATATTATATAGGTGCCGACCCGCGATCTTTTGAGCCGGCTGTCTGCCAGCCACGGTCTTTCATACTCGCCATTCAGCCTATACGACTTGAACTGCTGGCGCCTGGCCGGCTGTCTGTCCGACGGCTGCGAGTGGTATGAAGCAGTCCGGAACGACGCTGCAGCGCTGTTGGAGAAAGGGTCTTGCGCGAGGGCCGGTTTCTCCATGTCAGCAGCAGGCTTGTCTCTGATCTCATCGTACTCTTGAGGCTCAAAGGTTCCCTTCCGATCAAGAAATTGAGATGCCCCGGACGCATGCTTGCTTCCTTATGTCTGAACCCGAGCCAGCCCTGAAGCATATCTCGTCATTAATCTCGGAGGACAGCTCTGCCACGCTCACACATGGATCCGGACGCCGCAGGTTTGCCTGCACCTCCAAGGATCGCTGCAGTGGGTTGCTCCGTCTCGCTGACGTCGCAAAATTGAGGCCGTCAACAGCTGTGTCTCACGCTAGAAGGGCTCCGGTCAATCGACAGGGGCAAGCCAGCATAGTTTCGGCCAAAAGCAAGTTGCAGTATCCCCGTAGCGCCCTTGGCGATGCACACAGCTCGCCATGCACGGAGAACATTTCCCCCCTTCTCGCGGCCTTCCATGATGTTTCGATGCTACGCTGACCACAACGCATGAGAGTCTCCCTAGCGAATACGACGACGTTTGCTCGGCTGTGGCGAAAGACGTTGGCTTTCCCCGCGGATCTGATCGACGGGCTTCGATCACTCTTAAATATGCCACTAGTTGGACGACCTGGATAGTTGTCTGTCTCATATCCGCCATGCTTAAGCTCCCGCATGATTTCGACTTCTCCTGCGCCGGTTGAGAGATCGATGGAGAGGGGCCCCCAGGCTACGGAGCACCAGGAGGGGGGCAGCGTTCACTCTCTGCTTATTGCATGAGCTATTGGTAGGGGTCTCTTCGGCTAATTCCTGTGAACCCTGGGGGGTAAAATCTGTCTGATAGTCTGATAGGAGTCTGGCCGGCCGGAAATAGCATGCTTCCATACGTAAATTATGGTTGCATTGGAATTGGAGGGCCCTCCCCTGTTCCGATGCACAGGGTATACCGGGCCTTGTCCTTCGGAATTTGGCTCCAAGAGCTCTTCTCCATTCTTCGCTAGACGAGACGCGTATCTCGTTGGCGGGCTGCCAGGGTAGCCATTGGAATGGACCCTTCCGGTCAAAGAAGAAGAAGAAAAGAAGCAGAAGCAGAAGAAGACGACGAAGAAGTCGTACCCGCGTATCGGTAGCTCAGATACACCAACAAGGGCTTTGCCACGCCTTCAAGCCCGCTGCAGCATGTCGCAGATGGCTGATGCGGAGCCCATCGACTGACAGGCATGTCCGATGGAGAGGCCTGAGACAGATGGAGAAATCTAATAAGCTAATGAGGCATCGACATGCCTCCAGCTGCTGGCAGGGAAGCAAACGAGAGAAGAAAGCGAGCGGGAGTCTTTCAAAACTACTTGAGAGATAGCCGTCGCATTGACATCTCTCCTTGTCTAAACTCCCGGTCTTTCGTCTTTCTTTTAATTGGGATTCTTTTCTTTATCGGTCCGTTGTCCATGCCTGCCTGTATAGCTATATAGCAGGGATGTTCTGGCGACGTTCAAAGGCAAGCGGCCTACAGTCCGCCGCGCCGTCTCCGTCTCCAAGGCAGTCCGGCCTGTCCTCTGCTCCAGAGTCATATAGTCGACCGATATCTCAGTCTGGGAGCAGCCATGCCGTCGCAGGAATTGATGAAGACTCGAAATATAGAGCAGTAAGGCGAAGTGGCCTGCATCCCCTAACGACTACAAAACTTACCCAGCGTTATAGATAATAAAATACCTTCACGCAAGGCTTGCTACCAGCAAATGGTGTCCACCGCCGACGGACCCTGCCAGCGAATATCATGGCCTTCTCCTACGAAAGACCCGAGGGGCCTACATTTCCGAGCCGGAACTCGTCCACCCGCTGTTGCTGGGTGCAGTGCAGAAGATCAATGTCACCGTCGCTTTCACCATGACCACAGAGATCACCAGAATCATATTCTCGATCTTGCAACCAGATCAAACAGAATTGATTCTACCCAGTGGTTTCCAAGTACAGGTTGTTGAGTCCCTGGCCGACATTGCTTGTTCCCCGTCGAGTGCTATAAAGAAGTTCCAATACGTTGCACTCGTCCGGGAGGAGAAGCTTCTATTAGTGTGGCATGACGAGCTGGAGAAGATACTTGTCCACGCAGAAGATGTGGAGGAAAAGCTTCTTGCATTTGTACGTCAATATACCTTTCACTCCAACTTGGATGAGACTAATCTTTGTAGATTTGCGGGACACGCATCTCTGTGTTTGCTCCATCTCAATCTGCTGGCTACTCTCTTCCACATTCATCTATTGGATCACCGGCTGCTTCGACTCGCAACTTTGTCCCTGGCTGGAATAAAGAAGCCAGCGGCATGGCAAACAAACCACTGCACATCTCTGACGAGGAAGCAGCAAAACCGATTGAATCGTTGGACCGGCCGCTCGCATTGACGAGTTCAATATTCGTCGGCCTGGGAATGTGCTTGATCGTTGTACTTCTCATGGGATTTGGCGTCTCCAATCTTTTGCTACAATCTCTTGTAGATCGGACATGGATTAGATTTGCATTGGTTGCATCTTTACCGATCTTCATGCTCTTTAGCGTTTTCTTCGTTATTGTAATATTCTCCGATATTTTCCAAGCGGTTGGTCCTATAAAGACGCTGAAGACAAATTCCCGGTTCTATTCCCCTGTTCGACCCGATCTTTCGCAAGCCTACGCCTTAGGATTTAAACCGCCGCGCATCACCATTCAGCTTCCCGTCTACACCGAGTCATTGGCTGGAGTTATCAACCCCACCGTCACAAGTTTAAAAGCTGCAATATCCTATTACGAGTCTCATGGAGGTATATTTTCACGCTCTTCCGAATGTCAGTTCATTGGCTAATCAAAAATAGGGAGTGCAACGATTTTTGTCAATGACGACGGCCTCGCATACCTCTCAGAAGAGCAACGGGAAGAACGCATCGGTTTCTATCACGATAACAACATCGGCTGGGTCTCACGCCCTAAAAACAATGAGGACGGGTACATTAGAAAGGGCAGGTTCAAGAAAGCTTCCAACATGAACTTTGCCCTTAATGTCTCCAATAAGGTTGAAGATAGGCTGCTTGAACTGCTTGCAGAGACATTGGAAACCACTGAAATGATCGATGCTTCCCAGGAAGAAGCCTTTTATAAACTAGCTTTACAAGAGGTTCTTGCTTCCGATAGCCGAATTAAGGCGGCAGGAGACATTCGCATTGGAGAAGCGATTCTCATTGTCGATGCGGATACTAGAGTGGTATGCCTCTTTGCCTTCAACTATAACTTAAAACCCATGCTGATTCTTCCCAGCCGGTAGATTGTTTACTCTATGGAGCCGCCGAAATGTTTTTGAGTCCCGAAGTTGCTATCATTCAGCATTCCACTGGCGTCATGCAAGTCGTTGGTGACTATTTTGAGAACGGAATCACCTTCTTTACAAACTTGATTTACTCCTCTATCCGATTTGCGGTCGGTAGTGGCGAGACAGCACCGTTTGTTGGGCACAATGCGTTCCTTCGCTGGAAAGGTAACCCTTCCATTCAATAGATAACTTAAACGCTCACTAACTTGAGAATAGCCGTTCAATCCGTGGGCAAGCCGGACGATGGCTATGTAGCCTACTGGTCTGAAAGCCACGTGTCGGAAGATTTCGATATTGCACTTCGTTTGCAAATCGCAGGCGATATCGTGCGCCTTGCCAGCTACCATGGCGATGAGTTCAAAGAAGGCGTGTCTTTGACTATCTATGATGAGCTGGCGCGATGGGAAAAGTATGTTTGCTCTATCCCTTATTCTGCTTAGCAACGATTCTAATTTCTGCTTGAAGATACGCATATGGGTGCAACGAGCTAGTGTTTAATCCGATCTATACTTGGATTTACAAGGGCCCGTTCACTAGGCTTTTCATGACATTCCTCTGGTGCAACATGCAGCTATCATCTAAAATTACCATTTTGGGATACATTTCTTCATGTAAACAGTCCTAACCCGCTATCTCAACGCTTCCAGCTGCTAACTTATATCAGATTATGCCCTCGCATCAGGATTTCCGTTGACTATCCTAAATTACTTTTTGGTCGGCTGGTTCAATGGTTACCTGGACAAGTTTTATATCGAATCGTGGAAAGGTATTTATGCCCAACCCCCTCCAGAATGAGAGACTAGCTAACAGTTCCAGTCCTACTGAGTCTTATCGTCGTATTTTCTCTCCTCGGAAACGTAACCCTCGCTATAATTCGCTCCCGCCTCTCAGAAAAGAACCTGTGGTCCGCTCTCGTTGAGAACTTCAAATGGATGCCCATGATGGCCATCTTTTTCGGCGGTGTCTCGTTTCATCTCAGCCTAGCTCTCCTTTCCCATATGCTATCTATCAAGATGGAATGGGGAGCAACAGCCAAGGAAAAGGTTGACTCCAATTTCTTCAAAGAAATACCCAAGATATTCAAAAGCTTCAAGTGGCTGTATGTTGTCCTCCTGCCCTTGCTTGCTGGCATGGTGTATCTTGGGAATTTTGCTCCAAGGGGCTGGGAAATCACAGAGGTCGCAGCGGTCGTGCCCATGGCAGTAACCCTATCTTTACACGCTCTTCTTCCCTTACTTCTTAACCCCTCACTGATGATCTTTAACTACTAATGTATATTCCTGGGCTCACAAACGGCGTTCAAGAGGTGCATATCCCATTATTATTATATTTGACTTGGCATGTCCCTTCATTTTTCGGGCCTGTGGATTTAGCTCTTTTTGATATTTCCATGCATTAGATAGAGTAGTTAGGATTTTGGATATTGTTGCCTCGATGAAATGATTTTCGGTGTCAAGGGGGCTTTCAACTAATGGAACAACTAATAAAATTTCTAAAGTTGATACATGACAATTTTAGTCATCGATTGTAGCTAGTTCCATCTCGTTTATTTAGCCATATTTAACTAGCTTGAAGGTGAGAAAACACACAAGTTTAACTACAACTACGAGTCAACAACGTTGACACGGAGTTCATTTTGTTTTCTTTTGCCGCACAAACACAATGCATCTGAGACAGGCAGAATACCCCAGCGTTGATAAGGGAAATTATTGCTCTGATGGGTTAGCTGTGGACGCTGGGCTAATGCATATTTTATGCATGCAACCTGAGACATGGGCAGCCTCATAATACCAACCGGGGCTATTTTAAGTCGGGTGCCAATTGACTAACCCATGGCCTTAGAGTCTGGATCTATAGGGTCGAATCTTAAGTTATCCCTTTGGCCTCCGATTCCCAATCCCTGGAAAGGTCAATTTAATCCCTGAGGGCCGGAGCAACATGGATCAGGGATTATGAATTGGGAGATTGCATGGTATCGTTTGATGCGAAGGCAACAAGAGATTTTTAGTTGCCTTGCTCGGCCCATCCAGTAACACGGTTTCGATCCTTTATTTATATAGCTAACTATATGCAAGACCAGTTATTAAACTGCACCGTCAGCCTCATGCTCCCTTGGCGAATATAGGGAATACACGAACGTCAACGTCAACATTGATATCTCTCATTCGGTTGACAGCGTCAATATTCGAAGAGATACGCGTATGGCACGGTGCTCGTGCGTGCATCGGAGGCCAGATATTAGCAAGGGTCAACTCTTTGTTTGCATGATTGAACACTGACGTACGCCCTCCTGTCAAGGTTGTCGATCGACGACCATATCTATATATTTTTACGCTTTCCCCGCGAGCAACCGGCTCACCGATATATATCATTAAGACGCGTGCACGGAGTCTGAGAAAATGTTAATCGCCTCTCCTTCCATCCTAGGGACAGCCTTTTTCCTGTATGGGGCTTTGGCTTTGCCAACTTGGCCCTCCTCCATCGATGAACTCGAGGACCTTATGTTTCTCAATACAGGCTACCATTCCCGGGGCTTTTCCGCAGGCGTAACTCCCTGCTCGTTCTTTAAACAGGGGCCGTCCAGGACCGCATCTGCAGAATGGATTCGTACTGCATTCCATGACATGGCCACAGGCAATGTCTACACTGGAATTGGCGGCCTTGATGCCTCGATTGTGTTCGAACTAGCTGGGAATGGAGGAGAGAATATAGGGGCGGCGTTCAATACCACCCTAGAGACTTTCGCACCCTTTTTCTCAACGAGGGCGTCGATGGCTGATTTGATCGCCCTTGGAGTTTACACGGCTGTCCGGTCTTGTGGGGGGCCGATTGTCAAAATCAGGGCCGGAAGGGTTGATGCGACTGAACGGGGTGCGATTGGTGTGCCATTACCGGAGAACTCACAGGGGACATTTATCAACCAGTTTATACGAACCGGGTTCAATGTTTCGGACATGATCGCTGTTACAGCGTGCGGCCATACTGTGGGGGGAGTTCATGCATCCAACTTTCCACAGATCACAGTTCCTGGAACGGTGCCAAACGATTATCAACTCTTTGACTCGACCACATCCTTTGATGAAAAGATCGCCTCGGACTTTGTGGGCGGAGTCGCTGGAAATCCTCTCACTGGGGTTACGGCAAAGAGGAACACGCGAGATTCAGACACAAAAGTGTTCACGGCTGATCGAAATGTCACAATCACAGCATTGGCCGACCCGGCCACCTTTCAGTCCACATGTGCCAGAGTGCTCCAGAAGATGATAGAAGTTGTTCCATCGAGTGTAAATCTTACAGCCCCCATTGAGCCTTACGAGGTCAAGCCGGGTAATCTCCAGCTATCCCTGGCTGGAAACGGCAGCACGATCGATTTCTCTGGTGAAATTCGAGTTAGAACCACCACGCGGTCAGCTACTACGATCACAAAGACGGAGCTTATGTTTAAAGACCGCCTCGGTGCCTCGGACTGCGGAGATTGTCTCATTAGTACTGAATACAAAGGTGCTGCGGAAGGCTTTGACGATACTTTTGCTGTAATTAATCCACTATTTCACTCTATCACACCCTTATATCTTCATATTCTAACAGGAGCAGTTTTATGGATTCTCCGCGAGCCTTCCAGTTGAGACGTCTATCTCCAAATTCAACGTACGAATAGTCTTGAATACGGGGGAGGTGATTCTATACGACAACAACGGATCAGGATATGCCGTCCAGGATACAATTATGCTACAGCCTAAGCAGAGCTGCATCGTCGAAGGCAATACCCCTGGTAACTTTGTTGTAGTGGTTGCTGTAAGAACATCATCCCTACCGCGTACAGACTCTAAGCTGATAATTCTAGGTCCGAGATACTGTAAAATCTCCTATGGTTACGCTCTCTCTGACTTTGAAAACTCCTCGAAGTTGCTGTGTTGCCCCTGCCCTGTCGACTAAATCGTTTACAATGCTAGCACAGGCGACTATCGGCTCATATACGCTCTACTCGGGAAATTACTCACTTGAGGCTTCATATAAGTCAAGCGCTAAATTCGACGTTGCCGTTTCTAGTGAAGCTACTATAGTTTCTGATTCCTTCAAGAGCACGACTGATTTAGGGTCAATCTGCACGCCCTTCGGCTCCAATGATACTAACCTGCCAACTTACTCATTCGAAGGCTGCTATACTGACAGTACGGAGTCAAGGACTCTTACTGGAGGTGCATCCGTGGATGATAAGATGACCGTTAAGGCGTGCTCCAGCCACTGCAAAGGCTTTCAGTATTTTGGCCTTGAATATGGTAGAGAATGTTATTGTGGTAATTCAAAGGGTGCTGGTAGCATGCAGGTCTCAGAGACCGAGTGCAAAGACCCATGCGGTGGTGATAGCTCAGAAACTTGCGGCGCATCATACCGTATCAGCATCTATAAGGATACCACTTGGATCCCCACGATCAACCCTAAAATTCCAGGGTATGAGTATTCTGGATGTTACAATGATTCGGCAAGCAGTCGCACCTTATCGGATAGCTTTGTTTACAACGAGAAGATGACTGTGGAATTGTGCGCAGCCTTTTGCAATGGGACAAACTATTTCGGCACTGAATATTTCAGCGAGTGTTATTGCGGCGCCAGCTTATCACCGGGTAGCACCAAACAAACAGAGGACGGATGCAGCTTTTTTTGCTCGGGGAACAGCACTCAATACTGTGGTGGAAGCAACAGGATAAATATCTACACGAAGAGTTAAACGCCTGAAAGAGAGGTAAACATAATATGGGTCAAATTAGCAATAATCAGAGTTTATATCATATAATTACTGAAATATTTACTACAAGTTTTTATAACGGACATGTTTGAGCTGACCTCAGGGGCCGATGATGAGATGTCAGCACAAGCACAAACCTTTATTAAACGTCGGAGGGTCAGTTATGTTGCCGTCATCGACACTTCATGGCTTTTACCATCATACTCCACCAGGGAACCTCGCAACTAGAATAATACGAGTTTCCGGGCCATTTACCACAAGTGTAGGGCGGTAGAAGTGATAGAGGCTCAAAAGAGGCCATTATCCAATTTAATAACGACCTAAAATTTCTATATACACTTCTCGTTCCGGCGCATGCCCAAGATTTTTCAGGACGGTCCAGGGTGGCATTTCTTGCCTTGACTCTGGTCTACAGTGCCAATAGAAGCGGACTGTTCATCGCAATATCGAGCCATAAGGGTATCTTTCAACGACAGCCCGCGAGGATGATGGGTTGTCCAATGAATATGAACGGAGCCAGTTTTCTAAGGAGCAGTTAGTAGGATAATAAATGTTGACATAAAGACTGGAGCGTAAATTTTTACAATTGTCATTACTGAGTGGTGATTCTTTGCTTTGCTCCTTATTGCAACAGTATTAAAGAAGTCCTATGTTGTCAACTCTCAGTAAGTAGTCCAGAGGCCAGTACCAACATTGACAGCGACTTTACCTGGCATTTTGTGTATGTTTTGAAATAGTAGATCTTCTCGATGCCGCAGCGCGTTTCGTCCAAAGACCATCCGGCGTTCAGTAACGGATTCAGCTCGTCGGTGATCTGGCTCACACTTGTGCCTTCAGACACACTCGGCATCACGGCGGTGCTGAAGAAGCACTGGCGACCAGGAGACGATATCCAGGCCGGGCGAGTGGCCGTACACCGGAATAGAGCTTTGGCAGGGCGAAAGCGAGTTGCAGTGGTCATTATATTCACACCGGGTGCTCCAAGATCAAGCAACGTTGGTTACTGCAAGAGGTCTGTCTCAATTCTAGCTAGTTTGCTAATAATTCGGCTAATTGATATCCCGCTGTCAGGATCGTCGGTAGTTAACGTCCAGCTTTCTTTTTCTCAGCCCTGATGAAAATCATTCAAATACAAATCCTCCTTCAACAACCAAAGTAAAGCTGAGGTTTAGCCTGTCGCATCTTTGGGCCCGCCAATAATCGATGTCTACTCCATACTTCCATCGCATTAACCTATTTTAGTGGTGAATATCACTGGCTGCAAAAGACAGACCATACCATCTTGCGTAAGCTACTGACAGCCTCGCAGGTTCACCGTATTCAATGTGGGACTGGTCGCAAAAATGATAGAAACTCCTTCGTGAGAGGGGTTATATATACTCCCCAGGAGTCCTCGTCCCATTTCATCAGAATGTTACTTGGCTATCAACTTACGGAGCACTTCTCGTATCAAAATGATTGCCAAAAACGACATCGGAAACCCCGGCGAGATAATTGTGTTCACTGGGGCACAGCGCCCGGATCTGCTAGCTCGTACAAGCAAGGATGACTGCCCCCTAATCGACCTCTGGCCTGAATTTTTTGATGGCGGGGCTTCCTCCCAACGGTATTTCCCGAGGCTATACGAGCTCCCCCAGCTTGCGAGATTCCAGCTCATTGCCGTCCACACTCTTGGCGGAAAGGAGACCATCGTTGGCAACGGGAACTCTACTCCCTTCTTCTGGACGGAGTTGGCAAATATCGGAAATGACTGCGAGTCACCACGTTTTGGGGCTGTCTTGCGGACCCTTCCAGACGGAGGGTTTGATACCATCCTCGCCCGAGGTGTTAATCAGGCGGTTGTTCGAAAAGGAAAGAAGATAACTCCAGGGGCACTCACACAGGACCAGGTCTTGGATATGCCGACATGGACTCTTAAAAACACGCCCAATGCTCTGTCTGCCCTGGCTATTGCCGTTCTCCCTGAGTGGAGACGCTACAACGTTGCAGAGATGCTCATCAAGGAAATGAAGGAGATCGCAAAGAGGGAAAGCCTCGCCATTCTTGTCGTACCGTTAAGACCTACCAAGAAAACCCTGTTCCAGGATGTCGACATGGCAACCTACGCTGAGTGGCGTCAAGAAGCTGCGAGCGTGCCGGGACATGGAGAGACCACTGTGAAGAAGAGCGAGGCGCTGAGAGAGGAGATTAACGGACATCAGCTGGCGGTGATTGAGAAGGTGGACGAGGGAATCAATGTGGAAGCCAATAGGCGTCTTGATGGAGATATCAGAGAGACGGCCAAACGGAGGATCACTGAAAAGACAGACAAGGACTCGGATGGCGTAAGCAGCGATAATGATGCAGTTCAGGGCCAGCCAAAACTCGTCCCCTTTGACCCATGGCTGCGCAAACATGTTCGTCTCGGGGCCAAAATCGTCAAAGTTGCGCCGGTTAGCATGACCTTCAGGGGAAATGCCGCCCAGTGGGAGAAATGGACAGGCATCGACGTTCGCCAGCGTGCACAGGAGATGGTTAAACTCCGAGAAAGCGTCTGGGTCCAGGACGACAAGGAAGTGCCCGTTTCTTTCCAGGTTAAGGGGTGTCTGGCTCCTATGAAGTACTATCCCAGCAGAGATATCGGCGAATACGTAGAGCCGAACCTCTGGTTATTTCACTCTGTCGTCTGAAGCTCCGTGTTCACGATACGCTGGATACATCTATCAAAATAATAAAATATTAATAGATATATGCACTTCATAGTATCCGTAGAAGCTACCCGCGAGTACTCAGCGCAGCCAGGGCGGCTTTACTGTACGCTTTAGGTAGAGTGGCCGAGCGGTCCAAGGCGCTGTGTTCAGGTGACTAAGCCTACTTCGCAGTATCGAAAGATGCGTGGGTTCGAATCCCACCTCTATCACTTTTTGCTCCATCGACTTTTTTTTTACTTTACTTGTTTATTCCATACTCCTAATTATTGTTTTTGATGTGTATACTTCTTTGGTGTACTTCTTTGGTATACTGTAGGTCCTTGTTAATTTATGTGGGTGGGAAGATAGAAGATATACATTAAAATTAGTAGACGGCACAAATACATGGAGATAAGGAGCAGAGTATGGAAATCTAGGTAACCGGAGTGAAGGAATGGGAACAAATGGACATTGAAAGAGCAGGTTCCAAAGCTATCTATCGAGGGCTTGCGATTCACACTGATCATTATTAGCTGGAGCATACACGGTAGGCAAAGGTTTAAACACACCATTTGATAATATACACCTCGTTTCTTGAGGAGACTATGGTGGCTGCCGCTCTCGACGATGCCTCCGTCGCCAAAAACGAAGATGACGTCGGCATTCTGTACGGTGGCGAGGCGATGAGCGACAACCAGCACCGTCCTGCCCTTCGCCGTCCGCTCGATAGCGGCCTGCACCAGCTTCTCGGACTCGGAGTCCAGACTCGAGGTCGCCTCATCCAGCAAGAGCAGATGGGGGTTCCGTATCAGGGCCCGGGCTATGCATATACGCTGTTTTTGGCCGCCGCTCAGCTCCAGGCCCTTTTGGCCTACTTCGGTATCGTACCCTGCAAGGCATGTCAGTTGATTGTTGAGCTCAAGGATAGGAAAGAACTAACCTTCAGGAAGCGAGGTGATGAAGTCATGGATCTCTGCATCACGGCACACTTGCTGCACTTGCTCTGTGGTCACACTCTCTGGGTCTACCCCCAAGGTGACGTTGTCTCGGATAGAGCCTTGGAATACCGTTAGTTTCATCCCTCGCCATTAAGAGAGGCAATATGGGCAGTACCTTGATACAGGGTTGGTTCCTGAGATACCAACGACATGGTTCGACGGTAAGACTTCAAGTCAAGTGAGCTAAGCTCCGTACCGTTTATGCGAATGTGGCCTTCTTGGTAGCCATAAAACCTGGACCCTGTTAGCTATTATTACAAACGTAGATGAAGGAAACCACCTACCGCTCGAGAATCGAGATCACGGACGTCTTCCCGCAGCCTGGAATATGATTAGAACCCGAACCAACCCAAAAGCAACCGCAAACTGCTCACCTGAGGGGCCAACGAGGGCGGCGAACTGCCCCTTTCTGACCTAAGATAGATACCATTAGCCCTGGAACCAAGAATGTATGGGTGGATGGCTTACTGTAAAGGACAGGTCTTTGAACACCGGTACATCCCGCGATGGGTATTTGAAATCCACCGATTTAAACTCGATCTCTACTCCTCCCTCGCGCGGATCAAATACATCTTTATTATTGTCGTCATCTGGTCCCGGACGAATACTTAGAATCCGATTCGCAGCCGATGTTGCCTGTGCCAAATCTATACCGGTCACGTCAGTCTTAATCCTATGTGGCACAAGGTGAGAACATACTCGGGCTGACACTCCCAAAATGGCCTGCGGCTTGGCCACCCTGTACAACATTAGTAACAGTTAGATATTCATAGACCGTCTGGGATCGACGTACCAGAACCACCGCTATATATATCACGAAAAACTGTAAGACATCATACTCGTGTGTGCTCAGTAGCTGGCCACCATACCTAAGAAGAATCAGTCAATACATCCTAACCGGCCAGTTCGTGAGTAAGTCTCACCAGAAACATAGCGCCATGCAAGGGAGCTCCAGGCTGTCTGATGCGGCATATATAAGTGCGGCGACTCTCGCTTTAAGGAACGCAGACCGCACATGGTGCTGTAGCAAACCGGAATACCTCTCTATGATAGTATCCTCGAGAGTGAGAGACGAAACCGTTCGGAATGCCCCAATGGCTTCCGAGGCAAACTGGGAACTTTCTTCAAAAACCACAGCATTCATCTTGTCGAACTGAACCTCATATCGTACCCGAACGAACATGGCAATGATAATCAAGGGGAATGCAGAGAATATGGCGACAAGAGTCAACTTCCAGCCAAACGCAAATGATATGGCAATACACCCCAGCACATTAAAGACGGATATAAGTGGAAAGGCCATGGTTGGGCCAAGGAGTTCTTGAAGCTGTGTGGAATCAGCCGATATCCGCGAGGTCAGGGAGCCCGCAGAGTTTTCGTCCTTGTCAAAATATACTATAGGTTTCCGAACCATGCTGTCAAAATATTCCTGCCGGTATGTCGTTGAAATGTACTATGCAGGTTAGCCTAGGATCCAGGAATAATGAGGTGGGAACGTACGGTTGATATAGACATCGACATCCAACCTAGGATGAAGTAAAAAAAGGATACTGCCAGCGCAAGGACGAAAAACATCAAGGCCCAAAAGTTCGTTCGCTCTATGAGTCTGGATCCTGTGAGTTGGAACACCGTGATAAGTTGCGAGAACAGATAGCTCTGAATAGAATACGCAGCTATCCATACATGTTAGTTATTGTAAGCGGTAGGAGAAGGAGGAATACATACCTCCACATCCGGCAGCGCCAACGAGGACACCAGCGTACATGACCCAATACTTCCGTTGCTCCCATAATAACAGGCCCACCGAGTTGAGGAGCGACTGTTCTTTGTATGAATCCTCGGGAAGGCCCTGCTCGATGTCTGTGGCACCGGTAGCTACCGCAGACTTTGTTCTGGATATGGTTAAGTCAGCAGTCTCTTTCCCAGGCTCAATCTGCGAATCTTCCTTTTCATCTTCCATGTCCAGCTGCTGGTTGTGCACTAGGCTGTGATATAGGCCCTCCTTGGAAAGCAGTTCATCATGGGTTCCATATTCCACCGCGGCGCCCTTCCGCAGTACAATGATTTTGTCGGCCTTTTTGATGGTGGAGAGCCTGTGGGCAATAGTGATTGTGGTGCGGCCTTTGGACACTCGATCCAGGGCATCTTGAACAATGCGTTCACCACGCACGTCGATGGCACTCGTAGCTTCGTCGAGGATGAGGATCAGTGGCTTCTTTATGATGCTTCGAGCAATGGCAAGTCTCTGGCGCTGGCCGCCACTAAGCTTGATTCCGTTCTCGCCGATCATGGTATCGTAGGCCTATACAGTTAGCTATATCATACTGACTCGACAGGGTATCCGAATACCTCACCTCCGGTAGTTTATCAATAAACTCATCTGCAAAGGCTTCTTGACACGCCTCCTTAACTAGCTGCCTCTTCACCTCCTCACTCTCGTTCTCCCATCTGGACCCAATAAGACCGAAGGCGACATTTTTGAAAATAGAGGTGTTGAACGAGAACGGCTCCTGCTGGACAAAGCCAATCTGGGATCGCCACCACTTGAGGTCGAGCTCGTCGACGTTGTGCGGGCCGACCATGATTGATCCACTGTTTGGCTTAACAGTCCCTTCTTCAGACGCCTGTTTTTCATCTGAAGCCTGCTCTTTGTCAGTTTTGTCCGTTTTGTCCTTTTTGCCCTTTTTGTCCGTTTTTTCCGTGTTCTGAGGTTCCTCGGCCTCCTCTACTTGCTTCGAGATCTGATACCATCTTTCGAGCAACCCGATGATGGTACTTTTCCCGCAACCAGACGGGCCAACAAGGGCAGTAACCTTGCCCATTGGGAAAACAAGGGAGAGATTATCTAATATGGTCACATTGGCTCGAGTGGGGTAGGAGAAGGTGACATTATTGAATGTCAAATCTTCAAACTGGGAGATGTCGATGTCCTTGACGCCCGAGGTCTTCAACGGCGGCGCATCAATCACGGTGAAGTAACGTGCAGACGCGGAGATGGCTTTGGACAGTGCAATTATCGGGTTAGCAATAAAGGAGACAGCGGACACTACAATGATGACGGAGAAGATGACACTAGAAGCAACGTCAGTCGGAAGTTCTGGAATATCACACCAGGGAGACGCACGTTGAGACTGGGCCAGCACCGGAGACGTTTCCAGAAGTGTACTGCCTCACTCCGAACCAGAAGGTGAGAGCAAAGTTGCAGTACATGGCAAAGTTGGTAGGCCCCAGCTGAAATCCAACGACGGGCGAGAGCTGGAGCCCCTTGCGCCGGGCCTCGCTGATGTGCTGACCGTGTCGATCGATCAAACGCGACTCGGCACCACAGGCCACGACGGTTCTGATCGAGCTCAGGGTCTCACCAGCAACCGCAGTGGCCTTTTCACTGGCCCCCTCGACCGACTTGAACAGCTTGAGGTAGAAGGGGATGACCACGGAGTAGATGAGGAGGATGAAGAGCAGACAAGAGCTCGAGACGAGGGTCAGGGACCACGAGCGGGTGAAGGCGACTGCATATGCAGAAATGAAGAGGGCCACAGACTGGACGAGGACGGCAAGCCTGTCGGAGATCCCAGCCTGGATCAGATTGGACGACGCGGTGATGGTGTCCGTCGGCCGTCCAATTGGCATGGCATCGATGTAGCCGACCGGCTGGTTGAACAGAGCGCGAAGGTAGGCAAGCCGCAGGTTAGCTGATATGCGGATTCCAGTCGTACGGAGACAGAACTGCGGCAGGTTAGCGAATGCTGACGGCGTTGGCCTGGAGCTGGTACCATTGATATATAGCTAAGCACGAACTTGCCGATGAATAGGTACACGATGTACAGCCTGGAAGAAGTCAGATACACATCATTGATGCAAGAAGGGATCTGAACATACACATTCTTGTTGACGCTGCTCTTGAACTGCTCCCTGGTGACGGTCGTGTTGGGCAAGAAGTAGTCATTGAAGTCGGTGACAAGGGCGCCTGGAGGTCCATCAGCACAGCCATACATGCATAGATGATAGGGTATATACCAAAGACGATATTCATCAGCGGGAGGGCCTATGCAGCGTTAGACATGTATCGTATATCGTGAGCAGGCAGCAACATACGATGCCAGCTCCAGCCGAGCAAAAGAAGGCGAGCCCCATGAGGGAGAGATCGAGCTTGCTGCCATATGAGAATATTCGCTATACGTCGACGTCAGTATCTGCATCAATGTCCCGGCGTAGAGACTCACCCAGAGGTTGCCAAAGGGGGCCTTTTCCTCTTCTTTTTCCTTTTCCGTCGAAGCCTCCTCGGCCATATCTATCTGTATATATCTGTCTGTGTATGACTGTTTCTGTCTGTGTATGTCTGTGTATGTCTGTATCTCCTGTATATCTGTGTCCGTATATATACCTGTATATCTCCTGTATATATCTGTGTATGTATATATATCTGTATATCTTATATCGTGAATGTCATACGCGTCGGCCAAGGCGAGCTAGAGGACCTAACTAACTGTTCACGGCGAGTCTGCCTGGAGCTGATAGATCTTCCTCGCTGTCTGATCCCTGAACATCCCTGGACATCCCTGATACGAGCCATCGACGGGCTTCTCGGGCGCGAGTCATGGACTCCGAGGGCCCCGAGTTCGCCTCCAATCATCTTCTTCTGACAAAGGCTACTTTAACATCTTCAACAACCACTTAACTAACTCTTCCCTACCTTTAACCAGCCTTTAACTGCCTTTAGTACCTTTAGTACCTTTAACCAAAGCTTGACCCCTAACCAACCCTTAACTACCTTTAATTTCCTTTAACTACCCTTACCTACCTTTAACCAACCTTTAACTAGCTTAACCACCTTTAACTAAGTCTTTAACTACCTTTAACTAAGTCTTTAACTGGCCTTTAACTAAAGCTTTAACTAAGTCTTAACTAGCTTAACCACCTTCAACTAAGTATTTAACTAACCTCGGCTAGGCTCGGCGTCGGCGTCCGCCCCCGCCCGGGGAAGCTTCCACTCTCTATGCAACATCCTCCGGACACAACACGACTTACTGCCTGGATATACACACACACTGCTCAATGCTACAAGAGATGGCCGCCAGGATGACGCTCAAGAGGCTGCTGCCGCCCTCTGCCCGCGCCTTCTCGTCCTCCGCGTCCCGCAATGCCACCTGGGGCTTCATCGGGCTCGGCCAGATGGGTGAGTACGCTTCCTCGCCCGCCTCAATTGACCGGCTAACACGATGTCTCTGCAGGCTACCCCATGGCCAGGAACCTCCGCGCGAAGATCCCGGCGTCAGACACCCTCCTCATCTGCGACACCAACGCCGAGTCGACCAAGAAGTTCGTTGCTGAGACCGAGGGCAAGGTCGAGATCGCAGCTGGGCCCCGCGAGCTGGCCGAGAAGTCGGTACGCTGTCTGATAGATATATATATATATGTGCGTGTGTGTGTATGCTGACGGAGTAGGAAACCGTTGTGAGCAGCCTGCCTGAGCCCCAGCACGTCAAGAGTGTCTTCCACCTGATCCTGAAGGACGGCCTGCCCAAGCTGGGCCAGGAACGGCTCTTCGTCGACTGCTCGACCATCGACCCCAGCTCCTCGCGAGAGGTGGCCGCCGCGGTACAGTCCACCGGCGCCGGCCGCTTCGTCGACGCTCCCATGTCCGGCGGCGTCGTCGGCGCGACGGCGGGCACGCTGACCTTCATGCTGGGCGCGCCCGCAGACGTGCCCGGCCTCGTCGAGCGCGCAGAGAAGACGCTGCTCATGATGGGCAAGAAGGTCTGGCACCTCGGCGACCAGGGAGCAGGTCTCTCCGGCAAGCTCGCCAACAACTACCTCCTCGCCGTCGCCAACATCGCGACCGCCGAGGCCATGAACCTGGGCATCCGCTGGGGGCTGGAGCCCAAGGTGCTCGGCCAGATGATCAACTCGTCCACGGGCAGATGCTGGTCCAGCGAGGTGAACAACCCGGCGCCCGGCGTCATCGACGGCTCGCCCTCCTCGAGGGGGTACACCGGCGGATTCGGCGTCAGTCTCATGAAGAAGGACCTCCGGCTGGCCGTCGAGGCGGCCAGGGAGGCCGGCACCGCCCTCGAGCTCGCCGACAAGGTCCAGGAAGTGTACGATGCCACGGAGGAGACGCACCGCGGCAAGGACTTTTCTGTAGTCTATCAATATCTGACCGACAAGTCAAAGTAGAACTATCCTTTACAGTAAGAATAGATCGTATTCACTTACAATATTATATCGTCACTTACAGCATAAGAAATAGATTATATCGTCACTTACAGTATAAGACACATATTTATATTCATCATTTACAGTATAAGACACTTATAATATTCGTCACTATAGTAAGGGTTCCTGGTCAAGTCCCTCTTAAGTAACTGTTGCGTCATCTGGAGATAAATATTAGTAGAGCAACAACTCCTCAGCATCTCACCAGGAGCAACGCCCGACATGGCCTATATCGCCCCCATCCACAGTGCCAGCAGCATCCGGAATGCCCTCAAGGCCCAATTTATGAAGGCCGGCGAGGACTGCCTGGTCGTCGGGTCAGTTCAGCGCATCAACCGCCAGAGACAGACAGCTAACCAACGCGGCCAAACAACAGGAAATCGAACCGCCTCGAGATATACACCCAATCCCTCGACGGGCTGGTGCTGCGGCACTCCAAGGCCGTCTACGGCAAGATCACAGTCCTCCAGAAGCTCTACCGGCCAGATCCCGCGCAGACCGACCTGCTCTTCATCGGCACCGATCGATGCGCCTACTTTACGGCCAGCTGGGACGCGGACGCCAGCCAGCTGCGGACAGAGCGGAAATACATAGATCTCAGTGACAGCTCCTTGCGCGACGCTCAGAATGGCGACCGGTGCCTTATCGACCCGTCTCGCGGCTTTCTCACGCTGGAGGTCTACGAGGGCGTGGTTACGATCATCCCGCTGGCGTCAGAGATACACAGACGGCCCAAGGCTGCGGCGTCAGACCAGTTCGTCGGCTCGCTGGGTGAGCCGTTGCAGGTCAGGATAGAAGAGCTGCTTGTCCGGTCGTCTGCCTTTCTGGACCAGGAGGCCACGCAGACGCCGCGGATGGCCCTTCTATACGAAGACACCCAGGGCAAAGTGAAGCTGAAACTGCGAGACCTCAAATATACCCACGCCGTAGTGTCGGGGGACGGGGGCAACGCCGTCGAGCTCAAGGACGTCACCACGCTGTCAGACGAGCTGGATCTGGGTGCAAGCATTCTGATACCCGTTCCGAGACCGCTAGGTGAGGCTCCCACATACATATACTCATAGGCGAACATACAAGTCCAGGCTGACACGTCACGTAGGCGGCCTCTTGATCCTAGGCGAGTCGTCCATCAAATACGTCGATGTGTCCAGGAACGAGACCATCTCACGCCCGCTCGCCGAGTCGACCGTGTTCGTCGCCTGGGAGCAGGTTGACGGGCAACGATGGCTGCTGGCAGACGACTACGGCCGGCTGTTTTTCCTCATGCTGGTACTGGACGCGGACAACGCTGTCGAGACCTGGAAAGTGGACTTGCTGGGTGAGACCTCGCGTGCTACCGTGCTTGTCTATCTCGATGGCGGCGTGGTCTTCATCGGCTCCCACCAGGGCGACTCGCAGGTCATCCAGATCACCGAAGGCAAGTTTGAAGTCATCCAGACCATCTCGAACATTGCGCCCATCCTAGACTTCACCGTCATGGACATGGGTGACCGGTCAGGCGAGACCATGGAGTTTTCCTCAGGGCAGACACGCATAGTTACTGGGTCAGGCGCGTTTGGTGACGGCAGCCTCAGAAGCGTCCGTAGCGGCGTCGGCATCGAGGATCTCGGGGTCCTTGCGAATATGGAACACATTACAGACCTATGGGGTCTCCGAGTTACCTGCCCTGAGCCATTCTCGGATACACTCCTGGTCTCCTTCGTCAACGAGTCAAGAGTCTTCCACTTCTCTCCCAACGGAGACGTAGAAGAGAAGGAGGAGTTTTTGGGCTTGATATTTTCTCAGAGCACATTGCTCGCCGCCAACATCCCCAATAATCGGATGCTACAAGTCACTGAAAATGTGGCTCAAGTCATTGACTTGGACAGCGGAATGGTGACCTGGACATCATCCCACGAGGTTGCCATCACCTCAGCATCTACAAATGATGATTACCTTGTGCTGGTGTTGGGGGGAGTGGAGCTGATATGTGTCTCCCTTTTGACCTACGAGCAGGTAGGAAAGAAAAGCTTTGAAGCAGACAATCAGGTCTCTGGCATGACCATCCCAGCATCCCCTACCCAGGCTTGCATAGTCTGCCTCCCACAGTCAGCCGAGATTGTCATCCTCGACCTCCCCAGCCTGGAAGTGCGGAATAAGCAGACCCTAGGCGAGCCGGGCGATGCTATACCTCGCGCAGTCATAGTGGCGGAGATACTCTATAACCAACCGCCGACCTTGCTTGTTTCCATGGCGGATGGGACCGTTTTTTCATTCTGCTTCAATGTAGAAGATTTTACTATTTCCAGCCCTAGCAAAACCACCCTTGGCTCTGAGCAGCCTTCGTTTAAGAAACTCCCCCGAGGCAACGGCCAGTTCAACGTTTTTGCAACCTGCGACCATCCAAGTCTAATATACGCGTCAGAAGATAGAATCGTATATTCTGCGGTTGATTCTGACAGTGCGAGCCGGATATGCAGCCTCAATACCAGAGCGTACCCTCGCTCAATCGCACTATCCACCAAAAATGAGCTGAAGATTGCCATCGTGGACGAGGAGCGTACCACCCAGATCCACACGCTGCCAATGCATGCCACCGTGAGGAGGATAGCTTACTCTTCCATTGAGAAGGCATTCGGGCTGGGAACAGTAAAGCGAACAATTACCAACGGCGTCGAGTCAGTGAGCAGCGCGTTCATTCTGGCCGATGAAATCTTGTTCCGGCCATTGAGCACCTTTGATCTCAACCCTGACGAGTTAATTGAGAGCGTTATCCAATCTCAATTTGCCGACGGCGAGGATGAGGTTGGAAACGCACTATACAAAGACCTGTTCTTTGTTGGAACTGCTTATTTAGACGATGTAGGGAACGATAATGTCCGTGGCCGCATTCTAGTCTTTGAGGTGAACAAGTCCCGAGAGCTGTCCAAGCTGACTGAAATGCCTGTCTCGGGGGCGTGTCGTGCTCTTGCTCTTATGGAAAATAACATGCTGGTTGCTGCACTCGTCAAGACGGTCAGTATAAACCTCTTATCTATCTATCTATCTACTCCCTACTTGCTACGCTAAGCAATGCTTACTTCTCGGTTTAGGTCATTGTCTGCAAAATCAAACGTGACTCGTTCGGAGCTATTACGTTGGTAAAAGGCGCCTCATATCGAACATCCACGGCGCCCATCGACATAGCCGTGACGGATAATGTAATTGCGGTAGCCGACCTGATGAAGAGTGTTTCCCTTGTACAATACAACAAAGCCGAGGACGCCGCACAGGAGGACGAGCTCGAAGAAATGGCACGCCATTACCAGACACTCTGGACTACAGCCGTTGCTCCGATCGGGGAGGACGCCTACTTGGTAGGTGACGCGGAAGGGAATCTGATCGTTTTACATAGGAACCTGAGCGGCGTTACGGCGGCAGATAAAAAACGGCTGCAAGCTACTAGTGAAATCCGACTGGGCGAGATGGTCAATCGAATACACCCGGTATCCGTTCAGGCATTCCCCAACGCCGCAGTCACGGCACGAGCAATGCTGGCAACGGTATGTTAAGCGCCCATCAAACACACTGCATGTGCACAATCTAACTCTCTCTTTTTTAACCAGGTTGACGGGTCCATCTACCTGTTTGGCATGATTAACCCGGACTTCGTAGATCTGCTCATGAGACTTCAGGCAGCCATGGCCAGCATCACAGTAAGCCCGGGGGAGATACCGTTTACCAAGTACCGAGCATTTAGAACTACTGTGCGCCAGTCTGAAGAACCCTTTAGGTTCGTGGATGGAGAACTGATCGAAAAGTTCCTCGCATGCACGCCTGATGTACAAGAAGACATTGTCAGTCGGCTTGACGACACAAACGTCACCGTCGGCAGCTTAAAAGAGATGATTGAAGAGCTAAGGAGAATGCATTAGCACGGCTGGAGTTGGCGACGAGCAATCATGGATAGTATTGAGTCATGGCTATTTTGTTAGCGTACAGGCCTGTATCTTCCATGTATCCCAACACCGATTGAGCGCGTCAATATATCCCCTTCGCCGCTCTACGTTCGACTGGTAGTCAAATAGACCTCATTTGACGGCCATACTAGAGTATCCATTAAGGTGGTCCCCATTATAGCATAGACCAGCTGTCAGCTCGTCGGTTGCCCTCTAAGGATGTACGGTCTGGTTACCATGGTGAATGTTCTCCTATGACCGCTCGGCCAGCCTTGGTTTACCAAGACAGCCATCTCTTCGTGTGAAGACCCAGGTATCAGTGGGCGCCGCGGTTTGTAGAACTGTATCCGTAATGTAGACGAGATGTTTACTCCGGCATGTAGGTGTGTATTGGCATGTTGTAGTTTAGCCATATCGCAGAACTACCTATCCTTCGCGGTACGCTGCTCCCTTTCGGCTTCTAAGTGGTCGCCATACTCGCGCAGGATAGATTCGAGGCCTTCGTTACGCCTTGCCAGGAGCAGGACATCCGACGCGTTAATGGTCGAGCGGCCGGCATGGCTGACAAGTCAGTATATCAGTATCGGCCTCGCCATAGGGGATGGTAGACATGTTCTAGATATGAACGAAGCCTTCTACCCACTTTGCAAACATCTCTAGATCCTGGCCCACGGTCTCTATTTGATAGACGTTAGCCAGCAATCCAGGCCAGCCCCAGGACAAACGGGCCAACATCCTGATATATTCCGGCATACGCACCCAGCTGCGCCCAGGTAATCTCTACCAGCCCGGCTATGAATTGCGGCGTTACCTCTGTGTCGAAGAGGTCTGCGTGTTTGCGCGTCAGGTTGCCCAGCGTATACCAAAGCATCGCTTTCAATTGCTGTCAAGTGTTAGCCAGCCATTTCTCTGCAGCGAGACGTCCAGCTTACCTTTCTCGTCTCTGCATCATCGCCATCGGTCGCCATCTTGCTCGTCCTTGTATACACCTTTGCTGCTTCGACAACGCGTAAACAACTTAAGGTCGAGGACCGGAAAATCTAGATATCCCGGTGCTTTTCTTTTCTTTTGCGCCTTGCGAGGTTGGATGCCGACGAGCAAAAGGAAGTCTTGCGGGCAGACATCGCACTTATATGAAGCGATGTCCCACTGTCTCCATTGATCTTAGACACCGTCTCTCGCGTTCCCACGAATCGTACACATATCATACCTCCGAGCTGACCACCACCAGGAGCAGACAGGCATCTCGAGATATACTCCTCACCGCATCCTTCTCTACAGCGAGTTCTCGCGTAACTGCTCGATAGACTAACAATGTCGGGCATTCAATTGGCGGCACTGACGGACACGCTCCATACCTGGTATTCCAACCTCACCACCAACGTGTCTACGTCGGTCACAAACCTCACACTGAGAGACTATATCCGACTGGTCTGGATAATTGGTGGCTACTATTTCCTTCGACCCTACCTCGACAAGGGGTTCAAGAAGCTGCTTGACTCTGGTAATAAGAAAGCCGAGGCGGAAGAAGCGGCAGCAGAAGATGCCGCAGTCAGGGCTAAATTGTCTGCCAATGCTTTGAGGGACGGCGGCAACCTGGAGGAAAGCGAAGAAGAGGACGACGAGGGCGAATCTACGGGGGTGTCGAACTGGGGAAAGAGTGCAAGGAGGAAACAGCGGAATTTTATGAAGTTTCTTGAGCAGGAGGGCGAGAGAAAGCGGGCGGAGGATGACGATAAGGATATTGCAGATTTACTGGAAGATTAAGCGACAGTCTACAGTGACAGTGACAGTTGGAGTTGGACAGATTGCTACTATGCGCCTATCTACAATGCGTCTACGGATGTTTTCACCGAGTGTTTTACCATTACCTCCCATGGATGATATTGATCAACGCAGCTAGCCTAACCCAGCCATCTACCTTCTCCAGGACAAGTCTACCCATCCGCACCTATGATAGAGCGAACGATCCCTTCGCCCTGTCCCTCGCCCTGTTCTAGCTCTGTTCTAGCTCTGTTCTTCGCTGTTCTTCCGCCAGCACTTTGATATCACAGTTCGATATCACGTGATATGACATCACCCCTGAGAAAGGCCCATGGACGCCGTTGCTCTTTCTTTTCCGTCTTGCGAGTTCCATCGACGGAGGCGAATTTGCTGCATGTTGACGATTGAGAGAATAGAAGAAATGGAATCCGTTTAACCCTTGTTATTTTTCTCATCTTAAAAACTATTCCTGTTGGGGGGTAAGAGAGCATTCAATGACCCCCTAGCCGACTCTGTTTCAATCTATATGGGTTCTTTCTTCCACGATATACTCGGTCTTTAGTCTATCAACATGGCTGCGACCGGCCGAGCGATTCGCCTGGTGAATTTTGGCATCAGGCTGCTTCAGCTTTTCGCCTCTGTCATCATCTTCGCAATCTTTAGTTACTTCCTAGCAATCCGCGCAGCCCCTAACACGAATAGGTATGGTGAATGGCATAAGGCGGTTACCGGGATTTCCGGCGCCGCAACATTTTACACCCTTCTTGCCTCGGGCTTCACCCTCAGCATCGGAGGAGTTCCATTCTTCTCCTTTCTCGCGGTTATGCTTGACCTGTGCTTTGCCATCGGCTTCCTAGCCATCTGTATCATGACTCGGCACGGGGTACAGAGCTGCTCAGGCCGAGTGGAAACGCCAATAGGAGACGGCTATACCACCGTGCCAGGCGAAGCCCATGGTGAAAGATACCCTCCTAGGCGCGACGACCCTCATACTTACATGCCGGACCTAGCTACTGCTTGCAGATTAGAGAAAGTCGTCTTTATCGTATCCATCATCGGAGTGTTCGTCTAACCCTATGCTGTCATATAACACACCCTCATCTCACTGTCTAGAGCTATGAGCTAACGGTGTCGTGTTTCAGTTTCCTCTTCCTCTTAGCTATCCCTGCCCAGAGGAAATATACAAAGTACCACCAGCATACAAAGAACATCACCGGCAATGTCCCGGCAAAGCGCACTTCAACCAGATTTGGCAACCGTCTTTGGCCGTCGCGGACGTCCCAGGCACCAACAAAAGGCCTGACTGGAATCGAATACAGCAAAGGTAATACTTCTACTGGGGTTATTCCTCTGGAGAATAGACGGGATATAGACAAGGCTCCTGGTTACACCAGCATATCCCAGCCGCTCACGACGAATAGCAATGTCAATGCATACCCGGAACACAACTATCTACAGCCCGGCGGCCAAGGAAGGGGTAATAACCTGGCAGGATTTAACCCAAGTTACGAATATGGGAAAAGGGCGTACACTGTCGGCAGTCCTCAACCACCACTTTCCCCCACCTCTACCGAGAACACAAATCCTTGGAGATCGGATTATGCAGAGTACGCCTATGGCCAAAGTGGTACAGAATCTTACGAATACGCTCATGGCTATGGCAATACCTTGTATAAAAAGTGATGAAATGGCTGGACTTGCCCGTTTTTATTCTTCGGCGTCTAGGTTGCATTTTGGGCGTATTGGCAAATCAACTCTTGGGCTCGAAATTTGCTGGATTTTGGCTGTTTACGATAAGCCGTTAGTTCCACAGCTCTACACTGACGTTGTATATCTTGGTATTCCTAAAATGCATCTTTTTATCATTCTCTAGTGACAATTTATTGAACAAGGGATCAGCTAAACGCAAGAAAATTCTTCACTGGCCAAAATAAACAGGCTTGTGCACTCCCCATAAGCATACTCTTATGATTCTCATCTCCCCACAGCTCTATGAGCATGGCCGCTAGTCATATGCTAATTTTGAACTGGTAGCTGCCACTTTGGTTGTTTGAATGGAATTATTCAAACACTGAAACTTGCCTACAACGGGTCCTATTTTAATATATCCCAGCACTGGGCCAGAACATAAGAAAAATGAGTTCTCAGACTCGCATCTTATAGCTCCCGGAACACACGATGTGCTATTGCCTGACTCCGCTGGTAGAGCAGTCGGATAAAGGGGTGGTTGTGAAGATCTGGTGGTGGTTCGACGACGGCACACTTTGGTACCGCTTCTCACAGCGGTTGGTGAAGACGCTGACTTTGATGCAACGCCCTGCGTACTGCTAGTTGTACTTGAGGGGCAAACGCATGACGGCGATCCTTCAGTTGCTGCAGTCGTCGTCGAGGGTGGCTCTGGTCCTGGCTGCGATGACGATTGAGGCTGAGGCTGGGGTTGAGAAGTAGGTCCAGGCGATGGCTGAGAGGGTGGCACTGGTACTTCAAATTTGCCAGAACAGGTATACCCCTTTTCTGAAGAGCCCTTCGATCCAGAGCCGTATTCGACAGATTCCCCAGGAAAGGGGAACACAGGATCCTTGCCGGGGTCTGTCTTGCACGCAGGTGGATGGTTAATGTTTGCCAGAAATATATTCGGAAGCTCCTGGAGTGCTGCTCCTTGGGCAGATTGAGCTAATTTGTTGTTGCCAGCTGGACTCGACCCTGAAATTGTTACGTGAGCGCAGTTCATATACATCTCACGGTTCCCAAGGCGGTTGAACCATGTCCAAGCAAGCAGGGCATTCCCACTCGGTGCGGTGCTAGGGATGGTGAACTTGTATTGCTTGGATAACGGACAACTTCCAATAAATGATTTTATAACTTTGAAGGTCTGCCCGGAGTCGTAGGACAAGGATATCTGACATGATCCGCCGCCGTGTGATGCACCTCCAGCTATCTCGATGGAATATTCCCCGCCGGCTTTGTATTGCGCTGTTGGGCTGAATGGATCCTTGTGATATCCTTTACAAGGGTAATCCGAGCCATCTGGACGTAAAGGAGACGTATACGAATAGTCTTTGTTGGTATTTTGCTTGTTCAGGGGGCTTCGAATCGGGAATGGGTTTGCCAACTGCATATGGCCATCGACAGCATGGCAGATGTAGGCAAGTAAAACATGTAACATGACGAAGAGCTTCATCGTTATCACTCTAGGAGAGGAGATATTGTTGAAAAGGGCCTGTATCTGATATCAGTTGCTCGTGAAAAGAAATTATGTTGCAGAGGTGGGTTTGGAGAAGGAATTTCAATTTCATAGCATTTAAATATCTATTAGCCGCTGCAGAATTGAATAGAATTCCCCACGCTGCAGTCACATTAAGAATCACGGTGAAAGATCAATATCAAGCTAGTCAAATCTAAGAGCTTAGAAGAAGGGGGATTAAAGGAAAGACAGAATAGGTGGCAATCTCATTCATCGCGTTAAGTCCAAATTATTACAACAGGTATTATTATTACATACTCCTAAGTGAATTGAAAATGGGTTCCAGCCGTCAATCTCCCTCTCCATTGGGTGGCTAATTTTTATACTCCTTCTTTCCACGACCGTTCCGTTCATTCTTTTCTGGCCCGTCCTGTTTGACCGGCTTGCGTCGAATATACGTCTCCCTGATAGGGCAGCCCTCGTTGTTCAGCACATCCCATTCTCCGATCGGATGGTCTTTAGGTAACCTCCGGACTCCCCTACCACCGCCGCCTAGGATGAGATTTCCAGGCCTATAGTCATCGCGGGCTTGAAGCCGATGTATAGCACTCACATGGATCTGTGCATCATCAGGAATATCGCGGACTTCGCCTCGTGGCAACGGCCAACGAATTGGCTGCCAGGAGCCATCTGATTGAAGATCCATACGCCTGAAGGGAAGATATTCCATAAGTGACCATAGGGTCACCGAGAGTTTGGGCACGCCCATGTTATAGGACAAGCAATCATGTAGTTGTCCCTGGGTGCTGGAGAGATGAAGAGCAGCCCGGAAGGATTCAGATGCAGTCACCTTTCTGTTGGGATCTTGAATCTCGTCGGCATTCAGGTTGCTATCAAACAGCCCCGATGCGCAAACAGTCTTTCTCTGGAGCTCCTCGTTATCCGTAAACTGGAAAGATGACCGTTGGACCGGCGAGACGTCTCCGGCATACATCTCGTCACATTCAAACTGTTTCAGCGCACGCCGGCTGAACCGCAGGCCTGCCTTCTGCGCCTCGTAGACCATCCAAACCAGAGGTGCATGACTGAGCTGCCAAAGCTCGCCTGGAGCAAGCTCCCAGCCGCCGCCGATGTCTGCATGTCCGCCGGGGAACCAGACCTCCTGGATATCTTGCTCCTCGCCGTTGAGTCCTTCAAGGCCAGGTGCCAGCATCGATATTTTGGAATGGCAACTTTCCACAATAGATATATTATCATCTGCATGCAAACCTGCCGGCACTGACAGGCCAGGCATTCCAGAGGTGCTAGGACACGGGGAGGGCGGCCTGTATTTCTCCTGGCGTCGTGGTTTGGAAGATATCTCAGGGGTTTGGGTCTTCCCGTTTGTTCCCCCTTTTGTCACTCCGTTCTGTTCGGCGCCGTTGGACTGCTTCTCGCCCTCGGGACTGTTAACAACCACGCTGGGTATATCATTCCGGCGTTTACCAGGAAGCCACTTGCGGAAGTCCCATTTACGTGGATGGGTATGGGGTTTATGACGAGGATGATGGTGATGGTGGTGATTTTCTTTATAGTTCCTCATCTGAGATATCAGGTCCTGTCGGAACTTGGCCCGTCTCTCGTCAATACCGACGGCATGTCTTATAACTCTGGCCGAAGTCTTCGCGGTGTAGGGGAACTTGCTTCTCTGCATCCAGGCCGACTCAAACCTCGGGACGCTGTTCACAGTGTCGAATATGCCAATAAATCGAACGGGATGCACCGGCCGGCTAAAGGTTTCACGAAACGCCTTCATATAGCTATACATTGCTAGCTTCTCATCTTGATATTCGTCGCCACGGCCATCCCTCTGCTGCCATTTGGCATAGTTTTTCCAGGCAAACCGCACCAATTCCTCATTCCCGGTTGTCAGGAGACCGACATAGTCGAGCATCTCCGCGAGAAATCGTGCAATGTACGCGCCTCTACTAAAGCCGAAGAAATACATGTTATCCCCCGGCGTGTAGTATCGCATCAGAAATCGATACCCAGCCATGACATGGTCAGCAAACGACGAGCCAACGGCTGAATCCTTTGCTTTGGAGCATGCAGATTTTACCCTCGAGAAGAATCCCTTGTTCGAGAAAGTTGCAGAGGATACATATGTCCCTATCCCCGGCTGGTAATAGTGAAACTGATCTCCCTGGCTGCTATCCAACATCTGGGGAGGAAGGTGTTAGTTCCTGACTTTATCTGATACGACGATTGATGGTATATTCGACGGTTGCAGCACTGACTCGGAAGATTTTGAGGACATTGGAGTCCGCCTCTGTGCCTGAAAATTTATTTCCTGTGCCATCGAAGCAGAGAACTAGAGTCTTGGGCTTCGTTAAGGGCCCGGCAGTCGCCATGTCGAACCAAGACCATTCACTTTGCGCGATACTCCTTGGAGACAGTTGTGTGAACAGGATTTATACCGTTACTTCTTGCGGGAAACGGGGTTGGAAAGCAATTATATGAGTCTGCAATGACAGCTAAAAAGGGCCGCCCCTTGGGATGGCTGAATGGATGGATGGAAGGGATGAAGTAGCACAGATGGTGTTCACTGGCAAACCATATCCGTATATCTCTGGGGGAATATTCCTTTTCTACGAATACCGTCATCAACATCATGGATGGACGGATACTAGTGCAAAGATCGAGCTGCACCCGAAATTTATATACGAAACGGAGGTCTTTTCCACCCTCCTGGCCGACTGAGGACCTCGCAGACCGTCACATAGAGAAGCAAGCAGGTTTCGGGGAATGGACTTTGTAGTTCCATGGCTCTTCAACTGCCCGCTAGAGTATATCGCCGTGGGGATCACTGTCGTTTGGACCTCGCCTTCGGTATATGATCAGCCATGAGTGATGGGAGAACGCGAAGGGTTACTCAGGGTGTGCATCGTTAGTGGCCCTGAAGCCAGCCAGCCTCAATGTGGGCTCCCGGTGCAAACTAGAGACAAGAAACGCATGGCCATTCGCTGGCTGTACGATCGCCAGTCAATATCAAAATCGGTGCTGGGATGTCGAAGCGAGGGTGAAGTTCAGCTTTGGATCTGTTTGGCTGCTCGCTGCCTTTTTGCCTTTCCTCCACACGGCCATATCACAGCCAAAGCCACTCTCCACGGCCGGATGTCAATCTATAAAATCACGAGAAAAGTTCCACAGCAACAAGATGAACATCGCACAGGAGATGCACGCTCGATTGAGTTGTGCACCCTGGACGACCATTCCCATTCGCCTGGACGTCTCCGCAGTTGATGGAGTTTTCCCTCAGGGATGTTTAGAGCTGACATTTCAGCCTTAACCTACGCCATGGACTCGTATCCACGGAGCAGGAGATGCCCTGCTACCCGCAGGAATGCAAGCTCCTCATTGGGCTAGTCGGCGTTGCTTCTAGGAATCCCGTCAGCCTTCGGTTCTCTGCCATGCGTATGTCTTTTATTGGGGGTACCAGGGCTTGGTGTCTGTCACGAAGTTGCTCGATGGGATTGACCAACCACAACCTCTCGAGTGCGCCAGACGGGGTCTGCCAGAATGGCTAGTCTGGCGAAACTGGTATGCTCTTGTGTAGCATCCATGCCACCCAATTTTTGGGATCTCTGGGCGAGCAATGAACGGCTGGGGGCATCCTAGATTCTGCATAAACGAAAACTCAATGGTGGCCTGACTCCACCGAGTCTTCGTGGCTGCAATTGGATCAATTGGATATGGGCTGATAGCCCCAAGGGAGGAAGTGAGCTGTTGCTGCTCCGTGTCGTGCGGGACCAATGCTCGCCATCTCCCGAAGCATCCAGTCATGTTCCTCGGATTACTCCAGACACAGGCTGGGCCAATACAGAATACACAAGCTATCCTTCAGGATGCGGGTGGGTCGGCTATATCTTGAGGAATACTCCCCTCTCAGCTAGGACAGTGGCTCACGGTACTCCGTACGGTCTACTATTTACATACCCTTCCTTTTTTGACGGAACAGCTCCGTTTCCGTGGATAATAGCAGATACTGCCCCAAGGGTTCTCCTTATAACCAACGGGTATCCCACATCACTTGGAATATAGGCACACTCGGCGTACCGTTTTGTTCTACTAAGAAGGATCTAGTACCAACGCCCAATATGGCTGGGGGCACTACAAATGGTGTCAACGGCGTTACAAATGGCGCCCGTGAAGCTACAAACGGAGTTACCAACGGGGTCACGAATGGAGTTACGAATGGAGCTACGAATGGTGTCAACGGAGTCACGAATGGGATAACGAATGGACAAAAGGCGAAGGACAAGGGCCCCTCCAACAAAAGCAGTGCTCCTCCAGCTAAGAGGGGTGACGTCGAAAGCACATTTGCAAAATACGCCCAATTGATCCATGCTTCCAGGCGTCCTCTTCCAACACAGTCCGGAGATGGATCCTACCTCAAAGAAGATACACAGTATACAACCACTTTTCAAGACCTGAGAACAATGGGGTTCAAGGGAATCTCTACATTGTTGGCAGTGAGGAAGCAGAAGAAGAGCGGGAAGCTCGACAATGACAGAGAGTACCATATGGAGCGTGTCATTCAGGTAGGCGATCTTGAGATGTCATTACCTTCAAGTGAGGGAGAAGCTTACATCTGCTATCTAGCTTGTTGCTGGCCTGCCGCCAAATTCTAAAATGCGCAAAGACTTGACAAACACTTTCGTGAAGGGGCTCTGGGATTCCATTCTCCACCCACCACCATCGTATGATACTTGTTCCAGCAATGCAGTTTTCCAATCGATGCTGATTTTTATATTTTAGGTACCTCGGTGACGAGTTCAGGTATCGTAGCGCAGATGGTTCCAACAACAACCCAATCCTGCCTCGCCTTGGAGCAGCGGGTACGCCCTATGCGCGCTCTATAGTTCCCGAGTCGATTCAGCTAGGAGCTCTGCCCGACCCAGGACTCATCTTCGACAGCATTTTCGCCCGCGAGAAGTTTAAGCCCCATCCGAACGGAGTCTCCAGTATATTCTTCAATTGGGCTTCCTTGATCATCCACGGTGAGTTTATATGGTCTTTCAGAGTATACTATCCGCGAAAGTATTAACGTGCCCAAGATCTGTTCCAAACCGACTACCGGAATCCTCACATATCCGAGACCTCGTCATACCTTGATTTATCCATCCTGTACGGAGACAACCAGGAGGACCAGAATAAGGTGCGGACGTTTAAAGATGGAAAACTGAAGCCTGACTGCTACTCCGAGCCGCGACTACTTGCCTTCCCCCCGGCGTGCAGCGTTATTCTCATCATGTTGAACAGGTATGCAGTTTCCCTCAACTATTTTGAACCATAATTTCTGACCTGGTGTATTGTAGATTCCACAATTACGCTGTAGAGCAGCTCGCCAACATCAACGAAGGTGGCCGATTTGCGAAGCCCAGAAGCGGACTTAGCCCCGAAGCGACTGAAAAAGCCTGGGCTAAATATGATAATGATTTGTTCCAGACTGGACGACTGTAAGTTGGCCCCCCCAAAGCCACCATACGTGGATGCACGCCTAACAGAAAGTAGGGTTACGTGTGGCCTATACATCAACATCACCCTCTATGACTACGTGCGCACCATTGTCAACTTAACCCGAAGCAATACTACATGGAGTCTGGTTCGTTATAAGCAGTCTAAACCTAGTTGAATATAACAGGACAGTATTGACCGATTTTCTACAGGATCCACGCGTGGGAATGCGTGAGGGTGCTACCCCTGAAGCCGCCGCTAGCGGCATTGGCAACCAGGTGTCCATGGAATTTAACCTGGCCTATCGCTGGCATTCTTGCATTGGTGCCGGTGACGAGGAATGGACGAACCAAAGCTATCAGAAGATATTTGGAAAGGCTGGCGAAGACCTGTCCACCCTTGAGCTCGTCCACGGACTTGGAAAATGGCAGGCAGACATGCCAGATGATCCTGCTGAGAGAACCTTTGCGGACCTCAAGCGAAAGCCTGATGGAACCTTTGACGATGGGGAACTCATGCAAATTATGACGGAAGCAATTGAGGAAGTCGCTGGTAAGTCTCAATCTAATTTACTTTATTCTACATGCTCTCCAGGCCCCTTTGCTAAGTAGTTCAACAGGATCTTTCGGGCCCAAGAATGTTCCCAAAGCACTTCGTGGCGTTGAGATTCTCGGGATGCAAACCGCCCGCAAATGGGGCTGCGCTTCTCTTAACGAATTCCGTAAATTCTTTGGCTTACAGGAGTACAAGACGTTTGAGGAGATCAACTCTGACCCAGAGATTTCGGAAGCCCTTCGTCACCTTTATGAGCACCCCGATCATGTTGAGCTATACCCCGGAATTGTTGCAGAAGAGCCAAAGGTTCCTATGGTTCCTGGTGCTGGTATTTGCCCAACTTATACGATCTCTCGGGCTATTTTGTCTGACGCAGTCGTGTTGGTGCGAGGAGACAGGTTCTACACGGTATGATCTCGGCGATCCGCCGCTTCAGGGGCTCTATTTTAGTTTTGCTTGCTAATTATACATCATCACAGGTGGACTACCATGCGAAGAATCTCACCAACTGGGGATTCGCTGAGACCCATTATGATCTCAACGTCAACCAGGGCTGTATGTTCTACAAACTGATGCTCAGGGCATTCCCCAACCATGTGAAGTCCGATTCGATCTACGCCCATTACCCGATGACCATCCCAAGTGTAAACAAGAAGATCTTCAAAGATTTGGGCAGACATGATGATTTCTCCTGGGACCGACCATCATTTATCCCGCCTCGTGTCAACATCACCTCATACATTGGCGCGAAGACTATCTTGGAGAACTCCAAGGACTTCCGTGTGACTTGGGGTGAAGCAACTGGTTTCCTGTTCGGAAAGGGGGGATTGGACTTTATGCTTTCTGGAGACTCCTCGTTCCACACGCAGCAACGTAAGACTATGGGCAAGGCGCTCTACCATAACGAGTGGAAGAAACATATCAAGGAGTTCTATGAGGACATTACCTTGAAGCTTCTGAGGCAAAAGTCTTGCAAGATTGCAGGCATCAATCAGGTTGATATCACAAGAGAGTAAGTTCAAACCACATAAGCTGAGCCACGTACTTAGTGATAGCTTTGAGGCATTGACCTGGTGAAACTAACATGGAAATATAGTGTTGGTAACCTCGCACACGTACACTTTGCGTCCAACATCTTTGGTCTACCACTGAAGACTGAGGAAAACCCCAAGGGCGTCTATACTGAACATGAACTATTCATGATCATGTGCCTGATCTTTACCACGATCTTCTTCGATCTAGATCCCGCCAAATCGTTCCCGCTCAGACAAGCATCCAGAGCTGTCGCCCAGCAACTCGGCCAGATCATGGAAGGCTACGTCAAGTCCGTCAAGGCAACCGGCTTCATTTCCGGCTTCATGGACCGCTTCCGTGAGAACAAGACTGCACTGGCTGACTATGGAATTCATATGATCCGACGTCTCCTTGACGCCGGACTCAGCGTCGAGCAGGTAACCTGGTCCCAGGTTATGCCAACTGCTGGAGCTATGATCCCTAACCAGGCGCAAGTGGTAAGCTTATCATTAAGTCAGATTCATGTTGTGCAACGTATGCTTATCAATATGTTTTTAGTTCACTCAAATCATTGATTTCTATCTCTCCGAGGAGGGCAAGGTCCACCTGCCAGAGATCAACCGCTGGGCTAAGGAGACCTCTGAAGAAGCCGACGAGAAGCTGCTCCATTACTGCATGGAGGGCATTAGATTGAACGGTACCTTTGGCTCTTACCGCGAGTCAACGGCCGCCTTGAACATTGACGACGATGGCCGCGACGTTTCAGTTAAACCTGGAGACAAGGTTTTCGTCAGCTTCGTAAGTTTTCTGGCCTGACTTCTAACATGACATATATCTAACGCTAGACATAGGTCGGAGCTGCTCGTGATCCCAAGATATTCCCCTCACCGCATGAGGTTCGCCTTGACCGACCCCTTGATTCGTACATCCATTACGGTGAAGGCCCGCACACTTGTCTTGGAAAGGATGCCAACATGATTGCACTTACATCCATGTTGCGTGTCGTCGGCCGATTGGAAAACCTCCGACGAGCTCCAGGACCCCAGGGTGAACTAAAGAAGATATCTCGCCCCGGCGGTTTCTACATCTACATGCGTGAGGACCAGGGTGGCTACTTTGTCTTCCCCATGAGTGAGTGTTCCAGTTTTGACCCTATAATTGCTCGAGGATTCATGCTTACGCTTTACTTTCTTCACAGCCTTCAAAGTCCATTACGATGGTGAACTCCCGGCCCCGAGGCCAAGAAACTAGGAACTACTCCTAGATATTGGCGGGGATTAGTTGGGTAATAATTTTGCACCGCGATGATACAGGTTGTATGTCCGCAAGATGTCTGGATATTCCAAGTGTTTTGGTTTCCTTTGTACTGTACTTGATACCCGCTGTATCGTTTTCTCACCACCTATATATATAGGTATTAATTAATTAATCTAGTACTCTCATCAAAGTCTTTCTTGTGCTGTTATGTAGAATAGAGATATTCTATTACGAATCTAGCTATCTCCATGAAAAGCCTACATTAAGGGCATTTGTCAGAGCAGCCCTCGCTGGACTCTGAAAGCGCAGTCTAGAGCCGGCCAGCTGTGACACCATGAATGCGACATTTCCATATGGCCTGACGTCCAAAGCTGATGGCCAGATCACCCCACGCTCACAGACGCCCACAGGGGTAAATCGCCAGGGAGGAGGATATACTTCATACTGGCCAAGGCGTGGATCATCTTGGGCTGGGGCTTGCATGAGTCCAAGCGACACGGGTTATTTACTTAGAACTCTTCATATGCTACCTGTCCAATGTTATTTATAGGCGGCCACTAGTCTGATATTCAAGCGTACAGCTAAGATCATAAATTCCAGCAAGAGAAACATACGAGTAGAGCGTTAATGTCGGCCGCACCACAGGGAGGAAGCAATACTCACTGTCTGATGGCCTGCGATCACAGGAAAGCGAATACCTGTTGTTACGGAGACAAGGATATCACTGACCATTTGGAAAGGGAGGACACTGAATGTTTAGAAGCAGCAAGCTAGGATGGCTCTAGGGTCAGCCCAGGGTAAATGGTAAATCGTGACCCCAGGATGGCTGCAGAGTCCGAGTGTCAGAATAGACCCCAGTAGAGAGATTAACATGCTACAACATGCTCCAACATGCATCGTGCCGTTCTCGCCTCCTCGCCTCCTCCTCTTGTTGCCTTGTCGTCTTGTCCGCCTCTTCATCGTCTTCCTCGTCTTTTCTGTCTTTTCTTCTTCTTTTCCCTCTTTTGGCTTTTATACTCACGTGATATTTACTCTTAGTCAGCATCTTCCTTCAAGAAACATCGCGAGGTCGAAGATGAAGACGAAGATGAAGATATTCAGCTTGAGCCAGGTTGGGGACAGCAATTGCGAGTTAACGCGTCCCTAGAAGCTCCCGAGGACGACTGCTGGCCAAGGATGCTCCAAACGCCGACGCAAAGGGCAGACTAGACATTGGTTTTCTCATCAGGGGCTGCCACCATGCCGCCCAAAGCCATCAAGGGAGAATATATCGAGACGGTGAGGCTGCTACCCTGTGTTTCCCACTCTAGGACAGTGCTAAATGTCGATATGGCAGGATACCGGGAACAAAGTGTCCCGCCGCAACCAGGTACACGGCACCCAGCATATCATCCTGGGCGGGAAAACAGTTATCCAGGCGGACGTCTGTATACGCGGCGACCTCTACCGCCAGCAATCTTCGTCCTCCGCAGCAGCAGCAGCTAGCACCGCTGGCGCTGCCGGATCCAAAGCAGCCGCAAACCCCAACACTCCCTCAATCGCCGTGACGATCGGTCGGTACACCTATCTATCTCGCTCATGCCTTCTACGGCCCCCGTCCCGCCTCCATCGCGGCGTGCACTCGTACTACCCGCTCAAGATGGGCGACCATGTGTTTGTCGGGGAGAGCTCGGTGGTTGAAGCTGCGACAGTGGGCAATCACGTCCACATTGGCCGTGATGTCGTTATCGGATCGATGGCCATATTAAAGGACAACGTGGTGGTGCTGGACGGAGCGGTTGTCCCCGCCGGAATGGTCGTGCCTAGCTGGTCTGTCGTTGGCGGTGCGCCGGCGAGAGTAGTAGGCGAGGTCGGCGAGGGATACGGCGTTGAAGGCGCGGAGGGTGGAATGGCGAGGGAGAGATACAGGCTCGTTGGCCGGTAGCATCGTCGTCTGTTGAGACCTAGATTTTTTTTATATTCCTCTGTAGATACCCAAGTACAAGCGTTTGTCTCTTAATCCAAATCACCGATCTTACGAGACTGCTCGCCGCGATGCTCTGACGAAGAGGCTACTCGCGGCCAACGCAACATTATCCCGGCGATTCAAATGCCTGCTGAGCTGAACCCATGATACATAGCTCGACCTTTTCTCCGTAAACGATAGCACACATTATAGGCAGGAGAGTGGAGATAAATCCCCGTCCACCCATCAGCTTGCAGCGTCGAGTCGATGCATGGTTGTTGGACGGCGGGGATATACGCACTCCATATCGCCGGCCACTTTATATCATGTATCAATTTCTCTGTCGCGAATGAAATGGTCGAGGCGCTAAAGACGATCAAGCATCGTCCATAGTCCAACAGATCCACGGCTACGCAAGCATACTCCATACGGAGACGTCCGAGGCTTTGATGAGTCGCGGCTGCGATAGCCTTGCCGAGGTCTTGTATATGTCCGAGAATGCATGTTATATTACTGTCCATCCATGTGGATAGGGATCACCGTCGAGCGCGCGCGTGCGGCATCTTGTCTCTGCCTGTCTCTTCTTGTCTCCTCTTGGCCGGAAATTCAGGAGCAGAAGACGCGGACGAGGTGGATCTCGACGGCTAACCGGCAGGGCGACAAATCTTGCATGATGACGTCCGTGGCGCTTCGGCCGTGAAGTCGAAGATGGCTGTGGCCGACGATATAAAACTGCTGGAGGCCAGATTTACGTAACTCCCGGCCATAAGACGTGCCACCGCTGCGCTGCGCTGCCTGCTCAGTATGCTCTCGGTCGTTATCTGCTTGATCGTAGAGTAGATAGAGTTCCATGCCGGTTTATCAGTCCCTTCTTTGTTTCGAGATGGCGCCACCGTAGGCTGATAGAACGGTCAAAGGCCCAGGAACCAGGCGAGCGATACCAGCGATTGCTCGCAGGCGACTGGCCAGCCGGTATCTCAGCATCCATCTCATGTGAATCCAGGGCCAACCAGGTCCACGACCGAGAAGAAATAAGTTTTTTTCCCGCGCAATGGAGAAATTTTCCCAGGTGGATGCGGCGGCCCCCATGCCAGTGGTTGGATGCCAGTATAAACCATGTCGGCAGAGGACGAGGATGAGCCAGCGGGAGAAGTGCTGACGGGGTCGGATGATTGTCCACAGAAGGTTTCCTCTGGCTAAGAAGCGAGCATCGAACAAGGATTCCGTATATTAGTCTATCGCATAATCCGTCCAGTATAAGGAATCCAGAGCTGCCCCTGCCCTGCCGTCATGTGCTTTCTCCTCTCCTCTCGCCTTATCATCGCTTCTCTTCTCTTCTTCTCTTCATCGTCTTCTTCTTCATCTTTATAGTCTTCGTTGTCTTCATCGTCGTTGTGTCATCGTTGTCTGTCATAGTCTCGGTGTCAGTTCAGTGTCAGTGTTCGTATACGACTTGCCGGACGCCACCAAAGCCTGTCGATGCGCCTGAGGCCGAGCATAGTCTACCTGCTTGACATCTCCGTTGACATCTCTGTAGAGGATCTCATCTCGTCTTCGTATCAACATGGCGCCCAGCTTCTTTGGCGGGCCGGGGAGTTCCAGTCATGCGAAGTACTTTGATATCAGGTATGTCCGTAGTGTCGTCGACCCCCGCAGAGATATACTAACACCCCGTCAACCAGACTGGACGACCCATATGTCATATTTCGCGGTAATGAAGAGGAATCAGCGAGCGCACATCTCAAGGGGACTCTGGTGCTGTGTCTGTCGGAGCCATTGACCATCAAACACCTCAGGCTGCACCTCACGGGCATGTCCAGGATAAGGTACGTTGACATACTGCGGGCATCACAACATCCGTCTCCTGTGATACCGGACAATCTCTGACGTATATCGCAGTTGGCCGTTCCTGATTGGCGCCGTCCCCGGTGGGAAGAAGCACGGCAAGGAACGAACGTTCTTCGAGAAGACCTGGAAGTTCAGAGATGCCGGCAAGGGGAAGACGGAGATCATGCCTGCGGACAACTACGAGTTCCCCTTCGACGTCGTCTTGCCTGGCTCGTTGCCAGAGAGCATTGAAGGCTTGCCAGATACTTGGATCATCTACCGGTTCAAGGCTGAGATTGGGAGAAAATACACCAAGGACATCCAGATCAGGAAGCCCTTGAGGGTTATTCGCACTCTGGGTCCCAGTGCTCTAGAACTATCGCATGTTATGGTACGTATATGTCTCCTTGAAATAGTATATACAGAAAGCTGACCCGTATAGTCGGTTGAAAACATCTGGCCCAACAAGCTGGAATACTCTGTTTCGACTCCCAGCAAGGCCGTCATCTTTGGAACATCGGTGCGAATCGATTTCCGTCTGGTGCCCCTTCTCAAGGGTCTCAGGATCGGGACGGTCTCGACCCAGTTCATCGAAAGCTACGATGTGATGAGCTGCCGTGACGACTCGCAGCTGCTGCCAACGTCCCACAAGTCCGTCAGAGTAGTCGTCGCAGACCACTTTCGTCTGGGCCCAGAGGAGGAACGCCGTTACCTGGAGGAAGAGGACGAGGGCTACCAGTTCTCGCGCGTCCTCGAGCTGCCAAAGAAGCTGTGCAAGTGCATCCAGGACACCGATACCAGGGGCATCAAGATACGACATAAACTGAAATTCAAGATTCAACTGCATAACCCGGATGGGCATACATCTGAGGTATGTATCATCGAATGAATATATATATTCCAATTTGCTAACGTTTGATTCACAGCTACGAGCAACACTGCCAGTATTCATATTCCTCTCCCCAAACCTGCCGCTGGATGACAACAACAACCTGGTCGATCAGTCGCCGAGCTCGCCGCAGGTCGCTGAATTCTGCATGGCCCAGCAGGCACCGCCCTTGTATGGAGACCACCAGTTTGATATGCTGTACAGTGAACTAGACCCTCACGGCTACCGAACCCCGGGAGTGTACAGCGGAGCCGCATCGCCTTATGGCTCGATAAGCCGAAACCTGTCTGCAGAGAACCTGTCTTCCTTGACCACTTTAGCAGCCGGAGGTGATGTCGCAGCAACCATCCTCCACAACCGTTTAGTGAATCTCGACATCGACCGAACCTCGCTCCGTTCTCCCGTAACGCCCCCATCCGAACTCACAGTCCCTGACCACCACGACAATCGCCGGTCGTTGACCTTCCCCATCACGACCTTTACAGCCGCCACCACTACACCGGAGATGTCTCGGCGAACCTCGGAGGAAGAGCATCTTCCGTCTGGGATAATGACGCCTCACCATCTGCGACCTAGCGAGGTCGAGGACCTGTGCCGTGTACCGAGCTATACGACCGCCGTCCGGTCGTCCTGTGCGATGTCCACCCATAGCGCTGGCCTACCAAACTATGAAGCGGCCACTGCGGGCGATGTATCGCCGCCCAGGGAACGCACGCCTTCCCCTCAAAGACACTCGCATAGCGCATTCAACCGACTCTCTGCCACTTTTGCAGACGCCCTACCGCAGTTCTCGATTCATCGACACAGTCACAGCCACGACCATGACTCTGATCGCCGCGTGCGAATTCTCCAGGCCCGGTCGAGCTCATAACTCAACCCCCAACTTTGCCTTTCTTATTTCTTTTCCCCACTCTTCGACGTATATTCTTTTATTCCTTTTTTATATATCTAATTCACGACTGGGACGACTCTGGAGGAATGCATTATTGGGTGTTTTTGGTTTCCTTTTGGTGCTCTTTGGGCTCTTTTCTTTAGCAGTGGGAAGCACAGTCCCTAGGCATCTTCTTCTACTTCTCCTCCTCTATATCTCCTTGCCGTTTGATCACCTTCAATACTTTATCACTGTGTAAATATGCAGATAGAGTGCCAAGGCTTAGTCGTCATGACGCAACTTCAACGCACGGACCATCACTTAATTGTACTTGGACTTCCTCTTTGGGACATGTTAGCATCTGGTAGTGAATCGTATTAACTATTAATATAGTCAGGTCCCTTTAAGGGCGAATAATTCCCAAGGTGCAGGCTTGGAGAAGACTTTGAAGTAATCTATTCTTATTCTTACACTAAGTATCTACTCGTTTTCGTCAAAGTCGTCAAATGGCCAGTGCTTCTCAGTCATCTCCTGATCAAATTTGTTGTCTGAGACGGAGGCAATTGCCATCATTTTGAATTCTTGTGCTCGTGCAACTGTATCTTCAAACGTTTCGTTTAATGTCCAACCATCGACACTTACTCCAATCGCATCTCGAATCCGAGAGAGCTGGGTGTCCATCTCTTCATACTGCCCTTCAATGCGGAGCGCGTCCTGTGCTTCTACTGGGTCAAAGGTCACAGGGCATTGAGGTGTACACGAGTCGTCGTTGCCCACCTGTTGACTCTCTGCGCAAGCAACAACAGTATTCCAGTTTTGAATGATACGTACCAAATCCGCTTTCAGTTGGGCATTATTCCCTTCCCAGGGTGAAGCTGCATGAGAATATGTTTTCTGTTCCAGCAGGCGGCTTGAGTCTAAGTCAAGAGCGTTGAAATGATCGGGGTTAAAGCGTTGCGTAAATCCGAGATAGTAAAAATGTAGGTGTCGTCTTCGAAATGTTTCCAGTGCAGCAGAACGCTTAGCAGGGCTCATTTCATCTAGATTATCAGGCAATTTGGGTGGGGTGAAACGAAGTGATTCCTCATCATCATAGTTCTGAATATATTGTGGAATTCCGGCAGCGAGGAAGAGGGGAAGGGCGGAACAGTACTGCCAATCTATCAGGCCAACAATATCCAAGTCCTTGTTGACAAAGATGTTATTAGGTTGGAGATCGGGATGGCGCAGGACCGGCCGCTGTAAGCCTTTGTCCTTCGGGACAAGACAAGGCGCGATCTTCAGGTACTTCTCAAGTGTTTTGATGTATTCTTCCGGGGCCGATTTTTGATAATTCGTAGCTTCTCGGTATGCTCGTTCAAAGGGAAAGCGTGGTTTGGCGTACGACTTCAGCCATGCCAGTTCCTTCTTCGCCACGGCCTCCATACACTGAGCAGCGTCCAAGTCTAAATAGCGTATTAAAAAAAATCCACCTTCCTAGTATTTACTATTCGGAGATAACTTACGGGGCCCACGACTGATGTCACTAAGCAAAGCGCGCTCCGCATACCACCACTTCAAAGATACGTCCGGCCCAACACAGAATTCCGGGTATTCAGTAACACCAGAACCCTGCGGCAGGTTGACGGCGACGTCCTTAAATTCTGGGAGTAAATCATGACGATAATATATACTGCCAGCTGCCGGGAGCTGGACAGCAAATAACTGTGCCTCAAGCTGGACTAATCCCATCAGGACTTTTAATCGTTGCTTGTCTGAAAGCGTATACCATGAATCCCCGATCGGGGCTCCGTTGATGTTCTCCATAAGGATGTATTCAGCACCCACAGAATTATCAAAATCGGCGGAGTAACCAAGGACCTTGGGCACCGGGATATTATGGCGGCGGAGCAGGTCCAGCGTCGCAACCTCACTCGCAACAGCAAGCCGTTTGGGGACGGTAGAAGGATAGGGTAGTCGGGCGAGAATCCGGGTGTCGTCGTCCTTCATTGTGATTTCAAAGACACGATTAAATCCACCTTCTGCAAGCTTCTTCAAGCTCTTGATATCGGTCTCATGCCGATCGACCGAGGCAGCGGCAACGCGTTTGAGCTCTTGGACGTTAAAGACTAGGGTTCTCTCACCACGGCGGAGCGACTCGTTATATCTATAAACCATTTGATCTTGTCACCACCCGTCATCTTGCCTGACCGCAGCGAACACTCACATCCACCGGCCAGATGTGTACTCGAACAAGTGTTGATCTGTTTCATCACCTTTGGTCGCCATCCTGAAGGCCGCACAAGAGCTAAAACAACGTATTCTAATGGTCTTTTGGCCGAAGGCCCTCAGGGCAGGCCGGTAGAACATGATCACAAGGCAAAAGGCGCAGGGCGAAGTCGAGCAAAACCATCGCGACGTTGGTGGTTGATATAAAAATGGTTTGCGCCTAGCTTGATTTTGTAAGAATCACGCTAGTTACGGAGTACGGAATTTAAACAAAACAAACCTCTCAGGGCATATCAATAATGTTAAGTTGCTACAAGAATATCGCCCTTCTTAATCAATTTCCCTTGTCAACCGAAGTTCCTGCCCGTGCAGATTCTGGTTGTAAATTTCCGCTCGGTGAAGCCTTTTGCTGCTTCATACGATATAGAGATACAAAGGCTTATTCTGAGATACGAGATATTTGATTGATTTGATTGGTCAGGTGGGTCTGGAGCAATCTATGAGATTTCAATCTATCAAGCACTGATCATCTAAATACACGATATTGAGCTCCTATTTATGTTCCTCATACGGCCATGTATCTTGCCATCGCGGAGATGCCAGCTACAGCTGAAACAGGCGTTAAAACGCCGGGCGTAGCATTTGTTCGATGATGGAGAGCTGACACTGATATTTAATGAAACGGCGTAGTTGACTAACGTGTTTCGTACGATCAGGCAGTATTACACCGAATCTCCGTTCAACACTTATGGATATAGGAACGAGTGATACGAAACACAGAAAATCTGACATAATATAATTTGAACTTCCTTAGCCTTTGGCATTCTTCTTGTTAATGTAATTCTAATGGCCGGAGTTATGCTTCGCGCCGGCGTGAAGCTCTTGCCTGTGTCCTTTGGCCGTGTACTTGCCTCTCAGCTTTCTCATCCGATATGCAAAGATACCCTCAGAGCGATGTCTTCGTTGCCGTCGCCAGCATGCGAGTTCGCAAAATCTGGATTTCCCGAATTGAGTGCGAAGGAATTGATTGAAGAGGAAGATATTCCTTCATACAAAGCAGAACAGTTCTACCCAGTCCAGATTGGTAAAGTATTCAACTCAAGGTACCAAGTGGTCTCTAAATTGGGATTTGGAACATCGTCGACAGTTTGGCTTTGTCGAGATCTGAGGTTTGCCCCCATCATTATAGATCATAAAATGGCAAAGCTATATCTGATTATTTCAGTAGAGACCATCGGTATCTCACTCTCAAAGTATGTACCCGAAAAGATGGAAAAGAGCCGCGTGAACAGCGTGAGATTACAGTTTCCCAGCATCTTAACGATTTTCCAGTCGAAAAACATGCTGGAGAAGACTTAGTCCGGAAAGTCGTTGATTCCTTCGAAGTTACAGGCCCCTGCGGAGTGCATCAGTGCCTGCTTTATAGGCCGCTTGGGATGAGCTACACTAACTTCCTGAAACTCTTCCCAGAGAAGATGTTCCCTAAGGATCTCGTGCAGAGAAGCATTCAGTTCCTCCTAGTTGCCGTTGCCTATTTGCACCAGTGTGAAGTTGTGCATACAGGTAATTAAAAACAATTCCTGGTTAATACTGGCCACTGACTTCATTCAAGATATCTCATCCAATAATCTGCTCCAGGGTCTGCATGATGATTCTATATTGTCGCGACTCGAGCAGGATGAAATGGATCATCCAAGTGCTCGGAAAGTACTGAGCGATCGTACTATATATATCTCTCGACATATACCAACATGTACCGGTTTACCGGTACTCTGTGATCTTGGTGATGCGCGAATTGGTAGCCATAAGCATCGAGGAGATATTATGCCTGGTATATACCGAGCACCGGAGGTGATCCTAGGCATGGAATGGGACTGCAAAGTTGATCTGTGGTCGGCTGGCGTGATGGTGAGGACATACTACATTCCCCAAAGATTGGCTGCTGCTATTGTTGAACAGTGGGACTGATTTATAGCTTCAGACCTGGGACATATTTGAGGGCGAACGTTTGTTCTTTGCTAAGAATGACGGGATTTTAAATGATGAGCAACATCTGGCAGAAATGGTCTCGCTGTTGGGTCCTCCACCTCCGGAATTCATTAAAAGAAATGACAAATGTCTTCAATACTGGGACGATCAAGGTAATTTTTCCGGGAATCTTTAATTCTCCACGTTTACGAGTCCATGAAACTCATTTTTTGACAGGTAACTGGAAGGGATCTGTACCCATCCCGGATCAGTCCTTTGCAACACGCGAGTGGCGTCTAAAGGACAGAGATCGCACTCTATTCCTTAATTTTCTTCGGAGGACGTTACGCTGGATGCCAGGGGAGAGACCAAGCGCGGAGGAGCTCGCTTATGATGAATTTCTCATGCAGCCGCTAGTGGAGTCTGGTGCCGTTTCTTGAAAATAGTGAGATTATATTTGTTGGTAGAGCTAGCTCTTCGTCTTAAATAGTATTTTACTAGTTAATATATGACTGTAACCTCCGCTCGATGAAACGTTCATATGGCTCAGATGAGCGACATATCATATTTCGCCTTGTGCTGCTCATGCGATATATGTTGGGTATACGACAGAGCGAATATGACAATATATTAATTCGATTAGTACGCAGTCGTGACTAATTGGTTGCTCTCACTCTGCAACACACTTGGGCGCCTGGCATTCAACGCAGGCATACGCCATTCTTACCCCCAAATACATCCACCTTGGTCAATTCTTGACTGCTAAGTTACCTGCTGTGTGCTGTGTTTGTGATGCCCTGACGAAGTCACCTGATGCCGAGAGTGGTACCTTCCACGTGACTTACTAGATGAAGTGCCAAGGATTGGTCATCATGACGTCACTTAATGCACGGGCCAGCCCTTAATTGTACCTGTATTTCCTCTTTGGGACAAGTTTGTGTCCTTTTTGCATCTCGATATAAATTTACTCCGTGCAAAGCGCGACAACCACCCGATCTCACGATCTCACGATCTCGCTCGGCCAGGGATGCGCCATCAGGCGGGATATCGTGGTCGGGCGTCCACCAGATCTTCCCTGCACAGCTCATTGGCCTGGCACTGCTTATATCTTGATTTGCGAACTTTGTTTTAGTGGCTCAGGGTGGGGGTGTCTATCATCTTGGATATAAGCAGCCCCCTCCTCCTCATGGTGCTTCTTCTTCTGTCTCGCCGTTAACAGAGCGTTGCATCCGTCTTCGTCTCCCCGACCGTTATCTGTCAAACCGACGTCGTTGATACAGCGTCCGACATATACCAACATTTCTCAATTGTGGACTGTTGTCTATCGACCCCTGTTAGCTTCACTACTCGTCGGTTTATAGCTGGCAATTGAGACAAGATGGCCTTCAAGTCAGTATTGCCCCGTCGGTCCTCGACCACGACCACGGGCAACACGACGAGAACATCGACCACCACGTCGTTGGGCGATGATGATGCCATTCCTGATTCAGACTACAAGGATGTAAGTGGGACAATGATATTCACCGCTTAGGCATTCGCCACCGCCGGCGAGGGAGCATGATATTGGCTGAATTACTGCTTGCAATTGTTACATAGATGCTGACATGTTGGCCGTGAATCTAGACCACGAACCTCCTTGTCGAGCGCCTGCAGGCATGGAAACATGTATGCGGCAGCTTGGAGGACTACATGACCACGACGATGAAAGTGCAAAAGTCCCACGCAAAGGAGCTTGAGAAGATATTCAAGGTAGGACTGATATCCGTATAGCTTGGAACTTGCTAACATACGATTGGGCAGACTGTTTCCGAACCGATCAAGGAGGAACACCACTTTGACAAGGGCGCCAGCGGTATCTCTGGTCTCTTTGAAGTCCTGCGCAGAAACACACAGGTATGTTCTGGAGAGGAAAGTCCGAAAGTATATGCTAACGTCGATATAGGGACTGGCCGAAGCCCACGCAGACGCGGAGAACCGGCTAAAACGATCTGTCGTCCCCGTCCTTGAACGCCTGCACACGGAGATCAAAGCCAAAGCCAAAGAACTGGGCTCGGGGGCCATCAAGCATGGCAAAGAGGTCACCAAGTCTCGCGGGGTTACGCAGAAGCACATCGAGCTGCTGGGCCAGTGTACGGCAACGTACGAGACGTCGAAGACGAGAGTCGAGGCCGCCCACGACCCGTACGTGCTCTCGCGCGGCGTCACGTACCGTCTGGGCAGACAGGTAGCGGACGAGAACCTGCACTTCCAGGAGATAATGACGATCCAGAACTCGTTCCCCGTGTTCGAGACGCACATCATCGAGACGATCCAGCGGGCGTTGAACGAGTTCTACCAGTGCATGGGCGCGCAGGTCGACCACCACCGGAACATGTACTCCAACATCGTTGCGCACTCGCAGCACATCCCGACGGACTTTGAGTGGGCGAACTTCTTCGAGCGCAACGACGCGACCTTGCTGAACCCCAACTTGCCGCCGCGAGACCTGGCGACGATCAAGTACGCGAACCAGGACCACCACGCCACCAAGCCGCTGGTCGAGGGTATCTTGGACCGCAAGTCTCGCGCCGTGCTCAAGGGCTACACGGGCGGCTACTACGCCGTGACTCCGGCCGGGTACCTGCACGGCTTCAAGGAGAACGACGACACCCGCCACGAGCCCACGCCGGACATCTCGCTGTATCTGCCTGAATGCACGATTGGCGGGTTCAACGACCTCAAGTTCAGCGTCAAGGGCAAAGACATGTCGGGCAGCAAAGTCGGGAGCGCATTCCACATGACCAGCGAGTTCAACTTCAAGGCCCGAACGAAGAACGACCTCGAGCAGTGGCAGGCCGTCCTCAGCAACCCTGCCGGCTGGAGCGGCGCCGGCTCCGTCGCCTCTCCCGTCAAGCATGCCTCTCCTGCCTCTCCTGCCTCTCCCATCTCTCCGGCCACCACCACACCGAACCTGGAGCCTGCCCCAGCCCCTACCACCGTCCCTACCACTGAGCCTGTCCCCGAGAAGACCACTGTCCCAGCCCCTACCACTGAACCTGTCCCTGAGAAGACTACTGTCCCTGAACCTGTCCCTGAGAAGCCTACGACCGAGCCTCTGCCGACCACTGGGGGCACCGTGAATCCTGGACAGGAAGAAGGCGTCGTCTCCGTCCCCGCAGAGAAATAACCATCCCCTTATCCCCTTGTCCACCTTACCATCTTAGTCTTAGTACCTTACCATCTTATAGTAGTAGCATGCAGTGTTCATTATAGCTTCTATGAGCGTGTATATACACGGTAGCATTAACTCCGTCACCCCTACTCCGCTAAAGTACATAATGGTATCCATAAGAAAGAAAGAAAAAGACTAAAAATCCTCTGGAGACTCGAGGTCGGCCAGCTTGTTACCGAGGAACTTGCCCAGGGCGGCCGACTTGGACTCGAGGGCGAGGAGGATGTGCGGGCTGGAGGCGAGGTTCAGCCCAGCCAGCCGGTCGAGGTCGTGGCTGCGGTCTATGGCCCACTGTGCCCTGAGAGCCTGGTCTATGGCGTCTTCGTCCTGCTTCACCTCTGCGCGCTCGATCTGCTCGTCCGACCGTCTGCCGGCCAGACTGGAGAGGGAGAGGGAGGCGGGGTTGGGCGCGGACGAGGCCAGCTTGCTCGACGCGAGGTCTGACCCGGGGCTCTCGAGGGTGCTGGAGAAGGGAGAGTCCCCTGCCTTGACCGTCCTCTCCGAGTCACTGGCCGCCGAACCGGCGACCATCCTCGCTCGACCAGGTGTCCCGGCGCCGTTCCGACCTGACGTCCTGGCGGGCTCTTCTACGTGCGTGGGCCCTACAACAGCGAGAAGAACCTTGTCTGCGATCTTGGTGACGACGGCGACCATGTCCTGCAGCTCGAACATGATGGAGCCCACGTTACCGAGCGGTATAGACGGCGCGGAGGAGAAGGCAGACGGGTGAACGGAGGCGCTGACGCCGGTGAGGTTGCCCTGGGGCGCCTTGACGGCATACGACTTGTACGCGGCGCCGTACGTCGCGCACAGGTTGCGTATCCTGCGCTGGGGGAGCCCCGACGCGTGCGCAAACACCGCCCCGTTCGCCGCGAATATACTACAACAGTTAGCATATACATAAAGAATAAGTATAAGGAGACTCACAAGATAGAGGTAATCTCTGGAGGGGCGAGGTTGTCGGCGAGGAGGCCGGCGAGGGCGGCGGTGTCGAGCATCTTGATCTCCGGGAGGGCGGGCGTCATCTCGTCGGGGAGGCTGTCCGTGTCGGAGGCAGAGTCGGCGGCATCCGGGTTGCTGGCGCAGTCTGGCGGGTTGTAGACGCAGTCCTCGGGGAAGAAGAAGCAGTTGTCGCTGTAGTCCTCGTCGTCGTCGTACTCGACCGGCTCGTCGCTGCACTCGAGCAGGTTCTGGGCGTACTTCACGTGACTTCTTGCCCACACGGGGATGAACGTCGGGTCAGTCCACGCAGAAGTTGGTGTTGATGTATATGGTGTTGTAGATGTAGAGGTAGATGTGGTAGTGGTCGAGGCTGGAAGAGAAGCCATGGGTCAGATAGAGCGTCGTGGAACCCCATCAGCAGCAGTAGCAGAAGTAGTATACAATAGTAGTGACAGTAGCGTACAAGTATACAGATGGATAGATAGAGAGATAGAGGTATATATAGAGAGAAAGGGGAAGGCAGACACGTGTAGGGCGGCTAGGGAAAAAGAGGAAGAAGAAAAGAGAGACCTACGTTAGTCAGAGGCGTCCCAGGATCTCCATCCCTCGTCCTGCGTCCTGCGTCCTGCGTCTCGTCGTCTCGTCGTCTTCCGCGTCTTGCGCCTTGCCTCGTCTTTTCGCCGTCTCCTTCCTTTTGCTCTTCCTCTTTTGTATTTTCTGTCGCCAAACGCGCGAAGGGAGGAGGTCATGTGATGGGTACATGGGGAAGGTGGGCACGTGATACACACACTCACACTACACTTACACAGAGGAAGACATACATACATAGAGGAGAGAGGTAGAAGAGAAGGAGGAGAGAAAAGACACGGAGAAAGTGGGAGAGACGAGAGACCCGGAAGAGGAAGAAGAGGGGTAGGGTAGTTGTATAGGAAGGAGCTACATAGGGAAGGAGTAGGGAAGTACTACATGGAGTAAGATGGACAGAGTAAGATGGATAGAGTAAGTACATAGAGTAAGTACTGAGAGAAGAGTCTGGACCTCGACCTGACATAGATAAGTATATAGATAAGTACATAGATATACCTAAGATGGAGTATGTAGTATGTATGTAGTATGTAGTATCTACGTGCGAAGGGCCTCATTCTGGGCGACTTCCACCCAGTAGCCGTCCGGGTCAAGGAGGAAGGCGATGTTGTGCATCCGCCCGTCCGTCAGTCTCTTCTTCCACCGCACGCCCAGTGACTCGAACCGCCCACACGCCGCCTCCACGTCGTCCACCGTGACGCCTACACCTGTTAGCATATATATATATAAAGATAGATAAAGAGGGACTGACAGATGTGGCCGAAGCCCTGGGGATGGGAGTTGCCGTCGTGGTAGACGGGCCCGTCCTGCTTCTCGGTGCCGTAGTTCCAGGTCAGCTCGAGGAGACCCTCCCAGCCGGCGATGGGGTTGCGCGCGGTAGACTCTGCGGGAGGGTTGGAGGCAGGGTAGCCGAGGAAGTAGAGGTTGAAGCCCGCCTCTGGTGCCTCCGCTGTTCGTAGCAGCGTCATGCCCATCGTCTCCTGGTAGAACTTCAGCGAGGCCGTCTGGTCCTTGACACGCAGCATCGTGTGGTTGAGGCGGTAGGATGCCGGGTCTGTGGCTGCTACAGCCTCGTCTGCGTCTCCGCGGCGGATGAGCTCGACCCAGTAGCCGTCAGGGTCGAGGGCGAAGGCGATGTGCTTCATGCGGCCGTCGCTCAGCTTCTTCTGGAACGGGTGGCCTGCTTCCTCCAGGCGTCGACAGGCCAGCTCGATGTTGTCGACCGCGATGGCGATGTGGCCGAAGCCGCGGTGAGGCTCCGTGTTGCCGCTGGAGACGGAGAAGTGGTCGTCATGTTCGCTGCCGTGGTTGTGTGTCAGTTCGAGGACGCCGTTCCTGTCCGTCCACGCGTTGGTGCCGGAGAGCGACTGGGGGCCGTCGTAGGCCAGGAAGTAGAGGGAGAACTTGTTCTCAGGGAAGTCCAGGCGGTTGATCTGCGACAGGCCCAGGAACTTGTAGAAGGAGACTATCTCTTAGCGGGGTTTATGTTTGCGGGCTTGGTGTACTCACGCGATCGCTCGGGGTCCTTCACCCGCAGCATCGTATCTATCCTGTTAGTACATGTCGTCTGTATATGGTGTGGGTGTACTCACGGTTGAGCTTGTACTTGGAGGGGTCGGTCGCCATCTCGTTTGATGTGGTGATAGTACTGATGTGATGATAGTAGTGATGATGATAGAGATGGTGGTGGTAGAGATGGTGGGTGAGGGGCAAGAAGTATGATGCAACGCCGAGCTCCGACAGGCATCTATCGACGACTCTGTATATCAGGCAGACCTCTCCTGTATGGTGTACTCTCGTCTCTTCTGTGGTGTCTACTTGACGCGCCGCCGCTTCTGCTCCATGTCTCGCTGTATGATCCGCTCGATCTCGGTCATCTTCCTGGGCGCGTCGGGCTTGTCGCTCGGCTGCTTCCGCTTCGTCCCAAACACATTGGGCTTCTTCGCCGGCTTGCCCGTAGCTTTCTGCGTAGAGACCTGCTTCTCCGGCTCGACCGGCTTCGGTGAGTTGGTGGACGACTTGAGGTTGAGGCTAAAGTCCGTCCATTTCTCCTTGGCCAGCTCGGCCGGCTGCTCGGGCTCAGGTTCGGTCGCGACGTTCATCTTCTGACGGGCTCGCTCGACCTGCTTCAGTATTTCCCTCTGTTCAGACACCTCCTGCTCCTCCAGCCGGTTGGCCCTTTGCAGTACGTCTCGTCGGCGGACGGCGTCAGGGCTGTTATCGATCCACTGCACGAATATACCGTCATCCTTCTCCTCTACCCGACATATCCCTTCCCGGCCAAGGTATTTCGCAAACTCCGTCAGGCTGGGCCACTTTGTACTGTTCAGGTGGACGTGTGTCTTGTCGGAGATGTACTCTTGGTAGAAGTGGTTGAGCTGGATGGCCTTCTCGCCGTGAGACGTCCGTAGCAGCTGTAGAAAGTCGCGCTGGAAGTCTCTGCTGTAGCCTTCGATGAACTGCTTCGGGTTCTCCGCCACGACCTGCATCGCCCGGACGTGTCCTTCGCTCAGCGTGTGCTGCTTGAACCCGTTCTCGTCGCGCGTCTGCTTCTGGCACACCTCGCACCACCACCGCAGACGCTGCAGGCCTTTCTAGTCATCCGTCAGCATGCTATCTACGTTGAGACTCTTCTCCGAGACTCTCCAAGCGTAGGTTCTCTCTTACCAGCTTCTTTTCATGGCGGTTCGTCCTGTCTGCCGGCGCCATCTTGGTCCTTGATACTGAGATCGCGACTTGACTGAGATCGCGACTTGACTGAGATCGCGACTTGACTGAGTTTGATATCGATGTCAGCCTCTTGAACTCGTTACCTCACGTGATGCATCTTACTTCAACCTCAACATTTCAACGTCCTCAAATAAACAGGCCATAGATATATATGTTCCTATAGTATATACTAGCATGCTCGGGGCTAACTTATGAATACTTTGTAACTTCGTTCCCATCTTAACCCGCAACTCCTCCTCGCCCACCACCGCGGACAATCTAAACCCCTTGATTCAACGGGTCCTTACGCACTACCGTGGCTCTACCATCTATGGGGTTGGAGGCCATTCCGTTCTACTACCTATATCCGATGACCTTGCTGTAAAGGTTTCCTATCAGGCTGGCGGAGAACATCTGCGCCATGAACAGTCTATCTTTGATCTATTAAACAGGGAGGCTTGTCCGTATACGGTTCATCCTTACCTCCACGCGCCTGATCTTATCTTTATAGAGCTTTTGAGGCACGGAACGCTGTACGAACGCTTAGAGCAAGTCAGCAAACCGCGCCCTGTTCTTACATGGATGCAACAGCTTTCAGAGGCCGCGGCGGCTTTAGAGAACGTGGGGTTTGCTCATGGAGATATCAACCCTCAAAATATCCTATTTGACGAGAGCTTGAAAGAGAAAAAGAGACTATGCGAGCAACATTATATGATGCTTTAGATAGAGGACGCGACACAGTGCCAGAACGTTTGAATACCGCATTGTAAGTACAGATATATATGAAAATAGAGCTAACTACAGACGCTTCGCAAAAAGGATGGCAATCAACTAAAGTTCGTCGTGCCCAGAGTTCGCAGTACAAACATCATTCGTTTCAATGCCGCCCATCGGCGTCATCTCTCCAATGATCGAATCCGCGTCCTTGGTGAATGGTGCGATAGCCCCAGCCGCCAACGTCACCCTGTCATAAGCATTATATGCCTGGAAGTTGAGCCCTGGCGCAGCCAACAGTGGGTTGGAAAATGGATTCCATCCGCCCAAATAGCAAGCAACCTGTTCATAAATCCAGTCGAACTCGTTCTGGTCATCAGTGGTGAAGTAAACGTCCGGGCTGTTGACATTTCCAGGGTCCGTTTCCATAATAAAGTCGAGACCCCCGTTATCAAAGTACTGGTTGTTATATCTGTGCGTCTCCCGACTTTTCAGGCGGCGTCGGTTGTTTTCTGTCTCGGGCCCTGGTCCATGGCCAAATCGAAAGTAGCTGCCGTTATTCGCCTCTCCCATATAGGTGAAATGCATTTCCCTGCCATTTAAATTGGCACCAAATATGTGACGCGGAACAGGTTGGGCACCTCCACCACTTCGTCTTGATAAGGACGCGCCATCCCAGATACCAATATGTCGAACGTCAGCGGAGAGAACTGAGGAAAGATGGCTTTCGAGCTGAGAGACTTCGCCGCGCTTATTGAACCCGGGGACGTGCCACCCGTTATCATTGAGCCTTTGGCCTATATAGCCTTGGAACATCAATGCGCGGTCGAACGCAATGCCGAACCCAATCACGGTACCAATAGCTGACCAGACGCAGGTAAAGGCTTTCGAAGCTTTTTCGTTCCACTCCTTGCAGTCGTCGATCATGCTTTTAAATATGACGCCTACATTGGCTGCTGCATGCGCTTGCACGCCTAGGTAGAAAGCTGTTCGGAGGTCAGTATGATCAATTCTTCGAGTCACAATATCTGTCCCATCTTGTTTAAAGTCAGCGTGGTTCGAGTCACAAAAGGGAGAATACCCCGTACTTTTCATATTCTCGTCTCCATGGCTAGTTGACCAATGGAGCTCAGGAAGCTTTCCATGCCATGGTTCCTTCGTGTACTGTGGGGGGGCGGGAACGACCGCCGAAGGAATATGATCTCCTACAACAGAAGAAGTGCTTGGGGGAAGGCCTTCTGGTGCAGGACGAGCAAAAGACCCAAGAAAGAGCAGCGGCAGTATCAATGCTTGAAGGGGCATATTTGGCAGTGGCTTGTAAGGTATGTTTGAAGTATATATATGAAGTGTATATATTGTATATTGGGAATGTTGCTAATGATGGATGTGTGATATTTTATGACAAAATGCCAGCGGGCTCTTGCTCTCTTATATCCTGTCCCCGAGAACCTAAGTCCTCAAATTCATAACACAGCTGTTTTCTCATGACTTGAAATCCAACTACAACATATTCATTTTTTACGTGAAGCCATTCATAGGCCGTAAAGATGTTGCTATTTCTGGTAGTAATGCTATTTCTAATTGTGGTAAAAAAGGCACTATGCTTCTTGTCTGGGACGCTGTCCTAGACCATCACGTAGTATGCAGTCATATGGAGTATAGGTTGGAATTCTCTGGTCTATCAGAAGCTAAGAATATAGAACCTAGGACAGAAAGAGTCAATGCTTATGGTAGGAAAGCTATAGCACAAGGATATATATCAACGAAAATACACAACAGGGCGTCTTTCACCAACGCAACACATTGATATGATGGTTGTTTTTAGATCAAGGCCAATAATCTTTTAACATGGGCCAATTAGTTACAAAAGAGATCTTATCGTACAGAGATTTTGTGAGTGTTCAGATCTTCATAAGGCCCCAGCCGATTATCCAACTATGCTCGATCCCGATATGAAAGCACCAGAAGGGTGCCATAGCCGGATACGGTAGTAATCGCGAATACCATAGAGATAGCCCCCCAGATGAGATGCGTCTTGTCAGTAGTGCTAGCAGCTCCCCAGCTTTCGAACTTCTGCCAGGCCTGAAACATGAGATATGTATTATGCAACATGAACGGGAGGGTAACACAAAGCATAACCCAATCCTTTCGGCGGAGGCCATCTGCGCCATGTGAGCAAGGCTATGTTGTTGATTGTAGGATTTAGGAGACACCATACCAAATGGAGGTTCAGCTAGCTCCTCGCTGGAGAGTTTTTCCGGGTCGTTTCCCATATTTGAATAACGGTGGAGGTGGAGATGAAGTTGCAGGTTGATACCAGGCGTGAGGTAGCGGTGACGGATATCTGAATAGATGCAGTTGGAGGTGTAGAGAGGTCTGTCCCATAAGAGGCTGGGGAAGGGCTTGGGCTAAATATATAAATCCAACAAAGCGCGTTGCTTAGCCCCCGATGGAAAGGCTGTACCAGGTTGGCTTGTTATGGCTCGGCTCTGCAGGAGCTGCTGGGGTATATAGTTGTGATATTAGTAGTTAACTGTTGGATAACTTAGCCACGATTGATATAGACCATCTGCGGCGTAGGCCCAATTCCAACCTGACAAGATAAATTAAAAAAAGACATGAGGATGGACAACGCAGAACCCAGCGTCAATAGGTCCATCTGTGTAGGAGTTGATGTTGATATCTCGGATCTACGCCTATGCGCACGTGACATAGTTAGCCCAGGTAAACACAAGATACACGATAGAGTAAGTTGAAGTCGAAGATGATGAAGATGAAGATGTGATGAAGATGAAGATGATACTGACACACCACGCTTCTCGATTATAAGCATGATGGTGAGTCGGCTGGCTACGAGTTGGCCTTTGCAGATCTGCTGCATGCACCAACCAGTCAACATCCATGAGATACATATCATGACATCAGCGAAGGCAGTTCAAGCGATGAGAGACCGGGTTGCAGATACGGCCAGTCTGCAGTCGACATCCATGCGTCCGGCTCGACTGCCGTCGTAGTAGCTGTTCCTCGAGACGTTACGGCGGAGGGTACCATCTCGTCGTTGGCAGGCTCTTGCATATTTACCACCTTTACGCTGACAAGTACAACAGCAGAGGCACAGGTACTTTGAGAGCTGAACGAGTTACTTGAAGGCTGGACGAGTTACTCAAAGATCTGAACGAGTTACTTGAAGAGCTGAACGAGTTACTCAAAGAGCTGGGCCAGTTATGAGCTTGCTGCAGTAGCGAGAGCTTCAAGCCTGTACGACCGCTTGTTCTACTCCCCAGCCTGGTCTGTATCCTTCACGGTAGGAGATATTAACTCGCGGCCATTTCTCTATACCCTTAGCCATGTGGCCTATCTTCTTCTATGTTGCCGCTCTTCTGGTTGTATCCCATACAGCCGCTTCACCGGCCTCGTCCCTGGTTTCTTCGGCAGGACAGTGCGAAATCATTCCGGGATGGCACTTACAATCCGAACGCCGGCTTTCGGGCGATATGTCTAGCCTCTCTCTGCCAGGAGTTGACGTCTCCTCATGGTATCGAGTCGGTTCCCGCGGGACGGTGATGGCTGGCCTTGTAGAGAACAACGTCTACAACGAGACGACGCTCTTTTTCTCAGACAACTTCAAGACGGTTCCTGACTCCGAATTCCGCGATGTTTCCTGGATATACAGAGAGCAGTTCAAACTACAGCCCCGGGGTGGGGAGCATTTTACCCTTCAGACGCATGGAATAACTTCCAAGGGCGACATATACATGAACGGGTATAGAGTCGCGTCCAAGGACGTCCAGGCTGGCTCTTACGGCGGCCACGAGTACGATGTGACCGAATATGTTCGACAGGGCGACAACTGTATCCTGGTTAAAGCTTATCCTACCAACTACCTGCGAGATTTGGCCATCGGCTTTGTCGACTGGAACCCTTACCCGCCAGATAACGGCACCGGTGTTTGGCGTAATGTTGAATTCTCACAGACTGGCCCCGTCCGGCTTTCTACTCCCCGCATTACCACCGATTTCGCCCCTGGGGTAAAGATGAGCAGCGTCAAGGTATCAGTCAAAACGGACGTCCACAATATTGGCAAGGAGTCCGTCAAGGGCGACATTAGGGGGACGGTCGGCGAAGATGGCGATAGCCGACGACAGCATTCCATTTCTGCATCTTTCGACCTTAAACCCGGTGAATGGAAGACGATAACCATGGATATCAACCCTAAAAATCCAAAAATATGGTGGCCTGCTACGTGGGGCGACCAACCGCTGTATACTGCACAAATATCGGCATTTGTAGGCAAATATACCTCTGATGGACCGAAGAAACGCAGGTTCGGAATCAGGCATATTCACTCTCGAGTAAACTCCCGTGATGCTATCGAGTTTGAGGTTAATGGAAAACCGTTTTTCGTTATGGGCGCAGGCTATACCTCTGATATCTTCCTACGATTCGAAACTGGACGGATCACTACCATCTTTCAATACATACTTGACATGGGTATGAATACGGTCCGTCTCGAGGGGAAGCAAGAACACCCAGAGCTGTATGAAATTGCTGATCGCATGGGGCTCATGGTTATAAGCGGATGGGAATGCTGTGACCACTGGGAGGGATGGACATACAACAAGGATGGATTTGGAGAGCTCTGGAAGGACGAGGACTATCCAACTGCAGCCTCTAGCATGCTCCATGAAGCTGAGATGATGCAAAGCCATCCTAGCATGCTAGCCTTCCTGGTAGGTTCTGATTACTGGCCTAACGATAACGCAACTCAGATTTACGTTGACGCTCTTAAACGTATGGATTGGAACGCTGCCATCGTCTCCTCGGCCGCAAAACGGGGGTTTCCCAAGCTTATTGGCCCTTCTGGTATGAAAATGGATGGGCCGTATGACTGGGTTCCGCCATCCTACTGGTACGGTGATAAGCTTGGAGCTGCCGGTGCAGGGGGATTCGGCTCGGAACTCGGTGCTGGTGTAGGGACCCCAGAGATCCGCAGCATGAAGAGGTTTCTGTCTGAGGAAGACATGAAAGACCTGTGGACCAAGCCTGATAAAGCTCTATATCACATGTCTGCTGGTGTGTCCCAATTCCGCGATCGTTCAATTTATAACAAAGCCCTGTACAGCCGGTATGGCAAGCCGGAGAGCTTGGAGGACTACTCCTTGAAGTCTCAGCTTATGGATTACGAGGCGACTCGGAGTCAATATGAGGCGTATTCAGCCTATCAGAGTAATGAGAATTCAACTACTGGCCTGTGAGTTCCCCAAACTATTCTATTGAGGTGTGTTCACTGATAGTTAACGATTTCACGATAGGATCTACTGGATGCTGAATCCGGCCTGGCCCAATCTACACTGGGCACTATTTGACTACTATCTGAAGCCCATAGCTGCTTACTTTGGAACGAAGACCGGAGCGCGTATAGAACATGTCGCATTCGATTACCGACAGCAGGCAGTCTACCTTATTAACCATTCTCTTTCGCAGAGCGGCGCCCGCAGTGTTACCGTAGACCTCGTCGACAGAGACGGCAAACCACTAGGTCGCGCCGTTATCAAGACGACCACATCATCCCTCCTATCCAAGAAACTATCCAAAATCCCTGACCTAGATCAAATCGCAGACGTCGTTTTCCTCCGCCTGCTGCTCAAAGATGCATCGGGTAAAGTATTGAGTCGAAACATCTACTGGCTTCCCCACAGGGATGACGTACTTGACTGGGATGCCTCGACCTGGTATCATACACCAGTGAAGGAGTTTGCGGATTTCAAGTCATTAAGCAAGCTACGCAAGGCAGATGTCCAGGTAGATATTACCGCACATGGACGTGACGTATCGCTCGGTAGGACGACGGCACGCATCGTTCTGCGCAATAAATCTAGCCACCCGGCTTTCTTTATACGGCTGAGTCTGCTAGATAAGGCGATTAATGATGAGGTTACGCCGGTATTCTGGGAGGATAATTATGTCACGTTATGGCCGAACGAGAAGCTGGAGCTGGTTGTTAGTTATGGAGGTAATGGTAGGGTTGAACTAGAAGTTTCGGGGTATAATGTGGAAAAGAAGATAATTCAACCATGAGAATGAGATCGAGCAATGCAATAGTATATGATGGTATATCACAATCCTACTCTATCTCGCAGCTATCGATGTGATCAGTGAACACCCCCCGGAAACTACGCAAACTCCATGCTCGCCAATCCTTCATAGCATCATAAGGCATTTATAAAACATTACATAAATAAGGGCTCTACTTCTTTGACACCATCGCCTAGGCGTAGATTATCATTTCGACAACCTTTTCATGGCCCTGCTCGGCCGCGAGCTGCAGGGGAGAAGAACTAACACCGCCAGGCTTGAACTTTGCATTCGGATCAGCACCGCGCTCAAGCAAGAGGCTAACAATCTTCTCTGACCCGTTCCTCGCGGCCATATGCAAGGGCATCCAGCCGTCCTCGTCAGCGGCGTTGACGTCAATATCTAGTCCAATTAGCACCTCCGCGATCTTCTCGTGCGTGTGAAGCGCCGCCATATGTAGAGGAGTCCTTTTCATATTGGATACCGCTTTCGGATTTGCGCCGTGTTGAACGAGATACTGGGCGATGTTGCCTTGTCCCCATCTAGCAGCAAGCAGTAACGGCGTCCAGCCGCTGGCATTCCTCGTCTCAATCTGGGCTTTCCCCTTTTCAACAAGGAGCCGGACCATGGATTCCCGCTTATTGTAAACCGCCAGCGCAAGGGGGGTCCAGTTGTCCTGTCCTTTGGCCTCTATATCACAGCCGCTCTCCAGGAGAAGGAGGGCTAAATCATCGTTCCCTTCCTCTGCTGCAGCATGCAAGGCCGTGTAGCTGGCGTGACTCTTTGCATGAATATCGATTCCAGAATTAACGAAGAACCTCGCGATTTCAAGGTTATTATACCTTGCTGCGATATGCAGTGCTGTACGTTTATCATGGATGGTAGAGCGAACGCTCAGCGGCTCCTTTGTCGAAATCACGAATCGAATGACTGACAGATGTCCCTGCCTGGCAGCTATGTGCAAGGCATTCCAGCCTTCATGGTTCACTCCCCGCGCGTCTGCGCCCCAGTTGAGGTAGAACTTCATCAGCTCCAGATGACCGCTCCATGCTGCGAGGAGATATGGAGACCAGGGCACCTTTTTGGGGTCTGACGGGTTGATTTCCGCCCCGGCCTTGAGAAGGATATCCGAGATGATGCGCAGGTTTTTGGATGCAGCGACGCCCAGCGCTGTCATCCCTTCATCGTTCACAGCATGCACGTCTGCACCCGCGATTAAAAGGCATTTGATAGTATCTTCACCCTTCTCGAGGTGATACGAGACCACCTTCTGCAGGGGCGTCCAACCGGTTGAGTCTGCACTGTTCACGTCGACACCAACTTTTATCAGCGTCTTCAGCACGCTGATATGGTTGTTCTTTGCCGCCAGATGTAAAGCTGATTCCTGGTCGGTTAGAGGGTTTCGCTTCGAAGCTGCCGCGCTGGTGCTCGGCTTGCTCTGTGTCTCTGCAGGCTTGCTCTGCGCGCTGATATTACTGTCTCCTGCCACAGTCTCGCTCGACGGGGTCCCGACTGACTCGGAGTACGGCGGAGGAGGAAGAATGAGGCCTTCCTCTGGCGACTGAGGGGGGTAGCTCGGTGGTTGGGCAGTCGTTTGCGACGCCGGCTGCTGTGGCTGCTGGGAGTGTCTGTTGCTTCGGCCGAATAGCGACTTCATCTTTCTGTTCTAGATGTAACCCTGATATCGCCGCCGCCGTCGTCGTCGTCGTCGTCGTCTGCGTCGTGGTTTCGCATCTCTTACCAGCAGAGACGGCGGCCATCGGGCTGATTGATGCCACCAGTGGCTGTGTAAATATCACGAACCTCGTACTTAATATTTGCTAGCCTCACCTTGGCGGCAAGAAGCCAGCAGTCTGGTCCTCGAAGGCCTCTTCATCCTGATTCATTCCACTGCAATTGCTGTTTATCGTGCTGTCCGCCGTCTGATATATATATACGGCCACAGAACAAGTGGTCAAGAAACTCCGCCCCGGGGAAAAAGCGCCGGGACCTCGGCTTTCCTCCCCGCCCTCTCGGCTCTCCGCTCGGCTCTGGTGGGATACACCCAGATAGATAGATAGAGGCCTTCCCCCTGATATCTTGTATAGACTCTACATAGACTTGCCGTTGGAAGTCTCCCAGGATGGTCCTCCCAGCCATCAGAGTCGCCCCGTCGGCGGCAACGAAGGCCTTCAACCTGCTCCGGACGGTCCAGTACACCCATCCCCCCAGCTGTCCATGCCACTCGAACCCGTCTCACCACCATCACCACCAGCCGAGCCAGATCTCTGCAGTCGCTAAGCATGTCCGCAACTTTGCATCGCCCATTGACGACTCGCAGCAGAAGGAGTACGCCTTCGAGGTGGCTGCGTCGAGCATACGGTTCGGGCCGGGAGCCACCAGAGAGGTCGGCATGGACTTCAAGAACCTGGGTGCTAAGCGGGTGTGCATTGTCACGGATAAGAATGTAGCCAAGTTGAATGCCATGAAGCAGGCCGTGGAGGGATTGAGCAAGGAGGGAATAGAATTCACCGTCTATGATAACGTGAGAGTTGAGCCGAAGGATTACTCGTCAGTCTGGCCTTATTCCCCCGAGAGACTGACAGTCAAACTGACGTCTAGATAGGATCAAGGATGCTATTGCCTTTGCGAAGCCTTATAATGCGGATGCTTTCCTTGCTGTTGGTGAGTTGCTTTGTCTCTAGATAGTGTGAAGACTACATCGCTGACGAGTCTGTGAATCCATCGCAGGCGGAGGATCGGTCATTGATACCTGCAAACTGATGAACCTCTACTGCGTCTATCCCGAGGCCGATTTCCTTGACTTTGTGAACGCACCCCTAGGGAAGGGATTGCCCATTGCCAGGACCCTCAAGCCGCTCATCGCCATCCCAACCACCGCGGGCACAGGAGCAGAAACCACCGGCACGGCCATCTTCGACCTGACCGACAAGAAGGCCAAAACCGGAGTAGCACACCGAAACATGAAGCCGACGCTGGGCATCTGTGACCCTCTCAATACTCGAACCATGCCGCCAGCGGTTCACGCTTCCTCGGGGCTGGACGTCCTATGCCATTCCCTGGAGTCATGGACAGCTATTCCATACAACGAACGCACCCCTCGGCCTACAAATCCTATCAATCGGCCAGCATATCAAGGCGCCAATCCCATCTCAGACATATTCTCCCTCCAGTCCCTTCGAAGTACGGTCAAATACCTCCCTCGCGCCGTAAGGGACCCAGAAGACCATGAGGCCCAGAGCCAGATGCTTCTCGCTGCGACACTGGCCGGTGTAGGCTTCGGCAATGCCGGTGTTCATCTATGCCATGGCATGAGCTATCCTGTCTCGGGACAAAACCCGGGCTATAAACATAAAGGATACGAGGTAGACCACGACATCATCCCTCACGGAGTATCAGTTGCAGTTACCGCTCCAGCCGTCTTCCGCTTCACGGCCGCTAGTAACCCAGACCGCCATCTGGCTGCGGCAGAGGTATTCGGGGTAGACATTTCGAATGTCAAGCGAGAGAGCGCCGGAGAGGTACTGGGTGAAGCCATTGCCGAGTTTTTGATCGGGCTCGGTGACCAGCCCAGAGGGCTAAAGGATCTAGGTTTCAACAGCTCGCATCTCGACATGTTGATTGAAGGCACCATTCCGCAGCAGAGAGTGCTCAGTTTGGCTCCCAATCTCAGCAAAGAACTCGAGGGGGAGAAGGAACAGTTGCGGAAGCTGTTCGAAGACTCGATGGAATACTAACGCTCTATATGCAGCCTTTCTATATCATTAGCGACTACTTTTGTTATCCGGGTGCATGAATAATAGCCCCTATACGGAGTATACGGGTACTCAGCTGGAAATATATATTTAACGGGTCTACAACTAGTTCTCCATGTAAGACCCTTGTCCTCGTCCACTATGTTATTTTTTTATCTAGAAAAAAAAGCTACTATGATGTCACTTAAAAGAACCTTGCGAGAGTAAAATCGATGAAACTTCCACGTCTCAAGCGATTAAATAGCTACTTTCCTTCAAAAGTACTTCCACAGGATGGCGTTTTTGTCACACCCAAGTCACCACAAAAAGGAATACGAACAGGAAACAGGATTCTGATCCAGCCAGGCCTATTCCTATACCCATCGACGAAAGACGGCGGCATGGAGAGTTCGAGCAGACAACGCCCCCTGAAGTGAAGCATCCATGTCCGGGTACCTTCGAAGTCGAGCATCGGCTTTTATCTGCTATTCCACTCCGCCGCAGCGCTTCTTCACTCCATTCTTTGAGAGTACAAGACGGTGATTGGCCTCTGGAGCGATACAACGGCCCATTAACTCGTCCGCCGCAGTGATGCTGTTACTTCGGATCGTGGAACAAGAGCTCTGCTGGCCCCAAAGGTGGTTTCCTCGCGGTCCTGCGATACTTCCGCTGGACTTCTCCCAGGCTGAACAGCATAAATAAAGGCCGAGTCTCCTCGCTCTCTGGCTCCTTGATCGTGCATCTTCCTCTTTTCTGGTCCTCCCGATCTCCATCTCGATAGCGTGGACTGAAAGAGTCTCAAAACTGCGTCAGGATGGCCTCCGCTATACGCAACGACTCAACCCTTCGTGCAAAGGTCCTTGTACCGGAAAAGCTGTCTCCAGACGGCCTCTCTCTGCTAAAAACGAGCCTGGATGTTGACGAGCGCAAGGGTTTAAGCGCAGACGAACTTCTCAGCATTATCCCAGACTACGAAGCGCTGCTGGTACGCTCGGAGACCAAGGTGACGGCGGCTGTCCTCCAGGCTGCAAAGAAGCTCAAAGTTGTTGCTAGAGCCGGTGTTGGAGTCGACAATATCGGTGAGTTATCATTCTTTATCTATCTACTGCCAGCTATCGACAAGAAACTAAACTGATATGTTTTGGTGGCAGACGTTGAAGCTGCGACTAAAAATGGCATCGTCGTTGTAAACTCGCCTTCTGGCAACATCGGCGCTGCGGCAGAGCATACAATCGCGCTCTTGATGTCCATGGCAAGGAATATCCCAGATGCATCCTCGAGTCTGAAGAGCAATAGGTGGGAGAGAAGTCGCCTTGTGGGGGTTGAAGTCCACGGGAAAACACTTGGAATAATCGGACTGGGGAAAGGTATCGAACTATCATCTCTTAACTTGACGTTTTAACAGTCAGATATTTGCTAACTCCACCGTACATTTAGTCGGCTTGATCGTAGCCCGTCTGGCTAAAGGGTTGGGCATGAAAATCAATGCAGTTGACCCCTATGCGTCCTCAGCCGTTGCCGCGTCTGCCTCCGTCACCTTGATGCCGTCCCTTTCAGTTCTGCTTCCGACTGCTGACTTCCTCACGATCCATACTCCCTTGATTGCATCTACCAAGGGAATGATTTCGACTGCTGAATTGGCCCAGATGAAGTCCGGCTCGCGTATTCTCAACGTGGCCCGTGGTGGAACAGTAGACGAACCTGCTCTACTGGCAGCTCTCGAATCAGGCCACATTGCGGGAGCAGCAGTCGACGTCTTCGCCACCGAGCCTCCTTCGCCTGATTCAGCCTCTGCAAAGCTCATTGCGCACCCACGAGTTATACCAACCCCCCATCTGGGAGCGTCTACGGTCGAAGCGCAGGAGAATGTTTCGATTGATGTATGCGAGCAGGTACTCCAGATATTGGGTGGAGCTTTACCACGCAGCGCTGTCAACGCTCCTCTTATATTGCCGGAAGAGTATAAGAAGCTCCAGCCGTTCGTTCGTTTGGTTGAAAAGCTTGGGAGTATCTATACCCAGCATTACGGCTCAGCAGAAAACCCTCTTTCCAACCGGAGCACCTTTGATTTGATATATGAAGGTGAAATTTCAGGGATGAATAACACCAAGCCGCTTTTCGCAGCACTTATCAAGGGTCTCACTTCCCCTATAAGTAACTCCGCAGGCTTGAACGTGAACATTGTGAATGCCGAGCTGGTAGCTCGAGAGCGTGGAATAATTGTCAACGAGAAGCACTCAAGAGATAACCCATCTCATTCTTACTCATCTTTGATAACTCTCGTTGCTACGGCAGCGAAGAACACTGCAAAAGAGGGTCCGGAGCCACAGGGACATGAATATGACCAGATCATCTCTGGGACGTGCTCTGAATCCCAGCCTCTGATATCTCGGCTAGACCGGTTTGCTACATCTTTTGTGCCCGAAGGTACACTGCTTATTTGCCATAATTTCGATTCCCCAGGTAAAATCGGCGTCGTCGGTAGTATCTTGGGCAAGGAAGGGGTAAATATCAACTTTATGAGTGTTGCACCGGTTTCTAAGGGAAAGCAGCAAAGGACTAACGAGGGTCAAGTCTATGATGAAGCTCTAATGATCCTTGGGGTTGATAAAGCAGTCGATGAGAGTGTGGCAAAGGCACTGGTACATGAAGGCGGAGTTTTGAGTGCCAGCGTTGTTTCGCTATAAGGCCTCTCCTCCATGCATGAGTTGCTAGGCACTGTTTCTTTTGAAGGGGTTAGTTCCTTGAGGTTGACTCTCGCTCTCGCTTTTATCATTTAACTATGACTTTAGTTAGTCTAAACTAATCTGCGTTATATGACTAACCTAAGCTACCACTTAAATGGTCAATAGTACGGCTGTCTAGGCGTTGGAGACGAGAGCCTTGTAGGAAAGGGAGCCATTTAAAATAAGGCCACACGGCCGTTATATATATATTCATTGACGAGAGGATAGTAAAATAAACCAACGCCTGTTTGTGAATAGAGACATAGCCGTTATATCGTTTTAAACAACAGCTTCATAGCCAACTCAACTTAATAGAACCCTAGTTCCGAAAGAACCGTACATGCCCATGACCTGGACCTTCCAGGATGCCAGGGATGAAATATGAATGACAATCGCTTTTCCCACTGGCTATATCAAGAGACCGGCTGATCCGGCCTTGTCACGGTGTTTGCCTGCTGAGAGAATCTATCCCTCGACCCGTAGGCGTCGACAGAGGGCTCTTTGCCAATATCAGTGGTTCTGTCTTTCGAGGCGACTCTCCCCTTCGTTATGGTTATATCGGGCCTTACGCGATTGCCAATCGCAAGCAAGTCGCTGGTAGGAGCACCGCTGTTCCCTGCAGTGGGTTTATCTGGAATTATTTCTAGCGGTTCAGGCTTTGGCTCAGGTTGACGTTTTCCTGATTTGCTCCGGGGAGGTTTTGTGGATTTTGCGCCAGACGGTGGTTCCTTTTTCACGGTGGGGACTGCATCTATAAACTGCCTAGCTTCAACAGTAGTCTTTGATAATATTGGCGGCTGGTGGTGGGGGGTGTTTGGCTTCGGGTGTTTGGTGAAGTGGAGGCCGTTATTTGTGAGCAACGGTGGTAGCCTTTGGTTGGTGTTGTCAACTTCACTAGATATTCTGCTGGTATCTGGGGCCCCCGACTCCATTTGGGCATTGGGGTGTTCGATATGGTTGCCGTGAGGAATAGTAATGAGCACATCGCCACGTACACTGGCAGGAATAGGACCGCTGGCCACAACCTTCCCAAACGCCAGGAGGGCAAGCAAGGCCGTCCTGCCAACGGAGGTGGTGATAATCGCCATGTTGAAGGAAATAAGTTCACAATAGCCTATGCTATATTGGAGAAACGATGTTTTGAGAGGAAAAGATTTATTGAGAACGGAATTTGGACCCGTGGACGGCGACTTGAGCAGTTTTATATATGCAGCAGATCTTGTACCCTACCCCTCATGATAAAGGAGGCTAGAGAAGAATAAAGAAGAACCATATATCTGACTGCAAGATGGTGAGAGAATTTGTCCAACATGCCGCATCAAATGCTGTGTACAGCTGCGGCAGACACGCGGATGGACAGCAGTTCTTTGTCCCTCCGCCTGTTCCGATACTGCATTGCATTGCAAGAAAGCAGGCCACCAGGATATATAACAGAAATAATTCATAAATAGGACACGATAAAACAGTGAGAGGCCCATTAAGGAAACTTGATGCTTTTATCAAATGGTCTTGCAGGGCGATTTCAGTTCGAACGAGATGTTCCAACATAGCCTTGGAAACCAACAAAATTGGCGCGAACCAAACAAACGATCTGCAGCCCAGGAGGAGGTATACGTCTATACGGCGTAGCCAGCGTTGCCCGTTGGGCACACTGTTGGCTTGAATTTGTTTGCCTCAACTCGGGGTCGCGATATTTATTCTCGATATATTGCGCAAATACAGGAAACCACATGATGGCCGATAGGTTAACAGGCTCTTTGCCTGGGCTGTTAGATGCTATGGAAATGGATCGATACAAGGTAAAAGCGAGGGAAAGTGAAATAGCTTTGAGCGGTTTATTTCTGTCCAGACTCCGTACTATGTACATATATGATGATAGCTATATATCATCTGATGAAAAACTGTTTTCATCACCCTGCCCGAAACCAAACGCAAAGCCATAACCAACAGCGAAGGAATAATAAAACATACCAATAGATACGATGGGGCATAAGCATCGTTAGGGCTGGAGGAACAGGCTACAGGCAAAGTTCTCTTTATTAGGCCCCCTCACGGCGGAAAACACAGTTAAATTCTTGACCTGGGGAGAGTGTCACATCAATCCTCAAGGCTGGATCCGTTCCTGGTGGCGGGCACCCAATGCCCGTTACCTCAGAGTAGTGCTGCAAAATTCGAGTGATTGTGTATCCCATTTCGATTGTAGCGAATTGTTGACCAAGGCAAATTCTTGGGCCGCCGTTGAAAGGAATAAAGTGCCATGGCTTAGGCTGCCAGCCGGAAGTCCAGCGTTCGGCGTGGAATTCAAGAGGGTCGTACCAAGGTTTGGCTTTTTCTTCTGGTGAGGAGGTTGCGGTTGGCGGTGGGTCATAAAGATCTCGCCTTCGCTGCATGGACATAGTCGAGTAGAGGATGCGAGTATCTTTCGGGACACCGATGGGAGATTTCCCATCTGGCCCGCCACCACGAGGTAGCGTCGTGTCGACGACAGCGTGGCGGACATTAAAGGGCACAACTGGATACAGGCGCATGACCTCGTTGATAATGGCGTTGATGTACTTCATCGCCTTCAAATCCGCGTAGGTCGGCTTATTGGTACCGCATGTTGCGGCAATTTCCGCTCGTGCCTTTTTCACAGTCTCTGGGTGGCGGGAGAGTTCGAACATGGCGAACGCAAGGGTAGCGGCAGTGGTATCGCGGCCAGCAAGGAGTATGGCTACAAGTTGGTCACGGAGGACAACGGGGTCACGAGTGAACCTGGCGAGAGCATGGAGGAACGTATCCTGCTTGGAAAGTCGGCTGTCTAGTTCCTCGGGGGTTAGAGCCAAGACCTGGTCGATAAACTGCTGGAGGAATTCGTTCATTTTTCGGATATTGATCTTGAATTCTCGTTCTGAAAGGAACTTTCGTAGGGGCCTGTCATACTGTTAATGTCCATAAACCCAGCGTAGGATGTGATGATAATTGCCAGGGAGAATGACGTACCCAGCTCTGAAAAGGACAGACTGCCTGTGTAAAACATATTGAAAGGATTCCGCAAAGACAGTCTTTGGATCATCCAAGCTGTCAACGCTCTTTCCGAGAAGATAATCTGTTGCAGCATCAAGGGTGAACCTAAAAAATAACGGTGCGACGTCTACAATACCCCCGCCGTCTGCATTTGCAGCCAGCAAGGGGATCAGCTTTTCAATGTGCTTCTCAAAGATTTCAGTGTCGACAAATCTCTCCTTTGCAAACATTGGGCGAATGAGATGTCGAGATCGTGACCACAGCTCTCCATCCGTGGCGAAGATGCTGTCTCCCAGAAAGTCTTTCCACTCTTTATGAAAACGCCAACCCTTCCCATAGTCGTTGAATTGACTTGTTAAAACAGCTTTGATGTTTTCTGGATCGGCAGTGAAGATGTTGCGGGCGTACGGGCGAACTTTCAGTTCAATGGTTGCTGACGGGCCATTCCAAGGCGACGGAGTGGTCAAAAGCATAGAGTTCCAGAATTCAAGGTCCTTATGTTTCTTTGCTGCCTCAACTGCCTTGACAATGAAATCGGCGCCTATGGTTAGGTGTGTTAGAATTCGGCTTTCTTTAATAGATTGGAGCATGGAGGGCACTTTTTCTTCAACGTACTAACTGGCAGGTAAGTCTTTATACGAGGAGCAAATGCTCCCAATCTCGAGACCTTATAATCTGTATAGAGATCATATCCCACGTAGAGGACGACAAGAGCAACGATGGACCACACGATTCCACCGCCCAGGGAAACTTTCTGGATTATTTCTTCGATCATTCTGTCGGAGTCGTTTCGCGCGTTTTATACTGTCTTGTCCAATTGTCTATCCAGACTTCAACGATTGTCGAACAGCCGCCTAATCGATCTCGACGCTGGACGAATTGTCATATACCTAGCACACTGCCTAGGCCAGCCTATAGTGTTCAATCGAAGAAAGAGGACGTATATATGAGGGATTCCATTGGAAGAGGGGGGTGAACGAGAGAGGAGCATTTATAAAACGGCCTTTTCCTACGATCCTAAGCTGAAACGGTGGAGACCGCGCGCCTACAACGGCCAAATAAATCCCCCGGGGTGCCGTTCTATGAAAGGCCGAGGGTGAGGGGAATGAGCATCGAGCCATCCATCCGTTCGGAGCATGTGGGGGAAGCATTGAGCGGCGTTGCCACCAGGGGTCAAGGGAGTAGCGCTATGTATAAAAAACGAACACGTTGGCGGCTCAGCATTACTGCGGATAGTAAGATGCCTGCTATGTTGGCCGCCATTCCCCGAGGACTGCCCTTGTTCTGGCTCCAAGGGTAAGCCCAACAGTCGGCTATTCTTTCAAAGAAAATATAACGGCAAGCGATGAGCGCCAAGTACGCCAGGCAGACGCCATTTGACACCAAGATTGAGGTCGAAGGTCGTCATATCTCAGCTAATCGAGGATACACATCCGCAAGGCCTCGGTTGAAATGCTCGTTGTTGCAGTTTTATTTGCTGTTGTTTTTGGCCCACGGAGCGAACTCACATGTGAAGCTTGGAAGTGCAGGGATGTGCTTATGTAATGTGCAACTGGATATGGCGGACGGACTCACACTCGAAACCAAGATCGCAGGGTCAAGGGCCTTATTTTTGGCCTGGGGCAGACGGGACAACATCGGGCCCGTCAGAAGATGCCTATCCATGCGGGGGATAAACTTGCATATTCCGTGCATGAGCCCTCAACCCAATATAATGGGTTCTAACAAAAGTCCCCAAGAGCTGCAAGATTCATCAACCTCCAATTAAACCTAGCCCTTAAGCTTGTCCCTAGGAAAAGGTAGAATATAAGCAGCCCTAAGAACGTTGGCGGGTAGACGGATGGTTGACGGATGATGCAGGCCTTATGCATAAATGATGATTCACAATTTTACAATTCACATCCGCTTTCCCGCATTAGACAGTATGTCATTTGAACCATTGCTGCGCCAATTCTCATATCGACAACTGCTCGTTCTCTCCATTCCGCCAATCTATATGATGCATCTTGAATGTGTTCTGCCGTTTTAGCACCTGCCCACAGAACTTCTGCTGCAGCCGCAGCGCGAGGCCAGATCATTTGGTCCATGTTTACTGGGTCAACAAGCTCAGTCCACATATGTGTTTCACCACCGATGAGTAAGGGCTGTAGCTCATCTGGTATATCCTCCAGTGGGTTATAAATGTACATGTGGCGCCAATTTTTTGTAGGTGCGCACCAGTCTAGATATGGATCCTGGATGGCCTTTGAACCTGGGCGAGGATTTAAGAAAGTACCAACCCCGCAGTCGAGGTACCAAGCATCACCTGAGCCAAATATAGTCCGATATCCCTTTTGGAGAACCTGTTTGATGGCGGACGAGTTTCGCCATGCTTGCACGATGACTCCTCGGTTTCCACCATCTGGTTCTGGTGTTTGTGACGGCAAGCCAAGGTCCCAATCAAGGACCAACTCTTCCCATACAATCGGGGTAAGGCCAGCGCCCCGAAGAGCATCGTGCACCCGCATGACCATTTTGGCAAGAAGGGGCGTGAGGACACGTCGATCGTTCGAGCCGAGGTTAGGTTCTAGGAGGTAGGTGTTGAGATTAAATTCGTCTCCTCCAGTATGGAAGTATTCTGTTAGCGGAGAACACGAGGGAGTAAATCTGCCATGAGCTGGTCAAGGAATTGATACGAGGCGGAAGAATTCAATCTGATCTGACCACTTGGTGGTTCGGCAGCGTATGTCTCCCACTTATCCATGTGGAAGGCCGCAACCACTTCGGGAAGCGCATGACCGATGGCAGCGGTGTGGCCGGGCAAATCAATTTCCAGGAATACCGACACGCCCCGTTCTAGTCCATACATTTGGACTGACCCCAGTTCGGCAGGGGACCATATCTGGCTCGGATGGTACGCGGCACGGCTTGCTAGATCCGGGATTGAGGGAATCTCTAATGGCCATGACTGTGAATCGGCAGCATGGATATGAAGCCGATTCAACTTTACGGATGCCATTGCATCAATTGTACGTTTTACCTCTTCGGGTCGAAATACGTTTCGGGATATATCGAGATTCAGTCCTCGATGCTGCCATTTTGGGGAGTCCAAGATTGAAACTGGAGCAAGGGATGTGTAGGCCTTTGAACCGGAAGAATGAGCGTAAAAGAGTTGCTGGAATGTTTGAAGGGCACGAATAGTGCCGATAGGCGATGCCGTCGAGATTTGTGCTTCGCCGGCCTCCGTGATTTTTATTTGGTAGCTTTCATTTCCATTAATATAGCTGCGAGGGGACCATGCTGGGGCCGTTGAGGTCTCGTTGATAACGATAAGTTTGATCAATGGAAATTCGATATCTGCCGAGGGTTCGAAATCCTGACGGCGAGGATGGAATTTCCAAGGAACAAATTTACTACTAAGGATGCTAGCCTTGGTGCGCATGATTGCGTCTTCAACAAACTGGTCCACGCTTGGGAGCGATTCTGTGAGGGGCGCCTGCTCACTGATCCAGGGGTATTGTAGCCACCCCAACCAGCCACCAGACATCAAGCTAGTGCTAGAATATTTGGTATTTGTGTAGCTAGTAGATCGATTGGCTCGATGATAGGAGAACTGAATGGATGGTGACAGCCAAAGGACTTTGTCCCCATGCGAGTACTCCGTGGGCTGTGGCCATAGAGCATAGGAATACTCTAACAGGCCAAGGGTGCTAACTACCCAGAGTAACCGCATCCTGTTGAATGTTAAAGGAGAAACAGAGCTTCTTTTTAGACCACCCGATACCTTGTACGCGTTCGACGGGGAATACGCTGCTTAAGCAACCGTTCCTCAGAGAGCCACTGAGCAAGAAATGGAATGAAAAGTTCTGTTGCTTTCAGTGCTTTGGTATTAGGCTTATACTGAGCCTGGAGTATGAGGTTGGTTATCAGAAGTGTCCAACAAGTGAAGGTAAACTGAGCCTAGGAGCACAATCTCACCCACAAGAAGCTGTAGGACTATGAGGCCCAGCCCTGGATGCCCCTTTGCAGCTCTGTGATAGAATCTTTTCTCTTGTAAAGAAGAAAAAGCGAGGTTGAAGTGTTGACATCAAAAGTTGCCTATTCGGGACAAAGCGGGAGAAGGATGAGTCAGCATATATGCTAAGTAAGCAAAGTCTTGGCATCGAGTATTTGCGATTTCGCGACAAGAAGAAGAAGAAGAAGAAGAAGAGATTGAGAACGCAGCATCCACGAGTCGAACAGATAGTGGATATCCCGTTATTACGTGCTAGACGGTTGTGGCTCCGGACAGATACTGCTCTTTTGAAGCCGAGTTTACGATATCACCTTTTTTAGCACCGAGAATCCCTTGCCACCCGAAACAACTTGCTCCCTGCCAAAGCTCTGGAAGCAGGCCCTTTGCCATGGGTATCTCTGTCGCACTGAATACGCCGCTCGCTGATGCTCTGAATGAAGTGGTGCAGCCGAAATTAGTCGAGGTCGGCTGGAGCACCGGCGGTGGGGATGATTCCGCGCTCGCTGAGTATGTGATACTGATGCTCGTCAACGGAAAGACTCAAGACCAAATCTCTGCAGAGCTCGCGAACGATCTGCTTAGTCTCGGACCCGAGGATACGGAAGCGGCGGAGTTTTCAAAATGGCTTTTCGAGCAAGTTGAGACACTAGACAGGCAGTTAAATGGTGGATCGGGGGAAGCACAGCAAGAGCAGCCTCCACAGGCGATACCGTCCTTTTCAGAAGATGGTAGCGGGGCCAGCGGAGGCAATGGGGATGCGACCTCCGCCAGTGCATGTATTCCGCAGCCAGATACGGATATGGGAGAAGGATCGGGGCCTGGAGCAGATACTTCTGTGTACGTTTGCTTACTTTCCGGTTCATTTTGTATACGCTTGGACACTGTGGCTAACTAATTAACTGTTTTTATAGGCCGACTGGACCTAGAAACATGCGGAATCAAAAACAGGGTGGCCGTGGTAGAGGTATACTCGGCCAGCTTAGTCGGGCCATGGACCGATCCCACGAATCCGTTCTTCACAGAGTTCGAAACCAACAAGGGACTGAGAGGATAAATTCACATAGGGATGGCTCGAAGGGTGGCAGAGGCGGCCGTGGTGGGAACCGGACGCCCATGGGGAGGCAGATGGGCAACAACATGCAGATGGGTATGGGTATGGGCATGAACATGGGCATGAATCACAACTCGATGCAGAATATGCCCCAACCTAACATGATGAACATGACCCAGCAGCAACAAATGCAGATGATGTCCATGTTTGAGGAGCAGGCGCGGATGATGTCCCAGTTCATACCCGGGTTCGTGGCTCCCGCGATTAACCCAGCTTTTCAGAATGGCCCGCCGCCACAGTCTCAAGGCCGATCCTTATTCGAGCGTGCTGAATTTCATCCTGGTCGACGGGCCCATGATAGACATCAGCCTCCCCAAGGGGTGGCGGCGGATGTTGAAATGGGCGGCGATGGAGGTGAGCAAAAACCGGAGGAACACCAGCAACGAGAAGCGCCGGGCCCGGACACACTCTGTCGATTCAACCTAAGATGTACGAACAAGGACTGCCCGTACGCCCATCAGTCTCCCGCGGCGCCCGAAGGTGCCAACGTTGACGTGAACGACAACTGTCCATACGGAGCTGCCTGCAAGAACCGAAAATGCGTTGCCCGGCACCCGTCTCCAGCTCAAAAGGCTGTCCACCAGTCGGAAGAAATCTGCAGATACTTCCCTCACTGCACCAACCCGAAATGCACATTCAAACACCCTAGCATGCCGCTCTGTCGGAACGGGGCAGATTGCACCACCGAGGACTGCAAATTTACCCATGTCCAGATCCCCTGCAGGTTCAACCCTTGCTTAAACCGCAGCTGTCAGTACAAACATGCCGAAGGCCAGCGTGGAGTGTTTGGAGACAAGGTATGGCGTGCAGACGGCGCATCCAAGGGCGAGACACCACACGTTAGCGAGAGGAAATTTATCGCAGACGAAACCGGAGAAGAAGAGCTCATCAAGCCTGGCTCGGCTCCCTCGAACGATGCTGGCATCATAACCTAACCCCTTAAAAGTTATTAACGTCGTCTTCTTCGTCTTTTTCTTTTCGCCCTCAGTAACAACGAATTCACCCCCCTTATTCCCCCCTATATTTCCCCGGAACCACAGTGCCTGGCGCGTCTAATAGTCACCTTTACTCCTTGTCAAAATATGTGCTTTTTACCTCTTTTTCTACGGTCTACTGAGCATGAGCGGCGTTGGATCAGGATGATGTTTTATCTTTACCTCACATCAGAGATGAGGCTCTTACGGCTGGTGTACCCATCGGTGAACATCTAGATTATGTACATTGTTTTGAATCAGCTCTTCTTTCCGTCGTCTTTGACTTTATTTTGTAGTAGTAAACGTGTATAAAAGATCCTGGATCGGACCAGCTGCACAGTTAATTTTCCGGCCTCGTATTCTTCTTGCACCCCCGGATTTTTAAGAAATTGACCACACGACGCAGAATTTATAGCTACCCCCCGACACGCAACGATAGCTCCAGTTACGGTGACGGTGATAGCTACAGGGGCAACGGCATGGAATTGATCTCTCCATCGAGTTAACTGCCCAGGAAAACGTACGATGGGCTCGCGACGCTGGCCTGGCCTGGTCACCGAGAGCTTCCTGCACCTACAGAGAACCGCCCTTCGCCGGCGATGTACAAGACAGCTTCTCTCACGGACGCAGTCGCTTCAGCTCTCTTACACGCCGGGCCTGGTTGATAAACAGGTGGCCGTTATAGGTGGTGGAATAACTGGCCTCACAACCGCCTACTACCTCGCGCAGCATCCAACCACCCAGGTCACCCTTTACGAGAAATCAAAGCAGCTCGGCGGATGGGTTCAGACAGAGACGGTCGAGACGGACAGCGGGAAGGTCGTCTTCGAGTATGGCCCGCGGACGCTGCGGTGTTCACTGCCCGATGTGATGCCTACGCTTGAACTGGTGAGTTCCTGGCCGATTACAGGTTTATATATATAGGATGCGATACTCATTGGACTGTATCTAGATAACACAGCTAGACTTGGAAAACACGATGCTTGTGACGAGCTCGGAAGCACCTGCGGCAGTCAATCGATACCTTTACTATCCCGACCATCTTGTTCGTCTCCCTGGACCACAGCCCGGCGGACGCACCTTGGCTGGTAATATCGGGAACCTCATACACGTCGCTACAGAACCGGTTTTCGGGGGGTTGATATGGGGACTGCTAAAGGAGCCATTCCGAGAAAGCCGTGACCCAAAGCTGCGCGATGAATCAATTGCGGAATTCATCACTAGACGAGTTGGGCGGGAGCCCGCTGACAACATAGCGTCTGCGATATTCCATGGAATTTACGCCGGTGACATAGACAAACTAAGTGCCAAAACTATCCTACCGTCGCTCTGGGAATGTGAACTAGGTGAAACTGGTGTCATGATAGAAATGGCGGAGCGGTCTGGCAAACCATCGCGGTATTCATATAACATGTTAACGGTACTCAAAGCTATACAGCGTGAATACTCAGGGGAATATTCCCGTGTATTGCCCAAGCTTGTCTCTGGTGGTAGCGTTTTTTCCCTGGAAGGAGGTTTGAACTCCATTGCAGAAAAAATAACCAAGGACCTCTCTGAGCTTCCTAATGTGAAGATAATTCCAGAGGCGAATGTATCTCACATTCAACATGATAAAGGCAATCAGTCACTGATGGTACGTTTTTTCTTGATCCATCCTCGCTTTGATAGCCATAACTAACTCCAATCTCAATGAAGCTCGTTTCCTCAAACGAGCCAGCTGTGAGATACGACTATGTTATCTCTACCACGCCATCCAAAGTGCTCGCCGATCAGCTCCGCGGTCCAGGGGGCCACACGCCTCCAACCGCAACCTCAAGACTATTAGCCTCGAATAACTATGCCGTAAATGTAATGGTGGTCAACCTCTTTTATAACGACCCCGACCTCGTGCCGGTAGACGGATTCGGGTATCTGATACCTCGCTCCGTGCCCATCGAGCAGAACCCCGAGCGCGCATTGGGTGTGCTCTTCATGTCGGAAGCTGTTGTCGGTCAAGACACAGCCGAAGGAACCAAGCTCGCCGTCATGATCGGGGGACATTGGTGGGATGGATGGGAAGAGTCAGACTTCCCGGACGAGCAGAATGCTATCGATATGGCCAAGTCAGTGCTTTCACGCCATCTAGGGATCAGCCAGCAGCCGACTATAGCTAAAGCCCGGATGTTGCGCAATGCTATACCACAGTATACTGTTGGGCACAGCGAGCGGATGGAGGAGCTGCACGACTCCCTCTCTCGGGAATACGACTCCCGTCTCAAGGTTGCCGGTGCTTGGTATACGGGAATCGGAGTCAATGACTGCATCGCCTCTGCGCGGGCGGTAGCCACTTCGATCCGTCAAGGGAGCCATGATGAGACGGGCCTGGAAAACTACGTACATCCTCTCAAGCCCATGGATTAGAGGTAGGTAGAAGAAGCCAGGCGTTTTTATAAAAGGGCCATGCGTTTTCAGCGTCCGGATTTTGTACTCTATCTACGCTAAGGGACATTGTATACAGGGATAACTAGAATGGAATTAGAATACAGGCAGCTACAAGGCTATATATTGGCTACATCTCCCTATTTCAGACAGGTAGGCCAGTGAATATAGTTTAAACCTCGTAAATTTGAGACTTATTCGTGTTGTTCGTAAACTTCGTAAGGGGGTTGTTGATAAATGCTGGCCATCGAGACGACAACGCCTGCCTAGGTATAAATATGGCCCGCCAGGTAGAACAATATCAGTATCTCCCGCTCCCAAACCGAACATCTATTCGACTGCTTCGCATCAACACTCGCGACAAGTTCTCGCAGCTCGAATGCACATTAAAGACGGTCGACCTCGACTCTGACTCCCCACCCTTTCACGCCCTTTCATATACGTGGGGGAATCCGCATGCCAAAGCCCGCGATGAACACAGGTTTACCCAGCATTACAATGCCCTAGATGCAGAGTATTTGTTCCCCAGCGCCGGGGTCCCGGTTAAATGTGACGGGAAAAGGCTGCTGGTCAGTCGCAACTTGTACGATGCATTGAGAGATGTGCCTGAGAATGCGTGGAAGACGTTTATCAACCGGCGGAACGACAGCAAGGGATGGACGAGGCTTCATACGAACTCGATCAACGGGGATGCCAAAAGAGTGAAGTCCTTGATTGCTTCTGGGGTTGACTTGGACACGAGAGACCATGAAGGCATGACGGCTCTGGTGTGGGCTGTACGGCTGCAGCGTAGAGAAGTTGTCAAGCTGCTTGCCATGGCCGGCGCGAAAGTCGAAATCGCAGATTATGAGAAGAAGACAGCTCTGGATTACGCGCGTGAGATCAATGACTGCGAGATAATAAGCCATCTGACAGCGGAGAGGAAGTCTCTGGCCTCGAGCCTGGAAAAGCCTGAGCAGGACGGGCCTGAAATCTGGCTCTGGGTTGACCAGATTTGCATTAACCAAGCAGATCCGGACGAACGGTCTTTTCAAGTAGATCTCATGCATCGAATATACCATGATGCTGAGTTTACCCTTATCTGGCTGGGCAGAGAGGACGGCTATACCAAAAGAGCTGCAGAGCTCATACCTAGATTTGCAAAGGCTGGGAATCAGTTCATTGACAGTGCTATCCTACCTTATGCGCAGAATAGCACGGAATTACATGCAAGCGAAGGGGTACCTTATATCTCAGAAGGGGAATGGGATGCTTTGGCAGCTCTATTTCAGCGACAGTATTTCCGCAGACTCTGGATTGTCCAGGAAATCATCCTGTCCGGCATTGTCCTGGCGTACTGCGGTGGAGTTGAAATCCCATGGAGGCTTTTCTGCATCACTGCTCAAATGCTTCACTACCACCAACAAAAGCTAGGTACCGAGGTCTCTGCAAAGTATGTCCCTCTGAATGAGGGCGGCCGTGGGATTGAACAGCCGATAGTGCAGCTCCTTGAATGGCAAGATAGATTTGGACCTAACCCCCCGCCTGATAAGCAGAGAGTAGCATCTCTAGAGAACCTCATCTTCGACACCTGGCATTTTCATGCTACTGACCCGAGAGATAAGATATACGGCATATACGGGTTGCTGAACAAGAAAGCCCAGTCCGGGGAGGGAAGCGAAGTCCGATGGCGAACTGACTACACGAAACCTGTCGAGCAAGTCTATGCAGAAGCCACGAAGCGGATCATCCTTGACGCTGGCGAACTTCGGATCTTGTCTGCCGTTCTTGACCATTCATGGCGCAAAATCGAATCGCTCCCATCCTGGACTCCAGACTATAGCGTCACATGGACGAACATGATGTCTAGTTATTCTAATGCGGCGGGAAACTTGCCCATTCCAACTCCATTGATCGAACTATCAGAACCCTGGGGGCATTTAACAGTGCAGGGTCTTCAGATTGATATGGTGTTAGGAATTGGCAAAACCACTTCAGGCCCGGCGGACCTTAAACGCTTCTTCGACCCTTCATGACTTGAATTGGCTCTCCTTGTGCCATCAACCTATCATAAGACAGGCCATTTCCGATCTGAAGCTCTCTGGCGAACACTTTGTGCCAACAAGGGCCCCGATGGGCTCTCTCCAGCTCCGCAATATTTCGGCCTAGAGTTTAGGGAAATGATTGAGAAAATGTTAGTTAGGGCGGCGTGGGTAGAAGAGGGCAACGCTCGCGCAAATCCTGAATTGAACTTCGCACCTAGCCTTAGACATGGTGTTGAACGAGTTCTTGAAATGTTCAATGAGCCCCCATTAGGGCATCTCTCAAAGGCAGAGCTCGAGTGTGAATTCAATGACCCTTCTCGGAATCTTAGCTCCCAGACCACTCAGAGACTGGTCTTTACCCTGTTGAAAGCCCATGTCCTTGCACTCACCGAATCTGACCACCCCTGCTCTATACCATCCATCAACTCTCTTCTGGACTTGGAAGAAATTTTGGCTTCTAAGAATGAAGACCCGTCCGTTGGTCTTTTAAGCTTACTCCGCCAGGGCGGCACTCTTGTGAGGACCCTACAAAGTACAGTGGGTAAAAGACGTCTTTTCGTGACAAAGGAACGCTTCCTCGGCCTAGGCCCTGCTGGCATGGAGGAAGAAGACGACATCTGGGTTCTACCAGGTGCTGGTGCAGCCTTTGTATTGAGGAAAATGGTAAGTGGCGCAGCTGAAGGCCATCCCAAGTACAAATTCATCGGCGAGGCGTACATACATGGTGTTATGGACGGTGAAGCGGCGGAGGGACGGGAGGATGAGGTGACAACTATCTCGTTGGTATAGACGAGATGCTAGTTGCCACCGGCTATCTTTATACCTTTCTTATTACACCACCCCCAATCTCATGTTTAGATTAGTGCTGCTCTCTCCGTTATAATCAGGAGTTATCCTCGAGGATAAAAGTATCTACTAAAGTCCTTCTGAATCAGAAGTTTTACTTTTATCTATGTATACCTAAATAGGATGTCAGGCGGTGGTAATGACTAGAAAGGAGCAAAGGTACAGCTGGACGGGTATGAGATTGTCACCTCCATATATATACTACAATATCTTACAAGTTGGATTCATTCGTGTCCACTACCACACTCTTCGTCGCTCTCTTCCTCACTGCTCTCTTCCTTCTTTCTTGCTGCACCCTTTCTCTGAGTTTTCCCTTTAGCAAACATGGACCGTATGTCCTTAGTTTTGCCGCCCTTCTCCTTTTCCTTCCTATCAAACATGGCTTGGTGTTTTGCCCGCTCTTCTTTTCCTTCTTCCGCTAATTTGGCTTCCAAGGCAAGGAATTCTTCACTTTCGGGGTCCATGCCAATCAGACTTTCGAGGAGCTTTATTTCTCTGGCCCAGACAGACTTATCTTCGATTGTCTTCTTGCCTTTGGCGACCTTTGTAGCCGTGGGTTTCTTTTTGCCCTTGGCCTTTTCCTTTTTATCGTTCCCACTTTCGCTATCTACTGCTTCATTTTCGCCCTTTTGTTCGTTTTCACTGGCATCCTCCATGGGTCTATCGATTGGCGTTTCTAGGATCATTGGCATCCCTTCAACTCTCTTGTCATTCATCAAGTTATGGAATGCCCTCAACCCTAGAAAACCTGTTCCGATATTGGCGTGGAGGTCTCTATTACTACCAAGCGGAGTTTTTGAATCGTTTAAATGCCATGCTCGTAAGAACTTGAGACCAATGGTTTCATCAAATTCGGTCATGAACTTTTCCCAGCCGGTGGGAGTTCGCAGGTCATATCCTGCGGCAAAACTGTGACATGTGTCGACACAGATGCCAAGTCGAGAGTGGTAGGATTCAGGGATTAATGCAAATAGGTCACGGAAGTGAGAAAGAGGACCACCAATGGTCGTTCCATGGCCACACATTGTTTCGAGGACGGGAATGACTGTTTCTGTGGCATCGAGGGCTGATATGAGAGACTTGGCTAGTCGAGAAAGGGAAGACTCAAGCGACGCTTTATTTGTAGCCCCAGGACTGGGATGAGGTTAGTTCCGTGTTATGGCAGCGAAAACTACAGCAACTTACTGAAAGTTATATAGTTTAATACCAAGGGCCTCGCAGCGGCGCAGGTCATCCAAAAACGAGGTATACGCAACCTTTGCTTTTGCTGGATCCTCCTGTGCCAAATTCACGAGGTATGAGCCGTGTGGGAGGATGTGCCTTGTGAAGTATAAATAAGCTGGGGATATAGAAAGGAGAACCATTGCCGAAACAAACATACTTTGATGCATCGTAGTTATTTTCTGCACATGCTTTTCTGAAGTGGTCTCTGTGCCCATCCTGGAGCGGAGGGTTATCCCATTTCCTTTGGGATTTAAGAAACAATGCAAATGCGTTGCCGCTAAAATAGTTGATTAGCCGCCTATTACTGTTTATTTCTTTGCACGGTGATTGAAAAAGGCATGGCTATATTTACCCAATATGCATGCTGTTTGAAATTGAATTTTGAACCCCTATATCAGCAAATTAGCCTATAATAGCACAAGACATCTGCACAATTCTCTGGCCCAGAAAGTCCACGGAGGCCCTATCATGAGTACTCAAGAACCCTTATATTTTATCCAGAGGTCGGACAAGCGCAGGTTTATATACCTAGCAGTTGATGAAACCATTGAGCCTGTCCAAATTGTTACCATTATTCAGGCCTTTCATGATAGGGTAGTGCTTTCATCTTAAACCGTGGAGAAAATATAAGGGCCCTTTGAGGGCTTATCATAGGGACATAGGGAGCTCCGTATTGACATCGGCCAGAAACACACCTTTTGCCGCGCTAACATGAGCTCCTACCAGCATTCGAAGTCCGGTAGCACGGGAGGCAAGGGGTGCCATCTCAGTGGATGTATCTTCCTTGACCTTTCGTTTCCTCTGGACGGTGGTTTTGGCTGGCACAATTTCCTCCTTTTTTCCGTGGGCCGTCTTCACTTCTTTTATGCTGTCTGCTTCTCTGTTCGTTGGTACTTTATCCTTTGAATCCCCTGTCACTGCAATGTCCGTATCCTCTAGATTTCCCTTGACACTGGGCTTGGAATTAGACCGTATTTGTTCGCTGGTGGAGCTTGGCTTTTTTGGTCTTTTTGACGGTGGAGCTTGCGCCTGGCTCAGTCCTCGTTTCCTTTCTGATTTCAGTGCTTCGTTGACCTCTTCCGCCGTGGTTGAGGCAGGTTTATCTTCGCGGCTCCGTCGAGACGAGCGAGTGGTGGATGGCATTGTCAACTACCGGCCAAGGATAGACAATACTCTGGCTTAGTGCTTGCCTGTGGTATAAACAGCCTCAAAACACCCCGCTAACACAGATAAACCCCGTGAATAACGCTGTTTGAGCTGTTCTTGAAGGCTTTTTGTAGCTGATTTGATCTCGAACGCGACCGCAGATTCAAGGAATATATCATATCACGTGACATGTTCCCCTGGCAACGCGTTTTGTTACTGGGAGAAAGCGAAATCTCTAGGACCAACCGAACAACAAACGCATGAATTCAAGGACTGGCTAGGGATACGTTGCTCTCGGCGTCAGTGGACTGTCAAGTCAAGGTAAGGGAACTGGTTTATGAGCTTAACGACTGTTTAATTGTTTTTCTACGACCACGCCTCAGATCGTCGAGATGGCACGACCTCCCAACGACCTCGTTGATTTTGACCTCATTGAAACACAAAAAGAGAATATCCAGTCGCTGCCTAGTGGGAGGTCGGCAAAAGCACTGGCAGCGGTGTTCTCTCCACGGCCGCTGAACCAGGCCTCGCGTTCATCCGAATTGGACGAAACAAAAACCTTGAACGATGCGATCCGACGCGAATATGAGGTTGAGCTTGACTCTATCGCGGAATCGGATGACCCCCTCGATATATATGACCGCTACGTGAAATGGACATTGGATGCATATCCCTCGGCGCAGGCTACTTCGCAATCGGGGCTGCTCCCATTACTGGAGCGTGCGACAAATGCATTTTTAACCTCAACCCACTACAAAAACGATCCACGATATTTACGACTCTGGTTACATTATATACAACTTTTTTCAGACTCCCCAAGAGAGACATTTGCTTTTCTAGCGCGACATGGGGTCGGTGGAAACCTGGCGCTATTCTATGAGGAGTTTGCATCTTGGTTGGAACGAGATGGGAGGGTCTCGCAGGCCGAAGAGGTATATAAAATGGGCATTGAGAAAGAAGCAAGGCCGATCGAACGACTCTTTAGAAAGTTTGGGGAATTTCAGAAGCGGTTGGAACAGCGGCCGAGCGGTTCGGACGGCCCTTCATCACCGGCTCTTCCCGCCATAAGACCCGCCCTGGCAGCGAAATTTGACCCATTTGCATCATCGACAACGAGTCAGGACCCTCAAGCTGCAACTGCAAATAGGGGACTTGGTGGGGGGAGTGGAAAGGTGTCTCGTAGTGGCAAGCCAAAAATGGCTATATTCTCAGATGCAAATGGAGGCGATGAAGCTCCAGGAACGAGCTCGAGCCCGGGGACAAAGGGATGGGAGAGCATTGGATCGTTGAAAGATCGTAAAAAGGAGAATACAGTTGAACCGACTCCATGGGCTGGGCAGACTTTGAAGGCTGGGAAGAAGCCTGTCGCTACTCAGAAAATGGCAGTTTTCAAAGACGAGGTAAGCCCAAATATGCTTTTCTTTGACCCTTTTGATATACGATGTTTATATTTACGATCATAGGACTAATTGCTGGCATAACTCCCTGGCCCCTTGTTGGCCTTTGTTTATACATTCAGTCATCTTCATTTTCATCGAATAGATCAAAACCAATACAAGCAATCCATGTTTCACGAAATAATAAAGAAAGACTCGACCCCCGAACAGGAAAAGTTGAACGTGTTATTGTTAACCTCGAAGCCATATACCCAGACCCTAGTAACCCAGCCCTTGAAATGAGCCTTGACGAGTTGAGAGCAACTAGTCGTGGCTGGATGAATAAAGATTGGTCACGACAAAGAAAGGGGCCACTGAGAGAAATACCACAAAATGCAGTCCTATGCAAAGACCCGCCGCTCAATGAAAATGACTGTGGATCAGATAAGTATTTATCCACGGCGTTGCAGGAGAAATTGCAGATCCAGGATGAGTCTCAACGGGAGATTCCTCGTGACCAGAGGGGGAAAGGCAAGAAACTAAAGGTTAAGGAAGTCAGGGGAGAAACCCAGATTGGTAGGATATCAGTTGATATATTGATTTTTTTTATATGCTAACGCCTGGAATTTTAGTCAAAACGAATCTTGATTCGCCTACGGGTCGAAAGATCAAAAGAAAAGGGTCTTCTGAACCAACAATGACGTTTCACACTAAGGCAGCTACAGATGAGATATATGGTATATTCAATCAACCATTGAAATCTGAGCTTGAGCTTGCCAAGGATATTGATAGTGTTTATGGCAGCGACTATGAGGATGATGATTGTACTAGTGCGGGAGAAAGCACTGCTACAGGTGTGATATCAGCCCCAGGTAGTGAATTTGGGGACGGAGAGACTAGTGCTTTTGAAGCAACTAGAGCTAGTATTGGGGATAGACTAGGGGACCAGACAGAAAGTGGTGACACTAATGTCAGTGGATGGACTGAATTTTCCCCTGAACAACACATCCCAAAAGCAGGCACAATAACACCAAAAGATAATGACAATAAAAATCATGACGGCTTGGGAACACTCCCTGGGCCCCATCAAGGGGACTTGTCAGCCCAGCAAGAGGAAACTTTTGTCCTTGTTCCACCAGAGGACTACAATCCACCAACAGGACCCTATCGAGATGCTTTTATAGCCGCCCAAAATCGGCTTCCTTTTATGACCCCAATTGTTGAACATACCGAATCCTCTCTGGCTTCGACAATGTTCAAGAACAAGCACTATATGAGCTCGAGGACCCCTTCGAAAGGATCGAAATTTATAATATCCGCAACAACTCCAGCCATTCCAGAGATGGACGATCTTCTCCTGGAGAGCCCATTCCGTGGCTTTGCTGGTCAAAACGACACCGATTTTGACTATCCCCTCGATCTTAACGATGGATCTCCTAGCAAATTGGCTAGTAAGTTTAAATCTCCGAGGAACTCGCTGAAACGAGGCATGGCACAGACCCGTGTGATCATAGAAGACGTACAATGCAACCCCATCGAGCTAGAAGTGAGAGAAAGGATTCTGAAGGGTATTCATCCTCCACTGCGAGCATATCCAGGTTACCATGACCATACCACGCAACTCGGTGGAAATGCGAGCGAAATAAAAAAATATGTTAAAGCTTTGGCAAAGTCCCCCAAGGCAAACGGTGGAGAAAAACAGTTTGCCATACCACCAATTATCTGCCTTTCAGGGGCCGCTAGAAGTTATGCGGTAAAGAGGGAGCTTGGAGAAGGTGGATTTGCCCCTGTGTACCTCGCAGAGAGCGTTGATTCCCCTGACACCTTTTCAGACTCGGAACAAGAGAGTGGTCCTCCAGTTGGCAACAAAAGTTTAAGTTTACCCTGGGCTTGCAGTTCGACAATTAGGGATCTTGACCGCAAACCTCTAGAAGCTCTCAAGGTTGAGTCCGACCCACCTTCAGCCTGGGAATTCTACATGCTCCAAACTGCTCGAGACCGCATTGAAAACTCGTCCTATTATCGACGGGCGAAGGACAGTATCGTACAATGCCATGAAATGCACGTTTTCAAGGATGAATCGATTCTCGTTGAGGACTACCTAAACCAAGGCACCCTGCTAGACCTCATTAATATCAGGACAGAGTCCAATGGCGGCGTGGCTCCATCAGATCAGGGTCTGGAGGAGGTGGTAATTATGTTCTTTGCGGCAGAATTGTTCCGTACAGTTGAGGCTCTTCATTCTTGTGGGATTCTCCATGGAGACCTCAAGCCAGATAACTGCTTGGTTAGACTGGGCGAGCCTACTTCTGCGACCTCAATTGCTACCCCTCGGGGTGGCTCGCTTTTGGAGGACGACGATGGCGTTTACCCTGGTGATGGCAGCATCGAATACTCTCCCTCAGGATTATATGGTTGGAAGGAGAAGGGCTTAACACTGATAGACTTTGGCCGTGGTATCGATATGCGTGTCTTCAGTCCAGATGTTCAATTCATCGCCGATTGGAAAGTCGGTCAGCACGAATGCACCGAAATGCGTGAATGCCGACCTTGGACCTACCAGGTAGATTTGTATGGTCTCGCGGGCACAATTTACGTCATGTTGTTCGGAAAGTACATGGAGTTGTCCCAAGTGACTGAGAGGACTAGCAACGGTCCCGGATCTCCCAGCGTTATTGGAGGCGAGCATGGCCTGGGAGCGCAAAAGACATACAGGATCAAGGAAACATTGAAGCGGTATTGGGAACGTGATATCTGGTCAGAAGTATTTGACCTATGCCTTAACCCGTCGGGCCCTAAGTGGATGGAGATCGAACGTGACGCACGGGAGAGGATTTCGAGTTGTACTACAACTGGTGATAAGATACCGACCTTCCCTGTGGTAAACTCAATGAGACTCATCCGCGAAAAGATGGAAGCCTGGCTGGTGGCCAACGCTGGCCGCAAAGGGCTGCAAAATCATCTTGATAATTTGGAATTGCTCATTGCACGGAAGAGAGGGAAGCGTGATATTTAATTTGATTTTGATTTGATTTGGCTGGACTCCGCGTGCTGGCAATTACTGGTTAACGACACTAATATACCCTGCTAATTTTACTATTTTCCCTTCCCTCACTCCATACGCGTTGTCCCCAATTCTCCATTTGCTGTTAGAGATAATATGGAACAACGGTGCCTTATGGAGTTTTCACCAGGTGATACCTTCATCAATGTTTATGCTGAAATGTAACTTATATGTTTATACCTACTCCTAATTCTACTCTCAACGTAAGCTTGTTTAATTTACACACTCCGATTGATAGATAAATTGATGCCGCATAATAAGATTGCCGTCCCGGTTTACGTATCTATAAATAGCATGGCTATAAAATCACTGTACCCTTGACCAGCGATAAGGTTGATAGTAATTATATCATATTTTAGACAACGAAGAAAGCATATAACAAGGTCATATAAGCGACGCCTATAACTAAACACAATAATCAACAACCTTTTCCTTCCAAAAGCTCGATAACTGAAGAGGAAAAAAAAAAAATCTAGAACGCGCTGTCGCCGCCTGATTATCCACCAGTAGATCGGCCGTCTATCGAAGTGAATATTTGTAAGAAGTGAAGAGGGAAAAGGAAACTGTGGAAGGGAGTGGTAATAGGGAGCCATGTCAAGCGTAGGGAGTGTTGAAGAAGTTCGTGGAAATTTGGTAGAGATGGGTGCGTGTTTGTTTCGCGGTGTAGAGTCATTATGCGTAAAATGGGGGGCATTCGTTAGGTATTTAACATTATATATAAACATGAATCGAATCAAGAACGGTTTTATTCCCCTTGATTCAGTAGCCAGAGTGAAGGATCTATCGTTGGCTCTAGGAATCCCCGGGTCTCTTCAATATCCTTGAAGATGCGCGGGAGGAAGGCATCAAGGGTTGGGTTGGCAGCCTTCATTTGTGCTTGATTAAAAGTCCGAAGGGTTGTTTCGATCGGGTCTAGGATCCTGGAATCGGGAGTTCCTGTCCTAATAACACGAGCAAGATATGCACAAGAAGTATATATGGCTATAAAATGGTTAGTATGCTATTGAGACCATCAAACATAACGGAGACACTTACATAAAAGAATAAAAGGATTAAAATGCTCAATATTATGCAGTAAATTGGTCTCGAGCATTACTCCAGAGAGTGTTATTATCTCCATCGCTGAATTTTGGCATCTTGCTTGCCACGATTCAATCAGGGCGATGGGTAGTCGAGCCTGTACAGCTGAAGTGATGGCGGTTTGATATAGTGAAATTGCTGCTGCGTGTCTGGCGGCGTTGAGAAAGTAAATTGTTGGATCAGCGAGGAGTGCAAACCGCCCCAGGTCTCCAAGACAGGACTCGACCCTATTTAGAGTGCTATCAAGAGCTTGGTGGCTGGCCCAAAATTGATGCCTGCTTTGGTCATCAAGCTCGTAGCCTTCGGACTCTCGGGCATGTTTAAGAGTTTTGGCCCATGTCGTAACAAGCATAATGGTGGCCGTATAGGGTGTCATAGGGGACAAGTCGGGGGACTGTAAAACATGATTAAGAGTGAATGGTTGTTGTTGAGCTAGCATCTCGGTGCTCGAATGGATGTACCTTGGAAGTCGAGTCGAGATCTAGTCGTTTATATTAGCATCAATATTTCAAAATTTTGGGTGAGGTAGGGTCCGTCTAACCTCGCGTTCTGAGAAGGCCAAGGAGCCGCCAAATGATATATTGATCAAGCAATCAAAGAGATAAGTCGCCCAGAATGTGAGCCTCCTTTCTTCTAATTCCAGCTCGTCTTCTTCGGGCGCACCAGCTCGATCGAGTTTCTGAAGGCCTAACAGTTGTACTAGCCTTGTACACCTAGCATGGGATATCCATGCTCTCGGTAGGTATGATCGTCGGAATTCGTATAGCGCTATCAATAACGAAGCCTGAAGAGTTTCAATCCTGAAAAATCGGCTTCCGGGCCCTCCCATATCTGAAAGCTCGAGTTCTCTCCTGGCACGGTGGTAGCAAGCTTCTTCAAGGGAGGGATTACCAGAGACCAGCGCCCCGTGAGTGCAGATAGCGTAGTAAATGCTACTTTTCCATGGCTCCGACTGGATTACCACTGGGTTGGCAAGATTTCGCCACTGATCTAGCATTGGGAAGAGATGGCTGTATGATTGAAAAAAGGCTTCTTGTCTAAAGTTCTCCTAGTAAGTATGAGAAGCTTTTGGCATATAACTAATAGATGACTTACAATTTTTGCGTATTTTGTGGAGACAGCATATGATCCTCGTAGTTTGAATGGGGAAGGGAGAAGGATGAGGATGTCGAGGAGCCCGAGGATGGCTGGGCTACTGGAGGGAGACCAGTAAAGGCGTCTAGTGTCCAGTCTGGCTGTGGTGACTCCATGTCTATGGGGAGCGCCATGTACGACGTAGGGCTCAGGGGAATAGGGCTCTGGATTGTATTGGCAGGCCAGTTGTTATAGGAGAAATTGCCTGGTGTAGAGAGGGGATCCTCGGTGATGGCCCAGCATCCTTGGTTTGCCAGCTGGGCTTCAGCCCTCCCTATTCGCTGTTTTGTTAGCTCTTTATCCAAACGGAGAAAGGCACAAGAATAGATCGGATGCCTGGAATCGAAGGTAGAAACGCACTTAGTCGATCATTCATCATCTGGAGCTGCGCTGTGAGATCGGAAGCGCCGGACTCAGAGCTTGACGGCGTCGCATAGACACAGGGCTGCGACTGTCCAGCACAGCGAGAACATGGCTGCTGTCCATCGCAACGGATCTTCCGCTCGCGACAGGTGCGGCAGGCAATATGTCTCGGGCGTTTAGACATTGCTCCTATTCTTGTTCTGATAGATAGGACCGGCAGATATAGGGAGGGTGAGTATGGCTGCTCGAGCTAGTACTGTTATTCCTCCAGGCGTATATATTGACGAGGAAAAGGGAGAATTAACATTAAATAACAATTGTCTGAAATCCTTTTGCAAGCCAGAGACTGAAGATAGGCCCACGAGAGCTCGTGCCTTCATATATGTATTCCCCTAAGCCCCCAGGAGAGATCTGTGGGAGGCTGACATGGGTATGGGATTTCTTACAGCCCCACTGGATATCCTCGAGCCATGCGTCTCCCGCTCTCTGGGAATTTGGAATTTTTTGAATTTGAATTTGGATTTGAGAGTTGTATTTTGCAACCTTCGATTCCAGCTTTGGTTTGAGTCGAGGGCCTCAAGGCCCAAAGTTTGACCACGAAGGAAAATTAGATACCCCTGCACCATGTGTTTTTATTTTCAAAAACCCCACTCCCTCAAGCTGACGGTTTTTTTGCATCTTGTCTTAGCGTGCATAATCCTGGGCTTGGTCGCAATATCGGGCCCGGTTGCGAGTTGGGTCGGGGAAGTGGAAAGATGCCAGCCCTCTTCTCCACAGCAGCGCTACTGGAGGAGGGAGATCGCAGGGATGGAGATACAAGACCAATCACTATGGTCCAAGGCTGGTCTCACACACTGCAGCTCGCATCCACACGTCTTCATTCTTGCAGCCGGCCAGTGCAGCGTATGGAGCCAAGCGGGATTTAAACACCATTCCTTCACGAGGCAACGTCTGAGCCGTCATTCAGCAAACAAGCTCGTCAACCAGCGAGGGCCATTAATAAGTTTAAAACTCGGCTTGTGCGTGCGCCGATACCTGTCGTTGTTGCGTCGATGGAGGGCGATAGAAAAAGCAAATTGAGAGGCCGAAGGAGATTTGAGATGTTGACGCACAGCAACCGTGGTAACCCTGTTGTTTCGATCATCCTATAGGCTATGACCATACCCGTGAATGGCCCGATCTCAGATTGTGTCTCATAGAGGGCGATGGTGGTTGCCGGATCGGTTTCCATGCTGTAAAGCGCATTCTCGCGGCGCCATATTGTACAGAGTCCTCCGTACAGGAGGCTCATCCTCTTCACTCCCACCCCTGATTTCCCTGTTTCATCCTCTCTAACTACCTGTAGGGGGACAGAGAGGCTGTGATAGCGTCAGCCATGAGAAGTCACGTAACCAGCTGTCAGCCCAGCTGATGGCGCTGATCAGTGATCCCGAAGGGGAACGCCGACACATCGCATTGGTGGGTGGCTCTTCCACAGCCTTCTGGCAAATGTTCCAGATAGATCGTAGAAGCCTGGCGAGTATGACAAATTACGATGCTGTCTCTGCGTGGTAACTATGAAGTTGTTGTCGACCTTGCAATGGTGGCATCCCGCACAGTTAAAGATGTCCCCGTTCTCCATCCACCCGAATGGTTGACTAGCTAGTTAGCTATACGAACGGCGGTCGTATTGTTGCTTATTCCACCTGTGAGGCCAACTAGGTCTACCACGTTGAGTAGGGATAGAAGAGCGTCTCGGTCTTTTCCTTTCGCATAGTTATACATACTTCGACATGCATGAGCACCGGATCAAGCAAGCGGCAAACAAGGGGGATGTCACATCTCTCCTACCCCAGCGTTATAGGCCCTCGAACCAGCCTGACGAGCTCCCCTATGCGGTCATCGATCGCGTTTCATCCCACTTCCCCAGTATGGGTCATGTCTGCTAACAGGCTGCGAGCACCGAAAGTGGGCGGGCGGCACTGTGAACGCACTCATCTCCAGAGCGAGTTGACTAGCTATATTCCAGCATATTCCGTACAGATGGTAGGACAACAGGAATTTCTTTTAGTGAAGGCTGCCGATTAACCCAAAAGAGATACGGAGTCAACGTTGAGCTACTCCTGGCCCTGGACAGTGAACTGCCGATCTAGGAAACAGGCTGGTTGCCCCAGATAAGATCCTAGAAACCGAGTATTGGAGAGAATACTCCTTCACTCAGTCCTGGCTATCACGATGCGAACTCCGCTGATCTCATTTCCGCTTTGGCACGTTCCCGACTGGAGGGCTGCTGTAATATGCCATGATGATTCATGCACAGCCGTCCTTGAATCAGATTAGCCCAAGGAACCGCATCCTCATCCTCCAAGGTCAGGAACATTAGTTACTGTGAAATCACGGCACTCGGAGGAAGGGCGTGGGGATGCTAGCTGGTTAGTTAGAGGTTTAATTTCGCGCAGTTCGCGCAGTTCGCATGGCTTAAGCCAGCATCCGACTCCCTCCCTGCACGCTACATCTCCTTGATCAGTTCTCTCGTCCACCAGTATACTCGAGACTTGGGGTCCGAAGGATCACAACGTGGTCGGAGATCATCTCGCCTTCACCAAAGAGGTTGTTGGAGGAATCGAGTAAGAAAAAGAAACCAAGAAAAAAGTAAATAACAGAAAAGGGGGGGCCTGGTTTTCGTGCTTGCGGGATGCAAGGATATAACATCTACCAGGCTGCCTGTAGAGGGGTCGACTGGGCCATGTGGATGAGGCGCAGGCGATCGACCTTGAGGGAGTGCTTTTATGCACCAAAATCAGGAATTCACGCCCAGTTAATGCATTATTTGGCTTCCTGCGATATACATAATAGGTTAGTTGCTGCCTGTACGAAGGAGATCGATAAATTGAAAAACTCACGGCAGCCTGGCCAATCCTAATCGTGGAGGACAAGACGAGCAGGGTCTTTATTCTGCATGGTGTATCGAATAGATTGGCCGTATGAGCGCATATAATCTATACTCTCACCTATCCTCCAGCGCCCAGGGCAATAGTTGGACTCGGCGCACCAGCAGCCCCTGAAAAAACGTGCCGAAAACGTGTCAAAACGGCACCAGGATTAGGGGAGTTTGCTGACCTCGTAATGAAGACTCTCAAGGGCTAGGATAAGGATATGATCCCTTCAAAGCTGCAAACCGGCAACACGCAGCGGAGGGATGCGGAGCTGACGATACCACTGGGGGGTTACCTGAATAGTTGGTTAATAGGCTATGATGTTGCCTACATATCCCATACACACATATCAAATCTACCGGGGCGTAAGCTTGCATGCATCAATCTGCAGTCTTCCTCGCCTATCCAACAGAATAGTGACCCAGAGACGCGCCGAGTATGTGAATGTGCTCCACGGTAATTAATATATTATACTCTCACAACGCTTGCTCAAGGAGAATTATCTCAATTATAGTGCTAACATTGCATCTCCCTCAACCATGCACGCAGTGGTCTTCGGACGTTGAATGCCTAGTACCCGAAAGCTCCGCCGTTTCACGCCTCCATTTCCTCCCCGATTAACATCTTCCTGGTTTCTGGCAATGGATAAACAGTCGAAGCCAGGTTTATCTCAGTGATACCAAAACAGTGGTGTCTAGCAGCCTTTACATGCTCTGAGCTCATATATCTAGGTCTCCTGCCAATTCCTTTCTCATGGAACAACCCCCGACATGATTGCGTATTAACGACTGTCGATATCCCATATTCCGCCAGTGAATACGTCCTATACAGCGGTTAAGCCGCATCGTTGGTATAGAGAGCTTTAGATCGTAAACAAGCAACTGGAGGAATATGGGTGATGGCCCGATCTAACTCCGCACAATCGAGAAGAGCCGCATATCGAACGGCCGTAGAGCTATACCGCGGGGTATCGACCCTAGCTCTTCATCGTGAAATGCCCCAGTTCAACGTAGAAGTAGCATACACTGCCATGCTGTCGTCGGCAAATAATTCCCATTCACGACCACATATTTATAGTACATGACCGTCTAAGCCTTGACCATGGAGTAATAATAGCACTTGATTGCGTGTTTCAACCCCTCTTGTTTACCTATTTCCCCTCTTCCGGCCTCATCTTTCTTCTCATCTCATCATCAGCGAGTTCTTCAGCTTTCTGTTGCGTCGCCGTTGACGATGACCGTTTGGAACTGTAACATGCGCAGTGCCCTGTTAAACCTGCCTCTCCGCCCCCAAAAAATGATGAAAGTCGAAGACGGATATGAGTTCACGACGTTCAGAGGAACAGACGCCGGAGTGGTAGCGTCTAAAACCAGACGAGCCGCCTTAACCAGAAACCAGGTGTTGGTCTCTATAACGCACTCCGGGGTGTGTGGAACAGACCAGAATTATCGGCGGGCTGGCTGCGTGCTTGGTCACGAAGGTATCGGCGTCGTCAAGGCCCTGGGGCCGGATGTCAGAGCTTTAAAGATGTAAGCCTGCATGATTCCTCAAGGAGCAAGATATAATCAGAAGTAAGAGCTAACAACGGGCTGATATTAATCTGACCAGCGGACAGCGTGTCGGTTGGGGCTATGTTCATGGGAGTAAGTTATAACTCTCACCCAAGCCTTGGCTGTTTATTGTTTACTTTTCATCCTCATATTCTCAATATTACCGACCCCAAACTCCACCTAAGTTTCTAAATATACACAAATCCCACACAAACAAAAAAAAGCACCCCAAACCCACAAGGAAAAAACTTGGGAGTCAAGTTCAGCTCACCTACTTTCTCCTTTTTTTAGCCTGCCACAAATGTCGACAATGCCTCGATGGATACGATCAGTTCTGCTCTTCGCGCCAAGTATACGGCGTGACAAATCTTGACCAAGGGTCAATGGCGTATGCAGCTATATGGCCCGAATCCGCTCTATATGCAATACCCGACAAGCTCGCATCAGTCGATGCTGCACCTATGATGTGCGCAGGAGCAAGCATCTTTGCCATCTATGATCAATGTGGAATAAAACCCAACGACCGGGTTGGAATTATAGGGCTGGGGGGCCTGGGCCATATGGCAGTGATATTCGGGGCGAAATTGGGTGTAGAAACAGTTGTTTTTACGCATAGTGTCACGAAGCAGATTGACGCCATTGTCATGGGTGCGACGGAATTCATACCGCTCGAGGATCTGCCGACTATAATATCTGCCCGGCAGAAGCGGCAGAAGAAAGAACGAGAGCAACACGCTAACGATGGGCTTGATGACGAGAACAAGCATGGCGTGGATAATGATGACAACGGAGATATTAGGTCGCTCGACCATCTAATAGTCACAACGACAGAAAACATCGTTTGGTCTACATTCTTTGAACTGATGGCCCCACGTGGTTCGGTGCACCTGTTGACCGTGGGATTGAACGAGAATCTCGTTGTTCCTTCAACCACCTTGATTGACTCCGGTTTACGAGTATTTGGTAGCCTAGTTGCTCCCAGGAGCGTCATGCTGCGGATGCTGGATTTTGCCGCGAGACACCGGGTGAAGCCAATTGTGCAAAAGTTCCCCCTCACAGCAGAAGGAATCAATACTGCAATGAGGAAACTAGATGAGGGGACCGTTCGGTACCGAGGGGTGTTGGAAACTCCGAAGGACAGTTTATACGAGGTTTCATCATAGCCACCTTGCTCTACATGTACGCAACATGTATACCTGTCTAACGCTAGTTTCGTTATTTTTATTCGCCAGCTTAGGTACTTCAGATGTTGGAAATGCATTTACTCGTTGCCAAGCATGACATCTGTCTCGGAATTAGTGTTTACCTACATACAGAGTGTCTTTATAGCTCACAGCAGAGTTATTTCCAGTATTGCTCTCCGCACAGCCCTCAGTACTTAGCTAAGCACCCTAGTAGTTCCATGCTGCCATATATCTAGCTCATTATGCTGATCTTCGACGCTGTGACCACATCTCGAAATAATTGCAGGCATGGATGATAGACTATAGATTCATGTGTTACAAGTGCCTGAATCATGCATAATATATGCCGTAGGATGCTACCCATATTGAGCACAGCTATAGCCCTTAACGCCGGGACATCCGCCCTATCTGATGCAAGCTAGGTGCAGGAACCGTATCTATATACCTAGTGGTTTGCTCTATATTACTTTCCTTGTTACTGGCGGATCTGCCAATGATGTCATGAGCAGCACCCATAAATTAAAGTCCTTACGCTGATTGGATAATAAAAGGTTAAGGTTCGATTTATGAATGATGATCATTATGCATTTTAGGACTAGCGCAACCCTATAACTGCAAAAAGGCTTGTGGGGCGCGCCTAACCTTAAGCCTGATAAACTCAAACTCTAAGTTGATATTTGCAAAAAAGTTTCCGCCTGTGCATAATACGAGCACCATGTGATGTCAATAGTAAGGCACGACTCAGCAGCAACAGTTCTGTTCTCTCCAGGCTCAAACGGAGAGTTACACTGCATGGCTAGAGCCCTATCGTGCCTTGCTTGGCTAGTTGGAAGATTGAGCCTAGCAAGAGGCGCACAGCGAAAGGGAACTCAATCTTCTAGATTTCGGTAGGAGCTATGCTTCTTGGCCATAATCGCAGCCGCAGAGGCTTGCATTTTGGGGGCAGCGTATAGAGTCCCCATATATTATTGCAATCGCATCGGCCTATAAGCTGTGAAAGCGGTGTATAGATAATATCCACGGTGTTCTACTCGTCGCTCATATCACAACATATGGTAGGCTATACGATACCCCACGGCGCCGCTTAGGCCAAATATCGCCCACGAGGGGTGCTCTGCAGGCTGCCGCTAACATTGTTAATCAACGTGGAATAGAAGGGCATCTTGTTTCAGAAGCTGAGATGTTGCTTCGCCACGTGGGTCTAAACAGTTCCCTGTCGCCATGTGTGGTACCTTTCTTTTCGTCGTTTGTCAGGTTAGTCCTTCTGATTATTAGAAAAAGGAAAAATACGGCAAAAAGGAAAGATAAACATCTATCATCCTTTGAGAGTGTACGGAGTAGAATAAAACTAAAAGGATTTGAGGCGTTATACTCCAGTAGTAGGAGATTAGCTTCAGTTAAAATTTATCAGCAGAGCGGGGGTGTATATCTATACGGATGAGGGTAAATGATGTAATGATCGCATCCTTCTTTTTATAAGCATATACGTATTGACCACTCAGAGGCCGGATTGGAACGTTGAATATACTATCGATGGATTATATCGCCATTCGTAGGACGTTTCGGTACCTGTTGGGAATCCTAAGTTGTTGTACGGGCCAGGGGAGATATCTGCATCCCTGGTTCAGTTGTGCGGCGATGAAGAACAGGAGAAAGAAGAAGAAGAAGATAAAAAGCAAGCTGTAGAATATAGAACCTCTAGGAAATATCCCTTTACGCAAGGATATTACTTTTCGTGCTTCCACCAATCAGCCTTACATCCAGCACGGGATAGAAGGCTGAAACACAGCCCTGGTTCCAAGAAAAAGAGAGTCCCGCTCCTCCCGAACAGGGTATAGTTGTATAAACGTATATAACGTGGCAAGCTCGGGGGTTGAGGTATATTGGCAGCTGAGGGTGGAATTGGCTATTGAAGTAACTTTATATTCTCCATTAGCTTATCAGTTCTCTATTCGGGGGCCGATTTCATGGGAAATTACTTACATCTCTCCGTCGATCGTATTAACCCATGTTGCCATGTGAAAATATAATTTCCAGCCACGTTTTTGTTAGATGGGTGTGCACAGTTACATATATTCTTCTGACCTATTCGAGGTCGAAATCTAGACAGTCATCATTACCAAGCAGTGAAGGATTTATGGTCCACCCTGATATAGGTTCACAGCCCCTTAGGCGGTTCCTTTCCCTTGCAGATCAAATGGGAAGAGGAGTCGCGCGGACCTGAGTCAAATATGTCTGAGACTGTGATACTCTACCCCTCGAAGATAACAAGAGGCTGAACTGAGGGCCAAACTCCCTGCACCTAGAGGCTGACATCCTCGTACCCATATATTGCACCAATTTCATGATGGCCCCCCCTGTCCACAGCATGTCAAAATATCTACGACGACATTCGGATATATTATTTATCGGCGCCACCCGCTGTGCACCTGTCATGTTACTGCAGGCCATAGATGATGGACATATCCAGGAGACGATGGGAGTGGATAAATACTCCAGCATTTCCTTGGACACGGGAAGGCAAGCCACTACAAGGAACGGCCGGTCCAGTCCAACGCTCTGATTGTCAGAAAAATAACCGGTTAACAGCAGAGTTACACTATCAACCTGCCCAACATCTCCTAGGCGATAAATGATGGCGGTCCTGCAACCAGCTATCTTCCCACATCTCCAGCCCGCGCTGTACATGAGAGTTCGTGTCCCCCATCATGTACCAAAGAGAATGTGGTTGTATAACTACGACCTTTTTCCATGGTTACATTCTCGGCTGTGTCTCGTACTCAGCCTACTTTTATCACGGCCAATGCTAACCAAAGCATCTGAATCCAGATTCACGTCGGCAAGGCAAGTCACCCTCCACACCAGGCGACACTGTTTCACCTGCAACAATCGTATAGTTGGTGCTTCTATTTCCACGCTCGTTTTCCAGGGCTGTGTCTACCACTGGGCGATCAGCACTAGATATTTAGCGGCCTGGCTATATTTCCCCAGAATATTGGGTATTGGATCTACAGTGGCTAACGCGGGATGACGCGTTTAGCACCCGCCTAAAGGATTCATCAGATCTGTTGATGGATTCAAACTCGATATCAATGCCACCATTACGTTTGGCAACGACTGGCTCTCGTCCAGCCCTCTAGATTCACTGCCACGTATGAACATGATCGGTCTTGCGCAGTGCGTTGGCCCCTGAAAGCTTCTCTGCCCCATCCAGCTACTTTATTTCTATTTATATTCCTCGCATTTTGCTATACTATTGCTAACCTTCGAGTTAGAAACCATGACGGCATTCCATTCGCATTCCGGTTTGACGGGATAGTAACTATCGCTAAAGACATGGCGACACCCATCTCTGCATGCCGTGTAGCGCCCAAGATCACCCCTTTTGGCTACTCCAGTAAGCACTTTGCCCCTTTTGTCACCCGCGGTTCCTATTTTTATATTGTGATTACACCCTCTCTCGGAGTCCTCTTCCTCGGGACAAAGCCATCCAACCATGCCTATGCTCAAACCAGTCATTTCACACTTGCTCGTTTATCATTTTAACCTCGTCCAGCTACGAACCACACCTTTTCCACTGGCCACGAATCTTTCAAGGAGATGCAAAATTACTCCTACGTTGGCAACAGCAGATATACCGCTTCCGGAAATAGCATCGTCATCGAATGCTTCGTATCTAGGCTGACACGAGTCTGCTAAATTGAGGAAAAAGAAGAGAAAACGAGGAACGGGTGAACAAAGCGGCCGGCCGCTCAACATTCATTTGCTTTCAACCATCGCATGGTCTTTTTTTGCATTTATATGGTGGGTGGAATTGTCTTTCGATGGCGTTGTTGCTAGATGGGTAATATCTCGGTTTTTCACTTTATTTCCAAGAATTTTGCTCAAGACAGGGTATTTTCAGTTGCTTGGTTTCGTGGAGTAGGGTAATTGTGGATTGGGCTGGGCCCTAGATCTCGGGAATGTTACCTGTTAATAGTGTTGGCATACTCTATAGATAGCGTTGCAACCGACTCCCCTGCCGGTTAGGTGAACAGTTATAGTTGGCTATATGGATGGGATACAACACGTTGACGGTTTCCCGGGATTTAAGCTTAGAGTAGTATCTGATAAAGCCGCCTCTGTTTATTCAATATGTGTGGAAGCGATATCTCTCCCCGCGCAATGTGAACAACGGCCTAAGTAGGTTTTTAACCCCTACCGCCGCGTATCCATAGACAACAGATGCTTCACACAAACACCTACCTAAAACAGTTAGATGCAGCGCATGGAACAAGATAAATATCGAGCGATTCATATGCATTCATTCGGCGCTTCAGTATAAAGTTAGGTGTGGTGTACGCCAATGCTACCGGTTCCCTTTAAGACTTCTCAAAGTCGAGAACCAACCTCCTTCTGCGATTCAAATCCACGGTTACTGTTGCATGTTGATCTATGGCTACATCATGTCAAATGCTGGCAAAATGAAGGCTGATACCTAAGCCATGCGACGGGAAGTGGAACCTTGAGGTATATGGAAATGATATTCAATAATTGCAACCATGTACATAGCACCGTAGCCTATACAGAGTACGTGATGCTGCATGGGAAGTTGTTTCATCTCTGCACGTCGGCAGACCATGTAGACGTTTTCAAAAGATCCTACAGTTCGGCCATGTGGGAAGTATATAGTTCATCCCCTTGCCAGCGCAGCGAGGGGTAGCCAGCGATAGTAAAAGACAGATTCCAAGGCGAAGTATCTAGGAATGGGCATCCCTGATGCATCTGCCTTTAGCTTTAGCTAGAGTATTATTGCGTATATTTTCTCTCGCGGAAAAGAAGAAAAACCACAATCGGCTGAGGCAGAAGTATAGCCAAAGCTATCGATAGATAGCGGGGACATAAGCTCCCTAGTTTCCCCGGGTGAGCATCCAGTCATCTTCTTCGTGGAGACGGTGAATTCGTCGGGTTAGCTAGTTGATGCTAAGAGTCGAGAATTTTCAGTTCGTAAAGAGTGCGCGAGGCCAACTCGGCTGCAGAAATGGGGCCAACTCAGCCATTGACCTACCAAAATGCGCCGGTCCACCTCGGATAGTGTATAGTAACAAGTCATACTCCGTAAAGATGACGGTTTGAGATCGTAAGTAATAGCGTAGATGTATTCGACGACCCCATTCACGCTCGATGGCCTTAGGATCGATTTCGCTCCTCCAGTCGGACATCGGTATATCCCCGAATCTCGCGTAGATAGAGCAGCCCAAAACCAAACACCGAACGAGGAATAATACGACAGCTGAAGCGTTCAAGTTGGCCCCCGGCCAGAGGAAAGTTTTCCTGGGCATCATCCTCCAGTCTTGTCTTCCAAGCCACGATACGTGTTGATATATGGCTCCCACGACCGCCAGCGATAGAGACAAGTCGAATCGGGACTCATGCTGCGACCGGCCCTGTCGTGCGGGGTGAAGGTGAAGGAGGATATCATAATTGCATGGTGATGGCTGAGGCCTGCGACAGGGGAGAACCCTGCCCAGCAGCGCCTGCGTTTCAGCTTCTAGGATCAGTATATCTCTCCGATTCCATGCGCATTTTACCGTCGTGGCAGAGGATTGCAATCGTCTTGTCTGTGGGCGTTAATGAGGTCGAGAAAGCCCTTGTATTCGTTCGTAGAGCGAGTTGGTCTCAGTCGTTCTCGCGGTGCAGTGTCTATTCGATATGACCCCCGCAGGATGGCATGGATGGCACTATAGGGGAGAACATGGCAAGATTGGCAGTTCTAGGGTTGCTGGCAGCCCGAATACATCCATTAAACGACTTGAGACTATATCTGCAAGCCGGCACTGGATGGTCGTCGAGAGGAGGCTGGGAGATTTCTTCGATCTTATATCCTGTCTTCGGTGTAACAAACGGGGTTATTCTTAACAATCATCCGACTACGGGCGTACCATCCCATGGAAGAAGAAGCAATATTTAGCGATGTGCGGGCCAATCGGCGATTTCAGATAGTTGTAACCGGGGGAACACATGGGAAGCATCGAATCTACATAGTATAGCAATTCTAGGAGGGAGTTTTATCTACTTCATTGACCGATATAGACCAGCAAGCCGAGCGCACCCTCAAAGTACAGAAAAGAGTAGACTCGTCTACCATTCAGTGCCCCTTCGCACAGTTGGCGTGAGAAATAGTTGGCCCTTGAGAGAAAACGGTAGAGAGATATGCCACGCCAGCAAGGACAAGGCAGGATCGATATATGGCGAGGGTCAAATCGTCTCGATATGGTACAGCCTGCGAGATCATCGGTTCAATGCAAAGCTGTTTTGTACCACGGGGAGGGATGCTCTGGTCGAGTTCCTGTAGAAAGACAGCTTAACAGCTGTACCGTTGTCCTTGAGAAGCGTTCATGGACCCGAGAAAAAAGCATCAGAAGCTCATTATGTGCCCTGCACTGTCTAGTAAAGACTGTCGTCATTACCAGGATGGCGCTATATTTGCCCTTGTGGCAGCACGTTTATCATGCACTGTTGATGAAGATATCACTTCACGTCAGAATATGTAGCCACGGTAGAGAGCTTTCCATATCATGTAGTTGCTATCATCCCTGCCAACACACCTGCTCCGATGATCGATCCGTCACTCGCCTCTCGAAGTAGGATACTCTTTCCTCCTTCCTGCGGTCCAGCTCGTAACAGCAGTCGGTCAATGTAACCTTGACATAACTCCTTGAAGTTGGGATAGTGTTGGATGATGCCGCCAGTGTAAGCCACAACGAGTTCTTCTGGCCCTCTCTGCCAGTTAGCCGATGAGCTAAGAGTCGGTATTAGAAGCGGATTCTGATATGTAGAAGCAACAGAATGCAGTTTGCGCAACGAAGTACACTTTGGCGGCCGCTCTAGTCGGATTTCATGATTGCATGCCAGCAGGGCGACAGATGCTGCTGCGATCAACGAAGCAGAACGAGTTTGTACTGCTGAAGCGGTGACACGCAAGACGCGGGCTGACGCCGGCGTCCAAACCCATATATTTTTAACCGGTGAGGCAAGCTTGCGAGTTAACCGAGCAGCAAGTCTGGTATCCGATCGTGACGTCGCAATGACGTCGGAAACAAAGTCGATTGTTAGGGAGTAGGGCTTGGTAAGAGCACAAGGCAGGACGGCAGATGAGTAGGACATGACGGATGTGAAATATTCGTAGACGATGATGCGAATAAGTTCCCCGACGAACCTGCCGCCTGTCATATATTCGAAAGGCTGGAACCCGGGCCTTACTGAATTGGCGTTTAACCGATCGTCCCATTTCGTGTTTATCCCAAGTTCCTTTAACGGCCCCTCGGTCCCTTGGAGCGTCCACTCGGTGCTGATAACCCCTTCAGTTGCCGTTGGGTTATATGAGTGTATCTGGCGAGCCTTTGTTTGATGGAGATCCTGAAGTTTCATGGGTATGGTCGCGTTGCAACCAGAGCCGACGACGATGCCCATCGCGACTCTAGTATTAGGCAACGACTTTACCGAATAAGCGAGCGACACCAGCGTTGCCACGGTGTCGTTCGTAATGGCCATGATGTTAAGGCCCGGGAGGGAATAGGTTTTCCGTCGTTTGGCGTGTGGCTGTTGTTGACCTGTATCCTGTCGACATGAATGGCGCTCATAGCCGTCCAGGACAGCCCTGCGAAGGTTGAGGTTGGATTTAATAGTGAACCCTTTACCGATCGGCATCAGGGTTGCTTCGTCCAACGACGTTTGTCTATATTTTACCCGGGTTAGCCAAAATCCTTTTCGTTGTACGGGGTAAATGCATGCATGCATGATAGAGGAACATACCTGATCGGCAGACTGAACGATATGCCAGTCTCTATCTCACGCGGAAGTTGAGTAGTCGATACATTAGACGTCAATTCGTCTGCGACAACTTCGGCAATGCAGCTCCCTATCCAGCCAAAAAGAGCCTCTTCCTTATCATATTTTAGGCGCTCCTCGATACGCCATGCCTTTTCGATTGTCCTTCGAACCCTTCGATCGGATACCACCTGAGAGATGGCCCTATCAGTATGGGGCAAATGATGACCTGACGAGCCGCCCAGTAGCTCAATAAACGCGACTCTTAGATTTGTCACTCCGACATCGACGGCAAGATAGACGCCGGTCTCTCTGCCGCTGGGGAGACGGGTGACGGGCGTAGGGAAGAAGTGGCCGTCCCCCGTCAAAGCAAGTGTCCGGTAGACCCTTGACAGGCGATAAGAAAGCTCGTACAGCTTAGTGTCATCGATAGTAAACGGTTTTAGGAAGTCGTCTATAGCCTGCGAGCAACGCTCATCGTCCTCTTCAGAAGAGGAGAAAATCGACATGACCGGCCAATTCGACTGCAGCGGAGCCTTCGTAGGAAAAGGAACCAGCTATCAAGGCCTACGCAGTCGGTGCGAGCCTGGTAGATATTTTTTTTCAGTAAGAGCCAGAGGCCTCAGAAGATTCGTCTGCAATCATAAATAGCCATCGACGAACCAGCTTGTCAACTCAGGGTGTTATCCCCGATACAACGCCAGAGCAGCCAGCCGGCGGCAGCCCCTTTCTTGCTCCCATCTGGCCCGTTTCTCCTGGCTGCCCGTCTCGTTACTGGCGCCTCCATCAGGGCCATAGTGATGTTACAGTGACTCTGTGGTTGCTTGATCACTTGCAGGGGATTAAGCCATGAGAACATGAAGCGTGCTTGGCGGTAACCAGCCATGTTACATCTGGCAAACCCGAACGTTGCAAGCAACAGGCAGAGGAGGGAAAAACCCGTCAAGTCCTCGGACTGTTCGTGCTGCGATTCGCTGGAGAGGCGTTGTCAGGACGTGTCGAGTGATATATACCACTGAAGTTGTCTCAGATTCTGTGTGAGCGGGTGCAGTTCGAGATGCGACTTTGGACCGTATGAACTTGATAACGACAACGATTGTCCAGCTGCCGTTACAACCTCGCCCCCTTCGCGGCATCCTCGACTATCAGAGTTATAGACTTGTGGGCTTGCCGGGGCGTTGATCAACTCTATCATCCTTGAAGACGGGTAGAGTTCATATTCAAGGTGTCACCGGGTGTTTTCTAGCTCCTTGATGCTAGAAATACTCCAGGACTACCGAATATGCGCCGGCGGCTTCTTTTTTAGTAACGTCGCATCCGCTGCAGCGTCACGGCGAAGATCATGAAGTGCTTGAGTGCAGAGCTTCGTTCAAGCTATACAATCAGATCAGAGACTCCACTCATATGTTCCAGAGGGTGCGGTGGCTTGAGGTTATCTCGCCGTTTTGATACTTATCGTCTGGCCAGGCCGCTCAATCTGCAGAGTTTCTTCGCCTCTTCGCTGACCGCTTGACAGTCTGACCCTCTGTTGCAGCTCTCTTTTCCCGGCTGGACTGCGGTGTCGATTCTGGATCTGGGATGTCGCAAGGTGGCACGTATCTGAGCTGAACACGAATCAATTAGACATGATCATCGCAATGTTCCCTAGCATCCTTTAAGGAAGAAAGGACCATTTGACTGAAGATCTGATGGACAGGCGGACCTCCATACCAGGGGCAGGCTTTTCACGTACATGAGCTGGTTCAGGACCCCTTTTTTCAGATACAGAGTCCTCGTCACTCGACCCGGACTTTGAGGGACTGAATGCGCCATAGAGCCTCCTGTGACGGCACTCGCTGGGGAACGTACAGTCCTCCCAGCAGCCTGGCGAGGGCTTGATATCCTTTCTCTCTCGGATATCCCTCTGCCATTCGTTCATATTCTCCCACCCAGCATAATCAAACGACGAGTTGCATGGAGTTCCCAACTTCTTTACTCCATCAGTCTGCATCCTCCTTCTCTCCTGGTTCCTATTTCCCTGGGCAATGCCGTAGCAGTAATAGTGACCGTCTCCAAGGCATCGATTTGTCACTGCGAGCGCGTAATACTTGTGGCACTTGTGGCATCTCCACGTCCACGAGTGCGGAATAGGAGGTGGTGACGGTAGCAGAGAAGCAGGCCCTTTTACCTCTGTCTCTCTGTTACCTTCATTATTTCTGTCGTTCTCATGCTCGTTCTCTTCCTTGTCAGCGTCTCCTTCTCCTTCATCAGCCTTCTCTTTGAGATCTATAACGGAACTCGATGCATCCACTGTCGATGAAGATGCTGGAAGTGCTACCAAGATAGTAGGCCGCGATCCAGGATCCGCAGGCGAAAGAACTGGGTCTGTTCCAGCACCATTTGCTGATATCTCTCTCCCTTCTACTGCCATGATGGAGTAAATAACCGAAATTTGCAGTTGGCCAACAAATATATGCCCCACGAGGGTGTAATGATATCCATAAACAGATAGCTTTGACGTCAGAATAACAAAGAAAGAAGACTCGGCAACATTAAAGATTCATGAGATATTGAAGGGAGAAGGGGTCCAACCTGACTATTAAGTAGTAACTGCAACCAAAAGATATCCAGAGAGTGAAAACATGAAATATCCTGCAGTATCTAGCATTACGCCTAGATAATAAGTGATGGTTCAAGGATGATTCAATAATGAATCCTCCATTTGCAGAATCATTGTTTAAATATTATGAATATAGAGTGTTTCATAGCTGTGTTATTCTAGGTGAATATTCGTGACCAAAGGAAACAAGGAGCTAGTGATACCAGGGACGCGATATATCTTTGTCCTTGCCGGTACACTAATGGAATATTCCGCTAGACTCCAACCCGTGTGAATGTATGCTTAGGTCTCCAAGGGCGCATACATAGGGCTAGAATACAACGATGATATCCATGATATCGGTTATATTATATGTGGATTGTCAACGCTCGAGTAAGAATACCATCGAAGGAGAGTATATACGGAAAATATTTGTATAATCCTCTAGTAGGGAATATGACAATGCATAACTATAATCCCAAATATAATAGTATAGATGCACTTCACCCTTTTATTCTGGAGCTAATAGATCTTTTCTACCGCATCTTTTCCCAACTATAGAGTCTCCCAACCACCATTGTTGACCTCCGCTTCTAGCCTTCTACTTACTGAAGAAGGTATGCTATGTGATAGCCACATGTCGCGGAAAAGGCGATCATATCGCTTCTGATTCAGAATAAGTCGTCTGCGATGCCTAAACCCAGGGTCAACCTCTCCATGGATATCTAGATAGGGTGCAAATCTCCAACATCCGTTGCCATTGTGCAAAAGCGCCACTGCGCATTTTCGAATGTTGATAAATATACCAGCATTTCTTCCACATCTATCACATGTCGGATTAGTATTAGTAAGGGAGACTCATATCAACAATAGCCAAAGGGGCAAAATTTAACAGGATGAGTGCTTACTTCGCGAGATGACGGTTACAACCACCCAATCTTGTATTCACCATGCAGCAGCTTGCTTGAGCGCAGAATATCTCGCCACAGAAGAGACAAAGTGTCGCATCAGTTAACTCCTTTCCAGTAGTCATGCAAGTGCGTTGAGTCGCCTCATCTAGCAACGTGTCGAAATATTGAGGGAGTCCTACTAGCTCAAAAATTGCCGGATGCATGAGAGAAAGCTGCGGCATCGGGTTACCAGCGGATTTGGCATCGTGCTTTGAGATACACCAATGCTCCATCCATCCACAAACGATAGCAGATAACGGATCACCGTCCTCTGCGGCGGACAACGTTTCGAACATTTCCGGTATGGTTGGCAGTTGTAGGAACGTAGTGAGGCGATCAAGCTCTGAGATGTAGTCAAGGTCTGATCCAGCATCTGGGAACTCAAGGCCATGTCGCACGTTCAGTAGGATGGCTGTTTTTCGAAGGAAGGGAAGGATATACTTGGGAACCACTTCATGGCAGCCTCTTAGTCGGTATTTCGGAATAAAATTTCTATCGATACCATCCAACAATATCTGCAGTCCTGGGTCTGCTACAAATGATGCACACGACCTATAAGCCGAGATGACCCACATAACGAAGTCTTTAGCCGAAGAGTATTCGTAGTCAGTAGTATCATCAACTGAAGCGTGATCCATATTTGCTTTCAACCCCTGAGGAGTGAGAAGGTATGCCAAAATGACCTTCACAATTTCTGCGGCATAGCAAAGACGGACAAAGTGCATAATATCAACCTGCAGCACGGGAACTAGACAGAGCGAGGACTCTGCTAAAAACACAAACGTGTCTGTAGAAAGTAAAGGTTCGATATCCATTGAATCACGAGCAAGATTCGAAATCCCCGAGAGCCTGGGATGGCCAAAGAATAGTTGAAGTAACTGCCGACGATGACTATCTCGGAACTCATGTGCAACCTTCAACGCGGAAGGAAATTCCAAGCCACCTAGGGAAGCATACGCAAGTGCAGTATCGCATAGGATTCGCAGGTGTGTTAACGAGATCTCCGATATACCATTTATCAGATATGTCCCTGATTCGGCTTCCTGGCCTCGTTGGGCAATTTCAACCGAAGTGATAGAGTAGGCAAATATTTTAAATAAAGAGTCAGTATGGACTAAATCCCCCTCTAGGACATGTGATGGCTGGTAGTCAAACCGAGATGGTATAGAATTGAACCGCATGGTATCGCGTAGTCTTGCGTAGACTGCGAGAAACTCAGAAAATGGGGACGGAGTGTCGGTGGGTGGTGCCTCCCCTCCTTCCAACAAAGACGCGACACTTGGTGTGCTTGTAGCATCTGGGAGATTCGCCAGGATTGGTGCACCGATCAAAGCAGTAAGGGTTGCTCCCGTGTTATGGGCGCCCAAGGGGTCCTCCGGCGGCGCCTGAAAGGGTCTACCTTCCGGCGACACTTGCCCGTCTGCAAATCCTACCAGGTCCCTAACTCGAGGGGTTGAAAGGTAGTCCTCTGCGAACCCTTGAGGATCCCTAATTCGAGGGGCTAAGTAGTCATCTGCGCTACGAGAGAGGGAGGGCATTAAATTATTCGAGAGGTACTCCACAAAGAACTCTCCGTAGCCTGGGATAAAGAATTTTTCATCTTCTTTGGCCAAAGCATGGCTGGTGAACCTCTGGAGGAGCTGGTCCACCTTCTCGTTCATGAAGCTCTGGAACGAATTCTCAGTGGACAGCACTCCAGGGTATACCACCTCCTGCCCCCTCCATAAAATGGGGAGAAATGCATTCCCAAGCGCTTTACAAAGCGGGCAGACGAATTCGTTCAAGTTCAAGCTTTCGGGGTGATTTCGAGCTACTTGTTGATTGTGTCGCCTCTTGGTAGCCGTGTAGTAGGTTTCAAAGCAATTATAATGCATGATGTGCCCGCAACCTGTTGAAACAGGACCTTGTTTGTGTTGCTCGGCTGGGAAGCCCTTCCCAAGACCTTGCTTTTCCGTAATTATCAGATTTCCTTTAGAATCTAACTGTTCAACCTGCTCCCGATTTTCACCAGCGATTCCAAAGGGACGAATTGATTCAGCCGATCTATCCAACGTAGAGGGTGTCGTCAGGACTTCTTTGACAAAATCCGGATCTTTCAAATCGGTTTCCCTAAAAATAGAGCTCTCTGTAACGAGAGCGAATGTGCCATATAATCTCGAGTCGTTGGTATCTTCCTGGCACAGTATACAGTTTCCCGATGGGTACTTCCGGATTACCTTCCCCGAGGTGCGCGATGGCTCTTCAGTCTCGTCTAGTTCGTCTTCATCCCCATCAATGTTTTCTTGGCTAACCCAGAAATCTTGTTGCTGTTGCTGGAACTGCGCCATGATTTTAGCCTGCCTCTCGAGGGCCCGTTTCTTCTTTTGTTCCACCTCATTGTCAGAAACGGGGGTAGAAGATGACTGGTAAATATTGCCAAATGGGAATGTATGATCATTTGTAGTGGAAGAGTATAACTTTGGATCTTTCTCCCAAAGGCACTTCAGTATGTGTCGGATTTTAGGCCCACAGGATTCAAAGGCGGGAACCTCTGATATTTTCTGGAATAGCCCAATGATTGTTAAATCCCCAAGCTGTGTGGGCTTGGTTTTAGTAAGAGCATGGAATGTGAACGTCTGCTCGCCTGACTCGGAGTCCTCGTCATCTGCTTTCGGGTCCTCAAGAACAGCAAGGAGCGTTAGGTGAAGAATAGTCTGTAGAAAGGGCTCAATCCTCGTCAATTGAACCGAAGGGGTGCAGACTTTGAACATCAGACAATACTCTAAGAACTGGTGGATTATTTGAGCAAATAGGGGAGTTCGAGTAAATCTGGTATACCCAGAAAAGAGTCCGGTAGGAATTGGCTCCAGTTTGGGCTCAAAGATAGCGTCTTGAATACTTTTCCCAGTTGACTTTGCTTTCCACTGTTTGAAGATGTGCTCGGCCTCATCTCGTTGATTCCTACTGTACTGAGTGGAATATGGGTCTATTAGGCCAATATACTGGGGTTTTAATTCAAAAGTTCCAGTATCATTGAGTCCATCGGGAGGGCGGAACGTGGCGACTTCTTCAAGTAGCTGTTGGAAATCCCGCGCCTCAACAACTTCATCCCGTATCCTAGCACTAAGGTCGGTATACGGGAGCGGCTTGAAACACAAAGTGTGGGCAATATCTCTTCTGATGATGTGGTGTTGAATGGTGGTTTCGTCGTCGCCTGGAGAAAGGGACATTCGTTCAGATATCAGTATGATCAGAAGATGCATAAATTCGTCAGCAACATCCACATGTTGCCCTTCGTCGTAACCAGGTCGATCAACGTAGCTTCCTTTGATCCAGTCCAATATCGCATATCTATCACATAAAGTTGCAAGCACACGACTCGGATCACAGATCGCCATGGCGGACTGTATCATGAAGATATCTCGACAGTACGCCACATCTCGCGAGATTACTGCTCGGTATTGACCCATTTGATGTCTGAGACTCATACCGTTCCTAACCCACATGCCAGCCTTCATCTGGGCAAGCCAGGCGCAGACCCTGATAGGGAAGTCAAACATCGCTAGAATGACGTCGTCGACATTTAGTGCTGGTGACGGAGCCAGGGCAAATTTTTCTTTCATCAAAGTTACAGCCCGGATAAGAAGACCCCTCACCCAGTCTCTCGGCTTGCTTCTGGCGCACTCTAACAACCATGAAAGAGTATAATGTAAAGCATGATGGAAACTCAGTGATCCTCGTTCAACAACAAAATCAACCACCGTATGGCGGCCACATTGGTTCAGTGCGTCTATCTCAAACTCGAGATATGGCACTGTTTTGAAACGAACTGGCTCTTTAATTTCAGCTTGAACGAAGCGCTTTCGCTCCATGCCCATTGAGTTGACCATCGTTGCAAGGGCAGCCTGCGTGATCGCGTCCGCGAGGTGATTATCTCCTTCGTCGAGTTTATTTGGGCGGAACGCTTCGCAAAATATCCTGCAGAGCCGCGTAATCTCTCTCATTAGAATGGAAGCTCCTATCCATGCATCTGTCTCATATTCCAAGTGTTCCCCAACGGCTCGAACATTTGGACAAATCCCCTGGGTAAGCTTAATGAGATCCATAAACTGCAAAAGGTATTGTCTCTCTGTCCTTAAATGGGTCTGGATATGGTCGGAGGCCAGTATGTATCGTAGATCAAGGAAGAAGTGATATAGCCTTCGATTGGTAATTGACCCAGAATCCATCGCAAGTGTGGCCGTTGGACTGACATCATGAGGCTCACCAACCTGCCTAGTGGTGAGGAAAGTATAAAGGATGGCCATTATGCTAGTGAGGAAGTTCCCACGGTCAACTACCTCCTTTGTGATAGATGGGGTCGTGAACAGCTGTAAGGAGAGTTTGATAATCGAATGGTCAGGTTCTCTATCCGCAATCAGATATAGCTGAGCCAGAGCGGTGTATAGGGCGGAGAATCGTAAACCAAGGACCCTCTTGAACTCCGGGACGTTGACAACTGTAGCCAAGTACAACTCTCGCACATCAGTCCGAGTCTTCTTCCACAAGCGCAGGTCGTATAATATCAACCAGTCTAACCGCGTTCTCTGTTGAAGGTTTTCATGAGGCAATTGCCTCTGTTCGTGAAATAGACGCGGCTTTTCTTGCCAATGCGGTAGAGACGTGTGGTTAGACTTGGGGTTTACCCCTGGTGTTTTCGGTATGGGGACAGGCTTCCTGGAAAACTGCGGATCGTCTGTAACTGGGAGAATGATGAGGGGATCATCGTCTCCGGGCGGAGGATTTTCAGGCGGCGGCGGAGGCGGCGGAGGCTGTGGTGGAAGGCCAAATTCTGCGATCTCCGTGTCTACTTGCGTCGTCTGCATGTCGAGATCAGTATCTTCCGGCGGGCCTTGGGCATCATCTAGCACATTTTGGGTGTGCATTTCGAGCTGTACCTGATCCACGTCTGCATCATCCATATCCTCATCGTCGTCATCCTCAGCAGCCCTTCTCATATCCTCAGTATCTTCCATTTCAGCGTCAGTAAAGTCGACCATTTCTGCAGCTAAGATTTCGGCTTGCGCAATTTGGACGGCCTGGTAGATATGTCCGTCATCTAAACTCTGGTCGTCGATTCCCTTGCTGCCAATTCCAGCGTTGGCGGCGGTACTTCCAGGGTGCCAGGGTTGAAGCATCTGCTCGCAAACCATGAGTCTCAGCAGCGAGCCATCACCTCCAACGCTACAGCCAGAAATATCGGAGAGCCAGTCGATTATGGTGGCACACATCTGCTCCCGGAAGGTATCCCTCGCGGATCGGACGGTGACGGTTACTCTGATCTGCTCTATGATCCTCGAGACATCAAGCAGGCCCGCGAGGTTCTTCGAGTATTTCACCACACTTCTGCCGAACTCATCCGATTCATTGGCTTTCTGGAGGCCGAACCTTTCACGCTCTCGACAGGCACGGGCTACCTGATTTGTGACTTCGTTAATGGTGTGTTTTTCGTCGTTCCATAGCACAAGCGCAAACTCAGGCTCGCTATCCTCAGGATCACTTGCATGATACCAATCTCCAGATAGCCTGGATACGACCTCATCCTGCCTGATGCCCGCTTCCGTCTTGGTGAGCCGCAGCTGTTCCGGGGAGCAAGATATCACATCACAGAAATAGTCGAGGACCCGGGCAATAGTCATCCTAATACATGCAACCAGCATTTCAGGGACCGGGGCCACATCTTTCTTCTTCTTGTCCTCGTCATCATCGTCCCGTTCCAGCGCCGTATGGATGGCACAGTGCACCGGCAGCCGGAAAGCTTCTTCGTCTCCGCAGTCACAGCATCCAGAATGCCCGCTCGAAACGAAGAAGGTGTATTTGTGTCCCGTGTGGTCGGAGGCATTGAAGCAGCGGTTGCATAGACAGCAAGTCTCGTCTATAGAGCACGTAACACAGTGATAGCCTGCGTCTCCGGACTTGAAAGTATGCCCACATCGCTTCCCCCGAGCTGCCTCAGAGTATTCCGCCCCAGCCTCCAAGCCCTGGGCTTTCGATAAGTTCCAGCACCCATTTCCAGGGCCGTCAGGGAACAGCAACTGTAGATAATCCTCGTTATAGCCCGACAGCGAGCGGAAGAGTATCTCTATAAGCTCGGTCCTGGCCCTGTCGTCGTATCGATTGTGGTATCGGACTGGAAACTCCACCAGCGCCTGTCCCAGTGATTTTTCGACGTCCGCTAGAGAACGAGGCATCATCTCTGGAGTGTGTTCGGGCAGCACATATGCGCATAGGACGGATAAAGGAACGACGGGCGCACGAGAGCTCTGCGGCGAGGCTGCGGTTGTTGATAGCGATGTAGTGGCGAGCAGTCTATAGTTGGAGTATAGCTAGGAGGGGGAATGTCAGCGTGGGACACCGCACAAGAAAAGGCGATTCAGCTTACAGCCGAGCGAAGCTGCCAGCAGCAGATAAATCCAGCTTACAGGAACGAGCTCGGTCGTCTTGAGTATTCTTCGTCTGGATAGGAGGGAGACAGGAAATGCGCAATCCTTGAGCGTGGAGTTTGTTGTTTTGTGCTGGAAGCTCGCCTGACTAAGACGGCGATATGCAGTTATTGGGCGGCCAAAGGCCTCTACTCTGCGAATACCGATATCACTTACACTTACGCTGTACGAGCTGGCGGCTGGAGTTATAAGGGGTTGTATTCAGGTTGTAAGTGTGGCAGGTCTCTGGAAGGAGTCGCAGCAACACTCGGAAAGCTGAAGATGACGCTGAAGACAATGCTGAAGACAATACTGAAGACAGCAGTCCAGCGAATAAAGTATTCAGGGTTCAGAGGGTTCAAACGGTATGAAACATTTTGTTCTCTATTTCTTTAACAAGTATCTGTACAATTGTCCCGGCCACGAATAGTTGTCTATAGCCCAACCGCCACACCGCAAGGAACAGGTTTACTCGTCGTCCTTGGTGATATATCGATGCTTCACGTCCTTCCATTGTCGCTATAAAGGTTAAAAGAAGAAAAGTCAGCGTGGCTCAGAGATAGAGGGCCGGAGGGTATGTATCGTACGCCGCTGTTTATGCAATCCCAGACCTTGGTCGAGACGGTGTCGTAGGCCCTAGATATAAACTGTCAGACGGAGATGCAAGAGGGTAAGGCTCGAATTGGACGGCTGGGAGCCTCCATCGACGAATCGTGGGTTGGTTGACGTACATCTCGAAGCCGAATGCGCCGACGAAGACGGTGGTCAGCATGATGCCGTTTCGCCTAATGAAGGTGCTAAACGGGCAAACAGGGTCAGCCAAACGGGCCTGGATCGGGCAGCCGGACAGGACACAGGCTCTTACTTGTAGATGGAGGCGGAAAGCTAGAGATAGTCCCGGGCGTCAGCAAGAAACGGTCCTGGCATGGGAGCAGCTGGGATACTTACAGCCATTGTGAGATGAGATCGGGCGAGCAGATACTGGGATCCAATGCAAGTGCAGAAACCGCGGCGTTCCTCCGGAATATGCTTGATGTACCCAGCCGGCGAGATGTGGGTGGGAGAGGCAGAAGTTCGTTTCGTCCTTTGGTCGAAGTTGCAGAAGTTGATGTTTCGCAGCGAGCGAGAAGGAATTTGGTAAACGGCGGGCGCTGATTGGTCAGCAGGCCATGTTGATGATATCGCGACCAAAAGAGAGAAAAAGTTCCAGAGACCAGAATATTTACCTGCACCGCGGCCTAGGACAGACACTTCTACGGATACGTTTCAGGCTGCTGGGCCACAGAGAGGGCCGTCTTGTACTCTCAGCTGGCAGATACTACAGGTCCGATACCATCTTCCTACGCCACCGCCATAACAGCATCATTCTATATATCAGGCTGCTCTATATAACCGGCAAATCAGTCGAGACAGCATGTCTGCCAACGAGAAGACACGCATATCGGGCATCACGACCAACAATCTCACCGGCGAGCGTCATATCCCGGCCTCCGTCCGCGCAGATGGCTCCCAACGCCGCGAAATCCGCATCCGGCCAGGCTATAGTCCGCCCGAGGACGTCGAGCTATATAAGAACCGTGCCGCGGCGTCGTGGAAAAACCGTGGCAAGGCAGGAGTTCCAGGCGCGGAGCCGGTAGCGAACGAGAATACTGCGTCAGCCGCCAGCGTCAAGAACGCAAAGAAGAGAGAGGCCAAAAACAAGGCCAAGGCGAACAGCGAGGTCACAGCTTCTACGGGACAGACCGACTCCCGGAAGAGCGAGAAGGACACTGCTCTGGACAAGGAGAGCTGGCGCGTAACGGCCGGCACAGCCGGCAGCGGGAAAGACAGAGAAACAGCTACGGAAAACGACGTCGATCCGGAAGCCGAGCAAGAGAAGAAGGCGAGAAACCTGAAGAAGAAGCTAAAGCAGGCCCGCGACCTACGTGACAAGAAGGCCAAGGGAGAAAGTCTGCTCCCCGAGCAGCTGGAGAAGGTTATCAGGATCAACGAGCTGGTGCGGCAGCTCGAGTCTCTGGGCTTTGACGCTGACGGCGAGAAGAAGGCAGACTCTGGGGAAGCCAAGTGCTGATATACGGGGGCCATGGAGCGAGATCACTTATGATTATGATAATGACGGATGACGGATGAACATTTCGCTCGAGCATATTATGCTTGAGCTACTGCTGAGTACGGTCGACCTTGAGAGCCAGATTTATATTGTAAACTCCATCCTTGTAGAAGTTATCTATTAGGCGTAAGGAGGTCTTATGTGTATTATTTTCTGAATCACAAGTTTGAGGACAAGTCTAAGGCTTTACTCTGCACAAGAGGGTAAATAAGAAGAACTTTGAGACTTTTAACATGGACCTTTGGTGTGTTCCAAGGGCGTAGTCTCGATTTAATACATTTGAACATTCTCGCTGTGACTCGTATCATATTATATAGGGAGACAGAGACGGTGTTTGGCCCTATACCTATATTTCTAAAAGATCGGAAGCGTCTCTACTACTCTCGTCCTGGCCCATAACAGAGGCAAAAAGTGTAAGGGGATTTAGTACAAACAAGAGGAAATGGCCCCAAAGCTCCCAGCTGAAGGGAGGTGCTGGAAGATGCATCCCCATTTAAGTTCCGTGGTCGTTAAACGCATATGCGCTAACTACAGCCACGCAACGTACAGGGGATGGAAAGGGGGAAATACAGATGGAAGCAGAATTAGAGCAAACAAAGCTAGCACATGCAAACCGCAAGAAAAATAAATATATTCCCAGATACGCCGTTGTTTACTCGTAGATGAAGCTGACATATTTCATGAATCCTGTTCGGACCACAGGTGGACGTTCGGCGGCAACAATCTCATCCAAACCTGTCACCATGTCGATATCTTCCGGACGCCACATCCACGGATCACTTCTGGTATACCAACGGTGGGAGAAGTAGACCAACAGGAAGGCAGGAATGCCAATGTATGCGGTCAGGAAGTCGGAGGCGTTAAATCTCGAGGGGAAGAGGGTGTGGAACCCGTTGATCAAAAGAAGGAAAATGAAGCCAAAGATTCCGATGCGCGCACCCCAGGGTTGGAACCTGGATTTATAGGTGAGCTCGATGCCTTGGACTTTAACTGCCTTGGTGAAGCGGAAATGGATGATGCAACAGCAGGTCCAACTTATAAAGGCGGATGTGTTGGTGAAGCTAACAAACCAGTTGAAGACGCGAGAGCTTCCGCTGCCAACAGCTAGGTATGCAAGGGGGAGGAACAAGGCACTGGCAGCTAGAGCCATATAGGGGAGACCGTATCGGTTACAGGCCTTGAATATATGCGGAGCATCACCGGCAACGGCGAGGGAGTAGAGAGCACGAGAGGACATGTAAAGGTACGAGTTTCCGGAACTCCACGCGGAAGTGAGAATGACGGCATTGACAATTCCAGGGAGGACGGCGATTCCAGCATTCTTGATACCGAAGACGAAGGGGGACGAGCCGGCTCCGGCACCTCCGTTAGTCAAGGCCGCCTCGTCAGACGGGCAAGTTACACTAATGGCGAGAGATCCTAGGATATAGAAGAAGGCCAGACGGTAGAAGAAACGACGTGAGGCGCGAGGGATGTTGTGTCTGGGCGATTCCATCTCACCGGCGGTCTGGATGATCAGCTCGGGCGCGAAGAGGAATGCAAAGGCACTGAGCACGATGCACTGTAGGAATGCCACGAAACGACCCGCATCGCCTTTGACTATATATTCGTTTGCCGGCCGCGGATGCGTCCAATAATGGAAACCAAGTCGCTGGCGAGATGGGCCACCACCCCAGAAAAGGATGAAAGCCAGGATGATCAAGCCGAGCATCATGATGACTTTTAAACTGGCGAACCAAAACTCACTCTCTCCATACCAGCGGACGGGGAGTAGATTAAGGGCGATGATGACGACTAGGAAAATAGAGATCCAGACAGCAATGTTGATGGAGTTGTTCCAGTATCCCACGATCAGCGAAGCGGCGACGATTTCGTTCGGCACCAATATCCCGAGGGAATACCAGTATAGATATCCGAGCGAGAAGCCCAAGCTTCGTGAGACGTATCGAAAGCCGTAGTAACTCATTGTACCACCGTGGACGGGCAGGTAGGTACCAACCTCAGCAATTGCAGTGACAACCAGATAGACGAGGACACCGATGATCAGGTATGCAGATACTAGAAACGCCGGACCACCGATGGCGAGCGCCTGGCCGGAACCGACGAAGAGACCAGTACCAATAGTACCACCGAGAGCCATCATCTGGACATGTCTCGACTTCAGGCCACGCTGGGTCTGGTTATACCGGGTGTCGTGCAAGCTGGCCTCGACCATAGCCCGCATATCGTTGCGTTTCTCGTCGCCATACTGGTAGGCTGGCGCGGGAGTATAGTCGTTGGCCTCGACATCGGGCCCTTCCTGGTGACCCATCTTTGTCAGAGAAGCTGTCTTCGACGTGGGAGGGAGAATGCGACGCCAACAGTCCAGTCAGATGGATTTCCGCCGACGTCCACGGGTATGACGTCGATGACGATGACTTGAACCAACAATTCTCCAAACTGAAGCTCATATATAAAAGCCCAGCGACAGGGAGGAAGAATTCTTGCGGTCCCCGGTCGTATATATATAAACGGGGGAGGGGGGATGTTTTTTTTTAAGTCGCAAGATGAAGGAAGGCGGGATTGCAGCGCACCTGCGGATAAAGCAGCTGTTATATGTAACTTGGGGAGAAAAATGGAGAACTCTGCGGCATAAGGTTAATCGTCCTCCCGCCAGCGAATCAGGAAATCCATGGCTTTATGGAGGCGTTGCTGATGTGCCTGGGGTTGGGGATTGAGCCTTCGACGGGCACAAAGCACTAATCAAGCCACCCTCCCGCACGTCATATCTCGTCTCGTCTGTTCTCACACGCAGTTCAGCCTCCTCCGGGACCCTCCCCCTGGTCACGGCCGTGAGCATGAACCGGCTGCTACCATCCATATCGTCGAGAGCCAGACGCAGACCAAGATACACACGGAGCAAAGTGTGGACACACAGCTCCCTCCGTGCTGGCGGATACGACGCTGCATTATAGCGAGCGAATAATAATGCTGGTTCCGTGGAGAACTCATTTCTGGACGTACTAATTACCTCATCAAGGTGTCAAAGAGCTTTGCAGGGCAAAGGCCAGGGTTTGGGCGGCTGCAGGCCCCGTCCGTGGTAGTCGAACTCTGTATACCACGGTTGGAGTGACGGAGGCGCTTCTAGCAAGAATTCCATGGCCCTCTTTCTCGGCGCCCCAGAGGATCGCGAGCCCTTGGCTCTTCTTCTTTTCTCATTCCTATCTTTTCAAGCTTTTCTCTGGGCGCCCGGTCAGAGGGCGCAATTTGCTTGCTTCTGCCACCGGCTAGTCCTCCACCGTGATAGGACAAATAGATGGCGAATCTTGTGTAAGCATGTCGAAGCTTTCCCTCCTTCATATGAACCACCATGCACCCTTCGTATACCAGTCGTGTGCCTTTTCCTGCCATCAAATACTCCGTATCAGTCGTCCATGGTACCGCCAACCTTAAAACCGCAGTTCCAGCAATATCTCCCGGGGTCCCGCAGTGAAATATTGAGAGAGACAGCTGATAGCGATTTCTGCGCATCTCCCTTCTTAAGGGCTATCTTATCTCGTTGTTAGACCTTCAAAGCAGTCTCTATATGCTCCGTACGTACAGAGGCTGGTCCCCTGTCTGCATACACGCGCCCAGGAGGGTGTGCGGGGTCCACTGCAGAGCGGATGTGCATCTCCACAGTGATAGAAGATGTTAGTGGTAGGGATGTCAAATAGCGCACATTGAGAACGCATATCGAATGCCTCAATTGTTTGAATATCCCTCGACGAGTGCCGCAAATCATGTTAAATTTCGCCTTCATGTCGGTCAATACTGCACGAAAAATCTGTCCGTACGTTACTCCGTAGCAAGTCCGCGGTATGTACTCCATGCACTGTATGAATTTGCGTGGGCTGTATGAATTAGACTGGGAGCTCTGTCGGTAGCTAGTTAGAGGACCTCCTTTGACTTTTTTTTCCAGCCCTTGATCGCTTGCCTAATCAAGCTTTGCCGTCCCATTGTTCGCCCTTTGTTTGACAGGCGCATATTACGGAGTACCTCTCGGACAGTTTCCATTTGGGTCGTCTTACGGCGCTCCGTCCATCCTGCAGGCGAGCTCCTGCTGAGGAGGCTGTGACAGGGCACACTGCATGCAAACTATGCTGGGCCAGTTGCTAATATATTCAGGCGACGCATGCACGCCCTCACCCTTGAAGGTGGCTGTGTTCGAGTAAGTGTTAGCGAAGAACGAAACATAGCGTATCCCGTCTCGGTAGGATGAGCGATGCCGAAATGACCTTTTGTCTCGTACCCGCCTTATCCCAGCTCGAGCTCGTCAGCTGTTCGTCCGCAGACGTGTAGGTCAACGTCATGGAAAGGAGGAGGAAGAGGCAAAACGCGTTTGGTTAGCTCTTGTCCAGCAGCATTAGCGCAGCGGCACTTGGCTGTATTGTCGTTTATTGTCGGGGATTGCCATATTATTTATCGGGGATGACCGTTGACGCTCCACAGCGGAATTTCCGCTAAAGATTCTCCATTATCGATGAACGGAGGACGTTGAAGCCATAAATATCTATCTTCGTCAAGTTAATTATGATATTGGAATAACCGTCTCGCTTATTTTTCATTAACTGTGCAGCTACTACAATACCTGGTAAAATGCACCGGGAATTGCAAGAGTTTACTTACAGGATTTGCATGACCGTCATATCGCTGGTAGGACACAATAGATCCAGACGTTTGATATACAGAACACAGGCACCCGTCTACTTCGATACCATAGCAAACAAAGGCGGGCTGGTCTTCCGATGAGAATTGATATTCATCGACGAATATAGGAGATAAATGCCAATGAGGACGAATCATCTCCAGGGATTGATGCATGCCATGAACCCTTGCTGTGATAACCGTTAGGATAACCCAGCCACTCAGGTGGTAGGATCAAGGACTCCTATATCAAGGTCAGATATACCCTGAGCGTGGCCATCGCCCGTCGACCACGTCTACCAACATCACATGTTTATTTGTTATCCAAAAAAGCCATGACTCGAAGAAGTATATTTAATATCTAATATCTTCTAAGGAATAGAGCCTGATAAAACAGTAACAGCCAATATCAAATGACATCAGGGATAATAAATCCAAAGAAGGCAAAAACAACAGGAAATCATGTGCAACCAGAGGAAGACAAGATCAGGAAAAATAGAATAGGGAAAAAAAAAAACAAATTATATCAAGAACAAAATGTTTTATTATTGTCTCGCATCGTTCATCGTGTCAGGTCATCAAGCAAAAAGCATCAAGCAAGCAAGCAGTTTAACGGTTTAACGCTGTATTCCAGACTGTTCCAAGAAAGAATGGAGAAAAGAAGAGCAAGAAAACCAATCAGAGACGGGGCCATCAACCATCAGCAATATCATGGGTGGCAGTTTCATTTCACAAGTCAATCATGTAGCGCGAGCCACTTCAAAGGAAATAAAAGGAGACAATAAGATAGAGAGGAGATAAAACAAGACAATTGGTAGAGAGTAAATGGAGTTTTTTTTAGAGTTTTGTTGGTTATTGGTACTTTTTTTTGTCGTTTTTGTCCTTTTTCGGGGGGAGATTGGATGAGTGGAAATTGAAATATGGTCGAAAGTAATTGTGGCGGATAAGGAGATGAGAACAAAAAAATAGTAGAAAAATCAAGTGAGCGTAGGTAGATATGGTGAGGCCATCCAAAAACCATGTCAGTCTTATCTATCTATATCATAATCAGATACGTATATAAATAGATAGACCTGATCATAGCACAGGCATGACGTTCAAAAAACAAAAGAAAAAGACGTCGTCGTGTCATTGTCAGTGTCGTATAGATTCGAGTTCGATGTAAATAAGAATACGTGGCAAAAAAATTGCGGGTGTGTTCGCAAATTAATTTAGATAGTACGTTTGTGTTTATTCATTTGCTCGTTGTCGTGGTCGTCGTCGTAGCTGCTGCGCTGTTTCATTTTTTTCATCGTCTCCTGCAAACTGCTAGAAGTATAAAGGGAAAAAAACTCCGTTCCGTGTTCGATAAAATCAAATGTACTGTACGGTAAGCTGCGAACCAAAATCAAGAAATAAGGTAAGGTATGGCCCGTTGATACGCTAACGCCAGGGTGAAATGGTCTTTCGTGTTCGAAGGCGAAGGCGCGGCATTGGGAAGCAAGAAATGATCGTGCAACACATTATAATATGGTATGGGATATCACGATAGGCACCAGAAATACTCCAAAAAACTTGCATGTGGTATTGTCGTTTCATATCATCATTCGTCGTTTAAAAAAAGAGGTATAATAGCGGAATATTGGCCAATGCAATATGGATGAATGGAAGAGGGGGAGCAAGCTATGCCTCCGGCGAGTGTAACGCCGTGGTTGGTGCTGGTGCACGTTCTATATCCGACGTGTCTAGATCTGCAGAGGAGGACAGGGTCGAGAAATGCAGCTGTCCCTGGGAATGTGCGTGCGGGTGTATCAGAAACGTATCTGATCGCGAGGGAGCATGCCGAGGGCGATAGTATTGCCGTGGCTGCTGCTGTGGGCGCTTGCTCGCCGGCAGATCGAGATTGAACGGGGATCCGAGACGTTTGATGCCTTCTCCTTCGCCTTCTAGGGTTTGGGCCTGGTTACGTGGATTTAGGTCGTCCATTTCGTTGGAGCCTGAGCCTGAGGGTGGAGTAAAGAGTTGGACGAGCCGGTGACGCGAGTTAATGTTAAGCATGTTACTGCTGCTGTTTGTGGTAAGACCTCGGGTGCGAGTGCGGACGCGGACACGGTGGGGAGTGTTTTCTTTAGCATCAGCTGGGACTGGGGCTGCTGGCAAATGCTGGTTGTTAGGGGTGAAGAGATCTGGAGGCATTCCCGAGCGTAGGCGAGAGCCAGTGACATGAACTGTATCATGGGCTTCGACACCGCCCTGAACCGGGGTGGTGTCTCCCTGAGTGACACGATTGCGCGAGGCCGAGGGGCCCCAGGTATGGTACATAAATGGAGAGCCTAGGCGAGGAATGTCGTCATTTGTCGATGTCATGGAGTGGACAGTGTTTGACACGATATTAGGCGTTGATGCTGCCTCTGGAGGGTCACTGGGGAGAGTGCCCGAGACGAGAGAGATGCCTAGATCTCTGGTGAATGGTGCAGGTGTGGTGGCGGTAGTGTAATTGCTGAACATGTCTGGAGGTGGAGACGGGCTGCGAGACTGCAGTAACCGTTGATAATGGGGAGCAATTGAGTATTTCCGTTTGCACAGCTCCTTCAGTCTTCTCCTGGTAGCAGCATCTGAGCGAGGCCACTGGACTGTCTTCGAAGCAGAATCGGCACCGTCTGCAGGTTGGGACTGGGGCTGCTTCGATCTCAGCCACGCTCTGCGCGCTTCTCTGGCCACACGATGCGATACGCCCAGTGGCGGCAAGCTACCGGGCAACATCTTGAACGGGGTGATGGTCGGGTCCTGCAGATGGGTCTGGTAGGTGTTCCATAGGTGGCAGTCCATTTCCGAGGACCAACGGTGAGTCTGGCTGAGATGAGCGGGCACGACAGAGTTCTTGACAGACTTGGATGGAGTGTCTAGGTTGTGTTTATTGTCCGGCAACGTAACTGCTAGGAAAGGGTCGTCTATCTCTGTTTCAGGGCTGGTACAGCTGCCTCCCAGGGAAGCGAACGAGTCGAACGAGGCAGCGGAGGAGAACGAGGAGTCTGAGGCATTGGAGCAGGCGGACGACGGTCTGCTGATGGACGCGCCCACGGGCGTAGTCGTTCCATCCGCGTGGTTCTCCAGGTCGGGGACGAGACCACGGATCTGAGCCGGCGGTGTCTTTGGGTCGGTCCTCTCGCGTCGAGGCACCTCCAGGAAGCCGCCGAGCATCGATGCGGTGATAGACTGCAGTTCGCCCGTCGACTCGGCAGGGATACGCGACAATTCGATTGACGGGAGCGGAACGTCAGGCGCGCAAAAGGGGATGGGTTTTCGTTCAATGCGCCGTCTTCGAACGCGATGAGAGGCGTGTTGAGGTCGTGGCGGGTTGGGAAGATCGCGAAGGGGACGGTCTGGCGTCCTGGGTTCGGACTCGTTAGGCGAGAAGAAGGTAAAGTCCTTCGGCAAGGTGTGTGCGCCAGCCATGGCCGGAAGCGAGTAACTGGTGAACTGGGTGCCGTCAAGGTGAAATGGTCATGGTCACCGCATGCAGAGGTGAGAGAGAGCGAGGGCGAGGGAGAGCTAGCTAGCTGTGTGGACTGGCATCTGTCAGGAAGACTGGTTGCTTGAATCTCGAAATGGGCTGGGGGCAGAGGGGGATGGGACAGGTCAGATTCAGACGCGCGTGGCGAGGAGGAAAAATCGAAAAAGTAGCCAGGAACCGCGACTTACCCGATCGACGACGAGGTCGAGAGTAGATATCAGACGTGGACGAGGCGACGGTGAGGCGGGAGATGGGCGAGATGCGGTGTACGGCGTATGCGGTCTCGAGTCGTGGCCGACCGAGATCCCTGAATTCTGCGTCTGTGGCCCTGACAACGCAGAGACACGCCAGCACGGGAGGAAGACAAGCGTCTACCACGCCGTCTAAACGAGGATCCTGCGTGTATCGCGAGCGTGGTGGGAAGCGAGACGAGACGAGAAGACGCAAAGTTGAAGTTGAAGTTGAAGTTGAAGTTGAGGTCGAGATGGCCGGATGGGGAAGTCAGGTGAGCCAGATCACGCACCCGAGTTACGCGCCGTATAGACAAGAGTAGACGAAGTAGACAGTATAGTATAGTAGAGTAGAGTAGTAGAGGTAGAGTAGAGTATATGAAGTAGAGTAGAGTAGAGTAGAGCAGATAAGTAGAGTAATAGATGAGGAGTAGAGGAGGAGTAGAGGAGTTGTTGAGTAGTTGTAGGTCGAGTATGTAGAGTTGTAGATAGAGTAGAAGTACTTATACACCGTCGACCATACAACTCTCTGTTTACAAACAAATATCCTCATTCACCGACGGTACAACAACGATACAACGATAACGAGAACGGTCTCCGCCGTGCGAGCAGCCAGAGAGCAGGTCAGAGAGACCAGAGAGACCAGAGACCAGAGACCGGACTCCAGAGACTGCCTACGACCAACCCAGGCCCGAAACCTGGCGATGGCGACGAGTTTCAGGCTTTGGGCTGCGAGGTGTTACGCAGGAGGAGGCAGCCGGGAAGAAGAGAGACATACGGAGAGACATACGGACAGACGAGGAGAAGAGGAAGAATAGGGGGAGCTGGCAGCGGCTTCGACTCGACTTCGACTTCGACTCGCTTCGTTCTACCGGGGCTAACGACGAGATGCAGAGACAGGCCCGCAGGATTGGATCGTGGAGATAGCATACGTGCTCTACAATGTGCTTGTCCACCTTACATACGTCGACGCTGCATGCTGACTGACGCCGAAAAACGTCGCTCAGTGCCCATCCCAGCGATCAAGGGCGGGAATCAGGGAGGCCATTGGGCCGCGGAGACCGCCAGGTCGACCGATCGCTGCATCTGCATCTTCCCTTTGGGCTGGGATGCGCCGGAGGTTACAGAGCAGGCAGGCCGGGTGGCCGGTCAGGATAGGCTGGAGGGCGCTGGCGCTGCCCCGATAGGCTGCCTTCACCTCCATCCTGCGCTCTCCGCATCCTCTTGTCCATACTTCATTGTATACAGCCAACGTATGGGACACGCTATGGGGGACAGGATGCCGATACTTGGTTTGTGCCATGTTATTTCCCGGTATCGTGCCCGCTGCATCGTCCGGCCCAACGACGCTGGTCAGGAGACTCTCTCCCAACGATAACGAGAATAACGGGCAGCAACAGTTTACCCTGTGCGCCTGTTGATCCTGTCCTGGTTCTGCTGCTGGTTCTGTCTCTGTCTCTGATGCTGGTGCTGGTGCTGGTGCTGGTTCTCTTGCGAGGGGCTGTACGACTTGCTGCTGGCTATATATCCATCCCCATCGCCGTCCCCGTCGAGCTATGAGCCGACTATTGAATCCCCATGGAAACGGTCCGACTCGCCTCTTCTACTGTGCCTGTGTAGATGTCTGGCCTGCCATGGAGGAGAGAGATGTGAAGACATGACCTCTTGATGCCGGTTCTGGCCCTGTCATGATGGCGAGTTGCCAGCAAGATGCGAGCTCCAGTCCTCCAAACCTGGCTCCTCTCCTTGGTCCGTCTCCGCAGTAACGTCATCTCTTCTTCTTCCCCTCCTCATCGTCGTCATCGTCCTCTTCTTTTCTTCTTTTATCATCCTCTCGTCATCTTCTTCTTCTCATTTTCTCCTTTTTCTCCCTCCTTTAACATATGTCTTGGCATGTGTCTTGGCGCGGATAAGGTTGTGCGTCATGTGATGATAAATATCACGTGATATATGGATTATATCATCTTATATAATCACGTGGGTTTAGAGCCCTATATCACGTGGATTCCCCTCCCTCGAGGTTTCTTCATCCAACAGAAGAAAGTCGACAAGAGATGACAATATATCCGTCGTTGGATATATAAGTTTATCATGGATGGAGCGGAGGACTACGCGCTCTTCAGTATGACGGAGGTACTCAAAAATGTCTGTCGCACGCTTCGGCTCTATAAAGGAACTATCATACCCAATTTTAAGGGCCAACGAGGGGATGCTAAAAGGCGTAACTCGAGCATAGATGAACATGATGAACTCCATGCTTACTCAAGGCGGTCGACATGGTTAATTATGCACCTCTTGTGTCATGAGAACAAAAATTGACAATTTTTCGGCCCCTACATATATGCAGCCCCCCAGTTACTTGTCCAATCGCAACCCGCCCCCGGTTTGTGTATAAGTGGCACACTGGCCTGGGTGGTTACGTTTCAGAGGTATTTGGAAATACAGCTGAACATGAATCCGCCTATTTCCAGGTGATACACCCAACGCTATGCATGTTATGGATCAGTAACAAGGCCATAAGTCTCGGCTGCAGATAAGAATTCTATTCGAGAAAATGGTCTTAATACTAGCTCCCCAGAAAGCACTGCTCACAACCACCTATGCAGAACTGCGGAGATTGCACTTGGTGTATCTGGCCAAGCATGATAACTATAACGTTACCCGGTATCCCCTTCCAGACCTTGATATTGCGGATCACCAGCGGCCAGACACTTTCATACCTCACGAGGACAAATGAAGGAGTATTGGACGTCGTCAGCAAAAGAACCTTGAAAGTTCCGTCTTGACTTGGACTGGGAATGATTTTTGTTTTCCGACTGTTGATACTGTTTTAACGCTCATATTGATTAGGAGACATTGACGCTTAAACATTGCGAGGCTACGGCGTAAGTCAAGGGCTAAATGAGATTTTATGGTTATGAAGTATTGACAATAAAACTTGATTTATCGACATTAGACCAAGGAGTCCTCTTTCCACGCATCTTAATAGGGATTTCTCGGTTTTAAATCAATTGGGCCAACATCGACACCAGTGTCTATCCGGTCCTGAATAGATCAGCGAACAAGGGATAACCTGCCGGCTTTGCATAAAACTTCGCCCCGTGGTCTTTCAGCAGCTGGGCCGCCTCATCCATCGTCACAACCATCTTCCACATACCAACCAGCCGGTCAACCCCGAATAAATCCGGACTATTCATTGAATACTCATAAATCCACACCCCACCAGACGATGGCCAGGCACACAATATCCGCCGTCGATCAGTTTGGTCGGATAGGTTGAGGATCGAGCCGTCAAGGCGTTCTGGTTCATATCCGTCTGCCAATTCGCTGAACGGATACTGGTCCATCTCATACGGGTCCAAGGGGTCCAGGTATACGATTGTATGGGATGACCGCCATAACCCCCCTACCAGACGCAGTTTACGGATGAATGCATCTTCATCGGTTTGATTCGATGACCGAAGTACTTGGGTGAAGCGATCTAGTCCGAGAAAGTCGAGTTCGGCGGCATTGGCACCGGTTTTCTCCCAGACGCCGCTGCCATCACTCCTATGGGGATGTCGGTAATCCCTCTCAGGAGGCCATGCTGAAAGAAGAGGACCGAATCGTGCGAACTGGAGTCGATAGCCTGTCACATTCTTATTTCGATTGCAGGAGCTGGGTTCCTGGTCCAGCGCTCGAGGATAATGGTATCTGTTCTCGGGGTTGTGGAAGTAGCAACCTCTATGGTCTCGGTCAATACATATGAGATACGTAGGCCTTCATCGGACATCATACATGAGGAATAGCCCAAAGAAGATAATCCCTCCGACCCCAGCAATCCACCTCCAGGATCTTCGCCTGTGTGCGATTTGCGCGTCCATAGTGCCTCGTTGGCAGCCAGCTGGCTGAATATGACCGTAGATATCAACATTCCCTGGGAGACCTGAGCTTCAAATACTCCTATCTCGCCTTTATTGAGCTGCCTGCTGGGCATTGTCGACCCCTGAAGGTCATCTGCATCCCTATGCATGTATCTTTTCCTAACTCCTGCGTCGACTGTAAGCCCGGAGCGAAGCCGGGAGATCGGGCATCAGCTGGACAAGCCACAGTAGCTGGATCTATATAACAGCTTCATCGTCTCACCTCTTCTCGTTCCCTTTCTTCTTCTCTTCTTCTTCTTCTTCCTCTTGAGGTCTTCTTCCCTGGGTGGCTGACTTCACTACGGCGGAACCTCGGCTCGTTTGCTGGACACAAAAACCCCTCTATCAACCTCCGTCCACCACAATCACGACTCTTGCTCCAGTAACACAGCTATCATTATTGTATATATTTAATAATGGGCGACCTTGGGCCACCGGCCTCGTCGCTGGAGGCCGTCTCAGTCCCGGCAGACCCTATTCCTAACCCCCAGGACGACGACATCCACGTCCTGGTCACTGGCTTCGGAGTATGGCCCCTCTTTACCATGTCCTAAAGCATCATTATACTGACCCTGTCCAGCCCTTCAAAACACATCCCTTGAACCCATCATTCCTAATAACTTCTCTGCTCCCTCAATACGTCCCATCCACGTCCAAAAGCCAGCGCCGTATCCGCATCCACGCCCATCCGCTCCCAATCCGCGTAGCTTACGCCAGCGTTCGGTCTGAGGTGCCATTGCTCATTGAGGCCTTCAGGGCGGCCCACGATGGCCGTCCGCCTCATCTGGTAATCCATATCGGCATGGCGTCGACAAGACAGTATTACGCCGTAGAGACTAAAGCACATCGAGAAGGATACGATGTCACAGACGTCGATGGCCGGTTTGGTCTGGCCTTTGACTCTACTTTACCTGCAAGTCTACAGCCCGGCAAGCCATCGTCGACGTCAATAACACCGCCAGAGTCGTCGATAAGGGTCAATCCGTCACCTCCAAATACTGAATTTCTGCAGACATGGCGCAAGAGCCTGCCTTCAGGTCGCTCGTTTGACGTGCGCCTCTCGCATGACGCAGGACGCTATCTATGCGAGTATATATTCTATACGAGTCTGTCGATGGCGTGGGAGGAGCAGAGACCCCGGGGAGTCGCGTTTCTGCATGTTCCCGGCTGGACGGACAAGGCAAGTGTGGAGATGGGGGCCGATGTGCTGGTGGGTCTTGTTAAAGCGATGGTGGAGTGCTGGATAGCTGATAGTGACGCTATATAAGGTGGAATTGACCTGGATTTCGGCTTTTTTTGGTATATATCCTTTTTATATTCCGTAGCTGATGCATTGAATGTTGAAGCTGAATACAGGAGTAAATGCAGAATAAATAGTTATGGCATGTGATCAAGACTCCTGCTGTTGAAGTACATCATAGCCACTCCCCTAACGAATGAATGAATGAAAATAACTATATTCACTGGAATACATCCCCTTCTACATCATAGATTTGAACCTTCCCCCGGCCAGGCTTAGACTTGGTATGTCGAGGCAGAGACGTTGCCTCCCCTCCCTGTCCAGTTGACGTGGATATCCTGACCCTCGGGATACTTCTCACTGGCACACTCGGGCTTGATCTTGAACGTGTGGGCTCCAAAGTAGTCTCTCTGTGCCTGCAGCAGGTTGGCTGGCAGGTCGCGCGATCTGTAGCCGTCATAGAAGCCCAGAGCGGTGCTGAACGCAGGGGTTGGGATACCCCATAGAGCGGATTTGGATACGACGTCACGCCATCCAGCCTGGGCGTTGTGGATTGCCTTGTTGAAGAAGTCGTCGAAGAGGAGGTTTTCGAGGTCAGGGTTGGTACGGTAGGCGTTTGTGATGTCCTTGAGGAAGACAGAGCGGATGATGCATCCGCCTCGCCACATAAGGGCGATGGATGGCTTGTTTAGCTTCCATTTGTATTCTTTGGCAGCCTAGTTGGAGTTAGCACTGTATTGGAACATTTGGAAAATAAAAAACTGTGTTAAAAAAGAATTTAAAGCTGGGAGCACAAACCTCCTGGATGAGCATGAACCCCTGAGCGTAGGAGATGATCTTGGAAGCATAGAGAGCCTGCTCGAGGTTGTCGATAAACTCCTTCCTGTCGCCCTTGAAGTCTGGCTCGGGCCCCTTGAGCACCTTGCTGGCACGGATACGCTCCTGCTTGAGAGAGCTAAGGCATCTAGCAAACACGGCCTCTCCGATTAGCGTGACTGGCATGCCCAGGTCGAGTGCGTTGATAGCAGTCCATTTGCCAGTTCCCTTTTGGCCGGCAGCGTCGAGGATCTTTTCGAGTAGAGCAGTTCCGTCATCATCGTTGTGGCGGAGAATATCACGGGTGATTTCGATGAGGAAAGAGTCAAGAACGCCGGTGTTCCATTTTTCGAAGACGTCACCGATCTCAGCCGGGGTCATTCCCAGGCCTCGCTTGAGGATGTCGTATGCCTGGTAACGTTAGCTAGAGTAGGCGTGTTTCGGGGTGTATATAGAGTAGGCGTGCTCAGGGGAGTAGGGATATACCTCGGTGATCAATTGCATGTCTCCATACTCGATACCGTTATGCACCATCTTGACGTAGTGTCCGGCACCTTCATCACCAACCCAGTCACAGCACGCCTCGCCGTCACTCTTTGCCGCAACGCTCTGGAAGATATCCTTGATGAACGGCCAGGCCTCCTCGTTACCACCGGGCATCAAGCTAGGGCCGTAACGAGCGCCTTCTTCACCGCCCGAGACACCGGTGCCGACGAATCGAATGCCCTTTTCAGCCAGATACTTGGTTCGGCGGTTCGAGTCTGGGTAGTGCGAGTTGCCTCCGTCGATGATGATATCGCCCTTCTCAACGTGGGGGAGGAGGCTCTCGATGAAATCGTCCACGGGCTTGCCGGCCATTACCAGAAGCATGATACGACGGGGTTTCTTCAGCTTAGAGCAGAACTCCTCGACCGAGTGCGCTCCAACAATCGATTTTCCTGCCATAACATTAGCTTAACTCTGGTATCTCAGGCATCTCTCTAAAGCTGGCGTAAGGGCCCGGCCATATCTCGGCCATATCTCAAGGCAAAGGCCTACCTTTGGCTTCGTTCTCCAGGAAGCGGTCGACCTTGGCTACCGTGCGATTGAACGCCACGACGGTGAAGCCGTGGTCGGCAACGTTCATGATGAGGTTTTGGCCCATGACGGCCAGGCCGATGAGGCCGAAGTCAGCACTGGAGGAGGGGAAGAGTTAGCATGGTCTCCGGCAGGGAGAAGGGAGGGGAAGAAGCCTACACTGCTTGGTCGGACATGATTGCAAGAGGTGAATTGGCAGAGTCTCTGGTGGTTTCTGGCCTGCTGGAGCGGTGCAAGATTCGCCGTGATGGAGGAGCAGGACGAGCAGGCAAATCCGTGGCGGGGAGAAGTGGTCGCGGGATGACTAAAGCGGAAGTCCAGAGCCCAACCCAAAACACCGTCAGCGTCTCAGCTATCCCTCTATACTTGTTTATACCAGTCTGCTCGTGTATAGTCTACTTGTGCCTACTTGTGTATACTTATACCCTTATGCCGGCGTATGCCCCTGTTTTTATGTTGCCCGCTGCGAGGAAAACAGCGCCCTCTGCGCCGGGATATAGGGTATATACGTCAATTGAAATGCTCGTCTATTTATACTCCGTAACTCGCCCTCCCACTCCCATGCGGCCTCGCTTGCACGCTTCCCACGCTTCCGTCGCCATCGCCGTCGCCGGCCTGGTCGTTGACGTGCTCGACGTGCTCGACGTGCTCGATGCCGCGGGGGGCGCGCAAGCATCCCTGGGCTGCACCATTATGTCACTGAGGGGGCTTCATCCTTGCGCTCGTCGATGGTTTGGGTGGCCTGCATAGCTAAGTCGGCGTGGGCTATCCCTGTATATCGCCGTGCCCCGGCTTGGTCTCATCCTGTCCCGGTGTCACGTCCTCTTCTTCGTCCCGTTACCTTGTCGTCGTCGTCTTCTTCTTCTTCTTCTCTTGATGTTTCTTTTGGAAAAACAAACTTGGAAGATGTAGATATTACGTAAGTGGCGGCTTACGTCATGAATTAGTAAGACGTTTCTGTAAGATGTGCTTTGTCATCGCCAAGAAAGGATCATTGCATGACTAAGCATACACGTGACGAAGAACATCCAAGTCCCAAAGAGGAAATAGACATCGCAAAGTTGAAGAAGAGCGAAAAAGACACGAAGATCAAGAATCAGCTTCTTCTCTATCCTGCTGCCAGGCTGTTGTTCTCGTTGTATACCACCTGCGGACGATACACCGCTTGATCTTGATCTCACTTCGCCACGTCTCCCCGGCGCATTCGCGGCAAGGACTGCGTCTGGTGCCCGATTGCTCCAGCAGACAGACTCAAGGTACGTGTGCTGCACAACTCCTGCAGAACACAAGGCTGCTTGCTGCTGCTGTTGTTTTCTGCCCATCTATCCATCTATCTCTCTCGAGCACCCGTTCATCATGTCCCTCCCACCTCCTCCAGGTCTCCAGCGTCCGCCATCGCAAACCCAGAGCCAGCAACAACCACCGGCCTCGCTGCCCGCGCGCCCACCGTCGACTTCAACACCGTATACCACCCCGTCTACCGTCTCGAGGGCGCCCAGTCATGGCCCGGATGCGTCTAGAGGTGCTGCCGGAGCTGGCTACGGCTTCCAGCCACGCGCGGTAGCTGCGCAGTCGTACCAGGCACCGGCACGTACGCACACTCCCGCAGCTGCTGCGTATCCCGCCGCGTCTACATACAGTGCTGCTCCTACATATAGTGCCGGCTACCAATACCCCCAGCAGCAGCAGCATCAACAACATCAGCATCAGCATCAGCATCAGCATCAGCAGACATATCAGGCGCAGCAGACGTCCTACTATGGACAGCCACAACCCCAACAGTCGTACGATGCATCTACGTACGGCAGCCAGCCCGCACACCAGACACACAATGCGTACCAGCCGAAACGTGCCAACAACGGCTCGTACGGGAATAGGCCGGCGCATGCACGGTATGGTGAATCCTCCGGCGACCCGGAGATGGACGCCCAGATCGCCCAATGGCAAAGTGCGTACATGAGCAAAGACGGCGGCGAGGCCGCCGCTGCCGCCTCTACCACCCAGGCTCCCGGCGCAGGTCGCCGCGACGGACCATCTGCCGCGACGGGCGCCAACACTGGCCCGCTAGGCTCCTTCCAACGCCTCCACGACCCCACGGCGTCGACAACATCGACTCCTCCAAACGGCGCGGCGACCACGGCCTCCACGACGCCAATTCCCGGCCAAAACCCAGCCACGGCTATTGCTACCACCCAGGAGACCACCGAGCCAACCAAGACCGTGCTCCGCTCTGGCGGAGGCCAGACATGGTCAGACACCACCCTGCTAGAGTGGGATCCCGCTCACTTCCGTCTCTTCTGCGGCAATCTGGCAGGTGAGGTAACGGATGACTCGCTGCTCAAGGCATTCTCCAAGTATCCGTCCGTGCAGAAAGCTCGTGTGATCCGGGACAAGCGCACGGAGAAGAGTAAAGGGTATGGGTTTGTGAGCTTTTCAGACGGAGACGACTACTTCCGGGCTGCGAGGGAGATGCAGGGCAAGTATATCGGATCCCACCCGGTGCTGCTGAGGAGGGCGATGACCGAGATTCGGCCGGTGAGTGCGTCCAAGGGGAAGCACGGCAAGGGCAAGGGCAAGGGCAAGCATGGCCACAGCAGCGGCAGCGGCAGCGGGAGGGAGAGCAAGCCGTCTGGGCCAGCTTCAGGCAAGGTAGCTGACGGCGGAGTGAAGAAGCAGAAGACCAAGGGCGGCCTCAGGGTTCTAGGATAGGCTACATCTACTATCAGCTATCTACCTACCTATCTACCTATCTACTCTAAAAGTCATCCCTACATCTGCCTTCTTTTCTCTCTTATTTCTTCTCTTCTCCTTCTTATATGTAGACGTCATGGTGCCTTACATAAGCATGCCAAAAGTTGTTCGACTTCGACTTCAACTTCAACTTCGCCTTTTTGCATCTTCGCAGTCGCTGTTCTTTTCTTCTTCGACCAGGCGCTTCTTGTGTCTGTTGTCTCGCGCCGGGCTCTCTCGCCTTGCCCCTTTTTCTTCTCTGGCTCTCTTGTTTTGCTCTACGAATTTAATATTGTTCTTTTTTTCGACGCTGGGTCTGCCGGGTTTGCTGGAATCGTTGTTTAGGTGTTTCGTTGCGGCTATAAGTATACGGGTTCTATCTATCTGCTGGGCTCATTGATATTTGCGAATTCGTCTTCTGCTGGACCCGGAATTATCCCATCATCTACGCTACTCCTGCTCGCCTCTGTGGTGAAGCTCCCACGCGACCAATTCGACGCAAGAAGCAAGAATTACGACGCAAGACACACATCCAGAGCGCATTGAGCATAAGCCTACCGCGCACTCATGATGGCGACTGAGAACAAGCGGCATGTTTCCGGCGCAAAGTCGCAGAGCCAGGGCGGTCCGATGAACAACCACGCCGGTCAGCATGGACATGGACAGGAACATGGCTTCGGGCCCTCGGGGACGGTCAGCTTGGAGAAAGCACTGAGCTCAGCCATTGGCGCCAGGTAAACTCCGTTGACCCTTTCTTTTATTTACAGTCGATATAGACGGGGCGTGGTAGCTGACGTCCCTTTAGAATCCGTGTCACAACCACGCAGCCAGCCTCCGTCACCGTCGAGGGGACTCTCTTCACCGCGTGTCCAATCACAAATATCATCGCAATCAACACCAGTTCCGCTGCCAACGCGGGCAACTCGCCAAATTCAGGAGCCAGCAGTGCAGCACCGGTCCTCGCCCTCTCGCAGCCTGGAGACTTTACCATCCTCCCCATCACCCGCATCCACAGCTTCAATCTGATCTCGCTCTCGGCGGACGGTTGCTCTCCATCAGCCTCCCCTTCGCCTGCCCCATTCGCCTCCGCTCAACCTTCCATCTACCCGCTTGACATCCGGGCCCTAAGGAACCGTGAAGCCTCCGCCATCGCACGCCTGAAGGAACATGAATCCTCGAGGGGCAAGGGCGTGTCCAAAGAAGCACAGGACCTGTTTGATGCATTCCGAAGGACGATGCCGACACATTGGAGCGGCACCAGTATCGTCGTTGCCGATTCCGTGGTGATTGCTGCACCGTACGGGGTGGGTGACTGTAAGACGCTGAACCTGACGGGTAGAGACGAGGTGGCGGGCACTGCACTGACGAGAGTCAGGAAGGTGGTGAGTATTTCCCCTCCCCAGTATCCAGCTCGATGCTGATTCCAACGTGGCTAGCTTGAGATGGAACGAAAGAAGATCGAACTCCGCCGGGCCAGCACCGCGATGGCGAACTCGGGAAATTTCCCCAAGAACAACGCCGATGCCTCGTCGAGGAAGAATTCCATGACCACAACCACGGCCACCGGAGCAAGCACACCTGCCACCACCGGCTCTACCACGGCCACTCCTGCGGCCAACACGGCCAGCACCACTCCACGAGACCCGCGGGCCGCAGTCGCAGTCCCGATACGCAGCAACGCGCCCTCCAGCAGTTCCCCCAGCGGCGGACAGCGAAAAGGCGGGTGATCAGGCCGCTCGCAGCGCAGCATCATAGGGTAGGTAGCGAGTTGATATGCCAGCCCTCGTATTGACTCTATCCCTTGTATTGACTCTAGAGACATCCGGGGGTGGAAAACATTCAACCGCCCACGCAGTTACGGTTACTAGTTACTATCTGTTTAGCCATCTATCCATGTACGTACCTGACGTTAGAGTACGACTGAACGACGTGATATACAGGCATGATCGTACTTATACATCTACTCTGCAGGGAATGCATCACGCGACATGAAGACCAGCCCCTGGATGCATATATCAGTATAATAAGACCGGTGACACCCATACTCTATCTAGACTGTCTCTGCCTATATCGTGCCATCTTACTGCTGTATTTACTCTTTATATCGCTGTATATCGCTGTGTATCGCTGTAGATGTCGCAGTTTGAGAGCAAGAGGTCAGCCTTGGCTCTTTAACCTCCGGCCTAGTTTGATACATGGAGAAAAAAGGATGGAGATCCAGCTTCATCTTCATCTTCAACTTCAACTTCTTCAACTTCACCATCCTCGCATCTCAGCGTCTCGGCTTACAACGCTCGAGACCTCATCGGTATAGCTGACCGCACTGCAACTGTGGCTGGCCGGCTTTTCTCCGCCTGATCTCGTCCGTCGCCTCCGTATCCCAGCTTCTATTCCAGCATCGAGGCAAAGACCAGCGAGCCATACCATAACCACCAGCTAATTCACGGCAACTGGAGCCCCGTAAGCGCGCCGACCGCCGGTGGTGGTCTAGGATGGGCTCTCTCAACGCCAGCCCATCCCTCACGGCGACGGTCAACGAGGGCGCAATCGACGACGAGGAGATAGGCCTCACGCCACAGCAGCGACAGCACAAGCAATGGCGCGCCCGGAAGAGACAGCAGCGCGAGGAGCTGGATAGCATGGTGCCCAACGGCGGCGGGTTTGGCGGAGGACTGCCCGTGGCGGATCGTGCTGTGGTAAAGAAGCTGGCTATAAATGCATTGTTCATTGGCCTCTGGTATTTCTTTGCCGTCTCGATATCACTCGTGAGTGCTCTACTTCTGCTATATTATACAGATACTAACTGGCTGATGTAGTATAACAAATGGATGTTCTCGCCGGGGAATCTCAACTTCAAGTTCCCTCTCTTCACGACCAGCCTACACATGCTCGTCCAGTTCATACTCGCGTCTACGCTGCTCTACTTCTTCCCTTCACTGCGGCCGCCGATGTCAGGCCCCGAGACCGCCCAGGGGAAGCCCAGCAGCCCCGGCTTGACCCCGATATTCTATCTCACCCGTCTCGTACCCTGCGGAAGCGCCACCTCTCTCGATATCGGGCTGGGGAACATGTCTCTACGCTTCATCTCGCTCAGCTTCCTAACTATGTGCAAGTCCTCTGCCCTTGGATTTGTGCTCCTCTTCGCCATAGTCTTCGGTCTGGAGACTCCCTCTATAAAACTCATCCTCATCATCTGCACCATGACCCTCGGAGTCGTCATGATGGTTGCAGGCGAAACCTCCTTCCACGCCATCGGCTTTGCCCTCATAATTGCTTCCTCCTTCTTCTCCGGCTTCCGCTGGGCACTGACCCAGATCCTCCTCCTCCGGCACCCTTCCACCTCAAACCCTTTCTCGACCCTCTTCCTCCTCACGCCCATCATGTTCGTCTCCTTGCTGGCCATTGCACTCTGCGTCGAGGGCTTCCATGAAATCTTGGCAGGTATTCAGGTCCTCGCTACTGATCACGGGTCATTCAATGTCCTCCTCTTCCTCTCCTTCCCTGGCCTTTTGGCCTTCTGCATGATATCGTCTGAATTTGCGCTCCTCCGACGATCTTCGGTCGTCACGCTCAGCATCTGTGGTATATTCAAGGAAGTCATCACGATTGCTGCAGCGGGTATCTTCTTCAACGAAGTTCTTAGCCTGGTCAACGTGATAGGCCTGGTTATTGCCATATCTAGCATTGCCTGTTATAACTACATGAAGGTGACCAAGATGCGCAAGGAGGCACTTATGGAGCGAGAGGGCCTCGAAGACGACGAGGACGATGGATATGATAGCCCCGGCCCCAGCTCGGGCTTGATGAACGACGGGCATACTCCGAGCTCCTTATCTCCACCCAACGATAGCGGCTGGGGCGGGCTCATCAACCATATCAAGTCTGCCTTTGGGAATAAGCAGAGTGTGTCCGGCCCACGGTATCAGGCCATGCATACATCTGCCGATCCATGAAGGGATAGATTTTCTCCCTTAGAAAGCACTACACATGCATGTACTAGACCCCCCTTAGCATAGAGTTGGGCAGTTTGGATCCAGGTCCCCGGACTCGGGCTGGCCCCAGCACGCGGATTGGAGGATAATTCCCCTTTTATTATTATCGTTTGTCTTAATATGGAGTACCTGATGATATATATCCGGCTTGTGGAACAGGGAAACAGTGTTTCTATATGTTGGCTTTGTTATTTTGTATTTGGGCCTTGCGCAACGTACAGTGAACCATATAATTCACCCTGTTTTATACCCTTAGACTTATCCTTGCGCAAAATGACAACACTATAGGCTTTTGTAGGTATATATGGTCTTTGCCTATCTTTAGACTTATCCTTAGAAAGGGGATAAAACTTAGGGGTTTCTTAAAAGTAGATGTATAACATCTATGCCAGTTGGCCAATATTAACGTAATTTTAACAGTTTTATAGTCCTATTTCTAACCCTAGCCAACATATTTATTTCCTCCACTCTAGCTATTCAATTCTTTAACTGTTTACTGGTAGACACACACCAGTTATTCCAATCGGAGAAGAACGACGCTTGTACATGACACTTATTGCTCAAAAGCTGCTTCTTGCGGGTATCGGCATATACATCCACAATTCCCAAGACAGACTCTGTATCATGAGCAACGAGAATCTTCACGAGTAGAAGACTTGTTTGGCTACACGATGAGGCGTGTAAATTAGACGCACTATGCGTAGCTTCGTTATGAACCTGCTTGAGAAGTTCCCAAATAGGCTCATCGGATTCGACTTTAGGAATAGACGAGCCCTTGCACAATCTCGTATATTCTCGAATGACATTTGCTGTTTTCTGAACAAGTTGCTGAACGCTGGATCTTCGCAGGAGTTGTAGAAGCGGAATGATAATGTCCAACGCCATAGGGTTGGAGTGGCACTTTTTCACGTATATTTCAAGCAGGTCAAGTGCTCTGTTCTTGAAATTGACCATGGTCTCTTTGGCATCTTTTGTATCCTTCTTCTTCGTCGACGCTTGGTCACGGGCCTGGAAGACTTTGACAAGCTGCGCGTCTAGAGCCTCCATCTCATCATCGCCCATGTCAGAGCCGTGGTCAGAGCCATCGGATGCCTCTAGATCCATATCTGCACGGTGAGTACCTAGCGCGGCAGCAAGTTTGGCATCGAACTCGGCCAAATTTTCATCGTCTTCGTCTTCCTCCTCGTCCTCATTCTCTTCATCATTTTCATCGCTTTCAGACCCAGACTCTAGTTCGGCGTCAACGATTTCAACGTCGGATCCGTCGATCATTTCAACATCGCTATCCTCTTCATCTTCTTCATTGTCCTCGTCTTCATTGTCTTTATCGAATAACTCTTGTTGACCCGCGAGACTTTCCTTTGCGTCGAGAATCTATATTAATTAGATTGTGCCGCTAGAAGCTATGGGAGATGGAACCTTACCGCAAGTAGGGATTGCAGGCCGGTAGGAGTCACCTTATTTGCAAAAGCTCCAAACACCTGCTCGCTCATCCTCCGGAACAATTGTGAGGGCTTTGAAGCGAAACTGAGGAGTATCTCTACTAAGGCGTCTGATGCTTGATCGCTCTCTTCATCGTCAGCCCTCTTGTTGCTTAAAAACTTGTTATAGCACAGTTTGAGCTCGTCCAACATGGAGACTGCATCCGCATCCCCATTATATACTTGGAGAATTGTCATAGAATAGAGCAGTTTGAGTCCTTGAGCAGTTGGATCCTGTCGTCCATCATCCCGTTTGCCCTATATGGAATTAACCGAATATCCGTACCACAACCATGAGAAAGGAAAATAGCCATACCTTTTTACTGATCTTCTTGAGCGTCTTGAATGCAGCCTGGACAGACTCCGTGATGCTTTCACTCATATCAATGATGAACTTTCCAAACTCTCCGCCCTCTTCCATGTCACGAATCTTTTGGACAATTTTGTATGCAATATCCGCAGAGCGCCCACGGCTACTGATCACGATATTCAAACAGGCCATAATCTTGTTTCTAAAGAGTTCTCTAGTAGCATCGCTAACTGGAGGTTTGGGGCTGTTCACAAGATTTCCAGAAAAGTAGGTGTAGCGAGCGAGAGTAAGAATAACCATCTCAATGGCTGCGTCCAGTTCCTCGGCATCACTATCCTTACCATTGGACATTTGTGATTTGGTGATTGTCTGAAGGAAATTGGCAATCTGCTGGCGCCTGGATGCGGCTATCTTCTCATCAGCATCCGGGCTGACAATCAAATTTTCGAAGAAAGGCATGAGTTGTTTAATAGCGCCATGGGATACATCGCTGATGATTTTTTCAACAACCTTGACTTTGGCGACCTGGTCGAAGTTGATAGCTCCTCGAGGCCCCATGAGCCCACATAGTGCAGGATAGGCGAATTCGGGTTCTTTCGAGGCACGAGCTTGTACCGACTTTGTAGTTTTAACGGCAATTTTATGAAGGTAGCGATCCTCAACTGCAAGCTGATTCATCAAGCAGCGCATGAAATTCTGTGTGAAGATCAAGCTGGCTGCCTCTATTGGGGCCTCATTCAGGACCTTCATAGACACGAGGAAGCCCCAGTATTTACGCTCATCCGATGAAGCCGCAGCAAACAAACCGCCTATTCAGATATACGTTAATAAGACTCCCACAGCGTTATATAGGGTACGAGGAAACTCACAGTCAACGACTTCGGTCCAAAAGTCAGCGAAAGTCAATTGCGTCGCCTTGCTCTTCTTCCCTTTACCCTCACCCTGGGGTATTTCAGTTGACGTAGTATACAACTTGGCGAGGATGGGGTCCCATGCAAAAGGGAGACGTGGGTTCCAGACACCTGAACTCTTGACCTTTGCGTCTTCTCCATTGGGCACGTTGTGTTCCGAAGACTCCTTCATGATTTTGGCCAAGGATGCCTTTTCTCGTGTATTCAATGGGTTATCATGGCTCCAAACACCGGAAGGAAACACGATAGCTAGAGACAAAGACAGCTCCATCGCCGCTATCCAGATAGCAACACCTTCAGGGGTTTTGGCAAGGTTGTTTTGGCATAGAGCAGCAAGTACAGAATCGACGTATTTTGAGCCTCTGTTTCGTGCTCCAGCATCTCGTACAGCGTAGAAAATGATATATCCGCACTCTTCTCTCAGCCATGACTTCTTGTTGGCCAATTCAAAAACCAAAGAGACTAGTCTTGTCCAGTTTTCAAATTCAACTCCAGGCTGGTAAAGAATCGAACTTTTCAAAATTGCTTCTGCTCCAAACAGTCTACCAAAATGACGGTCTTTCTCTTCCTATATATAAATTAGAATGTTATATTTAAAAAATGATATGGAAAGAATTCTTACCTGGCCAGATTCTGAGCTCGTAGTGTTCGTGTTCGACTCCAGGAGATCAATTGTTTTCGACACATCCAACCCCGACTGGACTTTCTTCTCATCACCGTCGGACTGGCCGAATAGCATGGACAAAAGCTCCGTCAGGGCAATTGAAAACCCAAGCCTCGCAGCTTTTCGACTGCTGCATAGTCCACGAAACAGCCTCAACAACGCCTTCTCAATGTCTTCAGGTGCCGGATTCGCATCTGGCATTAGGCGCGAGAGCAGGTCACTGGCAGCTTTGAGTCTGATCTCGTCGTTTTCGTTGCTCAGATCATCATATATCTCTACAAGTTTGACGTCCACATTTACTCTCTCCCGACGGCGTTTCTTGGGATTGAATGACGACATGGTGTTTCCGACTCAAAACTTCTAGCTGAAGCTTCTCTCAAGGCTCTATCCAGTTGCCTTGACCGCGTTGTTGTAAATTGTTCATGAAATTTCGCTTGAAATATTCGAAGGGAGGTGATTACCAGATGCGGTTAGCGTTGGGACTACTTGGGTTTAGCTTCTTTTTTCTTCGACTTCAATATATTTACAAGATATTATACGTAGATAATATAAATCTTCCGATATATACTCTGTATAAAGAGATATAGATATTGGAAGACGAGGTTGAGAATGGCTTGATCTATGTGGCCGTTACGAAGATGGTGCCTCGGGATTTGTGAAGTCGTTGACCGCATTAAGTTCATCGGCTTGAATAATGTATAATGTTCAATGCAGAGGCGTTTCTCCATTCCAACGCCTAAGATTCGTTACTGTTGTCTACTACGTTTCTGTTGATACTGTTATCCGCTGAAGCAAGACGTTCCAAGGGAGGTCAACGGATATTAACGAACATAAGCATTGATGAACCCGGGTGGTTGGGCTTGTGCATCGATCTCAAGTTTCTACAACGCCTTTACTTACAACAAGGCATGTAGGGCTATCCGCATCCGTTGGACTTTGCAGAGTACCATGCATATTATAACACGGTGCCCTCTACGCTGTAGAATGATTAGATGAACTTTTATGTCGGATAGTCGAGTCCGGCGTTAACTCCGGACAAGTCCCGAGGTATATGTATATATCTTGATTGCCAGCAATGGAATATATCGTTATACTCCGCAACTCATAAACCCATATTCGTATGATATCTAACAATGGCATCTTGCAATCCCTCCAGCACTAAACGATGTTACAGAATTGCTTCCATTCCAGCAGACGGCATTGGTTCCGAAGTCATCGAGGCTGGAATAACTGTTTTGAAGAAGCTGGCATCCACGCTGGGGACAATTGAACTGGATTTTGAGAATTTCGACTGGAGCAGCGAGTATTACAAGAAGAATGGGAAGTATCTGCCTGATGATGCCTTGACTACGTTGAAAAAGTTCGACGCCATACTGTTTGGAGCTGTAGGGACGCCTGGTAGGCCATCTACAAACCGTCTAGCATGATAGAGCACTGATATCTATTAGATGTCCCCGACCACATCTCTCTCTGGGGTCTACGCCTTGCAATCTGCCAGCCTCTTCAGCAATACGCCAACGTCCGCCCAACAAAGGTATTTCGCGGCACCCAGTCACCTCTCCGTGGCTGCTCCCCCGGGGACTTGGATTGGGTAATTATCCGTGAGAACTCCGAGGGCGAATACGCCGGCCAGGGAGGTAGAAGCAACGTAGGTAAACCATGGGAGATAGCCACGGAGGTGTCCATCTTCACACGACATGGTGTCGAGAGGATCATGGGATTCGCCTTTGAGACGGCCCAGAGCAGGAGCAAAAAACAGCTTACCGTTGTTACGAAGAGCAACGCCCAGAGGAATGGGCTGGTCCTGTGGGATGAAATTGCGGCAGAGATTGCAAAGGCATTCCCAGACGTGAAATGGGACAAGATACTGGTCGACGCAATGACGACTCGAATGGTGCTGAAGCCGGGGAGCTTGGATACGATTGTTGCTACGAACCTGGTACGCAATACCCACTCCTATAACTCCGTGCAAGCAGGAAAGAGCCAGCTGACATCTAAAACAAACCTCTCAAGCATGCCGATATTCTCTCAGATCTGGCAGCTGCATTGGCAGGGTCCATTGGCATAGCTCCCACGAGCAATCTCGATCCGACACGGGAGAATCCATCCATGTTTGAACCCATCCACGGCTCAGCATTTGACATAACCGGAAAGGGAATCGGTATGTAACCCCCACCCCCCTCTCTCCCTCCCCCCTTAGCCCAGTTTCTTAGGTGTTTTATATGCTGCCATCAAAATTGCTGACAGGCCAAGCCAACCCTGTTGCCACTTTCTGGACTGCGTCAGAGATGCTGGCATGGCTTGGAGAAAAAGACGCCGCAGCCAGGTTGCTAGAGTGTGTCGAGGCCGTTTGCGAGCAAGGAGTGGTCACGCCTGACCTTGGAGGGAATAATACGACCGTCGAGGTGACAACTGCCGTGTGCAAGGAGATTGAGGGCCGGTTGGGGAGGTAACTGCTAGGTAACTGCTGCTAGGAGACCAGCTAGGTTAAATAAATTATGAAGCGTGACGACGATGCAGCGGCCCTAGTAACGGTCAAAGAAGTCAAAGAAGTGAGGCGTATAATCCCCCTTTATAACTCACGTAATAAATAGCGTGCTGTAAAGAAAAGTTATTTGTGCCCAACGCTTGTAATAATGCAGGTCATATGTATACTCCGTAATGTGTTCGATGGACACCAGGCTTTGCTAGTTCGACGAAAATTTCTGCAATCGGCTTAAGACCAGGCATAATGAAACACCCCAAGACCAGAAGCGGTTTCTGGCGAGGCAAGGAAATATAATATTGCAATCCACCTGCGGAAAGAAATTTCCGATCCATGGTTTAAGGTGCTCCGTATAAGCTCGAGGTCTGGTTCATGGGGGGAGGCGGCCATGGGATAAAAAGAAAGTCGATATCTGAAGCTCTCTGGGTCGGACCGCGCAGCCTTTTATTTAATAACCCGGAGATGAGCTGTTACACCGTTGCCCAGGTATCTCATCCTGGCCGGTCTCCTGGATTTCGTTCCTGACCGCGCAGCCCATGGCAACAACCGCAGAAACGGAGGCCAGAAACGACCAGGTATTAGTAGTTTAATAGTTGTTACTTTTATTGTATCTTTTGTATGTTCGCAGGACGCATTATTGGATGACCACGTGACTTCGTGTATTTCTCGCTTTGTTTACACGACGCGAAGACGACGACGACGATGCGGCGAAACGAGGCGAGCAGGAGGAGAACAACGAGTGACAGGAGAAGAAAGAATATGATCTAGCTGTTGATCATATGAGACTCGACGCTATCGACGGCGAGAGACCAGGGGGTTCGCGCTCTTGGCTGACGACAGATTTTTGCATCTCCGTCCACACGCCATCGAGCGGATTCGAGACGAGACGAGACGGACGTTGAGCATGAAACCGGGGAGAAGAAGGACTTCCCTACGCTCTGACCCATCTGGAAGGTCGGCGAGGTGGTGAGGTCGGGTTCAGGTCGGGTTCATGGGTCGCGGGGAGGACGGTGTTTACTTTTTTCTTCCCTTTTCTTTTTTTTTTTTTCGTCTCTTCTTTTCTTCTTCTCTTCCCTCTGAGCGAGAAGCTAATTCCTTCGTCTTCAGGCATGATCTCGGAGGCTTAACCCCACCATGGCAAAACAAGGATGGGCCATGGTGTCCGACTAGCGAGCACGACGGCCGACGGTCTCGCCGATCAGGATCACACGTCATCATGAAGGAAGTGCTATTATTATGGGGCGATTCCAAAAAAAAAAAAAAAGGAACATGAGATGGGCCGGTGGGCGGTTACGCTGGCCATTTATATCGTTCAGTTGGCTGTTGGTGTTGTACTGGTGTTGATGTCGAGTCTACTGGCGGTCCGTATATGTGAGTAATGCGGCGGTTCCCTTTGCCTGCCTGCTGCTCATTGGCGAGCGCGGTGCGAGTCGTGTTTGTTCCTGTGACCGCAATCGATGACGATGATCTCCAATCGCGGGGCTGAGAATAGAAACCTTGGGATGGCCAGGGATGCCCCTCGCACTGGGCTTGGGATCCCTGCGTATGAGTGGCCACGCTATGATGCTAGGGGGCCGACGAATGGCAAGCTCCAGACGCCAGATAAAGGTTCATCCTCTCGCAACTTGTTGCTATGCAACTAAGAAAGGAGTTTACGCTATACATGCTGCAGCGCGAATTTATCCATACAGAAGGATGCATGAGCTAACCGAGTAGGGGTGGTACCAACATTTGTATAAATATAGACGACTTGTGTGAGGGAGCAGGGAAATGTCCAGCTGGCTTCTCAACTCTATTTCGCGGCTGGCTGCCCCGGTGATACGAAGCGCTAAGGCTTCCCTGTCCGTGAGGGGAGCCAATAAGACCAGATCTCACGCTGTCCGATTGACTTTGGTAGCTCCTGAGGCTGGCTGGAGAGGGAATCCTGACATCTGGGACCAGCATGAGCTGCATTCGGCATGTTTACAAGCGAGGATTCGCATGGCCTGAACTGAGGGGGGCCAAACGTCGAGATGAGACGTGGAAGAGAACTCCCGGGGAGAAAGCTAGACGACCGGAAGTAGCGCGTGTGTTCAAACATGGAAGTGGAGTTGGGTGGCCCAGGCCAACAGGGGGAAGGCCTGCACAGTTCAATGGCGAATTGTGTTACCCGGTGATGGTGCCGGACGGAGCACGAAAGCAGGGAGGAAAGAGAATAGTAATCAATGGCTTTTTCGAAGTATACTAGGTACGAAGGAAGATACATCCTCGGTTGCTGAACCAGTGGCATGGTACCTCCGTGGAAGAAGCAACGATGGTTCTACGAATATCTCTCCGCTAGCTCCAGCAGCTTGTTCGAGCTCAAACGGGGGCCCCAAGATGAGATATGAAGCCGGGTACCACCATGTCTTCATATATTATGGAAGATTCTTGGTCTGGGCGTGCCCTGCCTGGCTCTGTCTGGCTCTGTTCTGTTACGGCGCCTGCGGTCCGGGTTACATGAATACCAGGTTACTCCGCCGTACGAGAGATAACTCCATACCAGAAAACAACAGGGACAGGATTCCGATTTCCGTGACGAGCTTCGGGTGCCACCACCACAGTTTAATGTCACCGCGATCGATAAACAGTTAGAGTGCTACCTACGGGAAAAGCTGGACGACAGCTGCCATGGTCATTTATCTCCACCAGCAAAACAGCATTAACGATATGGGCGATACGGGGAGACTCATGGTCGGCGCACGCAGGACGGGATCCTGCAGGCAGGCGAACAAATAGTACAGCTGTACGGAGGTAAACGTGTATAACATACGATCTGTATCTCGATCTGGTACTGGGACTATTCTCATCCTCGTTCCAGTACCTGCAATCTGCACATCCCGTCGTCCCGGTTATCTGCATCGACATGAGCATAGATCTAAACCAGATGTAAACAAACACCCACGGTCAGCCTTACCACGCTGCTAAGATGGCTAACTAGCGAGCTGCCCCTGATGACGAGCGGCTTGAGTGTGATGGAGAGTGCAGTAGCTCGTCTAGCAGGGCGGCAACCATCGCGATGGACAGAGAGGGCGATGCGCGGGATTGGCTGAAAGATGGACAGGTACCCCGGCCCTGTGGAGTGGTACCTGTCTGTCGCAGGCCAACTATAGTAAAGTGCAGGTATCTCACCATGGCAGCAAGGTACCTTTGCATAGTACCACCCGTACATAACATACATGCATACCTCTTAGTACGCCGTAACTTCTCTCCACCTTTTTCTCTTTCTCGTTGCCCATTGCAACAGCTTCACCCTCTAACTCTTCTTCTCTTCTTCAACTCTTCTTACTCTTCTCTTCTCTCTCTCTTCTTCTCTTCTTCTCTTCTTCTTCTATCTACCATCCTTCTCTACCTGTATCGACGTCTTCTGCGTCGACTGCCGATTCCCCTCGCTACCATGGCGAACTAGACTCCCCACGACGCATATACGACAGTCCTCGCAACGTCCGTCTACGCTCAGTCGTCTCGATCTCGGCTTCAATCTCGTCTTCAGCCTCTCAGCTACTACTCAGATACCGTCTCGATCTCAGTCAGCAGTTCTGGTCTGCAGCCGAAACCATCTTGCACTCGCCGTGTTTCAATTAACGACCAGACACCCCGTTGGCTTTCGAGCCGTCTGCTATACCACGGCTATACCACGGCTCTATCAACAGCTCTACTCCGGCTCTACCAGCTACCCGACAGTGACGTCGTGTGGAGTGCGAGATCAAGATAGAATTTTCCCTGGACAGCATCCCGGTTACACTGGGATAGACATCTGACTGCCACTATGGAGCAGTCCTCGCCGTTGGCTGCCATGCATCCTCCCTCCATGCACTTCGGCCACTGCTTTCGAGCTGAGCCTGCCAGCTCCTTCACCCAGTTCCCTGCCATGGGCGCCTTTGGCCCAGACAGCTTTAACTTCAGGGATCTGTCGATGAAGAGGGCGAGGGCAGACTACTTCAATGTCAAGCCCGTCCGCGGACCCTCGCCCACCGTCAGCTTGGCTGCCGACCTCTCGCAGAACTTCCACATCGATCAAAGGTATACAAACATCCTTCTGCTCCATGGTTTGTTTGTTGTCTGACTTATTTTCTTTTGCTTTCAGTCCGCAATTAGCAACACCTCGCAGGTCGCTGTTTTCAGCTAATTTATTTTGCTCGGATAATGGTAAACACGAAAATACCCTCTTTGTCTATCCTGGCTTACGGGACTGATATCAAGGCAAAAGAGTAGAAGCTGACGTCTGGTTCTAGACACAATAACTACTCCGCCCATACCATCGTCCCCTGCGCCAACTGATATCATGGAGATGTCACCCCTGCCGCACAAGGCGCCATTTAGCCTCGCCCTGGACATGGATCTGGAGTCCCCCACCACCGAGCTATCCATGGCAAAGTCACAGCAGCTACTCTTTCTCCCAAACTCCCTACAGCAGTCGCCGATAGAGTCTAGCAGGTCTAATTCACAGTCTGAGTAAGAACTCAGATGCTATCATTTTTTGTTATTCTGAACTAAAGGCTAACTTACCTGCTGCAGACGACGAAAACCTCCGATGCTGAGGCCATCACTGATGCGCACCAAGGCGTACAGCTCGTCGTCCAGGACACCCCTGGCGCAGCCGCCGCAGTTCAAGTTCCTTGCAGGCGGCAGCAAGCTCTCCACGTCCACGTCGATCTCGCTGGCTGAGATGTTTGAAGACTCCGGTGCTCCTGACACTCCCTCTGCGCGAGGAAGTCCGGCTGCGGGTGCTGCCGTTGGCCCTTCACGGTCACGGTCTTTCAGGACACTCGGTCAGGTCCCGGAAAATGGCTCTCCTGGCTACGGCTCAATCCGAAGAGGCTCCAACCCTTTCTCGCGCCCACGCAAGCTCAGTAGACGATCTCTTAGCATGTTTGAGCACCCCGAGGACGTCATGAAGGATGAGAAGGAGGATACCACTATGCACACCAGCACAGCTCTACAATCCATCACCGACATGGAATCTTCTACACCCACCTTACATCTACCCCACTTCATCCCAGACGACCAGCCCGATTGTCTGCCGCGAATCGAGAATTCCGTGCTGGTAGATATAGTCAATGGGAAATATAACGACCGATATGAGAACTTCACCATCATCGACTGCCGATTCGAGTACGAGTATGAAGGAGGCCATATCAACGGGGCAGTCAACTACAATGACAAGGAGCAGCTCGCAGAAAGCCTGTTCAAGGAAGGAGAAATGAAGCCAAATACTGCTCTCATCTTCCACTGCGAGTACTCCGCTCACCGAGCTCCGATAATGTAAAACACCTCTTGACATCTCCCTCTCATATATCTACCGTTGCGCTAACCATCTGCAGGGCCAAATTCATCCGACACCGAGATCGAGCGGTCAACATTGACCAGTATCCCAAACTCACATACCCAGAAATGTACATCCTCCACGGCGGATACAGCGGCTTCTTTGCCGAACATAGCTCCCTCTGCTACCCCCAAAACTACGTCGAAATGGCATCCAAGGAACACGAATTCGCTTGCGAACGCGGCCTAGGAAAAGTAAAACAACGCTCTAAACTGTCCAGAGCTCAGACTTTTGCCTTTGGCCAACAAAGCTCCCCCATGGAGGACAGTCCAACCGGCCGATGCCGCGGAGCAAGTCACCGAAATATGACACTGGAGAGCCCACTGGGACGTGCCTTTGAACCCGGCCGTCCCCCAGAACGGCGCATGTTCTCCTACTAACCGCCAAATACCACTTACTATACCAACGACCTCCCCCCCCTCCAATTCTTCCAGCCCCCGCCAAACGGGTGTTAATGTTCTTGACGGAGTTACGCCTTAACCTGACTTGAAGTCCTAACGTTTGATTCTTTAACGCCTGGCGCATCAACCCTTCTTTTTTTTTTCTATTCTCCTCGACTCACGATTTCCCTCCTTAGCTCTATGGTCCGACTCAACAATATCCAGAAGACGGCCTTTCTCCAACTTTACATTCTGGTTTTGTCTGCCGTTACAACCCTAGGTGACAAGGCTCCGCTGCTACTCTGTGCGATATTGACCCAAGACGTTTGACTGCAACAAAAAAAAAGCGTTCAAGTTAAGCGAAAATTTCCACGTCTTTTGCTTTCCACGTTGAAGCGTCATAGCGGAATTTTATTTCATTGCGACCTTTTCGACTCTTTCCTTCTTCTTTCCCATTTTGAGCGATTGATTCCCAAACTAGCGCAAGCGTTTTCTCTTCTTATGATCACGTCGAATTGATTAACCCTATTAACCAGTACTCTGCACCATTACCCTTTCACCCTACCGTTTCATTTGTCTATCTCAATATACCTTTTCCTTTTACCCTTACCTTTCCTTATCTGTTACCCTTTAACGGTCTCCTTACCTTCCCTACTCCCCCTTTACCCTGACGGGCAAACGAGACAAAGGCTGAACCGACCCGAACCGACGACCAAGACTCTACCCTCTCTACCGCCTCGAATACCGGCGCCACATTTTCCTAGCCTCTATCCCTTACCCTTAGCATTCTCATCCTGGATCGGGCCCTAAATCTGAAACCAACCCCTCTGCAGATCCTCCATTTCTTTACGTGGTTTGCCACTCATCTTTCTCCCGTCCAAGGGGTCATACATCAAACATCAAACAACACCACACCCCGCTACAGCCGGGTCCCCGCGCTTTTCTTTATCGGGAGGATATCTCTGAACCTCTCTGTGTCCTAGTTTCTTTCCTCTGTTCTGCTAGAGTCGGTGATGGGCGGTTGTCTGCATTTCGCATTTTATTTGTGTATTCCATACCTCCAGATCCATGTTCGAGGTCTTATTTTGCATCTATTGTTTGGAAGCGAAGGAGCAGTCATTGGGCCAGTCAGATTATACACAGTTAACTACATCAAAAATATGAAAAAAAGAAGTATACTATTAAACTGTCCATGTAGTCTTCTATCCTTCTTTTCTATCCTTCTTTTTATATAAACACGATCGCGATCGCCAAGATCGACGTCATAACTTTTAGTCTCCGATCTTAGCAGTTAATTTTATCCCACCAAAAAATATCACACGAGACAAAGACACAGGAACAAGCCATGGAGGGAATAGACGACATCCTCGCCTCCGTGGACCGGGATAGCTTCTCGTCTCCCGAAGCGACGACCGTGGACCATCAGCAATTGACGCGGCTTTGGGTTGCTGAGCGGGCAGTTCCTGAGCTGTTACCATGGCCCGGCCCGCTGATGGATAGGATGATGGAGAGAGTCTCGAAGCAGGTGAGCCAGTCTCGGTTACTGAAGTGAGCTATTCGCTGATATATAGATCTACTGTGGTAGATATCGAAAATAGAAGACCTCTCGATCTCCGCGTCTGACGCCACGACGAGCGCGGGGAATACAAACCACAACCCAACATTGAATCTCACATTGTCTATCCTACAATCCGATCTGGCGCGGACACAGTTTCTTATACGCTCAATTCTGCGACAGCGACTATCAAAACTCACCCGGTACAGTATATACTACCTACGGATATCCATGACCCAGCAGCCATCGCAGGGACAAACTCCCAGGACCCTCGACAGGGACGCGGGCTCGCTTCTATCAGACAAGGAGCTCCAGTTTCTACGCACCCATCAGTCGCTATTAACAATGCATTACAATGCTTCGTTTCTGTCTACGTTCCCGCCCAACTTGAAACGACTGGACGACAACGTTGGCGGAACGAATATGGTTGTCGCACCGGAGAATAAGGAGGTGGTATTTGTCAGGTGTTTGGGCGAGGAGGTCAGAATTGTTATACCTGCTGTTGAGGGAGCAGGAGATGACGGTATGGCTGGGCTAGAGTCCTACGGGAATAGGATGGAGAGAGGAGAGGTCTGGGTCGTCAGGTGGGAGGGAGTTAAGGATGCGTGGAAAAGGGGGGATATCGAAATACTTTGAAGTCTGAAGATTACTGGGAGTCACTGGGATTCGGGAGGGAGCACGGAGTATATTGTCAGAGGATAAGGCCATTGATCATGGATTGGGTATGGGAGTTATTGTTGGCATGGTTCTATTTAGAAGTGCTCAATTTATGACTAGGTGTCTTATTGGATATTGTCAATTCTTAGATTGAAAATCAATATAAAGCATATACAAAGGCATTGAGTAATTGGGGAAACATCTATTGAGAGAAGTATGGTATCTGCGAGAAGAATATCACATCTAACCGATCCCGTATCCTCGAGCCATTATTGATCCTTGAAAACACCAAAGCAAGCCTCCCAAGCCTCCCATTATCTAGTGATGTATATGACGCTGAAGTCAAAAGTGTTGAAAGCAAACCCTGAATAACTCCCGGTAACCCCCGGCGTGTCATCGTATTATCGTGCATTATTTTTAGGGAGCTAAAGGAAGAGCCGCGCCTTTTCTCTCTCTAAGCAACGTATGAATAGGCAGGCGGATCAGAATCGGTGATACGCTCCAAATACTCGCGATCTATCAGACTCTCGATCCGTTTCTTGACCATGTTCACATCCGGCATGAAGCGAGAGGCAAGCTGGGAGATCACTTCGGTGATTAGCTGCGAGTGCGCTAGTTGTTTTCGTTGTCTGTGGAGTGTTAGTTGGATGGACTCTCTCACTCATTAAGGATGGGACAGAGTTACTTACTTCATGATTCGAACGATTGCAGCCTCGATGGTTCCTCCTCGCTCTTCACTAGTCTTTTTCTCCGTCTCCGTGCGTTCGTCTTTGTTCTCTACCTTGTTACCTCCAGAGCTGACGACACCAATCTTGAGTCTCGTGAATTTGCTGGTAAACTGTTCGTTGAAGGAGAATTTGTCCGTAGGTAGCACGCCTTTGCTCATAGGTTCCTTTCGCAATACACGGGTCTTCGGTGCAACAGCGAGCGATTGGAGATTCCTGATCAGGTCGTTGGCGGGAATCTTGGTTTGCTCTTGAATTTCTTCAAAGGTGAGAGATTCACCCGTAGGCAGGTCGTTGAAAAGCAGTAGGATGACCATCGCATAGGTTGAGACATTTAGGTCATGTCGTTCAACCTTGCCGTTAGGTCGGGTAAAGGTAGCTCGGATATCAGCTGTGCCCATACCTGACAGCCACGATAACTTCCTCCCGCTATGTTTGTCGAGGTAGAATCGCTCAAAGCTCTGCTTGAGCGATTCAATGTTTTTAGGGTAAACACACGGAGGCTGAACATGGCCATCCTTGTTGTAGCTGCTCATTATTTCCATTGGCCACATGGTACTTGTGAGGACGCTCATTTCCAATTCAGCTCGTTTAGGATCCGGATCACCATGCTGGGCTATGTAGTCCCGATAGCTAGATGTGAGGTCACTGGAAACAGCCATGTCTTTAAACATGGATTCCAGTCTCTGTGTGAATGTATTTCCGACTTCCATCTTCATTTTTGCAATCATCTGCCGTTCGGCATCCATGCTCACTGACCGCTTCATGAGCAGGCGGCGAGAGAGATGTTTCTTATAATAAGTTTCAAAGAGATCCTTGTCTCGAATGTATCGTAGTAAGGTAATCCCATTGTCAATAAGAGTGTCAACCTCCTCTTCAGTTTTGCCTTTGATACCCTTTCTTAGGTTTTCGTCAAAGAACAGGGAAAGATACTCGGTGCTGCGAGGGTTTATATTAATAAATTCCGAGAAGCTAGTGGTGAGGGAGGTCTGCATAGTCTGATCTTTCACGAAGGCTTCTTCCCAGATTCTATCAAATTTCTTCTTTAGCTGGAGGACATCGTCCACCCACTTTATCGCAGCGGCAGTTTGCAAGTTCATAGTCGGTTGCTTATCTTCAGATGCAGCAGGTTTTTTGCCTGCTTCCGGCGTTATAGACGCCTGTGGATTCTGTGAGAACTCCTTGGCTGCAGTATTGATGGCGGTCCCATACTCGACAACCGTTTTCTGCACAACGTTAGTCAATGCTGCCTTTTTTGCATCAATGCGAGCATTGAGAAGGTAGACGTTGCGTAGATCGTCAAGCCGATCGTTTTGGGTCATGTACTTCACGCCACTGTCGTCCATGCGGATGACTTCACCGATGTAATCCTTGATAAGGCAATCATCGATGACGGCCATGATTTTAGCCTCAGTTACAGGAGATAAGGTTTGCTGACACCAGGACTGTTCCGCTCTGATTCTATCCGTAACGCGCTTACAGAATGTGGCTGCGTCGGTGGTTGTTAGGAGCCGTTGGCCCTCCGCGGTATAGTACCTGCGGCTTGCCTCGAGGAACGCAGGCTCAAAGGTGGTATGGTAGAGCTTCCCAGCTGCATCATCGGTTCCGTCTTCGTATAATCCCTCGAGCATATATACGCAGTGTCGAATCAGCGCACGGTCGATGATTACTCCCTCACGTTCAAGGCGGATCATGAAAAGAATTGTGTTTTCGAATACGGAAGAAATAGTAGTGGCCTCGTCCCCGCCGACGTCCGATCTCAGGACACAATCGCGGAAGAAATACATTGAGGTATCGTATATTGATTGATGGCGAAGCTCTTGTATCACTACACGGTCCTATGATCATAGAGGCCTTAGTATTCAGGGGTAGAGGAACTTGGATAGAAGGTCGAAAATGAACGCACCATGTACATAAGGACGTCTGTGATCATGCCCATACAGAGCTGGTGGTCCTCCCAGACTTCCTTGAGCTTTGCCAGCAATCGTTCGCCAGCCGCCTTTCTTTCATTTGCATGGTCATTAGAATCGGCCGAGTCACCGATCGTAAGTAGAGCCGGAGTGATTAAGCTTGCGACTTGTTTGCGAACTTCGTTGTATAGCCAGTCTTTCTCAAGATCGGCTACTTTTCCATACAGGTCCATTGCCTGTTTGCGCAGAACCAGCTTGTAAGCACTTCGATAGAGCTCTTCAAATGAGAGTAGAGACGAGTTCTTTGTATGGATTTCGCGGATTGATGCTGCTAATATGTTCCAGATTGAGTTGAAGTCGTCATTTTCGTTTCGGCCGGTCATTCCCTAGTAGAGAAAGGGGTTAGTGACTGGAGAAGTTAAGCGGGATAGGTAGAGCCATGATGCCTCCGAAGCTCTCAAGGCTTATAACGAAGACATATAAGGCAAAATGAACGGTAAAGAAGCAAAAGAGCCATGGAGATGGTGAAAAGGGAAGCTCCCGGAAGTTCCATACCCGTCTTGGGACCCGGACCTTGGACCGTGGCTTCATGATGTAGTAGACTGCTATAGGCAAGGTGTTCCCAAAGATGGAGAATATTCAAATCTATACCGAGCTATAGAAGCCTCCGATATCACCGCAGTAAGGAGAATGATGGCAAGGCGAGCTGAAGATTGAATGCTATATCGACCTATAGTGCGGGGTGGGCTAGTTCACAGCCGCGGCGCTGAGCTGATGGCGTAGATTGGATAAGATGCATTATACGGAGCCTTGAGGGGAGTAATAAGACATTGACAAGGAACCTCTCAGCATAACTCTCCCACACCAGCCTCAGCCGACGGCAACTGATGCAGATTTGTATCTTGTCGACGTCGCGGGGAGCTTCAAACTGCGGCTTTTTTGGATGGAGCAACTCTTTTTTTAACTCCGAAGAGTCCGGCCCGGAAGAAGGATGATCCGGATATGTAAAAGTTGAAGATTGAAAGATAGATGAAGAAGACGAAGACAATATCAAGAACACTCTGGACGGGCATAAATAAAAGACATCACCATGGCTGTTGGACAGAAACTCCTCCGGGGAGCACTTACTGCCTCTTCTCGACTTCAGCACACCTCTCTCTCCAAACACGCCCTCACGAACCCATCTCTAGCTGCTCCCTTTCGCTATACTCCATCACGGCTCTGCTCGTCAACATCAACACTTCTCCCGCGATCAAGAGTCCTCTCCGCATCGTATTTAGGTAGAAAGGCCTATTCTACGACGCTCCGAGACCCCCACCCTCTCACAGACAACAACAGGTCTGCAACATCCGAAACAGAGGCCCAGGCAGCTCAGGCTCGACGAGACCAGGAGCCAGCATACCAGATCCATTTTACCTGCAAACCATGCACGCATAGGTCGTCGCATCGCATCTCGAAGCATGGCTACCACAAGGGAACCGTCCTCATAACGTGTCCGAGCTGCAGCAATCGACATGTCATCAGCGATCATTTGAAGATCTTCATGGATGAGCCTGTTACGCTGGAGGAACTGCTGGCTCAGAACGGCATGAAGATCACGAAGGGGACGATGGAGGGAGATATGGAGTGGTGGGATAAAGACGGCGGAATGATGGATGCCAATTCGGACTCTGCTACCACGCCTGAGCTGGCTCAGCCGAAGAGTGGCGAGAATCAGGAGGGAAAGCCCTAGGTCAGGACTTGTCTCGTACTCCGCGCGCTTGACTTTTCGTTTAGAAGTTACGTTGGGAGCGTTTTTATCCCTTTAGACTACCTGGTTTGCAATTACAACTTCGGACGGCGCCTGGGGAAGGATTTGGTTTATTTAGAGTGGCGCTCGATTGCCTGCTTTGGAACGGGTTATCAATTATCAAAACGATCTCCTTTTTTTCATGTATTATATACAATGTACAATTAATTGTTTCAATCCATCTATCATATACTGACATGCTAATGGTGTATTCAAAAAATCATTCTAAACGCCATATTTTTTTTCCAAACCAACAGTGCTTTTTATAACCAAATCCCCGGACTCCGTAATAGCAAAGCAAAAGAGCTTCGATATCTTAGTATTCGTGTCGTCGATCCCTATTTTCCAGGCCTCTCTCTTTTCTCTTCACCCTCTTGCGGTCATGTTTGCGCTTCTTATCACGGCCAAACCTTTCAGGGGCTGTGACCGCCTCGATCCTTCTTTTGACCCTTCGCCCTTCTCTTCTCTCCTTCACCCGGTCACGAGCCTGGCTCATTTGCGCTACAAACTCCGTGGTTCCAAGCTTCTTCTGAAGCAGATCTAGTATCTCCTGACTGCTCGTCACTAATGACTTGTATGTCGTCTGGAAGACTTCATCCGATGATCGGGGCGCAGGGATTGATGGGTCAGTCAAATGCAAAAGGGGCAGGAGAATAGTTTGCAAGTATGGTGTTATCTTCGAGACGTCGAGGTGGCTGCACAGCGCGGCAATCATTTTCATGCAGGCTACCTTGGCATTGAGTGATTCTGCTCGCGTAGTGATGACTTCTTTTCGGAGGATCCGAGCCCCTTGTTCAAAGATATATTGAACGGCGGTCTTCGTCTCACCGGCGGTTTTGGATTCACTGCCTTCCTCGTCCTCTTCGTCACTTTCATCTTCATCTGGTATCATCTTTGAGGGTATCCGTTTTAAGAGGTCGAGGTTACTCTTGCCGAAGCAGCGTCCAAGGAATATCACGTTTCGAACAGTTTGTGTTGCAAGATCTTCGGATAGGTTAGGCGTCTTGAGACAGAACATGCTTGAGCGGGTAATTTGAAGCATCAACTTGTCATCTAGCAATAGGCCTGACGATCCAACTAAGGGGATGGACGCATACCCTGCAGCCGCATTTGTCCTGGCTACATCAGCTAACCAGATACCAACTAGATTTGCAGCACACGACCGTATCCAAGCTTGCGGATAGCATAGACTTTGGAGGACCTTTGCCCAAATGCTGGTGCAGGACGGAGTTAACGTGGCGCCTGGGAATAACTTGGATAGTCTCACGAAGAGTTGAAGAGAATAATATAGAACCTCCCACTCGTTGGCTTCTCGATTACTCAAAGAAAGCTCCATGATACCCGGCAATAGGTCAGTAACGAATCCGACATAACGATCCTTAACTTGTGCATCAGACTCAAAGAATATCCTAATCGCTTGCAGCCCTGTAGTCGTAAGAGCGAGGTTCTCGGATTGTTCGAGCCACGACTCAAGTGGCGTGAGTATGGTCTTTAGATGCGCAGCGTCAGCGCGGGTAAAGATGTTGCCTAAAAGCGAACCTGCCATCTCCCGGCAGCTAGGTGCCTCATCGTTGGACATAACCATTACCAACGGAATGAAGAAGTTATCAATCATTTCCTGGGCCAAGTCTCCGTTTGTTTTCGACAAGAGTAGATGGATCGCTTCCATCACTGATTCTCTACCTTCTCTATGGGCATAATCCAAATTCTTAACAAGATAGGCTAGTTGCTTAGTCCATCTGCTCTTGGCTTGAGGGTATTCAATCAAGAAATGCACATATGTACCCCTTGCGAGATCCCGAGCATTTCGTGTGTGGTTTGTCACCATCATAGCAGCGACTTTATCAACAACCTCGTAAATTTCTGGGACCATAAACTTACGTGCCATGACGGCTCGAATGAAATTGAACACAATCCCCTGGCGATCAGGCTCGTCGATGTCTGCAGATACACGTTGGAGGAGATACGCAAGATAGGAATCCTTGATGTTAGTGCGTTTTCGTTCGCGGAGCACGGTGGATATGAGCTTCAAGGCCGCCTGTGATGCGTCAGTATTTGAGCTTGCTGATTCTTTCATCAGCTTGATGCATTCGACGATATAAACGTCGGCGTTCTTGTCAAGCTCAGGAAGAGGAAGCTTGATAATGGTGGATAAGAGCCTGATAGCTGATAGTTTAACTTCTTCATACCCTTGGACGATGGCGTCGCCAATAATGGGGACAAAGCCAGCAACATTGTCCGCAGTTAATAGGGAGCTATATTTGTTGAGCACTGAGCGAAGAGAGTCCAAGCTAAAGCGAGCCAGTTTGTACAAGTACGATGTGGTACTTCTGCCACTCTTCTTTCGGATGGAAGCAACCTGGATGAGAAAGCGACTTTGTGTTTTCCATTCGTTTTTGTCCAATACAACCGGCTCGGGGGTTTTATACGATTCTCTCACGACTTCGTAGCAGAACATCAAGAAATCACGGCTTTCTGCGCCGGGATTTCGCAATAATCCTACCGCGATACGCCTTAGCAATTCATCTATCTTGCCCACTAGGCTAGCCGTAAGCTTTTCCTGTAAGAGAACCTGCACTGGACGAATAAGGTTATAGAGATGTCGGATGCTAGCATTCTTGGCTAACAGTTCGGCGGAGTCGTAACTCTTGCTGCTCTTCACCTCCTTCATCTTACTGACGTATTCTTCGGCATCTTTCTGCTGGCCAATCGTGCCAAAAATGTCATCCATGATGATGTCCCCGAGGCTGCCAAGGTCTTGATCCAGGTCTCCAATGTTGAATTCATCGGCGGTTGCGACGAGAATCGAGTGAACGGTGAACGAGAGTACGTGAAGCTGGTATCCCCTACTCAAGGCACCCTTCAATTCCTTAAGGATATATCCAAAGTACGTTGGGCCAAGAATAATGGCAATATCGGCAAGTGTCTTTCTCGCGACATCTCTAGTATCCTGTGAACGACTGCGTAGAATATTTGACACATCTAGTAGCAGCGGAGGGAGGAGTAGTGCCATATCTTCTTCAGGCAGCAGTTTGAGTAATTTGACGGCGGCAACTGCTACGGGAAGACGTAGGGTTACCTCGGACTCGCTCCTTTTATTCGTGAATCCGGTCAAGAATGGAATGAAGTCTGTCTTGAGCTCAGTGGTTAGTTTCGTAACACCGGGGATGTATGTGCTCAGATTGCTCTGGACAGCTTTGTGTTCTTCCACAGTCGTCTCATCGGTCGTCTCTTCAGCTGTCTCCTTAGCTGTGGATCGTGCGGCCTTTATTGTAACAGCACGCGAAAGGGCATCCGTCATTTGACTTAGAAGTCGGATAACATTCTTTTCCAAACCTGGCTTGCTTTTCATATACCCCTGGTACCGACGAAATATAGCCTTGAACTGGTTCCAAGTTAGGGCCTCACTGAGGGCGCCGATGGTCGTAACTGTCCCAGCAGTTAAATTATGAGCATTGTCGTCCTCTGACTGTTGGAAAACAAAGTGCTCAATGAGAGGAAAGAAAATCGTGCTGACGTTGGTGGCTTGAATCTTGCCTTTTGCAACTTCAGTGGCAAGCCTTCGCAATGCACGAAGACGTCGATGCTGTTGGATGTGAAGAATGTTATTAAAGAATGATGCTTCTTCATCCCCTCCGGCTAGCAAGTCATGCATATCGCTGACCACCTGAAGGTTAACGTGCTCCTGGATCAAATAGCCGAGGAGAGAGACAAATTCCGCACGAACTGTTTCAGCATTTTGCTTGACACCACTGCGTAGGGCAGGGAGTAGCACTTTTGCGATCAGTTCATCGTATCCAGAGGCCTCAGTTCCTGACTGTGTCTTGGTAGTTTGGATGAACCGCTTGATGCTGAGGGAGGCACTCGATCGTATGGCAAGCTCTTCTTCGTCTTTCAGGTGGTAAACTATGTTAAACAAAAGAGGCCGCCACTGCTTCACGGTGAAGGTGGAATACTCTTCTTCATTTATGATGCTAAAAGCTTTAAGCCGCCGTTCGAAATCAACTTCGTCCAGCCGCTTCGTGGATATGGAGTTTAGGTCAGCAATGAGTCTTCCAACTTCAGCCAGCTCTGGGTCATCCTTGACGAATATGTCAAACACGATGGATAGGGAGACACGGTTTGGTTCATCCTTGAAGTAGTCGAAAAGAGATGAAAGGACCTCAAATATTCGCTGTGTGAGTTCGAGATCATCTTGACGCTGATAGAGGGGTAAGAAATGCTGGAGGACCTTAAGAAGACGGCCTTTAGTCTTTGGAGGTACTCGATCCGGAGGTTGCTGGAGTAAGACCGTGGTGGTGCTAATAAGTTTCGAAGATTCTGCAGATGACTCCACGAGGGACGAAAGCCTCGACAGAAGCTCAACCGCAGGCCCTAAAATTTGGCGAGATGGCTGCTTTCTAAGGAAGTCTTCAATTTGGACTAATATATACTCAATATGAGGCCCTAGGATCCTTCTGCGTATGACACCTGGCGATGGGGCTGACATATCGACGTCCCCTTCATCGTCCATCTTCTTTTCGGTGGAAATATTGACCAAGGATATTAAGACCTCATCTAATACAAAGACTTTTACTTCGTCTTTTGCAGATTCTATGCTTAAACAGTCGACGACTCGTGGGATAATATTGGTATCCTCGAAATACATTGCCGACCTTGGAGAAATAGCCCATGTTCGGAATAGATGGAGCAGCCCGGAGACGGCCTGGGCTGTCTCCACGGCGAAATTGTCTAGCCTTGGGTTGATGACCTCTGAAAGTATAATGGGAATGAACTGTTTCCACTCCACCCCAGGAGAGACATAGAAAATCAAATCAAGACATTTGACGCCTAACTGCCGGATATTGCGTAGAAGGGTAAGCTGGACAGTATCGTCGGATGTGATCACGTTGGTCTCAGTTATTTGCCTGTATGCTCGAATGAGAGAATACAGTACGACGTTCATCGCTCGGTTAACGTACGGCAACATTTTCCCTTTTAGGATTGAAAACATGGTTTCAACCATGTTCAACAAACCAAGCTGTCTCCTCAGGCTCATAAACTCTCGACTAACGGCATCTTCATTGATCGCGCCATCTTTGTCAAGTAAATTAAAACTGCCCAAAGACCCAAAGGAGATGTGGATGAACTCAGAAAATTGGTCATCTGGAAGCTGAGAAACGACTCGCAATATCGCCTTCCTTCGTCCCTCCTGTCGACCAAGTGATCCTCGAGAACCGGCCCGTGCAACCATCTTGCCATATAGTAGTTTTAAAATGTAGGGGAACGATCCTTCTATGTGTTCATTTTTGATTACACTGTTGTCCTGGCCCACGTGTACGAAAACTCCTAACTCGTCTTTGAATCGGGAATCGTCGACCAAGTTAAGGAGATTTTGCTCATATGGCCGGAGGGCTGGTAGTTTCCATGTAAACACAGCGTTGAGGGCCAGTTTTTGTATTTCCAGATCACCGTTACAAAGAAGCCCGGATATTGCATCGTGCGCCTGTTCAGCTTGGTATAGAACCCGAGGGTTAATAAATTTCCCGAAGAGAGTGAGCATCGATTTTTTGTCCTGCATACTCCAGCCTTGTCGTGGTTTGTGTGAGGTAGCATCATCTTCTAACGAGGATTCTTCATCTCCAGAGATAGGCAAAGCAGAGTCATCGTGGGAGGCCCATGATAGAAAGAGTGGAACTATTAGACGTGACCTCTTTTCCGCTATCTTAGGAACAGCGTTCAAAACCCTGAGTGCCTGACTTCTTGCATTTTTTGCGGACATAGGTAGCGGGGAGTGGGTGTATTCAAAATCTTTCAGTAAGGATGAACCGGCATCCTGAATCGTGTGGAATGAGTTGGATATGTCCGCCTGAATGTTGTTGACGTTGAAACATTCGTACTCGGTGGTGGTCGAGGAGGATTTTTGGATGGTATCGTGAGCGGGCTTTTCGGCCGTACTCTGAAAGGGAGCATCTTGCAGCCACTTCATAGCAATCTCGGTAACAATGCCCTCTCCAACATCGGTTTCGCAAATTACCTTCAACGCTTCACATGCGTCATCCCATATAGACGCAAGCCTCTTTGACAGCAAACCGAAACAGAAGCTTGGGATCAGCCGATCAAGCCATCTTTTACGAGACGATTCGGCATAGTGAGCCCCAAGGCGCCGCACGTCCATAGAAATTACTCTCGCAGATTGTAGGGTCAGCTCGCTGCTTTCAATGCTTAGTGCAAGCGATAAACATGGGTCGTCTATCTTGCCCCATTTGAAAATCAGCTGGAAGATTTCCAAGGAGAGCTGCCTTAGCTTATGCGATGGGCTAGCCAAGTTAGTAAGAAGGGCATTTGTAAATTGATCGAGGTCATCGTCGGAAATCTCAGGGCTACCAGGAAGGAGAGAGGCATATGCCGATATCGCCTCTAGGAAGACAGGAATCCTGGAATATTGGCTGGCTTTAGAGCAGAGTAAAGGCCAGAGTTTCTTGTCTAGCTGGTCTAAGCTGGTGGAAAAGCGAACATATGTCAACAACCCCTGCCCAAGGGAGAACATAGTTTCGGGGTCGTCACCCGAGGAGGCAGAGTCTAGTGAGGAGGATATTTTCTGGTGGAGGTTCTGAATAAGGTCTGGAATGATGGAAGGTTCGTTCGAGAAGCTAATGGAGTGAGGGAGTTTCGAGTACGCGTTCAATGTCACAACCTCCTCCTTGCTGGGATGTGGTTTGTTAAGTTTTGCGCAAATAGCCATCTTCCAGGCATTCGGGCAGCTTAAAGATCCCGGTCTTGTTGAGCTCGAGGTAACAGTACCAGAGGACTGAAGCCGGGGTAGCAGCACACAAAGACCTTCTTCGTATTCTTCCCATAAAGCCAGTATAAATCTGGAAACATGTATCAGTAACCGGTCTAGAACAGCAAGCAATCAAGGGCAACTCACTTTTGAAGATATGGATGGACAACGCTCTGAAACCTCTCTGACCCTAATCCAGCAACTAGATCACAAAATGGTATAAAGTGCGGATTTAATTTTTGGTTGGTAACAGCATCCATGATTTGTCGCATGTGCGGTAGTAGCTCATCCATTGGAGAACACTGAATTGCGACAGCCACTGATCCGAGAAGCTGTTCGACTGAACCATCAGGGAAGCCGTTGTTCTCAGTAGCCTTGTTGAGGAGCCTTAAAAGGACAGAATGGACTCGGTTCCAGTCCTGTACGCGAGAGCCTTTCCTCGTGACAATGCACAGGAATAAAGCGTGGCATCCAACCCGTGTAACCGCAGGTTTATCTTTTATCGTAATTTTTTTATTAAAATCGCAGACAGCGTCCAGGACAGGGCGAAAAGTTTCAGCAGTACAGTAGTGAACTAAATTGATCAGGACACCGCTGAGAACCGACTCGGAAAAGGTGCTCTGATCCTTATCCTTCACATCAACGGACTTCATAAGACACCGTAATATATCTATGCCATTGGAGTGGACTGCGCCCTTGATGCCTTTCGTTGCGTCGGCGAACACAGTCATCAGACCCTCCTGATACGACGTAACCTGGCGGCCTTCGGCGCTTGTTTTGGCTAGGTCCTCGAAAAGAAAGGTGACTGCACGCTCCAGAGGTTTCTTATCTTTGTAGTATACCGTAGCTGTCTTTCGGATAAGAAACGAGACAGACTCTGCTGCGAACCGTGCCACAAAGTGCTTCTGGTGTTCCTTTCCGAGATACTGCGTCATGATCGCTAACAACGGCCGCAAGTCCGGGACCAGGAGACGAGACAGAAACTTGAAGATCCAGGCAAGACAGGTGAAGCTCCATTCTATAACTTCGACGCTTGGGTGGGTTGCCGCGACGGCAGCGACCAATTGAACAGCAGCCGCAAAGTGTTTCTCGAATCGTGAGCCCAAATCCCGCGCAAACTGGGCCATCAGACTGAGGAGTGGCTCCATGCTCAATTCGTCCTTCTTCTCAATATATTCCATCAACAGGTTCATTATCGCATCCTGGTGGTATAGTATCTGTGGAAGGTTTTCGCACAGGCGATTCACACGCTGGGTGAACTCTGTGAAATTCTCGGATAGGTTGAGCTCCATCCAGTGCTCCAGGGAGGCCCTGAAGCAGGACGAAGTCTCGTCGGCGTCATCTTCTCCAAAACTCGTCCGGCGCACTCGATGGACCGGGTCGATCTTTAGCTTAACGACGCGCTGGGAGAAGGCTTCGAATCGGTGGGATTTACTAGTCGCTGTGCCGCTTTTGAGAAGCCTCGGAGGCTTACTCCGATGGCTGGAAGACGCTGTAACCATCGTGGCCGGCTGCGGTCGCTTCAACTGTCACTTCTCATAGCTATCTTCTCATATAAATTATTTTATTTCTTTTGAGCTTTGAAAAAAAGTTGGACGGACTTTCTTTTCTCCGATATCAACACGTGATATGCCTCTACCTTATGACTAAGCAACCTCCTTACCTCAGCAAAATACGTTTTGGCGGCCAAAAGTTGAAGCTCGATCAAACCAGCAAGAGAAGCCTGATACGAGGCATTGGAGCTGCTGCGTGCGAAAATATGGCGTCTAAAATGTAAGACGAACTGCACTGTATAAGGTCAATTGCATTTTGCTAACTGGTATGCATAGAATCGTGGTTGGAGGCGTAAACTCGTCATTTCGAGAAGTCTTTGCGAAGCTCCAAAAATTGCAGACTAAGCAACAATTCGCGTTTGCAATTATTTCAGGGGACCTCTTTGCAGACTCTGCAGACTCTGCTGGCAGTAATGCGGATGAACTCCAGGCGTTAATGCGAGGAACGATCCCGGTGGTTCTACCCACCTATTTTACCGCTGGGAAGAATGGCATCCCAAAGGTGGTAGCTGATAAGCTCTCCAAGGAAGATGAAGTCTGCCCGAATCTTTTCTATCTCGGGAGAAGAGGAGTGCTCACTACCTCTGAGGGGATCAAGATTGCTGCCCTCGGTGGTATTTCTGGGCCGGCACCATCGGATGCCGATGTGGATGATAAATATCTTCCATACCATACAGAGGCGGATGCAAGATCGCTGTATTCAGCCGAGAGCGCCGATATCCTAATAACCTATCAATGGCCAAAATCAATTGAGCAAGGCTCGAAGATCCCAACTGGCGATCTAACAGTAGCAGGGAGCCAGTGTGTTGCGAATACCTGTTTGGCCCTGAAGCCTCGCTATCACTTTTCATCCGCCACGGATACATTCTACGAACGCGAGCCGTTCTTCCATGTTCCGGCAGACGAGTACACTGTCGAGAAACATATCACCCGCTTCATTAACCTAGCGCCATTCTCGACGGTATCTAAACAAAAATGGCTCTATGCATTTAGTCTAGATCCAAAGAGCGTACTTCCTACCACAGTTCCGGCTGGGACGACACTGTCACCTCTTACCTCGATAACTGGAAAACGTGGAGGGCTACCCAGTCAGAAATCCTCGTTTAGCCGATTTGCTCAAAACGATGGCCAGCAACGTCCTGCTAAGCGTGCAAGGAAGGCTGCGCCTGGCCCATCGGAATGCTTCTTTTGCCTTTCGAACCCAAACATCGCTACTCATCTGATTACGTCGATCGGATCTGATAGTTATCTTACGACAGCTAAGGGACCGCTGCCGACTGCAGATACGTTCTCCACCCTGGGATTCCCAGGCCATATCCTAATAATCCCCTTGATCCATGCACCATCCCTTGCGGCGATCGATGACGCGGACTCTAGGCTATCTACCTATAATGAAGCCCATAAGTATCGGTCCTCCCTTCACTCGATGCTGCATGAGAAGGCTGGCGGGGGACTGGGGGCAGTCACATGGGAAGTCAGCCGGGGTCGCGGCGTGCATATTCACTGGCAATTCCTGCCTGTGCAGTCGGACCTCATTCACCGCGGTCTGGTTGAGGCTGCGTTCAAGGTAGAAGCCGAAAATCTAGAGTACCCAAAGGTCGAGAAGCGGGAGTCAGGCTGCGAGGAGGACGGCGACTATTTTCGCGTATGGATCTGGGCTCCAAAGCAGTCCTCCGATGGGGAGGCCGTCAACGATGCAGGTACGGAGACGACGTTAGTTCTGCCGCTTAACGACAGGTTCCGATTCGACGTCCAGTTCGGCCGGACGGTGATGGCGAAACTGCTTGAGCTGGAGGACCGGGTGAACTGGCGAGATGCGTCGCAATCGCAGGAGGAAGAGATGGCAGACGCAGACGCCTTCAAGAAGTCGTTTGAGAAGTTTGATTTCTCTCTTGCTGATAGTTGAATCTAGAAGATGTTCACTAAGCAGAGAAAGACACCTTTTAATATCTTATGCAATATACCCAACTTCACCCAACTTCTAGCATCACCTCTTATTCGCGATGTTTTCAAAGACGTCCCTAGCTATTTGAATATTCACAGGGACGTATAACCACGGTTGGCCAGAAAGAAAGATGGAAAAGTCTGGGTAGTGGTTTGACTTAGGCAGGCCCATGGGAGCAACAGGCAACTTCGACGTCATGTACATCTCTCTCTCCGTCTCGCTTCCATATCTCGACTTTTCTCTCACCAACAACTTTTCTTCGTTTTACGTCTATCAAGCAAGTCCTAAGCCAAAGACAAGCTGGAATCTTCCTTTTATCAGTTATATATTCACTGTTGCCATGCCTCACACTATGCGCGGTTTCCCTAGCTTCTCCTCTCGTGCTTCCAGCAAACGGCAAAGTTTTCTTCGCTTTAAAAAACGTAAGGTTCGAATGCAGCCTAATAAATCATCCAGCAGCTCATCGGCAGACTGTGAGACTACTGCTCTAGGGTGCGCAGAAGCCAGCCTCAACGCCCTTTTCGCCGCGACGACCCTCACGCGAGTCCCATCTAAAGGGTTAGATAGCGACAAGATCAAGGCAACGACAAAGAAGAAGAAGAAAAAGGACAACCCTGGTGAAATCCTGTTGGTTGCTTCTACTGCCAGCAAGGTAGTCTCTGGTACTGTCGATATGGATGCGAAGGCGGAAAAGCTCTCGCAGATGCATCCATCAGCCCGGAATGAATATGCTGCCCTACGCAAGGAGCACCCGAAACTGCCAGAGGAACCGGATCTGCGTGCTGGAATTTTGCTTCTTGTGACGGAGTCCAGCGGAGAAGTGAAGATCGGGAAATGCGATGGAGAGCCGGGGTGTGAGCCAGCCTCGAGGATCGGGAGTTTGAAGCGAAAGAAGAAATCTGACTTGTAGACACTATTGATATTACCTGCTTCTCCGTTCGTTATGACGCTTTTTCTCTTCGTTTAGAAGGCCGGTGGAGGAGTTTCGAGACGTTCTTTGTTCATTGTTTCATCCATTCGCTAATATTATTCCGATTCAAAAATTAACCCTTACCTCTATTTCCCTCAGTAGCATATTTCTTTTCTTGCAGGTGAGGATACGTCTCCAGGCTGTACAAATAGCATTGTTGCCAGCAGAGGCATGTCTGCAGCACGATAACAGATATATATGTGTTCCTACGTATAACATGTCCAAGGCTGCATACAAGATGCAAGCCCATAATTGCTTATTCTTCCGCTCTTCGCGTATCCGCGAGACAGCGAGGAGCCCGGCGGCCCAAACGCTGCATTCACCGGTTCCAGCTGCGGTATTTCTTTTCTCTGGCAGACGAGTTGAACAGTTGACCGGCCAAAGGCATAAGGAATGGCCGGCTAACCGTCTCCGGCTGCAAAAGTTCGAGCATCAGACGTCAAAAACCTCGAGCTTCGAGGTGCGGCCGAATGATGGACGCTGGCAGGATGGAGACCTTGCTGTCGATCGCACAGGAGAAGCCGTTATTGAGCGCTCGTTATTGTTCTCTCTCCGCCATCCCCCATGCAGGGAATCCCCAGACGGCGCAGTCCTTGTGCTCTGACTGGTGCTGCGTTGTATACTTATATACCTCTTGTCTGCCGAGGGCCTTGCCGTTGCCGTTGCCGGCCTGCATTCCCGCGGACTGGAGAAAGCTGGCGAAGCTGGCGAGGGCTGGAAGGATGTTCTTTTGTTCGACGCAGGACGAGCAGGGATAGGGGCTATGGGAGCAGGCAGATCGAAAGTTGCAAGCAGCAAACCAGAAACCAGGTCGAGCGTTGGTTTCGGGCCAGCGGGTCATGGCTGGCCGCTAATGCTTATAAACCGCTCTTCTATATATATATATATATATATATAGTTATCGGGTCTTGCTGGTGGTTGTTTACTCGGTATGCATTGCTCGAGATGCGTGAGAGTCCCTCTATACCATACCTACATCGGCCGACATGAGCTACCAGGAACGCAAGGACTGGATGGTCCAGGTCGAGACTGCGATCCCTTCACCCAGTACAGCAGAACTGGCAGCAAGAGATGCAGCAGATGCTGAGAGAGAGACATATCCCGAGGGCGGGCTCAAGGCATGGCTCAACCTGCTGGGGGCATTCTGTGCCATGGCCTGCACATTTGGCTGGATCAGCACATTCGGGTTCGTCTATCATTTCTGAAATAGTTATATTGGATTTAGCATGACGCTGACAGTGTATAGCGTCTTTCAGGCATACTACTATACGCATCTGCTCAAGGAAAACACCCATTCTCAGATTGCATGGATAGGCGGGCTGCAGGCCTTCTTCATCTGCACCACCGGCCTTATATCAGGGCCATTGGTGGATAGATATGGCCTCAAAGTCAGTATGCTCCTCTCAATTCGATATGGCAGACTAAAGATTTGTATAGCCGATTCTGGTCCCGTTCTCCCTTCTGGCACTGCTGTCAGTGATGCTCACCTCCATCTGTCGCGAGTACTACCAATTCATTCTCACCCAGGGCGTACTGGGCGGTTTCAGCGTTGGCATGCTCTACACTCCATCAATTTCCATCATGGGCCACTACTTTCACCGCCGCCGTGACCTGGCCATCGCCATAGCCTCTGCCGGATCCCCGTTGGGCGGCGTTGTCTTCCCCATTGCCCTGCTCCGGATGCTAGAGCATTCCCGTATTGGCTTTGGCTGGGCTGTGCGGGGTGTAGGAGTTATATTCCTTTTCTTCCTGTGCATTGCCTGCGCGACATTGACGCCTCGTGTTGCTCCGCGGAGAGGGCCACATTTCCTGTCTGCTGCCTTCAAGGATCCCGTCTACGTATCCCAGCTCATAGGCTACTGTTTGATATTCTGGGGCATATATACCCCCTTCTTTTTCCTACCGTCCTTTGCTATACGAGCGGGTGTCAGTGTTGATTGGGCGTTTTATATCCTTCCGATATACAACACCGGCTCATTCGTGGGGCGCATCGTCTGTGGACGGCTGACCACGATATGCGGCAGGTTCAATACCCTGCTGGCTGCAATCCTGGTCTCTGCCATTCTCATGTTCTGCTGGCTTGCTGCCACCACTCTTGGAGGCATCATCGTGTTTGCCGTGTTGTTTGGGTTTTCATCAGGAGCCATCATCGGTCTCTTCCCCGCAGCCGTGGCCGTTACCGCTCCCAAGGCAAACCAGATCGGAACATATCTGGGTATGACAATGGGCGTACTGGGGTTTTTCTGTCTCACAAGCTCGCCGATGATGGGCGCCATCGTGACGAGGTGCGGAGGCCGGTACACTGAGGCAATCGTCTTTAGTGCCGCCCTTATCGTCGTGGGCGGCGGGATGATTGTCTTTGCCAGGGTAAAGCATTCGGGCTGGAAACTGATTGCTTGAGTTTGTTATTAGTTAGGCGTTTGCTGGAGACTTATTGCTCGAGTCAAGTTCTTTTTGGGCATGTCCGGTTTTATAGGGTAAATATGTTCTTTCATCGCAGGTGCATGGCATGGAGCATATAGGAGAAAATTGTTTATAGACTGCTTGGTTGTGGTGTGCGTCAGTTCCAGGTGAGGGTGCATTATAATACCTGGGTGAAAGAGAATAGAGCCATATTAGATTATCATCAATATCACATATAGACTAAGGCATCCAACCCGCCCGCCAGCCTCCAATGCGCCAGTTCAAGTCATTAGTCGTCCGTCCCTCCGGATGACATGAAGTAGATGAGAAGAAGAGAAGAAGAGAAAAGATGAAGAAGAGAAAAGATGAAGAGAAGAAAAGGTGAAAGAAGAGAAGAAAGGTGAAAGAAGAGAAGAAGATACCAAGAAAGACAGCATGATAGCATGTCGATGAAGACAAAAGGCAGAAGATATACACCCAAATCCAGTTCCGATCCAAAAACATTCATACATCGAATACCGGCCGTAGCCATGCATGCCGTACCATGCCATAACCATAATGTAAGCGTTAAAAGACTCGAAACGACGAAACTATACATCCCTCCACGAATTTTCCACGGGTCGTCTGCCGGCCATCAGCAGGCTGGGGGCACGCGGACCCTGCCCCTGCACCTGCCCCTGCCCCTGCTCCTCGCCCTGTGTCTGGTCAGTCGCCGACCAAGGCGGTGGCGGTGTGGCTGTCGACGGGGAGTAAGCGGTATACGACCTCTGTGGTTGTTGGGGGTGCTGTTGCGGCGACTGGGCCGGGGAATATGGTCTGGTCGGATATGGCAGACCGCTGTGGTCGGGGCTGTATGCATGGACAGGCGATATCTGGGGTCCCGGCGAGGGAGTGGCTCGTGTCCGCTGGGCCGGGGAGCGGGTGAAGCTCCTTGTGTTTGCGTAGCCGTATACGTCACCGCCTGGACCGCCGATGGTGGACGGGGACTGCGTCTGATACCTTGATGGATAGATCTGGCCGGTAGTCTGGGGATCCATATAAGTGCTTCCGTGGCCTTGTCCGTAGGCTGGTCCGTAGCCTGGAGAGTGTGCGATGCCAATTGCGCTGGCGTTGGGGGAGATGGAGGGATCCGTCCCTCTGTATCCCGTCATTCCTGTTGACTGGTGGCTGTTGTGGTTGCTGCCGTTGTTGTTGGTTTTCGGGTAGAGAGGAGAGGCAGGCTGTGGAGGCACATGGTAATAGCCTGAGCCACGCCCGGCACCGTCGTCGACGACACTATGGCCCGTCACCGGGTTAAGATGCGACATCTCCATCTCGTCGTCGCGGCGGGACGTATCCTCGACTCGACGGGTGGTAGAATCCTGCCAGGTCGGCATGTTGGGCAGGGTGTCCTCGTTCATCCTGGTGGCTGGCACCGTAGGCTCCGGACGAGAGCCCAGGTTGTCGAACTGCGCATAGGTGGCTGGCTGCTGGTATACTGGCGGTGCTGGACGTTGGTAACCCGCATTGGGAGACTGATAGTGCGCCGGCGGTTCATCAGCGAACTTCGACCGTCCACCGCCGCCGTAAGATGGACCGCTCTTGTGAGAGGACGAGGGACAGCAGCATGAGCAGCATCCCTTGCAGCATGTGTAGCCGCAGCAGATGCACCCGACGAGACACCAGACGACGCTGAGCAGGATGATGCCGCCGATGGCGATGCCGATGATTGCAGGCCACCTAACAGAGTTAGTAAATAATTTATCTATATATATATATATATATATATATATATCTAATTCTCTATATCAGGGAGATACGAACTTGCAGTATGCCTTGGCCATGCACTTGTCCCAGCTGGAGAATGTGTCCTTGACATCGCCCGTTATCCCCCGCGGCTGGAACTGATGCCACGGCGTAAACTCGAGGGGATCCATCATGAACGAGGGCGTAGAGAGTGTTCTTATGTAGCGAGTCTCTTATCTGAGCGATTGGCGTTGAGCCGCAGTATAGGACGACAGGACCGGCGCATGAGCTATCACCAGAGTGAACGTCGAGCAGGAATCAGCAGCAGACGAGTAGAAGAAGTCGAAGCAAAGAGAAGTCGAATATAGATGAAGAGAGGAGAAACGAAGTAGAAGCGAGGAGATGTAGAGTCGAAGAGATGAAGGAGGGTCTTATCCTGGCGAGGCTGGATAGCGATAAGTCAAGTCGCACAGTCGAGTCCGGACGACCACGACCGAAAGACCAGGACAGCGAGAGAAGCGAGAGAAGAACGAAGAACGAGCGACGACCGACGAGCGACGATATCGAGCGATATCGATATCTAGAGGCCGGAGGTTTCGTCGTCGACGGCTTCGAGTTTTCACTTTCACTTACGCATGCGCTAGCGGGAGGAGTTTTTTCCGCTTGATGGACCGGACTCTCGTCTATATACTCTATTCCATGCGCCACGACATGGATGGTACATGGATGTTACATGTGTATACTGCTACGGACATATGCTAAACGGACTGGGGATGGCATTAGAGTATTATTGATATCTTATACAGTGAGACGAGACAAGAGAAGGCATAAGCATAACAGTACGGAGTACAAGCGTGAAAGAACATTTTATGGGTATCACATCAGCTTCCCGCTCACGCCTTGTGGCCGTATGGCTGTCCTCCATAGGCGTTGGGAGGCTGCTGCAGCTCGACGCCGGTCTGCTGGGGTGCGTAGTAGTCCTGCGCCGTACCGTACTGGGGCGGAGGGCTGGCAACGCCGCCTTGCTGTGGAGGATACTGCTGTGGAGGGTACTGTTGAGGATGCTGCTGGGGGTACTGCTGAGGGTACTGCTGGGGGTTCGGCGAAGGATACTGCTGCTGGCCCTGGCCCGGCGGCGGCTGGAACTGCTGGGGATGGCCCTGGGGTCCCGCGCCCGCCCATCCTGTTCCCCTGAACGGCTGCAGGCCTCGACGACGGCGGCGGCGGGCAGATATGCATCTTCTCCTCGGTTAGTATGTACAGAGTTTATAGGATAGAGGAATGGAGATAGACGTACGCGCAGATGAGGAAGAGGAAGAATGCGCCGACGATGATGACGGCGAGGACTACCCAGCGACCCCAGCGTTCCCAGGGCGTGGAGTAGTAGTAGCCGTTGCCATAGGAGCTGTGTCTTGTTAGTTTATGACATGACCGTGGAAGGGAGGCGAATAACATACTAGTATCTCTCTGCGATGGCGCCCATGCTGATGCCGCGTATCGTACAGTGGATGTACGAGTGAGATCGGACAGTAAGATGATGTGATGTGATGAGATGATAGTGATGAGATGATATCGTTGTATCGTTGTATCGTGTATATCGTGTAAATATCAGAGATCGTTCTTCGTTCTTCGTATAAGAGAAATATGGACGACTTGGCAGGTCACGTGGAGGATGTGGATGAGAGAGATGTAAGAGATATAAGAGAGGATAATATATAAGATATATATATATATATATATATATATAGAAGAGAGAAGAGGTAGAGAGATAGAGAGAGATAGAGAGAGATAGAGAGAGATAGAGAGAGATAGAGAGAGATAGAGAGAGATAGAGAGAGATAGAGATAGAGATAGAGACAGAGAGATGAGGCTCAGCCTCTCGGAGACGGAGCTTTATCCAGCGATGCGGCGAGGATGACGAGACTGAGGCTGTGCCCTTGATGTTGGGATATCCATGTACTATCTCAGTTAACCTGGATTCAGTATGATGCTCTACTCTATCTAATCTGCATCTAATCTGCATCTACTTTTACTCATCTAATCTACTTCTACTTGTATAAGCTAAGCAGACGTGGTTGGCTGGTGAATATGCAAGGCCAACGCATCAACATGTAAGACAAGGAGCTGGCGTATAAAGGGAGGCCCTACAGCGCGGAAGAACTACGCTCTCTATCGCCAGCTGCTCACTACAGTCACGCATTGCTCGAGTGAATCGATATTCGGATGTTACGGAGTACAAACGACCGACATGCGGTTCCGAAATAGATATTAAAGAGAGGAAGATGGCTCACTCTAAGACCTCACGTCGCTCATAAAACAGGAACAGAAGCAGACAGACAGAGAATACAACGACGGATCACCGATTCGACCTCGCGATGAGCCATCTCAGCACGGCGTCCAGGTTCGTCTCCTCCTTCGCGCTGATGCCGTAGCAGCTCACCTCCCGCTTCGTTATGCTCTTCAGCTCCATGGCGTCGATCAGCTCGTCCACCGAGAGCACGTCTGGCAGGTCGGACTTGTTGCCCAGCACCAGCAGCGGGATCCCTTCCAGCGTCGGCTTGCTCACCAGGTCGCGCAGCTCGTCCGTCGACGCCGTCAGAGACTGTCTATCCGCCGCATCCACGATGTATCTACACCAGTCAGTCTTGCACATACGCTCAAAGACCCAAGATCAGACTCACACGATGGCGTTGACGCCGCGACAGTATCGCTCCCACATGGGCCGGAATCGAGGCTGGCCGCCGAGGTCCCAGCTGCTCGGTCTGCGTTAGCCACCATAACCACGCCGGGTAGCCTTGCATCAGCACTCACCATTTCAGCGTTACATGGCCCTTCTGCACCCGTTTGGTGTTGAAGCCGATGGTGGGTATCGAGCTGCGAATCGAACCGTGTTAGCTAGAAGGGAAGAAAAAAAAAAGGAAAACCCACGATAGTCGCCACCCGCAAAAAAAACATACTCAACCGTGAATTCTCCGCCCTGCAACGAAGGAACAAGTCAGCGCCGTGCTACATCTTGCGTCGAGGCCGTCTTTAGCTTACCGCCAGCACCCGCAGAAGAGACGACTTGCCGGCATTCTGCAAGCCGACCATCGTCACATCCATCTCCGTCGCCCTGTTACCCGGCGGTCAGCCACACGTACAAAGACACACGAAACCACGAACCGCACACAACGGCCGCCGCTCGACCGCGAACTCGCTCTCGCTCCAACGTACCAGAACATCCTCAGCAGCCAATCATAGATACTCCTAAAGAAGCCCTGCATCGTGCTCTGCCCTCCGACGTCCTGCCAACTGCCGTGCCAACTGCCAACTGCAACCGGTGCACCGTGATGCGAGCGTGCTCTAGCCGAGGTCTGCAGCGGGAATATCAGAACAAGTAGACCCGTAGCGGCCGTTCGCGAGACAAGCGTCTATGCTGATATGCTGATGTTGATATAATATGCTGATGTCGATGTGATGTGATGCTGATGCTGATATATTGATCTGTGATGGACCAGATCTACTTCACAACCAGCGGTCTTGGCCTGTTGAGCGGCGCTAGTCGAGCGCTTTCAGTATAAGTTACCAGTCGTAGAGCGTAGATGTAGTATCTAGTATCGTGTAGCTGGCAAGAGCTGGCAAGAGCTGGGATTGGTTCAGGACCAGAAAGCTGAGCTGGATATCCCAAGGAGCAGAAGGTAAGTTCCGATGATGGGAAAGACGACGAGAAAGAAGCAAAGAGAAGAAAGCCTCCAGAGACGAGCGAGAGAGGGAGAAAAAGAAAAGAGAAGTCCCAAATAAGAGATGGCAGCGATGAGATATAGATGGAGAAAAAGAAACGGACAGACAGGCTGCGAAGGCCGTGATGTGACGAGAACTATCACACTCGCTAGATCAGCTCCGTCAGTACTCCGTAGAGCAGACAAGAAGACAAGAAGAAGAGTATACGAGCTGACTGTCGGGCCGTTTGACTGTCCAACGTCTCGAGTATGTACAGAGTCTGGGAGAAGCCTGCGACTTATGAGGTAATAGGTGACCAATAAATATAGCAACTAGTGAACGGCTTATTTGTTGCAGGGGACGAACCTTTGACCTTTGGTACGCCGCTCGTCCGCCCAACCACGTCTACAGATGTCTATTCCGATGTAAAGTGTTCTTGTATAGACAGATGAGTGCCAGCTCTGGCAGCGTCGCGATGCTGCAGCAGATATACGGCCTGCTCGTTCCTAGCGAATCATATACCCAGATCCTTGTCCTTTGACGAGGCTCCGGTCCAGGCTCGTTTCAGGGCGTGGTACAAGGAGGCTGGCTTACAGATATATATATGTGTGTGCCTGTATACGTATATGTGAATAGGGCTATTGCGTTGCATCGCATTGCATCCTGCGTCCGGGGATGGCATCTCGGCGGCCATGCTGTAAGACCGTTAATCTTCGTCCACCGAGTACTCGTTATATATTTATCTCTATGCGAGTTTTATACATGGTCGACCTAACCCCAATGCTAAACAGCCACGTTATATAGGACTAGTCGGTATGCTCAGAGGTGGCATGCTCAGAGGTAGCTGCCTTGACGCCGTGTTTGGCCATGAGGAGGCCATGAGCTAGCTTCGATAGCTTTCCGACGGTTCCTGCCTTTGAAATCTCCATCAAGCTGATCTCTAGCCTAAGATTACGGCGTACCCAGCCCTTGATCTCGATGGCCATGAGTGAGTCGACAGGAAAGTTCGACATCTGCTCGTCATCTAGATCTTGTGCATGCGCCATATTCTGCATAAGCCTACGCCCCAGCGCGCCTCGGATAGTACTTTCTGCCTCTGGGGTGTTCGGGTAGGCTGCATTCTGTTGTATCTTTCCGAGCATAATCTTGATCTCATCAATTTCACCCGGCTCATGTCCAACGCCTTCCAATTCTAGGTTTGAGTAGAGCGTGAATCGGGCATCTCTGGCCCATAGAGCGCGGACTCCAGGAGCAGAGAGTGGCTTCGTGTTTCCCAGCCCGATGATGCATGAGCTAGAAGTCATATCGTCAGGCGAATAGGCTGTGTGTGATTGACGTATCGCGAGCTGTAGCCCTTCTATCAGCTCCTTCTCGCTGACTAGACGCAGCGAGGCGGACTGGGCATTCTGCAGCAGGCTGCTGTTCTGGCTCACCATACCGACATCCTCCACTACACCTAGATCAAGGATGGCAGATGGCAAACCGAGCTGACGACGATATTGCGTGAAGCTGCCAAGGAAGGTATTCGCCGCGGCATAGTTGGCCTGGCCGACGTTTCCGCAAATGCCAGAGACAGAGCCGAAGACTACGAAAAAGTCAAGCTTTTTGTCCCGTGAAGCATCATGCAGATTCCAAGTTCCCTGGACCTTGGATTCAAGGCAGGACGACCATTCATCATGCGTCATCTTTTCAAAGGTGCGATCCTAGAATAATAGGTAACGGATTAGCGTGACCAAGGACATACAGCTTTACCGGAGACAAAAGAATTTACCTTCAAAACAGTGGACAATTGAATAATACCAACGAGGCGCTTGGGGCATTTTGAGATGGCAGACTTTACGTCCGCCATATCTGCCACATTGCCTGCTACGCAGGTCGCAGAGCAGCCTTGGTCTTCAAGCTCCCGCAGGAACGCCTGGTCTTTTGCAGATTTCCCAGCAGAACGTGACAAGTATACAATATGACGGGCACCATTTTCCGCCATCCAAGATGACACCGAGCGTCCTAGCCCGCCTAGCCCGCCAACTAGGAGGTATGAGGCATTTGGTGAGAATGTGATTACGGATGGGCCATCGGCGCGCAGTAAATCTACTGGGTCCTGAGGCATCCTGATTAAGATCTTACCTATGTGAACCCCTTGTTGCATATATCGGAAGGCATCCACGACCTTGGTAGCGTCATAGACTTTGATTGGTCGAATTGGCTGACTTTTGCCCTCGTTGAACCACTGTATGAATTGCTCGGTCGCCCTATGAGAATGTTAGAGATGTCATGGGAGGTGCCTAGTCGGAGTATACACTTACACCTTGCGCAAGTAATGTTTCGCCGTACCATATTGTGTTAGGTCGAAGCCGATGTACTGGCGATTATCTATAAAGGGTGCCATGTTGAGTTGCCCGTTACTTATAAAGTCACGCTTCCCAAGTTCAACCATCTTGCCAAACGGTGCAACACAGTCCCACGAAGCGTGAAGCAATTTTCCTGCAAGTGAGTTCAACACGACGTCAACACCCCGGCCATTGGTCTCGCGCATAATACCAGGCAGGAAACCAGCGTTTCTAGAGTTGAATATGCGATGACGCGGAATTCCGAACTGATCGGTGAGATACTTGACTTTTTCGTCATTACCGACAGTGGCGAATATCTAGATGCATCAAATTTAGTATTTGTTAGAAATTGATACCATGGCCCCTAACAAAAGTCCTCGAAGACTCATGATAGGGACCCCCCGTAGAGCAGAAGAAATAAGATGTGTACCTTTGCGCCCAAGGCTTCACAAATGCGGATTGCTGCCAGGCCAACCCCCCCGCAGGCCGAGTGTATTAACACTGACTGTATGCAAATTAGCATGTGCATAGCTGCAACATTGATAATCACTTACCTCGCCTTCCCTAACTCGCGCGAGATGAATTAGGCAGATGAGGGATGTAAAATAGCCACATAGCATCGTTGCTGCGTCTTCTAATGTAAAGTCATCGGGAATCTTAATAACCATGTGTGAAGGTAGAACGGCGCGAGTACGGAAAGCACCTGTAGAGATGACCGCAACTTTGTCGCCTGGTTTATAGTCAAGGCCTGGTGCCACCCGGCAAACGATACCACTGCCTTCTATACCAAATTCATCAGGGTCACCATATAGGCCCATTGCAACCATTATATCCTATCAGACCTGTTAGTCTAGTACATAATAGGGGGTAACAGTGAGCAGTACCCTGAAGTTCAACCCAATATATCGCATTTCAACCTCAACGTGGTCGCTTTCTAATGGCCCTTCCTCAAACCGGGCCCACTGGAGGGTATTTATTGACCCGCGTGACCCAATTTCTAGTTTTATCGGTGCCTCAAGTAATGCTTGGTCAGACTCCTGGATTTGAGGCAATTGCCAGTGGCACCGGCCAATATTTATAGTACCGTGATAGAAGCTGAATTCGTACTCCGGTTCGACATTGGGCAACTGCCTCGACCACTCGAGCTTTTCGAGGACCAGTATAAGTGCATTGGCTGCCGCAGTATCAAAGACATCGGTTTCAAAGGTAGAGATGTCGAGAGCCATTTCATGCCTGAGCGTTCGAGCGAGTCCAAATATCAAACTGAAACGGGGATCGATGCAGGCGAGCTGGCTTCTGCTTGTTACCCATATCATTTTGCTCTTGCTTATCTTCGTTAGGAATGCATGGAGGGCTGCATATTTCTGCGCGGGCATGGCGTGGAGATAGGGCCCATCCATATCTAAAAGAGAAACTATGAGCTGATCAACAGGAGGGTCTTCATTCAATGTACCCCAGTTCACTCTATACCCCCGAGAAACGAGGCTAGATTCAATTTCTTTGGCCCACGGGCCACGGACTTCGCCTGCCAAAAGGAAAACGTCTGTCTTATTATTTGGCACTTGAGCCATTTTAGACAGTATGGTGAAAGTGGTTGAGTTGGATGGTTCTAAGTCGTAACACATTACCTCATTTCCGACAAACCCGGCAGCAATGAGCTCCTGGTTCCATCTCTCAGGGGATACGTATGGATGTTCAAGTCTACCATCTTCATCCCCCACCCACCAGTCAGGCAATATACCCTGTCTTCTTGTTAGTGATGTATATTACAAACAAGGAATTTATACGTGCCATTATGTAGTTCATGTATAATGCCCCTATAGATGTGTTAGCACATATACCATGGCGCGAGAATCTAGTGGAGGTTCCGTACGTGGATGCAACTCATGGAGTAAAAATCGGCCATTATCGGCGAGCAAATGACCTATGTTTCGAAGAGCCTCCTCCAGCCGAGGTGTAGAATGCAAAACATTTGAAGCAATAATCAAGTCAAAGCTATGCGGTTCGAAACCCTGTTCCTTTGGATCTTTAGAAATATCTAGGACTTTGTATTCCGTGCATTGAGGGAACATCTTTTGTGCAGCCGTTACCATGCTTTCGGAAGCATCGGTAAAAGTGTATTGCGAGTATAAGTGTAGCAGCGCACCTTCGGGAGACTTTAAGTGTTGCAATACCACCCGCGTCGCACTTCCTGTTCCTGCACTAATTTCTAGTACCCGCATGGCTGGGTTGGAATGGCCAAGGAGCCTCAGAAAATGACTCCAGTCACACTGTGATTGAAGGACAGGCCAATATTTCTCCATGCAATCAATAGCCCGATCTGCCACACTCTTTCCGCAGGCTATCTCCTGACAGTGATCGTAGATGTGGCGCATACATTCGAATGGAACGGAAGACCCATCTTTCTCATCGTCGTACCGTGAAGAGATGGCGCTTGTGAGGAGTTGGCGAGCCTCCGAATTCATCTGGACCCAATCTTGCATCTTAGAAGATAAAGTATCTAGACTTTGGTGGAGTCTCGATGCCTCGACCGTGATCCAATTTTTCCACTTGACTAGAGATGGGGCCGTAGGAGTGATACAGGCCAATCGATCCGCAGTTTCCAGGATGTAAATAAGGCTTACTTGTCTGACATCCCTAGCCATTTTGTAGTAGCGTTCCTCCACTGTTGGTGTGGGAAGCAATGTAGGGGGAGATACCATATCAATATCGGGTGCCCACCGTATCTGCGAACCCAGGGGAACATTAGAGGCTTCTGTATTCCCCTGATTGTCGACTGGAAATCCGAAAATATCCTTGAGAGATAGAACCAGCTCATCATCAGCCATCACTATGGCTTGCCCGGCCCGGCCTGCCCCAAATCCGCCCTGAGGGATACAGGCTTCGATTTTGAGCTGCGGTGCACTCCCCCGAACATATATCTCTCCAATTATTGTAGGGACAATGAGTCCAAGACGGCGCGCAAAGCCGCGAGCCTGAGCAATTGGAAATAATTGAAGAACGTGATCCATGGTTGCAGGGTGAAGGTTGTACCTGCTTTCGAACCGGTCTTGAAAGTCGAGCACAGTTCCGGAGGCTTTGCATTCAGTCGGATGCACATTTATATCTTGAAAACGCCGGAAATGAGGCCCGTAACTAAACCCTTGTCGATCTACAAGTTTGTAGCAGGTATCCACGTCAAGAACTCGTGTCTGGTCTTTGATTTTATATCCCTTGGGTGGGTTTTCAGAACCAGCCCTCACTTGTCCCTGACAATGTTTCGTCCAGCCAGATCCATCATGTGCCATTATGGTGAACGAATACCATTCCGAGTCAACCATATCCGTTATCTTCACCGGCCTAAAAGCGGTGATAATTTCTGCCTCGTTTTTCAATAATAGCGGGTTTTTGATGGCAAAATTCTTGATCGTGTATCCATCCGCACCAGAATCGAGTTGACAAATGGCCTCCCCTGCCATCGCGACATATCCAGTAGCGGGGAAAATAATATTTCCTTGAAGGGCATGGTCAGTGAGCCACGGCACATCGTCCAAGCGCAAGACGTTTCTCCATGATGGCTCTAGATCCGAGCTTTCAACTACCCGTGCACCCAGTAGCTCATGGTGAGGATGACGGCTGAACCTCCAATCGTGAGTTAACCTACTGGCATGCCAATACTTTGCACCGTGCTGCCAGGGATAAGGGGGGATATTGCTTAAGGTTTCCCCTACACCGTTTATTTTCTTGAGGTCGATAGAAACGCCGTTGATGTGTGCAACTCCTAGAGTAGACAGAAGTTGAGTCTGAGAATTTTCGTCATTACGATTAAGCGTGGGTATATAAATCGGGGCTGATTTAAGGCCTGCACCTTGAAAGATTTGCCTGAGAGGCCCGGAGAGTGCACCGTGTGGTCCGACTTCTAAGAAGGCTTTTCTCTGTGGGCTTTGAAGAATCTTTTGAACAGTGGTGGAAAAAAGTACTGGTGATTCTAGATTATTCCGCCAATACGCAGCATCGAGCCTGGGGGGGTTTGTGATTGTCGTAGAGGTAACTGTGGAGAAGAGAGGTAGCATACGCTCATTATATTCGACGAACTGAGTGATGCGTGATTCGTACAAGGGCCCTAGCTCTTGCATATGGTCTAATATAATTAGTCGAAGCATCCAAAATCAGGATACAGTCACTTACGAGAATGGTAAGCAACGGACACGCGGAGCCGCCTGCATAAGACATCCGGAAGTTCATTCTTGATTGTTCCCACAACCTTATCAACCTTGTCCGCATCTCCTGATAGTGTCACACTACCGGGGCTGTTTTCGCAGGAAACAACTACGCCATCCACCAGGTACTGCGTGGCTTTATCCTTTCCGAGACCGACTGCCGCCATAGCCCCATTTTTCTTCAGCTCCTTTGCGACCATGCCTCGATAATAGGCGATAATGATAGCTGACCTTGCGGTTATGGCACCAGATGCATAGGCAGCCGCAATTTCTCCACTGGAATGGCCAACCAAAGATGACGGCTTGATACCCCATGTATAAAGGATATTAACAAGTGCAATCTGGAGAGCAGTGCAGAGCGGTTGAGAGAACTCTGCTTCATTGGCCTTGCTATCATCGCCAACCTTGGCAAGTTCCCCTAAGAGCCACGTTAATTATAGTAAGAGAGCGTTGCTTTCAGGTTCTTACCTTCTAGAGACCAATTAGGAGCATCAGGTAGACCTTGGAGTACCTTTTCCAGTGCCTGGATGTCTTTTCTAGCTTCTGGGAAAGCATGCATCAAGTCTTTCCCCATACCGACCCACTGAGCACCTTGGCCAGTGAATACAAAGACCAGTTCAGGAAATTCATCCTGACCATTCTGGAATGCGGTTGCACTAATTGGCTGACCTGGTTGTGCTATTGCGAAAGCCCGATGCGAGAGGTGTTCTCGCCTAACAGCAAGCGTATAAGCGAGGTCATGCAGCTTAGATGGATTTTCGTTGATGTATTGAGTCGCTATATTGACTCTCTCTCGTAGGTTCTCTGCGCTCCTTGCGGATACAACGAGAAGGTGCGAGCTGTTGTACTGCCCAACGCTGGACTTTGCTTCACTTTTACAAAATGAGGAAGCAGAATCCAAGATCGCATGCGAATTAGCTCCACCGATACCGAAACAATTCACGCTCACTCGCTTGCTACGGCCTTCTGGCCAAGGCATTGCATCCAATGGAACTTGAAGCTTACTCTCTTTGAACGGAATATTCGGGTTTGGAGACTGGAAAAATGTATTTGGCGGGATTGTATCGTGCTGAAGAGACATAATTCCCTTGATGACGCTGGTAATACCTGAGGCACCTTCTCCGTGGCCTAAATTGGGTTTTACCTGCGACTTGTTAGTCTAGCACCGTGTAGCGAGCATGGATGGAATATACTCACACTGCCAATTACTATCCCTTTCCCTTCAAACAGTTTGGCGACTACAGACGTTTCTGTAGTATCTCCCGCTACTGTCCCAGTTCCGTGGCATTCGAAGAACCCTGTCTGGCAGATATCATTGATTCCAGCTTTTTCGTAGGCTCTCCGCACAAGGGCCTCCTGGGATTCAGCTCCCGGAGTCGTTATAGTGGAGGTTTTCCCGTCGAAGTTGGTTGCAGTTGCACGTATTACACCCCTAATAGGGTCATTATCTCGAAGGGCATCAGCTAGAGTTTTGATATAAAGTGCGTTGATTCCTTCACCCCGCCCGTATCCATCGGCATCCTTATCAAAAGTCTTACATGCCCCGGATGGAGACAGGACATTGTTATCACACATTGTGGTCGTCATAGTAGGGGTAAATATCAAGTTCGTCCCTGCAACAATGGCCGCGCAACAGTCCCCCGCATAAAGTGCGTGGCAAGCTTCATGTAACCCGATTAATGATGATGAACAGCCAGCTTGTAAGGTCATGCTGCACTATAATGTTAATATACCAATTTGAATAGGAGAGATAAGCGGCGGTAGCCTACCTTGGACCACGAAAATCATACTCCCATGATAACCTGTTTGATAAAGCAAACTGCCCCGTTGCAAAAACATGATAACGGTTGGTATACTGAGGATCTTTACTGGCTAGGTCTAACCAATCTTCACCATAGACCCCGACGTAACAACCAATATTCTTGCCTTTCCAGTTGGTTTCACCTGCACTTTCCAGACATTCCCAGACGATCTCCATAAGCATACGCTGCTGCGGGTCCAGCTGTGCAGCCTCACTAGAACTGATAGAGAAGAATGGCGCATCAAAGCAGGCAATATCTTCTTCTAGGTAGTATCCATGTCGAGTTTTGAGGCAATGGGCCTTACTATCACTGTAGAAAGAATCCACTGTATAGCGGCTGCCAGGCACTTCACAAACCCCATTTTTCTTCTCCATCAAGAATTTCCATAGCTCGTCCGGCGATTTGACCCCGCCTGGCAGGCGCAAGGCCATGCCAACGATTGCAATCGGAGGACAGCCTCCATCGTCAATGTTTGTCTACAACATGGTTATCCTGGGTTATAAGCTTGTAAACGGAGTCTTTAACCTACATCTTTGTCATTTGTGAGAGTCTCATGGAAAGCTACGGTTGGGATCTCTTTTAGAGGATGTTCCTGTTGGTCTGGAATTGGCTGCAGCTGGGGCTCAACGGCCGCCACGTCCTCGCTTTGAATCACCATCGGATTGACTGTGGGTGTGTCTAGTATCAATTCAGGACGGGAGATGGAGAATTGATGAGGAGTTGCAAAGCGTGAATAATCCAGTCCTGATAATTTTGACCTTTACTATCAGCGTAAAGATAGTAATAAAAATTATTCGCGATACCTAGGTAGATGTGCCAAATCGACCTTGGGTCGCTCAGCATATATCGGAGAACTAACATCGCATGATCGTCCAGACTCAAGAAAAGGCGAGTTCTTAGTTCCGATATCCCTGGTCAATATTCAAATTTCGATTCCAACCGATTTCTCATTCGACGCTCATTTATCAGATTATGCAACCTGACTCGCGCGGCGTTGACAGCTGGGCCCATGGCGTTACTCTTGGGGATGGATGGCCCTCCATAACCCGCAATCTGGAGTATCAAAAAGCAAGCGGGCTGCATATTTAGGGGGGCGAACATATATCTTCATAGAGAGTTGGGCTTTGATCCAGTAGACCAGTCAGTTATGTATAGAGTGTAGTTAGTAGTTAGGGGCGGAAATTGAGTTGGCGAGGTTGAGATAATGTCGGCATCACGTGACTCTATACGGCCCCTTTCCCAGCTCATGTAGGGTTAGCCCTTTCCCACGTATATACGCAGTATATAGGGGTTCAAAATGGCCTAGATATCACCATCATCTATTTATGCATTTTGAGCTTCTAACTGTGTCGTTCCGGGTTATACAGCACGTTGTTGCTGTTCCGCTGTGTTTCGTAGAGACGCCACCTTATCGGTTGATTGGCCGCCTCTGAGAATATATCAACCCACAACGGAGGCAGGGCCTGAGCAGATCGCCTGGCTGCCTATAACAGGGGAACGATTAAGTTTATTATATTGTTAGAGAAGAATACTGCGTTTGTCTTTACTATAAAGGAGCTCAATGCTTTTCTCGATAAGTTTATTCAAGATGATAATCTACACTGAGCTGATACCAGAGAGAACCCTTGATCCGAATCTATCGACTCGTTTCTAGATATATCATTTTAAGGCTCCTCAACTTTTATCTCCCAGTCTGGTAGTTAACTTCAATCTTCGCCGCTTAGCGAGATGGACCTGGACATCTTGTGCTAAAATTCGGATCCGGTAGTAATATCTAGCGCTGGCTCAGCGTATACAGCTGGGATGGCTTCTCCCGGGTAATTTAAACCCCGTTAGTTATAAACACTAATAGGCCCAAGTAAGTCTATGTAGCGCGAGGAAACGAGCTTCCGTTGAGTATATATCTCGACCACCAAGGCAGTGGTGAATCAAAATGCCCTTAGGCGGTTCGAGATGCCGCCAGCCTTTCAATCTCCTTAAAGTCCCCTGACTCCTCACACATTCGTCGGAACCTAGCATCTTGCCCACGTCGTGAAAGTAAATCTCTGATCCGGCCTTCTTCAACCACTCTACCTTCATCCAGCACCACCACACGGTCGTAATCCGCGATGCTCAATATCCTGTGTGCAATGGTCAAAACCGTTGTACCCATATGAACGCTGGCGCGTAAACCCGACCGGATGGCAGCGTCAGTGGCATGATCAACAGAAGCAGTGGCTTCGTCTAGCACCAGTACCCGGGACCGACGTAATAGCCCTCGTGCAATACACAGGAGCTGGCGCTGGCCACGCGAGAGCGTCTCGGCAGGCCTGTCCAGGTCTGCAGAAGAGATATTGGATTCTGGGAACAAACGCACAGTGCGTAGAGCGTTTAGCAGGGCTTCGTCACTATAAATAGCCTCATCGCTATAGAGATGTTCGTCCTTTAGCGGCGCCAGATTATCACGAAGGCTGCCTGCGAAAAGCCATGGGTCCTGAGGGACAACTGTGACTGCGCGTCGTAGCTCATGAAGTGTAACTGAGGCTATATCCACCCCGTTGATCTCAATATAGCCGCTGCACGCCTCAATACCACGGATTAGTGCCATCGTAAGAGTACTCTTACCCGCACCCGTACGGCCAACAATCCCAACACGCTCGCTATGGTGGACTGTAAAATTGATATCTTGGAGAGCTGGCTCTAGCTCCGGTGCATACCGCGCCGTGTAGTTGTGGAAAACAATAGTCCCTTTTGATGGCCAGGCTGACGGGATAGGGTCGACGGCGGATTTAAGCGGACGGACCGGTTCCTGCTCTATCTTGGTATACTCTATAACGCGCTCCAGCGAGCTGAGGTTTTGCTGAATGATGGCATAAACCTGTACTAGCCACATGACATTTTCTGTAATCGAGGCAGCAAATGTGAGTACCAAACCAGCTGCCCCTGGAGAAACGGACTTGCGATCCCACAAGATGAAGACGCCGGTCAAAAACATAATCAGTGAGCTAAGTGTACCAACACGTAAAGATAACCATCCACTACTCGCGCTAAGTAGCAAGAATGGCCGTGTCTGACGATCAATGAGACGTTGACTCTCCTCGATGAAGGCTGCGGTATATGAATATGCGCGAATACTAACATAACCTGCCAGCGTCTCGCCAAACTGTTGGTATAGTGGTGACCGCTCAGTATTTTCAATACGCTTGAGATCGCGTGCTCCATGGATGTATATCATAATTACTAGCCAATAGGCTAGGAAGATGAAGATTGCCGCTATCATGAATCCAGGTAGAACAGTTCCGATGAAAATGACAACCATAGCTAATGAGGTAGCTAACTGGCACATACTGATTGAGAACTTGACTAGCAATTGATCCAGGACCTCGACGTCTTTAGACAACCGGTTAGTAATTTGGCCTAACGGGGTACTGTCAAAAAACGTAAATTTTGCATAGAGAATAGCGTCCAGGAGAGTCTTGTATATGCTACCAGACGCCTTAAGAGCACCAAAGAAGATACCCAGATCGCGTATAAAAGTAATCCCGGCATATCCAAGACAAATAATGCCATAGATCATAATATAGTAGCTAGCAGCAACAGTTGGGGCGGTGGGTCCCATTTTTTGGCGGCTATCATATTGAGAGGCCCATTCCTTGATCCAGAGATTGGTTCCTAGTGCAGCCAGTTGCTGTATTATAAATCCAACAAGAATAGGGACCCAGAAATTCCAGCCGCCCATGGCCACAAGATACGTTCGTACGACTGGCCAGCCCACCGCACCCTCAGGCCGGCTTTCTGTATAGCTGCGTTGACCATCGGGCTTCGTAGGGGTAGAAGGCTTAGGGGTTTCGTCATCAGCCGCCAGATCCCCTGACGCAGTATCCGCCGGGGTTGTGTTAGTTGCATGATCTTGGAGTATTTCGTTGTTTATTAGCCCCCTTGACACAAGCTCCTTCGCTGTCCCTTGCGCCTTCACTCGCCCAGCTTCCAACAAGACCACCCACTTACAATTAGGGACGGCTAATTGCGTATGATGCGTTGCTAGAATACAGGTACGCCCTCGCATAGAGAGTCCTGTAATCGCATGGCGGAAAATGTGGTTTGCTGTACGACTATCCAACGCGCTCAGGCAATCATCCAGAAGCATGTATCGGCAGGGGCTATAAAGGGCGCGAGCAAGGGCGACGCGTTGCTTCTGGCCGCCAGACAGACGGCTTCCATTCTCACCAGCCAAGGTATCGTCTCTATAGTCAAATAGAGCCAGGTCCGGTTGTAAATCGACTGCATGTAATACAGTCTCATATCGGGTGGAATCGAATGGTAGATCGAGAACAATATTAGCCCGGATACTACGGTTCATAATCCAGGGCTCCTGTGGACAGTATGCAGTAGCATTAGAGAGCGTATCCATGGAGAAGCTTTGCCTAGGGTAATCTGTATAATGAGCTGTAGGATAAGGGTGTAGCAGTCGACCGCCAACCAGATTCATCTCGCCGAGTAACGCCAGTAAAAGTGACGACTTTCCCGAGCCACTGGCGCCGCAGATAACATTTAGGCCGCCCGGTTGGAATTGGATATGTAATCTCCTCAATCGGAAGGGTTCAGTCGTTTGTACTAGTGGAATATCTTCCTCATCCTCATCATCGCTCTGCATATCTTTGTTGGTAAGGTTATTCGTTTGACCGGTCGTAGGCCACGTAAAAGTAGCGTCATCAAACCCAATCCGTAAGTCATGCGAGTCAGATAGCTGGCGGTATTTATTTGTCTCTTCCTCATCTAGGAACCGGCTAATTCGAATAAGGGAGATGTACGCCTGTATTAAAAAGGTGATAGAATCAGCGAGGCGATTAATGGGGATACGCAGAACTGCAAAGATTGCAAGAGCCGGGAAGGCAATTGCGGTCCCCAAGGGCTGACCCCAAACGATAGTATAGAAGAAGCAAGGCAAGATAGTGACGAGGAAGGGGAGCGTATGGAATAGGGTCATTGAGGCAGTCCACCAGATACAGCGGGTACGCATCCGTTGCATTTCTATACCACGACGTTGCAAGATGCGACTACGGAAGGGGGCCTCCCATGCACAAAACTTGATCGTATAGATATTATCCAGCAGCTCGTTACTGGCCTGAATTCTAGCATCACTGGCAGTTAGTACCTGGCCCTGTGTGGCCATAACCCCCCGGGAAACTAGGATGTTCAGCGGTACTAGTAGAATCATCGCCAGCACGCCCAGTATGCCGCTGATTCCCAATAGCCGGTAGAGCAGATATGTACCAAGTCCCATCTGCACAGGGAAGACGATCCAGATAAAGTACAAGCCTGAGCTCATACTACTAACAAGCTGCGCGTCTACTGACATTAGGTTGGTGATGGTGCCAGTGCTAGCGGAGTTCCCACTGGAGCCCTCATCCCCCTTCGCAGTGCTCTTGCGTAGAACTTTGGCATAAATCTCGCTAACTAAGACGATACGCATGCGCGCGTTCATCTGGCTGCCGGTCCAATTGCATTGGCACTCAGCGAGCGTTGCAAGCATCCCAGAGACCAAGAGTCCGCCAACGTATGTCCAGAGGCGGGAAAGGTTCGCGTCCCGAGAGTTGAGATCTTGGAGGATATAATGGATGAGCATCGGTGACACAAATACTGCAAGGCTATTCAAGGCTGCCCATAGGCCTTGCAGTAAGATCCTGTATTTGAATGCAGAAAAGATCCTCCATAGCAGAGACCACGACGGGCTGGTTTTGCGCTGGAACCAAGGAAGGACAACAGCAACGGAGTACTGTCGGTTAAGTGAACCCAGATCCGCGGGCTGTAGAGTCTTTCGGAATGCCGCCCATACCAGCTGGTCCATCCACGAGAATGTTAGGCTTGACAAGAGGCTAGCGAGTTCATCGCGGGACGGGGGGTTGCTCCCCCTATCGAGGGCGTGAGGCGGTATTCTGGGTACTAGGCAGTGTACCAAGCCAATGAAGGTAAATATAGAAAGGCGAGAGGCGGCGGCAACGATGTTGAAGCGATTGTGGCTTCGCTGGGACACATTCGTGTATGTTAAAAGGAGAGTATAGAGCCATTGCGCAGCGTAGAGGCAGATGGAATGCCATTTGAGGCCGAATTTAGCGGTATACACCCTTCCTACCAGCAGAGTGAGTATGTAGGCGGAAGATATAGTGGATGCAAATCCTAGCTGGTAGCCGTCGTCCTTTTCGCCGTGGAGGAATAGCAGCAGAGCAAGTACAAGATCGATAAGGAGGAGAAGTCCCTCTACAGCTGCTTGTAGGGGCGGGACGGTAGCTGTTTTTCGTAATGGGATCTCGGTCTCGTCGTCTTCTTCTCTGTCTCCAGCGGATGTAGAAGTGAACGGCGTATATTGGGGCCCATCTTCACGATTGCGGGATCGGAGATATAACGCAGCAAAAACCAAGAGCGATAGCAAACAGGAGACTAAGAGAGCTGGGTCAGCATGGCAGAGTAATCTGCTGCAAGCAAAAGCACCGCTGGCGGCGCACGGCAGAGAGAAGGCCATCGTTCAGGTGCTTATGAACGAGCTCGAAGCAACCTAGTTAAGCGACAGTGGTGCCCCTTTAAGTACATATGAAAATGAGCTCTCGGGGGGTATAACGAGGCCCTAGGCAGCAGTGTTTGGGACGATCGGTTGGGACCTGGCAAGGGCTGTTATAATTAGCAGCTCAATCATCTAGTCGTGCTACAAAGTCGATAGATACTCCAAGAAGCAGATTTCCCAGTCCTAAGTGAAGTATATAGTTGATATAAGTAGAAGATTGAGGAACAGAGCGGTTGACCAATTTACAATCTTACAATATTTGATTAATATGGCATCAGTTTGCCAAAACATAGGGAGAATTGTGTCCTTGAACCAACAGTTACTATTTATAATAATAAAAGTAAATTAGAAATAGAAATAGGCAGATAGATGATCAAAATCTCTCTCGCACTGCAACGCGAAGCAGGCACTTATATTCTTTCGTGTTGGCCCTATACATTTACAATGCCTTTGGGCTTGGGGCTACTCCTTATGAATTCAAACATATGCCCTGTTAAGCAGAGTCAGAGGTTGCCCCAACGCTAGCTGTCGCATTGTCAACTTGACCATAGATGCTGGCCATGAAAACCAGGATACAAAGCCAAGAGAGAGTAAGGATTCGCGGAATCTCAAGAACGGAGATAAATCCCCCGGCTAATGATTCTTGCTCTCTTATATCTGGCAGATAGAAGGGGAGAGATAGGCAAGGTCTCATAGTTGTACTCCATACTAAACGATGCTCAATCAGCCAATCTCTCAACCTTACTCTGCGCCGACCCTATCTGTTCACCCTACTGAGTAAATGTGCCGTTCGGAGAGATATACCCTGTATGGTGCGAGTCCTCGTATGAATCCTGAGAGGCGCATATTAATTTCAGGAGAGACAACAGCGGGTTCGGGCCTTTGTCAAGGGTCCATGAACACGCCTCCGAGATTAGCTGCATGAGGCAATCATATGAACGAGTATGAGGGGGCTTCCTATCCTCTGATTGGAAAGGGAATACGGGGTAATAGGATCTCGATGCTCGAGCGCAAGTATTCCCGAGGAGGAGAAGCAGTCCAGCTCGCCGGATCCGTGGCGAAACACTTCGTGCTCTGGGAGGCTGCCAAGGGCATGGCATGGGCATTATAATCGTATTGGAGTCCGGAGTAGGAAGACCAGGATCACAATACCGATCCTGCTATGCATGGCTGGCTGGCGACTCGCATGGGATGTGGCATCGCCCTTCTCCCCCGCATTAATCCTGGCTGTGGATGCCTCGGGAGGTGGTATACGCAGTTATCAGTTATGTTGGATATTAACGGACCATTGAACATGGTAAGGACAGTGTGCGGCTCGACAAGCAGCAAATGAGGCGATGAGATTAAATGTTGGTGATGGTCATCCTTGTTGCATCAACCCTCGACCACCGGGATTCAGGGGGCATACAGCTTGCATGTTGGGTTCTTGCTACATACTTCGTACATGCGTAAAGAGTGACGACCATTTCCTCGTCGAGGGAGGGAACCAGGGACAAGCAGCATACGAACGCAAGTTGAAACTATTCTGTTCCCTGTAGTTAGCATGCCAGTCAACGAGTTAACTAATAACTACTTTAGGTAGCTCCCTATGTAGCTATGTAGGCGGCGTTCGGCATACGGAGAATGTATGGCTAACAGACAAAGATTTTATCCTAAGGAACGGATATAGTAAGGATCTCGAAAGAGTTATCTATTACTAGTAATACATCCCTCCTTGGAAAGATAAGTCTGGTTATTTCTTCTTTATAGCAGAAAATGGCTGCTAAAAGTGTACACCTAGCGAAGGTTTACGAGCTATGGCAGCGCTTAGAACAAGGAAAAACGACAGGTAGCTATGAGCTAGATGGGAACAGTCTACACATTGGTGATGTTGTCGCTACTGCCCAGTGAGTTCGCTCTCCCCCTGTCCAATATCTCATGTCACCATGCTCATTCATGAACCAGTCACGGCTGCCGACCACAGCTATCGCAAGATCCCGAGGTCCTCAAGGGGTTACAGGATAGCGTAGATGTTCTCTACGACCATTTAGCTAAAGGATGGTACATCTATGGTATGTAGGAAGTCATATATATATATATATATATATGGGCAAACAGCATATTAACTTGCCGCCTTAGGGGTGAACACGGGGTTTGGAGGGAGTGCAGACGTTCGGACCAAGGAGTTTGCTAAGCTTCAGGCGTCGCTGATGCAGCATACACAGAGCGGTATTCTGTCTTTTGCACCTGATGGTGTGATTCCAGGACACGCAATGCCGTCCGCATGGGTGCGTGCTGCGATGGTTATTCGATGCAACTCAACACTCCGAGGCCATTCCGCCACCTCCTTTCCAATCATCAAGGCAATGGCCAGCTTGTTGGAACACAAGCTTACCCCCATTGTCCCACTTCGCGGTTCTGTATCCGCTTCAGGAGACCTAATGCCCCTAGCCTATGTGGCCGGGAGCCTCGAGGGGAACCCTGACATCTTGTTGGAGAAGAATGGTGAAGTGCGGCCGTCAGATCAGACCCTGGCGGAAGCTGGGCTTCCAGCCGTGGTGTTAGGGCCAAAAGAAGGGCTGAGCTTAATCAACGGGACATCGTCCTCTGCTGGTTTGGCAGCACTTGTGATCGCTGATGCGCACCAGCTCGCCCTGCTTGCCCAGGTACTGACTGGAGCCGCGGTAGAAGCACTTCGTGGGAGTTCAGAGAGCTTTCATCCTTTCATCGCAGAAACACGACCGCATCCTGGCCAGATTGAGTGTGCCCGCAATATCCATTTCTTCCTGCGTGGCTCCCATCTAGCACGAGATGTGCAGACCCCAAAGGACCGGCGTCGTGAGGACTTGGTTCAGGACCGCTACTCCCTCCGTAGCGGCCCGCAATGGATCGGGCCGCAGTTGGAAGATTTGATGCTTGCAGATCGTCAAATCACCATAGAGCTAAACTCATCGTGTGACAACCCGCTTGTTGACAGTTCCACTCATGATATCTACTACGGTTGCAATTTCCAGGCGGCGGTGGTAACATCTGCCATGGAGAAAGTCCGACTCGCCTTGCAGATGCTCGGTCGTATTCTCTTCGCGCAAAGCACTGAAATGATTGATCCTCACTTGAGCGGTGGATTGCCTGCCAACCTGGCGGCAGACAACCCAAGCCTCTCATTCACGATGAAGGGTGTGGACGTCAACATGGCAGCCTATATGGCGGAGCTGTCCTACCTCGCCGACCCGATGAGTTCTCATGTCCAGGCAGCCGAAATGCATAACCAGTCAATCAACTCCATGGCCCTTGCTTCGGCCCGTATCAGCGCAGACGTCGTGGAGGTTATGAACAAGATGAGCGCATGCAGCGTGTATGTGGTGTGCCAAGCATTAGATCTCCGTGCTCTCCATATGAGATTTGTTGCCAAAGCTGTGGACGCCGTCTCTGCAACCACAGTGCTCTTGTTTAAAGCGATATTGGATCCCGAACAGCTAGAGTCTCTACAGAGGGGATTATACATCCACATGGGCCCTGCATGGAGCACGACAGGAAAGCTTGATCTCCGGGCTCGCTGTGAGTCGCTTGTCCGATCTGCCTTACCCATTGTTGCTGCGTATCTCAGGACTCGTAATGTCGATATTCTCGAATGGCAACATCAGGCCACCGAAATGGTCTGGAATACCTGGAATGAAACATTTAGTGCCTTTGTTGCCGACCCCCACACAGTGTCTCTTCTTGGAAAGGGTTCGCAGACACTGTATCAATTTGTCCGCATCAAGCTGGGGGTGCCATTCCACCAGGGTTTTGTTGAGCACCCTACCCATGATGACCGCACGCTAAACGGGCGGCCAAAGAAAATAGTGGGTGGGTGGATATCCATCATCCATGAGAGCATACAGAATGGTTCCCTGTATAGCGAGATAATCACCATGGCAGAGAGAGGCTTGTTGGAAGAAGAAATTAGTAAGAATGGCAAGGAAAATGGATATTCCAATGGACATGCTCATGGGCATACCGATGAGCATAGAACTGGGTAGAGAAACTCCATCAGAAATTCAACTAGTTACGCAATACCTGCGACGGAACATGAATGCGAGTTCAATCACTCATACCACGTTATCTGCTAATGGGCTGTATCAGTTTCGGCTTCACGGCAATATTGCGGCCCGTTATGTGAATAACCCGTCGGACGGAGGATGCAATGTGACACCCGTTAAATCACCTCCGCAGTTACCCTTGTAGATGGTATGCCGTTATGATACGGCAGTGGCGGACTAGAGAGTGATACCCCCTTACCGGTCGTCCTCCCTGTCGCGTGTACCTATATAGTGGGGGTATTTTGTAAGGTATATACTGTTGATAGACCCGATATTAGTTATCCATACAAATAAAATTATAGAGCTCGAGATGTACCACCAAAATTGTAAGCCTCCAGGGGCCATGTGTGATTGGACTGGTAGCTGATAGGAGCCAAAGTTTGAGCATGTCTAGGTGATCTTGACATAAAGGTGGGGCCTAGAGCAGGATTTATCCTTCTCTGTATGCGGGGATCACAAGTCGTAGCTGGTTATGCGATGTTAAATATCCCCATCGTAGCGCATGTATGCAACAATACGACAAGAGAGGGCACGCGGAATTGGCAATACCGAACAGTCTACGGTTGAGCAGTAGACGGGATGCGGATTCCTAGCCCGGATAGTAATCGTGCAAGGGCTGAGCACCCACGGCGGAGAGTCCGGCATGGTACTCCTATCGTGCATGAGCGGCTTAACCCTGGGGCGGGATGCACCCCAGTCCCACAGAAACTTGCTATGGCTCAAGGATCAGACTCACAGAAGAATCCTAGACCTCACAGCTAGCTTGGATATGCACAGTCGCCTAGAATTATGCACAGTACCAACAGGGAGCTATTGATCCGTAAGGGTGCATTACACAATACTATACGGCACCAGATATTGTAATGCGTTTCATTACATGATTCCTATCCAGAGCCCAATAGTAGAAGGTGCCATGCATTGGATGGCCAGGATATTCGTGGTGGCCTATCTGGACAAGTTCCGCCTTAGGATCGACGGACATTCGATATGGCCAGCTCCCCGCATGGCTTCTGTTATCTGAATTAATTTTCAGCTCGTCCTCAGTTGAAGAGAGACTGTCGCAAAGCAAATCTCAAATTGACCTTGCCCCATCCTCTATATCGATATGGATACCGAAAAACGAAGTTATCAAGGCGAGATTGACTCCGAGTCATTCAGTAGCGAGCAGGACGGCCTAGTCTCTGGCTCTTCTCGTGTGCCTGGGAGGCGAACGAGGCCGAGAATGATGACTTGCTGGATCGTTCCGGCATTAATTCTGTGTTCTATCAGTTTGAACATTTTCCAGGTGGTGTATATTGCTGTTCGTCGTCCCAAGTGTCACTCGCTATATGGTATGTACGAGATCATGAAAGATACCCGAGTCGTAGCTAAGAGAGTCGCTTTTAGCCAAATTGCCGGAAAACGAGATCACGATTCCCTTCCACTACGCCACAGAGTACAGTTCGGACGAGTACACTGGCGAGGATAAAGATGCTCTCTGGAATTCTATCGATATAAGCGAGGGGTTTGTCGCTCTGACACACGAGGAATCGGATGCCTTGGGCTTACCACGGTCTCAAACATTCCCGTGGGATGTGAACAAGGGCATGTATGTAAGCCACGGCCATCATGCTCTTCACTGTACCGTAGGTGAATCCCGGCTCCTGTTCGTTCTTGGTAATGCTGCACAGTAACTGATGCCACTGCCAAATTAGGTGTTGCTACACGCGTTTACCTATGACAGCCACCACAGAAAGAAGCCACTGGTAGCCTATCATCACATAGAGCACTGCCTAGATCTACTTCGACAGGACATCATATGCCACGCCGATGACTTCATGGACTTCACCGGGGGCCACGGTGACGAGTTCCTGACTGGTGATAACCAGCCGCGCAAGTGTCGTGACTGGAACAAGCTGAGCGACTGGGTGAAGGAAAGGAGTGCCTGCTATAAGACAGTTAACATCACTCGCGCTGGGGAAGATCACGGCGTCACGCACCAGCTTGACAGGTACACGCATTGCCCTAAAGGGAGCCCATACGAGCCCTTGATTGAAGCCTGGAAAGACTTGGGCCGCTTTAATCCGGGGAATTTGCCCAAGGAGTCAGTTGATTCCCTTACAGAAACGCAGCGCAAGAAAGATGCCGAAGAATTAGCAGCCCATAACCACGATATCCTGGATTCCGACTAATGGTAGAGGTTGCCATCGAAGTGAAAATGCGTGAGTAATTGGACAGTCGGGGAGAGAGGCGCAGTTGATCCATGATCCCGTTGACAATGCATCGAGGATGATTTGTATCTCAGGCTCTGTTCTCGCTTTCGATGGTGCCTGAAGCGAGGAGGTTGACTTAAGCTTCGGCTGGTCCCACAAACTTTAAGATGTTCCGGTAGTCAACTAGTTATAACTTTCGCTCTCACAAACTTTAGGATGTTTGGTGGTTTAACTATAACTTTCGCTCCAAACGAACCATCTCCTTTATTTGGCTTACATAATATATCTAGCTTGAAACTTATCGGAGCGCGCTAATGATCGGTACGATTGTGGCGTCTCTACGGGACACAACGGAACGGCAAATCAATGCCTATAAGCCCAAGATACAATAGCAAAGAGCGAAAATAGGCCTAATATCGATGAATGATGATGATAACTAGGGAAACAGGCCATATCTGGCCTCTATATATATGGGGGAAGGCGTAGCGTACGTACGAGCCGTAATCAAACAGATCTGCAGGGGGGGGCGTGGCGTTGGCCTGATACTGCCAAGACGCCGTACACACGAAGATTCTGACAAAACTTAGATATGGTTGTTAGGGCGTGCAATTACCTACAACATGGGAGATTTATTTGTGGATGTGGCCTAGGATAGCACTATTGATGGGTTTCCCCTCTCGGGCCATCCATTCCTTCAGTCCGTCGTGGTTCCCATACGGCGTGAGAACCCCCTCTGGGTCGACCTCAACGATTGGATGGTCTGGATACTCCGTCCATTCTCCCTTGGTTTTCAACTCATTGGCCTCCTTCCACTCCAGTATGTCCTTAAAGTTACGACACATTTTGGTGCTCGCAAAATTAGCGTTGATACCAGGCCACCCTTTGAATTTCTGGAATACGGTTACCTCTATGTCGGCATGGCAAAGGAGTGCACGGAGGAGGATGAACTGGCAGTGCAACAGGTGGTCATCCCACCCCAGGGGTATATCTTTGGCCTTCTCCCTGAGGTCTCCGTAGTAGGCTGGCCATGCTGTCGAGCGGAGCAGATCGAGGCAATGGATCTGATGGAAGACGTTGATATGTCCATAATAGACGCCTTCGCCGAATTGGTCCTTAGGCGCCCGCCAAACCGTCGCGGGGTCGTAACCCAAGCGACGAACCTCATCGACACTGAGACCGATGGACTCCAGACTGCTGAGCCGATGCCACGCTTTGTCTACCTCCGGTGAGGGCCGTTGTTGGAAGATAGATGGCGGGTCGTCTGGCCAGAATGTGTCGTTAAAGTGGACCGGGGATCTGTGAATATCAAGCCGGTCGAAAATCGGTGCTGTCCGTAGTGTTAGCTTTGAGCGAAGCCCCTTCGCCTCTGCCCGACGTAAGGAAATTTTGCCATACATACAGTAAGCGCTAGATTGTTTCTCACTACACATAGCACGCTTTCTGGTGGATAGAAGCGTAGTACTGGAGATGAACATCAGGATATTCGCTACCACAATAACAATGACGCACACTCGATGAATTGCGGGCAATCGTTGCCCCTTTTCACATTGGCACTGTGATATACGGTGGTCATTGTAGTCGTCGTCGGCTTTTAGTCGTTGACTCTCATCTGCCTCAGATTGCTCAGGTGGCGCCTGATACTGAGAACTGCGCCTGTTGAGCCACTTGGAATATAAAAATGACATTCCTCTAGTAGTATCACTGCTCTCAGTACAGAGTAGATTTAGCTGTGGCAAATCTTTCACAATTAAAAGCAAGCTGAACGCCTTGGAACTAAGATGATGGGTGGGTGAGGGAAGAGAGAAAATGCGGCCACATTTTTTTGCTAAACCTGAAGCGCGTCATCTTGAAGGTTAGTCGGTAGGATTCCAGCTCTCACATGAGTCCTCAGATTCTTGTTATCGGAATCATCCTTAGACTCACAGGGTAGTGACGCTTCTGACAGGGGGTATATTCTGTCGTGCTGCTTCAGGCTTCGTTAGACAGCTGGGCTTCAATAAAATTACACCCGACGGCCGAACATTTCCGTGTAAAGTGATAATACATGGACATACGCACCGGAATCTGAATCCTGGACTGTTCCGCCCCCTTCGCATGCAAGAGTACAGCCCCGAGAGATGACGTGTAAATTTTGTAATATATGATGGGTCAACGTGCCCTGGTAAACAGGGAAGACACTTTGCAACCTTGATATCGTATTTGTGATGGGCCAGGAATATGCTGCTTCTGTTACTACTGCACATGTCCCCGTGCATTCCGCTTGACAAGGGACATCTCAGTACCAACTAATGTTAGCATTTCGCATATAGTATACATGTCCAGTTGGAGATACATGCGGGAATATCTTATCATAGAGAAATATTCCATCATGGCGGGGGGGGTAACATCATCATCACCGCCAAGAGAGCCCCGCTGGGGGATCTCTCTATGTTCGGCATGATAAGAAAGAATAAAGATGGGGCTGGGTCTTGCCTTTGGGAGATAGCACAACAATCCTCAGTCGAGAGAACCAATCTTGTGATAAGTCCCTCCAGTCTCAAATAGTCGAATACAAGATGCGTTTCACTAGCGCGATCCTTGCCCTGGTGGTCAGCGGCCCCATGGTGGCAATGGCTGCACCCACTGCATTCACAGGTGAGATTTTCGCCTTTTTATCTACGTGATAAAACAGTAGTTGACTCGCACAGAATCCCGTCGCGACCTACACGCTGGAACTGCCGAGACCGTCGGCCCTGAGCCAGAAACCATGCGCCGTGGCATTCAGAAATTGAACGCTGGAACTGCAGAGACCGTCGGCCCTGAGCCAGAAACCATGCGCCATGGCACGCAGGGACTCCACGCTGGAACTGCCGAGACCGTCGGCCCTGAGCCGGAGAGCATCAACGAGCTCCCAGTGCGCCGTAACTGAATATCATTAAGCCCATTCAAGATTCACTTGTAAGGCTTGATTCGCCGGTAAAGGCCACACTTTCCCCTTACCTTTGTTAACAGAAATTGACTATCGAGTAGTTTTCCTAGATGGCAGTATACTTTGTTAGCAAAGGGGGAAGTATCCAAGGAGAGGGGGTTAATCCATTCGTCCATTTGTTCATATTTTGTCACTCGTTCGGATTATCTGTAGCTAGCCTCGCATATTAACGATTGCTGGTTTGTCTATCTTCGTTTAACAGTAGAGTAGTTAACTTGACGTCGAGAATACCAGAACAGGACACGGAAGATATTTATTCCATGTCCGGCATGCCCTAACTACTAGTTACAAAGACTTCAACCAACGTCAAGGCCTACGCAGGTTATGTTTAAGAGAACAGACGACGGGTATATAACATGTTTGCTGACTTCCATAGTGACTGCTAGTCGGAATGCTCGCCAATCTTAGCCCAATCTTCTACGCCATGAGCCACGACCCAGTCTTGCAGTTTCGTGAAGTTGCGACACCGGGAGTGGGTACTGAAATCAGCTCGCCAACCAGAAACCTCATCCCGTTCCTTCGTAACCAGTAAGGGAGTCATATCGCCTTGACACATTAGACGTTGGCGAAGACGCTCGATACACGAGTCGACATACTGGCGATTGTTCGTGGGCGATTTTTTTAGTTCCTTAGGGATACGGTCTTCTGGGTAGCCTCCCATGAGTAGCCAGGTATACTGCCTGATGAAATTCTACCAGCCGCTCGTTAGGTTTGTCGACTGGAGGCGGTATGAACATATGGAGTGAAACTTACCAAACACTCGAGCTGGTGGTGGACTTCCATCCAGGCAACATACCCATCGCCCTTTTCTGGGTTTACTCGCTCGTATTTTTCGAGTCTTGTTCGATTCAGCTTGGCCATGGCCCAGGATGGGACCATGACTCCTTCGTCTGTATAGGCCGCTGATGTTAGTGGCGATCACATTGCAGTCAACTGAAGCAAAGAGGGTGCATACGATTCCATAACTCCCGCCAGGCTCTTTCTCTCTCCTCCGTAGGAGGGCCTTGGTATGTGCTCTCATTCCCGGAGGAGTAATCTAGGTCTGTGTCATAATACTCAATTGCTTCAAGAGCGGGCGCTAGGGATCCGTCAACGATTTGTGCAGGACGAGAGCAAGCATGAGATGGTACCCACTATAGGTTGAAACTTGATGGACGCACTCTTGAGTTGAATTGACTGCCACTGATGATGGCAAAACTTGGAATCTGTCAGCCATATGTATGGTGGCACCATGGGGGACAACTGATAGACGAACGTTGTTGGGAAGGGCCCCAAACATGAACATCCTCTTGAGACCGTCGATAGAGGAAGAAAAAGAGACCGAGATTTGATGATAGCAAGACAATGCAGAGAACGAGCATCCACACCACGAATGGGTAGCTCTTCCGCGCCCGACAATAATTACAGGCCCGCGGGAGGTCACCGGCTTTCGCGGGCTCAAATGCCATTGTCTAGAGGTCTATCAGTTCGAGCGGCAAGCATCGTCTATTCGTCTATTATGAATGGGGGTACTTTTCAGTTATGGTCTGGTTGATAGGAGGGTAGTAGCAGATACCGAGCTGGGTTAACCTGCTTTTCTTCTCGGCGATTTAACCCCGTCACTGACAGGGCGATGCTACCAGCGACAACCGATTGCGGGCTACATATGCATTGTTGACTAAATATGCATTGTTGACTACATATTTATTGTTGACTACATATTTATTGTTGACTACATATGCATTGACTACATATGCATTGACTACATATGCATTGACTACATATGCATTGTTGAGACAAGTTTGCGGCCAGGATCCAGGATCCCACGATAAATTAATGATCGCCAACTTGGCTGCATGGTGTGACGGGATTAGGCGCTCTTCTGACGGTGGTTACTGACTGGGATCTTGCATGCGCAGCATCCTTGCCCGCCTATCCCCAGGGGAAAAATACAAAGTTACCAAATGCTAACTATCCCATGCAATGCTGCATGCATTAGCTAACTAAGTGTATTGTTTCTCTATTATATTTCCAGGCTGACAGAAGAACGAACGTAATACCATAGGAGGTAAAATTGATTCACCTTGGCCATCCCATCCCTTGTCGGTCATTCAGTCGAACACCCGAGTTCCCGTGCTTTGACAGGCTGGTGCGACGATAGGTTCGGCCTGCACAGCGAATATTCCCTAGACAGTGACGTCCTGAAATCACCGGGCGGCTTATCCGAATATACACAGCACGTTCTAACACGACCGAAGATACTCAAATATCCTGCATTAGGGAACACCTATTACCTCGAGTTATCAGACAATCCGGATGCTATTGTATACTGTTGAAACTCCATCAGCCAACAAACCATGCGCATTACACATTCTGTACTTCAAAGTCCATTGACGGCGCTGGAGCTAGCTGCGGCCTGGTGTATCCTCCTCAAGGACTATGTGGGCTCCTCGGAACTTTCGTTTCTACTGACTGATGTGACTGTCGGTTGGCCTGGTATACAAACCAAGGCAATTGATGTCGTCCTACAAGAAAAGGAAACATTAGCCCAGCTATATGACCAGATACAACCGCAATTATCCACGAAGGCAAGACTGGAAGAAACCAGGCCTAGAACACCGCTTCGGACCCATTTGTATATCTGGTCTCAGGAGCGACACTTTGGGGGATATCTGACCGTGGAACAAGAAGCAGATATTGATCTACAGATTCATTGCGCTCTTCAGAAGGATGGAACGGAAATTAGTATTGTTATTCCTTCTAAGTTTCCTACCAGCAAACCGTTCATGACGAATTGCAGCATTAGCCGCATGCTCTGCCAACTTGAACAGGCTCTACGACAAATACTGATACCCAATAACACACAAACACCCATATATACAATCAACACCGCAAGTGAGCAAGATCTACGTGATATCTGGACCTGGAATAGCCATGTCCCTAATGCCAGCAAAACAACTGCTATTGATATTTTCTTGACGCACGTTCAACAGCGGCCCAACTCCGTCGCCGTGGATGCGTGGGACGGCAAGCTAACGTACCAATGTCTCGATATCCTTTCAACAAAATTGTCCATCCGTCTAACACATTCTGGCGTGTCTCACGGAGATATCGTCCCTATTTGCTTCGAAAAGTCACTCTGGACCCCCGTCGCGATCTTTGCTGTCATCAAAGCTGGAGCCGCTTTCGCCCTGCTGGACGAGTCATGGCCACAGGCGCGTCTCCAACAACTGTCATTGGTCCTTGGCTCCAAGGTAATTGTGGTTCTCTCATCGGCGGCACAGCAGCACCGTGCCCAACTTCTTTCATCGAATGTTATTGTGGTGGATTCTCGTTTGCGCGATCGTGAGTCGTCACTGAACGCTAGTATCAAACGGAGGCAGAGTTCCCCCTCAGATTCCATATATATTGTCTTTACTTCGGGAACAACGGGTGTCCCAAAAGCAGCTATCATCTGCCATTCAAATGTATGCGCCTTTGCCACCGCAGTAGCGCGTTTGAGCGGTGTCTCTCAGAGCTCCCGGATCCTCGCTCTTGCATCATACGCATATGATGTCTCATTAGGGAACGTTTTTTTAAGTCTATTATCCGGGGCCTGTCTTTGCGTTCCATCCTCGTGGGAATGTAAAAACGAAGTTGGCATGCTCGTTGCACACTATCGGAGCACACACTTGCAAACAACACCCTCCATATCGAAGATGCTGAACCCTTCGGATGCCCCGACGCTAGAAGTGTTGGACCTTGGTGGAGAGCCCTGCACTGAGGATGCCATTTCTAGATGGCGGACAAGCCGAACACGAGTAATGAATGGCTACGGACCGGCAGAGTGCACAGTGCTCTCCGTGGTTAATACAAACGTACTTCTATCTCCTCGACCATCGATCGTTGGTAATGGGCTAGGCGCGTGTTGGATCATGGATCCCATTGAGCGGCAACGTCTGAGCCCGATTGGGGGGATTGGCGAGCTGGTAGTAGAAGGGCCTATGGTTGGCGCGGGTTACCTCCATGACGAGAAATCCACGACGGCGGCCTTTTTAGACAGCCCTGAATGGTTGCTTGGCGGTCTGCCAGGTGTAACTCCCGGCCGCCGAGGCCGCTTATACCGCACTGGTGATCTAGTAAGATACACAGATGAAGGTCTGATTGAGTACATTGGCCGGCGAGATTCACAGGTCAAAATCAGGGGTCAGCGAGTTGAACTTGGGGAGCTAGCTGCACACTTACACAGTTTGATTCCTTCAACTATCCAGTGGTGTCCAGAAGTGGCTCAGTTACATACGGGCATAGAGCTACTGCTCGTCTTTTTGGTTCCACCGCCATCTTGTGGAGATGGTAGCACTGAGACTCTACAAATCACCGTGGATAGGGTTGACCACCAGCTTCGGCAACGACTGCCGCCAGCGATGATTCCTGGAGCTTACGTAGTGATCAGCCAAATTCCACTGTCACCTACAGGAAAAACAGATCATCGAAAGCTGAAGCAGATGGCTCTGGAGCTTACAGATAATGAGCTGTTGTTTCCTTCAGCTAAGCCGGTTGATCCTGTTAACCAAACTAATGGATATGCTAGTACCAGCACCAACGAGATGAATGGCCATGCGCATTCGATAAATGAATCTGATCTGCCATATACCAACGGGCACAACGTAGAGCACACCCAGAGGCTCGACCGTGTCATTATGCGCCTTAAGCTTCTATGGAGTGAGGTTCTTAATATTGACCCTGAAACAATTCAATCTTCGGATACATTTTTCAGCCGGGGCGGAGAGTCGCTTGCAGCTATCCGCCTGGTTGACCAAGCAGCACGGGAAGGAATACACCTCGACGTCGCTATGATATTCAGACATTCGCAGCTTACCAAACTTGCGGCCGCTTGCCAGTGGTCCACCGTCTCATATAAAGCCCCTCCACGTCCATTCTCACTGCTCATCAACCTCTCCATTCTGGCTCAACTCTGCAATACAACTGTCGACAATATCGAGGATGCGTATCCATGTACTCCGATGCAGGAAGGGTTAATCACTCCGGACGTCCAACGGATGGCGACGTACCAAGGACATGCCGTACTGACACTGCCTCACCACATTGACGCAGAGCGTCTTGTACATGCCTGGCAACGGGTAGCTGCTGTATACCCAATCCTACGGACACGTATCGTCGACGTTTACCCGAAACAGCTCCTACAAGTGGTGCTGAAAGAAGCCCAGCTATACTCTGACAACAATAACCTTAACGATCTTGGTCTGTATCTTGAAGAGGACAAGCGGCAGCTGATGGGGCTCCGGACCCCATTGTGCCGCTGGGGCATTGTGCGTGAGCTTGGGTCGACGCATTTCGTCCTCACAATGCACCACGCGATATATGACGGGTGGACAATATCTCGGCTGGGAGCTGAGGTGTTCCGTGTCTACCAAGGGGTACGACCTCCCCCAACCTTGGGGTTCAATGTCTATATCCAACACCAAAGCGCCCAGTCTTCACAGGCGGCTCGAGAATTCTGGGAATCCCAGTTTGCGGACCCAGAGAAAACAACGGTGTTCCCAGGCCTGCCAAATGAGAATCGGCAACTGAATGTGGATTCGCTACACTCCAAGGCCTTCCCAGTTCCGTTAAATGCTCATAAAGGCATTTCAATCCCTTCTCTATTGCGGGCTTCCTGGGCGTTACTGGTTGCCCGGCTTTCAGGTAATAACGATGTAACCTTTGGAGCCACAGTGTCTGGCCGCAACGTTCCTATACCTGGAATTGCTGACCTTATGGCACCCACTATCTCTACTATACCCGTGCGTGTCAGGCTAGATGGAGTCGAGACAGTGGAGAGTTTTGTGGCGCGAGTACAGGCAGAAGCGCTGGATGCCATACCATTCGAGGGATTAGGTCTACAGAACATCCGCAAAATTTGTGCCAACACTAGAAAGGGAAGCCAATTCCGAACGCTTTTCATCGTACATCCTCCCACCCCTACTAGGCTAATGGACTTGCCTGCCAATGGACCTGCCGAAGAGGAATTGAAACGGATGCTAGACGGGCTAGATTTGACTACATCGTTGTCCAACTTTAACGAATATGCCTTGATGCTACTGATTACACAACAGGAGGATAGTTTGGTGGTAAACGCTAGTTATGATTCCCAGGCTATTTCTACAGAACAAATGGAGTGCCTCCTAGAGCAGTTCGCTTACACCGTGCAGCTAATTAGCCGCCCGGAATACCTGGGGCGCAGTCTAAAGGATGTCAGTGTCACCGGCCCCAGTGATCTTGAGACTCTATGGTCCTGGAATGGTACGCCTGCCGCCATGGTACACGAACTTATTCATGACAAAATTGCCCGAACGATTGCCCTTCATCCAGATTCCCCGGCTCTCTGCTCTTGGGATGGATCAATGAACTTTGCTGAAGTAGACGCAACTGCAAATGGCCTTGCCCGCGTTCTCCACGCAAAGGGGGTTGGCCGAGGCAGCCTCGTTCCAATCTGCTTGCAAAAGTCTAAGTGGGCTGCAGTTGTTATGCTAGGAATTTTGCGTGTCGGGGCTGCCTTTGTCTGCATGGATATCGGACGGCAGTCGCTGCAACGGCTACGGGCAATTGTAGCAGAGGTTGGGGCCTCTTATGTTGTGACAGTTTGTCGAGATGCTTCCCTCGCCCTCCAGCTTGTCAAGGATATTATTATATGTGACCGTCTTGAAGAAGCTCCATTCCTCTTTCCCCCTAAGCTGCTGGTTCCTCCGATAAGCTTGTCATCTTCCGACACGGCGTTCGTCATCTTCACTTCTGGTAGCACTGGCGTCCCAAAGGGAATTATGATCTCACACGAGAGTTTCTGCACTACCATCCCCCATCACTCCAGAGAGTTACGACTATCCCACCACTCTCGGGTTTATGACTACGCCTCGTACAGCTTTGACATAGCAGTCCACAATGCTCTAATGTGCCTTGTTTTGGGGGCGTGCTTATGCATCCCAAGCGAAGATGACCGCTATAACGAAATTGAAGGATCTATGGAGCGACTGCGCGCCAATTGGGCTAATTTCACCCCTACTGTGGCACGGCTGCTCGATCCTACCACTATCCCGAGCCTTCAGACACTTGTGCTCAGCGGCGAGGCCGTAGGGAGGGACCTGATCATACAATGGGCGGGCAAGGTCGACCTCATCAACGCTTACGGCCCCGCAGAATGCCAAATCTGCACTATCCGGACAGGACTGCTCAGTCCGCAGGATGAAGCTAACATCGGTCGTGGAGTAGCATGCTCCACATGGATCATAGATCGCGATCGTGATGGGCTGGCTCCGGTAGGCGCCGTGGGCGAACTCTGTATCGAAGGGCCGATTGTGAGTTCAGGCTACCTTAATTTTCCAGATGACATGTTCATGCAGGACCCCCCCTGGCTGCGTCAGGGGCCTTCAGAAATTCAAGGCCGAAGTGGGCGTGTGTTTCTCACTGGGGATCTCGCACGGTATCAACCTGATGGCACTATCCGCTATCTTGGGCGAGCGACCACGCATTCCAAAATCAATGGCCAACGCATAGAGTTGGGCGAAATCGAGTTTCATATTCGTCAATATCTTCCCGCCTTCAGGGACGTGATAGCTGAAATAATTGCTATTGAGGAAAGTCGGTTAATTGGCATATTTCTCCACTCGTCCACGATGAATGGCGAATCCAGTGACGCGATCCAGCTGATACCACCGCCGCATGGGCTAGAGAACTGGGTTCAAAGTTTTATGTTACCTTCCTTGAGTTGGCCCGTATTCTTTTTCGTTCCCAAGATGCCTTTAACACCGAGTGGTAAAGTAGACAGGAACATCCTCCAACTCGCTGCGGCGAGGTTTTCCCTTCAAGATTTGATTTCTCTGCGCTCCATGGAAAGCCAGGATGAGGATGGCAGGAAAGAGTGGAATGGCCTTCGACAGAAAATGAGGTCTATATGGTCTGAGATACTCAGCCTAGACCCGCTGAACATCAGCATCAACAGCGATTTCTTTCAGCTGGGAGGCGATTCAATCTCCGCCATGCGCCTAGTTAGGGCAGGTCGCAAGCATGGGTTTGTATTTTCAGTGCGAGACGTGATGCGTTGCTCGCGATTCGAAGATCTTTTTCTAATAGCCAAACCTGACATTCAAAATGAGGAGCAGCGTCTTGACATACTCCCAGTCGCTCCTGTTTTTGCTATGCCAGTTGTCAACAGAGATGAAGTCATCGCATCAGCTGCAAAAGTATGCATGCTCAACCCTGACGACATCCTCGATATCTACCCTTGTACAGCCTTTCAAGAAGGGGTGTTCACTCAGACGGTCAGCAATCCATCAGCCTACGTGCAGCAGACGAGCCTCCGGGTACCGGGCCATTTGAGCCTTGATCGGGTGCTGGCTTCCTGGGACGCAGTCATTGCTTCAACCCCGATTCTGCGCACACGTATTGTGCAGGTCGAGAAAGCATCTCTCATGCAGGTAGTTATCCGCGAGACGCCCGCATGGGAATCCCATGAGACAATGGAGCAGTATTTACACCACATCAACCAAACGCCTATCGGCCTGGGCACGCCACTCTCCCGGTTTGGCCTCATCCGTCAAACTGCCCAGTCATCCCAGCGTCCTATCGTCGAGCACACATTAATCTGGACCATCCACCACTCCCTATACGATGCCTGGACTATCGAGCTTATCCTCCAGGATGTATCTACGCATTATCATGCACCCCTGCATATTAAGGACCAGCTCCAGATTACAGGGCTTTCGTGCACTTACTGCAGAAGCAGCGTACTGCAAGCGAGCAATTCTGGCAACGCTATGTTACGGGCGCGTCGGATATAGCCGTTTTCCCTAAATTTCCCTCAACGGCTGCATCATCCGAGCCGACATCCATTCTTTGCAAGGATATTAGGCTGCCCACAACCCTGCCACCGGGCTACACAGTCGCTGACCTTCTCCGAGCTGCCTGGGCGATGCTGATGTCAAGACAAGGGGGCGATGCCGTTCTTTTTGGTGAGATGAGGCTAGGTCGAAATGTTACTCTCTCTGGCGTGGAACAAATGCGGGGACCGACCATCGCAGCTGTACCTGTCTTATTATCTATCGACCGAAAAGAGACAGTGGGATCTTTCCTGAGCCGTGTTCACGGCAATAGCCTAGATATGAGCGAATTTGAACACCTCGGGCTGCAGAATATCGCTCGGCTCAGCAATGATGCAAAAGCGGCCTGCAATTTCCAAACACTACTAGTTCTGCAAGGCCATGTAAACAGCGCAGCGGTTGCTGAGTCTATATTCCATGTGGATGACACTCTTGATGACATTCGCCATTTCAACAGCTGGGCCCTTATGCTTGTCTTCAAACGCAGCCCTTCTGGCTTCGTCTCGCACGCTGTGTTCCGAGAGTCAGCTGTCTCATCCCATCTAGTAGAGCTGCTATTACAGCAGGTTCAGTCACTATTCCAGGATCTATGTACGATGCCACTTGACACGCCTGTGGAAAGCCTTGATCGGGCGAGCCCTGAAGACCTTATTAAAATCTGGGAGTGGAACGCCACTCCTCCAGAAACTGTTGATAAGCTTGTGCATCACCTCGTCTTCGAGCAGGCACGGAAACACCCAAATAACTTGGCAGTGTTTGCTCATGATGGCCAGATGACCTACAAAGAGCTTGACGAAGCGTCTTCTCACCTCGCTGTACAGTTAATTGCTTGTGGTGTCGGCGTGGGCTGCTTTGTGCCATTATGCTTGGAGAAGTCTGTTTGTGTGCCTCTAGCCATGCTAGCGGTGATCAAGACCGGGGCAGCCTTCTGGGTCATGGACATCTTGTACCCGGAAAATATGTTACAGAGTACCACGCGGTCCCTAGAAGCAACGGTAGTCCTCGCTGGCCCTGGACAACTGGAGCTGGCAAAAAAGCTTTCTAATGATGTCTTCATTGTTAGACACTTGAGTCTCACCCAGGCCGGGGAGGCCCGCCACACTTTAACACCTTTACCTCGTAAGTCTCACCACATTATGTATATCTGTTTTACGTCTGGGAGTACTGGTGTCCCAAAAGGGGTCATGGTTACGCATCGCAACCTAGCCTCTGCTGCTGTTTCCCAGACTAGCAGTTTAGGCTTCAGGCCCGATGACAGAGTATATGATTTTTCATCCCACGCTTTTGATGCGAATATCTGGCACACCTGGCTTACCCTGGTAGTCGGTGCGTGCCTTTGCATCCCCTCGGAAGCCGACCGCATCGGAGATCTCTCTGGAAGTATTGACCGTTTGGAAACAACCGCTCTCTTCTTAACTCCATCAGTCGCTCGGACACTTGACCCAGGCAGCATCCCCACTGTGAAGCGGTTGTATCTTGGGGGAGAGGCTGTGACACCGCTAGACGTTTCCATGTGGGCACATCAGCTGGAGCTCTGGGGCGCCTATGGGCCAACGGAACTTACACCCTTATGTATCTTCACCCGTCTTAATCGGCCTGAGTCCGCTTCCAATATCGGCAAAGGCGTCGGTGTCTTACCGTGGATATGTAACCCGCAGAATCATAATGATCTTGTAGCGGTTGGAGTTGTGGGAGAGATGGTTGTGGAAGGGCCCCTGGTGACCCTAGGCTATCGTGGGCTTGCAGAACGCACCACGGCTGTCTTCATTGAAGACCCTACCTTCCTTACCGCAGGTTCCCAGAAACAGCCTGGACGCAGGGGACGGCTATATAAGACTGGTGACCTCGCTCGCTATACTCCAGATGGCACGATCGAATACATAGGTCGTGCTGATAGTCAAGTCAAGCTTCGGGGGCAAAGGGTGGAATTCGGAGAGATTGAATATCATCTTAAATTTGCCCTTCCTACAGCTGTATCAGTCTGCGAAGTTATCACGCATTCTTCAGGGCAACCCCTACTTGCTGCCTTTTGCGCATTGCCGTCGGGCATGCAGGACCTAGATGTTGTCAAAGCCCGGTCCTATCTTAGCAAGAGGCTACCACGATTTCTTATCCCCTCCGCATTCTTAATTGTTCCCGGGATTCCAAAGAATGTAGCGGGCAAAATTGATCGGCTGCAGCTTCGCCCGTTGGGGCCAGAACTTTTACTTCGCCAGAATACCAGTGACTCGGAGGCAGTTATACATCCCTACGGTCCATTTACCGAAATGGAAACCAGATTACAGAACTTCTGGGCTTTGGTACTAGGCCGGGCAGATCAAATATACTTTCTTGATAGCGACTTCTTTGACCTTGGCGCTGATTCCATTACGGCCATGAAACTATCGAATCTGGCGCGCAAACACGATCTTAGTCTCACGATCCAGGACATAACCCATCATCGTTTAATCGCTTCAATGGCGCTGTGTGTCCAACCGATTGGCGCTCTATGGAAATCCCCGGCTCCCTTCTCTTTAATTAAACCATGCAAGCTTAACCCAGTCTTGGCTCAGGCGGCTTCAATCTGTGACATTCCACCTGAAGAGGTCATGGATATATATCCCTGCACGCCATTACAGGTTGAACTATTTGCTCTAACCATGAAGCAACAAGGAGCTTATATCAAGCGTTCAGTATTCGACGTTCCTAAGCATATTGACTTTGTCAAACTTCGTCAAGCATGGGATACTGTAATTGCTCTCCACCCGGCTCTAAGAACGCGCTATGTAGACATCAAGGGTCTAGGACTGCTGCAGGTTGTAGTGAAGACCCAGGCATGGGAATCTGCTGATACGATTGAATCCTACCTAGCTAAAACCCCGATACGGGCTGAACTGGGAACTCCTTTGTCCCAATTAGCTGTCATTTACAACAAGTCTGCACCAAAGATTGTGTGGACGATCCACCATGCCATGTATGATGGATGGTCAATTCAGCTCATCGAGGAACAACTTTACAGGGCGTACCAAGACCAACGGGTACTCCCATCGCCATCCTTCAGCTCCTTCGTCCAGCACTTGCTGTTGCAGGATCCCAACAAGGCGAAGGAGTTTTGGAGGTCTCGGCTAGCAGGATGTGCTTCAGCAACCATTTACCCTAACTTACCCTCACGGCCCTATCAGGTGCAGCCGAGCCAGACGTATAGCCGCACTATAGACACCTCCGTCGCTACAGGAGTAAACTTGCAATCTAGCATCCATTTAGCTTGGGCCTCGATTGTCTCACAGCTCACTGAAGCAAATGATATTGTGTTTGCCGCAACCTTGGCTGGGCGCGATGCGTCTGTCCCCGGGATCGAGCAGATAGTAGGGCCAACCATCGCCCCTGTACCCATCCGCATTCAACTGCGTGGTCCAGAGCAGGCAGTCCAGGACCTGATAGACGAAATTGAACGGAAAACAGCCAACCTTGCTCCCTACCAGCATATAGGGACCAAAAACATTGCACTTATTGATTCTGATACTTGCGCAGCCTGCCGCTTTCAAACCCTTGTCGTTATCATTCCTCCAAACACCGCAGAGTCTAGTCATGCCATACGGACAGCAACGTATGATGTGGCTGGCGCAGAGAAACAAGCATTCCACACATTTGGGCTAGTATTCTTCTTCACGCCTTCTCAGAAAGGATTGGATCTTGAAGTTGTCTTCGACCCTGTTTTGCTTGATCAACGGGAAGTGGAACGCATGTGCGGACGCTTCCAGGCTGTCCTCTCCTCCTTGGTCGAAACTGACCTTTCGACCCTTTGCGTAGGTGATATCGAATGTCTCAGCAAAGAGGACATGCAAGATATACGAAGCTGGAACTCTCCATTGCCAGTGTCCAGAGAACGCCTTGTGCATGATATCATCCTTGATAGCGCTAGAAAGCGTTCTCATAAAGTGGCAGTTGATGCTTGGGATTGTAGCATAACGTATGCTGCTCTGGAAATGCAATCCAGTCAATTGGCAGCACACCTGCATGGGCTTGGAGTGAGGCGTGGCTCCATTGTGCCCATCTTGTCACCAAAATCTGGATACGTTGCTATAGCCACATTGGCCGTTCTGAGAGCTGGTGCAGCGATTCTACCTCTAGATACCACCCAGCCTTCACACCGTCTTCAACGTATAATCGATCAAGTACGCCCGGATGTTATATTGGTAGCAAAGTCCTTAGTCGCCGTCGCTGCTCGTCTCGCAGTTGCCTCAGTGGTGCCTATTGAGGATAGCCTGGTAGTAGGCTGCAACAAAACAACCACGGACAACCTCTCTATCCCCAAGCTTGAAGATATCGCCTGTGTGCTATTCACCTCCGGCACCACAGGAACACCGAAAGGTGTTCTACAAACCCACCGTGCTCTATCTTCAGCCATCATTAATCAGGCTGTCGCATCCGGCTTTGAGGAACAGACACGGGCATTCGAGTTCGCTTCGTACAGTTTTGACGTGAGCTGGAATATGATATTCAAGGTCCTGTCGGTAGGAGGCACGCTGTGTGTTCGGGACGAGAATGACAGGCGCAACGACCTCGCCGGCAGCATAAACCAGGCCGCCGCGACACTAACTGAGCTCACGCCATCTGTCGCGAGGTTAATCAAGCCAGATCAGGTCCCTACACTTTGTACCCTGATATTGTCAGGGGAAGCCGTGGATCCGCGCGAGTTTGAAACTTGGGCCCCCAAGGTTCGCATAGTGATCTGTTATGGGCCGTCCGAATGTACGTCGGTTGCTACAATCAATCTCACGGGTTCGCAGGCCCATGGAATTGGCAAAGGATTATCTTGCATGACCTGGATTGTCAATCCCCAAGATCATAGACAACTCATGCCCATCGGCGCCGTGGGCGAAGTTGTCATTGAAGGACCTATTGTTGGCAAGGGTTATCACAACAACGAACCTCTAACCAATGCATCATATGTCTGCGGTCTCCCTTGGCAGGAAGGCCGAACTGGCTTCGCCTTTAAGTCCGGGGATCTTGCGCGGTATGACTCCCACGGGAACTTGCACTTTATATCTCGCAAGGACACTCAGGTCAAGCTACGCGGCCAGAGGGTTGAGCTAGAGGAAGTTCAGCATCATGTCAACCAAATGATGGGCGGACTCGTCGGGGCTGTGGTTTGTACAATTGTGGAGCATAGCAAGGAGCAGACCCTGACCGTCCTGATGAGTGACAGAGACATGACAACAGCTCCGGTGGCCTGCGCCCTTGCTATGCCAGCACCAGCGGTGCTGGCGTGTTTGGAAAATTTGGATGAGCGACTCGGAGCGGTGCTCCCTAGCTACATGATACCAGCAGCGTATTATTTTGTCACCTCCATCCCCCGCACTACCAACGGGAAGATTGACCGCCGGAAGCTGGTGGAACTAGTTTCACAGGCGCCGCCGGAGTTGCGGTATCGAGGGCGATCGAATCGCCCAGCTGTCCGCCACGTGCCATCTACCCCGGCCGAAGTTGAAATGCAACGGCTATGGTCAGCGGAGCTGGATATCGCAGTGGACTCGATCGGGGCTGACGACCACTTTCTCGACCTGAACGGCGATTCTATTTCCGCCATGAGACTTGTTGCCGCTGCCCGGCGGCAAGGTTATGAACTGCAGGTGGCGGATGTTTTCGCATATCCGAAACTGTCTGACTTGTCGCTGAGGCTTCAGAAAATGGCTACATTTAGCACACGAGTCGACCCGCCGTTTGCCCTGCTCGACAGTCTGGACGACCTTGTCGTAATCCGCGGTGAGGTAGCTGCGCGATGCTGCCTTGCTGATCCTACCATGGTCGAAGATATCTATCCCTGCACACCGTTGCAAGAAACGATGATTGCAGCTACCATTAAAGACCCTATGGCCTTTATCAGCCGGCGACTGTACCGTCTTCCCTCGGCTGTGGATAGGAGGAAGCTCTACTCGGCCTGGGAGACTGTGGTCGCTCGCAATCGCATTCTACGGACACGTATAGTTGACGTGAAGGGTCAAGGGCTACGCCAGGCCGTTATTCATAGTCAGTTTGCATGGGAAGCCTATCCGACCATGCAGGCCTTCTTCAATCACGAGCTGGCAAAAACCATGGGCCCCGGGACCCCCCTAACAAGGTGGGCTCTCATTGAAGAGCCTACGGAGAATTATCTGGTGTGGGTTATCCATCATGCAACATACGACGGGTGGATTCTTCCGATCATCGAAGAGGAGGTCCGGAAGGCGTATTTGGGGGAGACCATGTTACCTTCACAGCCAGATATCCGGCCTCTCGTAAAATATCTCCTCAATGAGAGGAAGAATGCATCCCTCGAGTTTTGGGAACAAGAGTTGAAGGATGCACAAGAAAGTTCGATCTTTCCGACCCTATTGAGCCATAAACATAAGCCCTGTCCGCAGGCGTATCTAGAATCTAGCATTGCAGTGGTGGAGAGAATTCCTACTGCAAGCCTTTCCGCCTTCTTGTATAGCAGCTGGTCGATTCTTGTCTCACGTCTCACAGGTAGCCAGAAGATTGCCTTTGGCACAATCCGCACTGGCCGTGCCGCCCCAGTTGATAATATCGATCGACTCATGGGGCCAACAATTACTACAGTGCCCCTCGTCGTGGACGTTGACCCGTCACAATGTATCCAAGATCTCATGCATCGATTGAGCAAGCAGCTTCTCAACATTGTCCCGCATTAGCATCTTGGAGTTTCGGCCATTCGCCGTATCAGTGACGATTCAGCTCATGCTTGTAGCTTCCAGGCGGTGCTCGTCATCCAGCCAGGCAGCGGCGACGATATAAGTGAAATTCGTACAATCATGGAAGAGGTGGATGAAATGAAGGTAGAAGGATTCCCTGACCAGCATGCGGTGCTAAATCAGTATGGTTTGATGGTGGAAATCCTTCCAGCAAGCACCACACTGAAGCTGAGAGTCAGCTTCGACTCAGCTATCATTTCTACCATACAGGTAGAGCGTCTTGTGGGACAGTGGGGGCAAATCCTACAACAGTTAAACATTGCACTCTGTGAAGCGCCCTATACACCGGTGGCTCAGTTGGACCCCCTGAGTGATAAACAACTTGACAGCATCTGGACGTGGAATCATGTAGTTCCTGAGCCGGCAACTGACTGCTTCGTCCATCAGATAATATCCAAAGTCACTTCGAAGCAGCCGGACGCGCTCGCCATTGACGCATGGGATGGTCGTCTCACCTACAGAGAACTAGATACCCTCTCTTCTCGACTGGCTCGTCAGCTAGTTTCAAACGACATTGGACCCGGCTGTTTCGTCCCTGTCATTTTTCCAAAGTCTCTTTGGGCAAATGTGTCTATGCTAGCCGTCATGAAGGCCGGTGGTGCGTTCGTCCCGCTAGATGCCTTGCATCCGGAAGGCCATCTGCGTGCAATCATGCAACTTGTGAGCCCAAGGCTCATTCTATGCTCCGCCGTAACAAGAGACCGCGCCTCTCGACTAGCACCCGCTACTCTTGTGGTAGGCCCATCCCTCCAACAGGGGCAGATGCTGCCAGACAATCAAGACACCGGGTCAGCCATCACTACCGCCGACTCCCAAAGGCGCCTCCATGCAGAGGACCTTGCCTATGCCGCCTTTACGTCTGGTACCACAGGCATGGCGAAGGGCGTTAAGATTACCCACGCCAACCTAGCCGCCGCGATTCGCTATCAGGCTGGGCCACAAGGATACCAGATTGTCTCACAGTCCCGGACCTTGGACAGCTCATCTTATGCCTTTGATGCTTGTGTGTGCAACTGTTTTTATACCCTCACACAAGGCGGGTGTCTCTGCGTTCCGAGCGACGAAAGCCTGTGTGGGGATCTAAGCGGCTTCATGCGCGACTATAGGGTTAACTGGGCACAGCTTGTGCCGTCAGTTGCACGATCAATCAAGCCATCCAGCTTGCCTGACCTGGCCAGCCTCGTACTTACTGGGGAGGCTCTTCTGCGGAGCGATATCGACACCTGGAGTAGTCGGGTACGGCTAGTTAACGCCTATGGGCCAACCGAATGCACTATTCTATGTGCAATCTCTTCTAGAATCACTACGGCCACCGTAGCCGGAAATATTGGCTGTGGACACGGTGCTAACCTATGGCTGACCGAGATCGGAAACCCGAATCGCCTTGCTCCCATAGGTGGGATTGGAGAAATTCTCATCGAAGGGCCAATTGTTGGTGCTGGCTATCTAGGACTAGATACCTTTCCACTCGTAGTCAATCCGCCTTGGCTACTTGAGGGTAGCGGACGAGTTCCCGGTAGGCAAGGCACGCTATTTCGAACGGGTGACCAGGCACGATATTCTGATGATGGCACCGTCATCTTCATGGGCCGGATAGGGTCAGAAGTCAAGCTACGTGGCCAGCGGGTAGATATAATGGGCGTGCAGGACCTTGTCCAGCGATGGGCGCCCAGTGGACTGGAGATCATAGCCGAAATTATTTATATGGAGTCAGCGACAGCCCAGCAACATTCCCGGCAGATACTACTGCTTTTCGCCAGTCAAACTGCTACCTCGTCTACTGCTGATGATCAAGGGCCACTGGAACAGCAAGTGCGGTCTCATATCCGAAAACTAAAGCATGCCCTCGACCCAGCCCTTCCATCGTACATGCATCCAGAAGCATTCGTCTGTCTAAACAATATCCCCAGAACGCGATCTGGAAAGACTGATCGTCATCGCCTTAGGGAGATTGGCAAACGATTGCATCTCGCGCAGTTAATCTGGATCCGTGAAGATGGCCTGCCAGCCCTCCCGTCAAGGCCAGCCACCCACGATGAAAAGGCACTGGCTAGGCTTTGGGCGGATGTACTAAAGCTAGACGAACGTTCAATTTCATACGAAGATGATTTTTTTGTCCTTGGTGGTGATTCCCTCGGGTTTATGAGGTTGACCACGGCCGCTCACGAGCGTGGCATATCTCTCCTAGCAAAAGAGGCATTTGAGTACCCGCGTCTTGCTGACATGGCACGTAGAATGACTATTTTCAATACCCTTCACTGTGAAGAAAGCAACATTGCTCGCCCATATTCGCCTTATAGTCTCACTCAGGATATACCTGACATGATCAAGTTTATCCGGGATCATGTTGCGCCAGCCCTGAATATTCCTACTGACCAGGTGCAGGATATTGTACAGGCTAATGGATTCCAAGTGGACTATATCAACAATGAAGAGGAGCCCCTCGGCTTACAATATGCATATCTCGATATTAGCCCCCAAGTTTCATGGCCGAGACTAGTTGCTGCTTGCCGATCTATCATAGAATCGTTCCAAGGTCTTTGTGCACGCTTTTTTGAGCATAAGGGCCAGTACTATCAAGTGCTACTCCGTGACGCCCCCCTACTAGTCGAAGAGGTTGTCACTACGGAGCAAATAACCGCCTTTTCCGGCCGTTTCTGTCCTCAAGATGCCCGTCGCGCGGCTATCAGTGATATCTTCACCAAGCTCACCCTCATAGACAGTGGTGTCCACCTTCGGCGGGTGATTCTACGAGTCTCCCACATGCAACACGATGGATGGTGCACCATAAAGATTTTGCAGGCTATCGCACGAGTCTACAACGAAGATGTATTCCGTCGGTACTGGCGAGATCTATTACAGGGCAGCTCAAATATAACACCACCCCTTGTGTTCCGCCCAGGGGGCACACAACCTCGCACACTGCGGACCTTTGCTTTCCGCAACTTCCACAACTTGGCCGATAATCGGCGTACACGGCCGACTGTGGTAGTTAATGTAGCATGGGCACTTGTCCTTCGACAGTTGGCCGGCCACGAAGAAGTCGTCTTTGGCAACGTCACCACGGGCCGCAATGGAGATATGTCGGACCTAGACTTGGTCATCGGGCCATGCGTCAATATGTTGCCCCTAAGACTCCGTGTCAGCGGCGACAGCTACAGCGATAAATTCAGCCGCCAACAGCACCTCTGTGCGCTTGTTGAAGAATCAGCGAGGCAGGTTAACGAACGCACCATGTTTGAAGGCCTAGATTGGGAGGAGCTGGTAGAGCACTGCACAGACTGACCAACAGGAACCCCATACGCGTCCGCAGTACATTTCCGGAATATGGCATTTGAGCCACAGCTAGACCTAGCGGGCGAGCAAGTTGTAGTCGCCTGGTATGAACTTGTGGCAACGCCGCACTGGACTACTGTGCTGGTATACCCAGAAGATGACATCCTACGGGTGTGGCTGCTGGCAAACCCGGCAGAGATTGGGAATGATGGCGCAGATGAAATCCTGCGCATGTTAGAAGCCTATATAGATGAGATGTTGGTGGCTCTTAGAGAGGGTTAATTGATGGTTATATGTATATAACATCTAGGGATACCATGTATCAAGTATTACTAGTTAGAATTATTATATTATAGAATTATTATATTATCTTACTTGTTAGTTAATACTAGCATTTGGCTCGGCAACTACATGTAAAAAGCTCAAACCATATAATCAGCGTATTTGCGTGATTTCGATGAGAGGACGCATTCCGTTGAGGTAGAACATTTAACATTGTATTTTTTTTGATAAATACTATAGATGACACTACTTTCCCGAAAATGAGTAACGCCACTGCCATTTAAATCGATTGGTAGAATGAAGACACGAAATGAGAACAGCCAAATCATACCACTTCATGCAATGCAAGTTTCCTTTATTAATCCATCATAATCGCAAGAAAAGAGCGTGTGATGCCGGGCGTATCTAAGGTATATACGTCTCAAGATGGAGACTTTTACTACCACATGATATTCGATCTATTTAAAGTAACTATATATGATTGGCCGGCTGAATTAGCCTACCTTGGCAAGATTAGTAATATTATCGTTGCACTTTTATTGGTTTAAACTGATGACAAATAAGAACGTAAAGCAGCGAGTGACTTTGGCCGTGAACATTATGAGAAATAAAGGCGGCGTCAGAAGCGTCCGCTTTGGCTCTATCTCCACGTGATGATAAGAAGTGCCACCCAAACCTAATTAGTAATCTGAAAGGAAGAAGGAAAAAAAAAGCTAACCATCCACCAAAGAGCTTAAGAAAAAAAATCCAAGTAGCGACGGCGAGCTGTCGCAACATCAACAACGTCGATACCAAGGCCAGGAATCGGGTTATTCGCCCTCGTTGGACCCAATTGGATTTGGTAGCGGCCTTTGAATTGCGCCCAGCTATGAAATTTTAGCTGCTTTTCTACTCCATCTCTCGTCTCAAAAAGAACACACCACAGCTATGGGGCCACAAAGTGACGCCGAATGGTCTGTCGAGTATGATACTCTCCGGCGGGAGCGGCTTTTTAGACACCCTCCAAAGGACGAAACAGCTTATCCTGCGCTCGCGGCTGCCATCCGGCCACACATAGACTCTTTTAACGCCTTGTTCGAAGATAGTAAGGTTTTGGAGGCAGCTCTAAAGGACATCGGCATCAAGTCCTTCATTGACGGGAACTCGGAGACACCAGAAGAGAAAGCTGCGCGACGGCAGGAAGGAAGAAGAGCGCCGAAGAGAAACAAGCTTAGCCTGCGGATAACAGAGTTGTTCCTCGAAAAGGCCGTTCTCCCACCATCAAATAAATACAGCACCCGCAACCGTGAAATTTACCCCGCGGAATGTCGTGAGAGACATGCAACCTACCGAGGCAAACTAAGGGCGAGATTGGAATATAAAATAAATAATGGAGATTGGAAGGAATCCGTCCGGGAACTGGGACAAGTTCCGATCATGTTACGGGTAAGCTGGATTTGAATATGTGTGCATAGCCACGATAGATGAACTAACCAGTGCCTAGTCAAATCGATGCCACCTCGAAAAGGCCACCCCTTGCCAGCTAGTGGACCGCAAAGAAGAGTCGGAAGAGCTGGGTGGCTATTTCGTTGTTAACGGTAACGAGAAACTCATTCGAATGCTGATCGTCGCAAAGAGAAATTTCCCTACTGCCATTATTCGAAACTCCTTCCAGAAACGTGGTTCGACGTATACCAAGTTTGGTATTCAAATTCGCTCAGTCAGGCCAGATCAGACTTCCCAGACCAATGTACTTCATTACCTCAGCGATGGGAACGTCACGCTTCGGTTTTCATGGAGGAAGAATGAATATCTTGTGCCAGCCCTGATGGTCTTAAAGGCACTTATTGAAACCAATGACCGCGAGATATTTGAGCGTCTGGTTGGCCGGGAAGGTTCCTTGGGCATCGAGAATACCTTCGTCACAGACCGTGTGGAACTGCTTCTGAGGACATACAAGGCATATGGCGTCCATTCTAGGTCCAAGTGCAGAGCTTATCTGGGCTCTAAATTCAGGTTTGTCCTTGGAATGCCGGAAGATATTTCAGATGAGGATGTTGGCACAGAATTCCTTCGAAAGATTGTGTTGCCGCATCTCGGTAATCAAAACGTTACTGAATCGCAGGATAACGACAAGTTTAACATGATTTTATTCATGATCCGGAAGCTTTATACGCTGGTTGCTGGAGATTGCGCTCCCGACAATCCCGATGCTGTCTCTAACCAAGAAGTTCTTCTAGGAGGTTATCTGTACGGTATGATATTGAAGGAGCGACTCGAAGAGTGGCTTAAATCCGTTGGCCCTATTGTCCGGGACTGGAGAATGCGAAGTCAGGACGCCAAATTCACAGACCCCAAATTCGAGAGAGAATTCCTCGCGAAGATAATTGGCAGAACGAATGAAAATATCGGTGGCGCCTTGGAATATTTCCTATCCACGGGTAACCTAGTCAGTCCTACCGGTCTCGATCTACAACAGCCCTCGGGTTATACTGTAATGGCAGAAAAGATCAATTTCTATCGATTCATCAGCCATTTCCGAATGATTCACAGAGGAAGCTTCTTCGCCCAGCTTAAAACCACTACTGTTCGAAAACTACTACCCGAAAGTTGGGGATTCCTTTGCCCTGTCCACACCCCCGATGGTAGTCCTTGTGGCTTGCTGAATCATCTTGCACATAAATGTTTGATATCAACTTCAAACCTGGACGTATCAGGTGTTCCTGGGGTTCTTGCTGGGCTGGGAGTAACATCCGAATCCTCATGCTCGACAGAGGAAAGCATTCCGGTCCAACTGGATGGAAAGATCCTTGGATACTGCACACCAAAGCAATCTCGTGCCATTGCTGATACCCTACGATACTGGAAGGTGCAGGGCCATAAGCACATCCCTGTCGAGCTTGAGATAGGCTATGTTCCAAGCTCCAATGGCGGTCAATACCCGGGTGTCTACATGTTTTCTGAAGCGGCCCGCATGTTCCGACCGGTGAAATATCTCCCACTGGATAAACTAGACTATGTCGGTCCATTCGAACAACCGTACATGGAAATTGCCTGTATTGCCTCCGACATCAAAAATGGAGTGTCAACGCACATGGAGTTTGACCCAACGCATATCCTATCCATCCTGGCCAACATGACCCCCTTTTCCGACTTTAATCAGTCGCCCCGTAACATGTACCAGTGTCAGATGGGTAAACAAGCAATGGGGACTCCCGGTACCGCCATAGATTACAGAACGGATAACAAGCTCTACCGACTACAAACCGGTCAAACGCCAGTTGTCCGGCCACCTCTCTACAACGCCTATGGGCTCGACAATTTCCCTAATGGCATGAACGCGGTTGTTGCCGTGATTTCATACACTGGTTACGACATGGACGACGCTATGATAATAAATAAATCTTCTCATGAACGTGGATTTGGCTACGGAACGATTTACAAAACGAAAGTATACGCGCTAGATGATAAGGAGTCTCGCGGACGAGGGAGGGCCAAGCGATCAATCACAAAACTATTTGGCTTCGCTCCCGGTGGCCTGGTAAAAGCCGAATGGAAAGCTCAGCTCGACGATGATGGCCTGCCGCATATCGGATCGAAAGTTAGCGAAGGGAGTCTTGTGGGCGCGTGGCATACCGTTCAATACGATCCGGCAACAGACACCTATTTGAACGTGGATAAACAGACCCATTTCCTCAAATACAAGGATGGCGAAGAAGGGTTTGTGGACAGTGTCCGTGTTCTTGGATCAGAGACAGGAAATGAAGTATGCCAGGCGGTCAGCATCAAGTACAGAATTCCTCGAAAGCCTGTCATTGGTGATAAATTCTCATCCCGCCACGGACAAAAAGGTGTTCTGTCCCAACTCTGGCCATCAGCCGACATGCCATTCTCCGAATCAGGAATCCAGCCCGATGTTATTATCAACCCGCACGCTTTCCCCTCTCGAATGACAATAGGTATGTTCGTCGAGTCACTGGCTGGTAAAGCAGGTTCTTTACATGGCCTCGCCCAAGACTCGACACCCTTCCAGTTCTCCGAAGAGGCGACAGCAGGCGATTTCTTCGGCAAACAACTGCAGAAGGCCGGCTACAACTTCCACGGAAATGAACCCATGTATTCTGGAATCACAGGCCGAGAGTTTGCAGCCGACATCTATGTCGGTGTCGTCTACTACCAGCGTCTCAGACACATGGTTAACGATAAGTTCCAGGTCCGTACGACCGGTCCTGTTAACGCCTTAACTGGACAGCCGGTCAAGGGTCGTGCAAAGGGTGGTGGTATCCGTGTCGGTGAGATGGAACGTGATGCCCTCCTAGCTCACGGTGCAGCATTCTTATTACAAGATCGACTGATGAACTGTTCCGATTCCCAGCGTGCATGGATATGTCGAACCTGCGGCTCCTTCCTATCCACTCAGGTTGCTGTGTCGCAGTTGTTATCACCGCATAAGAACCCTGCAATGGAAGCCGTGGTCCAATCTACGGCAAATGCGATTGCTAAACCACTTAGCGGAGTGAGTGCTCTAGGTGGCGTGGCTGGAATTGTACGGTGTCGAAGGTGTGCTAGGGAAGCAGTATTCGACGATGCTAGAGCGGAAGTGTGGGAAGACGGATCTGGCAAACGGTTCGTCGGTGGTAGCGATACGACCGTGGTCGCTGTGCCAGGGGTGCTAAAATATCTTGATGTCGAACTTTCTGCGATGGGTATCAAGATGAGATTTCACGTTGATAACTAATGCCTCGGTAATTGACTGCTCATTTTGTTTCTTGGTTTAATTTTTATATAGAATCCAAGCATGATACGCCTGATTTCTAAGGCCCTATTTATACCATTGTTCCAGTAAAATTTTACATCAAAATACGACAGCTACCTTTCCGTGGTCTACTCGTTCAATTTATATGTATATATATACACTGAGAAGCAAAAAAACACGATACCGAAGTGCCAATGCAGAATGAGCCTTTGATAAAAAAATATCCGTAGTCTTGAGCTCCAAAACACCTGCAACTCCTTGCTGATCTTCTATTAAGCTATGTAATATTAACATCAATAATGACACCGATTTATCAAATTACCAAGGCTCAACTATAATGATCTGTATCCCCTGTGCTGGGTACCTGTTACATAGCGTGCAGAGTACATATTACTAGAGATAATGATACAGTATATTAATCACCGTAGATTTATCGAGTTAGTCGTCTAGCCGACGTCCCCATGTATGCATCGAATACAAGATGGTAAAGGTAAAAAGACAAAGGGTTTAGAAAAGGAGTCCCAAGTGGAAGGGAAGACCAGTGCGATATGGAATACAAGTCTTTTATCTCCACCTCACGCACCACAAGCACACACCACGCCAGGCCAGGCCGTTCTAGTTAACGATACTCTCGGAAACATTCGAAAACTCGCCCTGCTCTAGCTTCGTTCTCCAGAAGATGGGGTTCGTGTCGCTGAATCCATGCTTCACCCATCCATCCTCCTTGACGTGGTATAGGTTGATGAAACCACCAGAGTACGCATCCCTGTGGGTGGCAGCAAGAATACTTCTGGATCCTAGCGCAAGGGCCTCCTCCTCCGTCAAGTCATATCGGTACTCCGCATCCAGCACGCCGTATGCGAAGGTCTGACCAGATCCAACACAAAACAAGTTTCCTGCCAATCGAGTACCGTCGGAGTCGATGTAGTATAACGCTGGGCCTTCTTCAGGCGTAACACCGGCGCACATGGTTCCCATGCTGAGACCCATTCCCTTGTAGTTGTAGACTAGGTTGGAGAGGATCTTGGAGGCTGCGGCAACGGAGATGCGGCGTTTGTGTCGGAGCTCGTGGAGACGGCACTGCATGCCTAGGTATGCGAGCCAGTATTGGCAGTCCTGGACGAGAGATTAGCAGGAGAAAATGGACGAGCGAGTGCGGCAAGTAAGACGTACGGCAGCACCACCGGCCATGGTCCCCAGTAAACAGCTGTTGATCTCGATAACCTTCTTGACCGTCTGACTGGCTATCCAGTTTCCAGCTGTGGCTCTCGAATCTGTAGCTACGATTATGCCTCCCTGGAATCTGAAAGCGAGCGTTGTTGTGCCGTGGGCGAGTTTGATTGGGCAGTCGGGGTTGGAGTGGTCGTCTGTTGCTGCTCGTAGGAAGGCGGAGGGCTGGCGAGCAGGTCAGTCGGCGCCTCTGCAGCGAGGGACGATAGCTTTACGGAGGAACTCACTCTGTCAATAGGTGGGAGAGAGAATCTGAGGGACAGCGGAGGGGCTCTCTCTAGAACATCCTGCTGTTCAGTCTCATAGTCGTCCTGAAAGCTCGACGGCCGGGAGTATTGGGCGACGAGGGCGTCCATTCTGCTATCACGGGCGGGTGTAAGGTGTGAAGACCGGGTTATCGAAGCTGCTGGTGTTGTGCAATGTCCAAGGAGAGGTGTTCTGGTCGTGCAGCGGCGGGCGGTTGGTCTGGAGATGAAGCTGTTCTCTGCTTGTTGTTCGGAGCTTCAACTTGACTGCGAAGCTTCGCGTTCCAGCAGCCTAGGTCACGTGATGGTATATATATATAAGACTCCCCAGGAGATATATCTTCACGAAGGGGACAAGTCTATGTTCGAAGTGTCATTTTCACGTATAGGTACTGTTATTGTGCTATGTTATTATCGGTTAGAAGTACAAGGACAAGAGACGGCTCCAAAACATCCAACGCCGTTTCACGACTCCGACTCCGACTCTGACTGTCCGCCATTATGATACCAACTTCCACTTGGATATACAAATAGACACTCTTTTGCTTTTTTCCATGCCAGGCCCCCTGAGAGTACTATCTCTTTTTAGATTGCATCGATCTCGTCCTTTTCTGCGTCTCCATTCACGCCGTTGCCGTTGGTCTGGGCCCGGATTTTTCGAGGGATGAGCCCTTCAGACGCCATCGGCACAGGCTCAAGCTCGGCCTCCCAGGACTTGAGATCTGACTCGGCGTCTTCCATTATCTGGCGGCTCTCCTCGGTCTGGTCGAACTGTCCTCGACCCTCGCCGGGGACGACTGGGGTGTCGTCTATGAGAGCTAGCAGGCGGCGGCCGTGACGGGCAAGCTGGGCTTGCTTCTCAGCTCGCTCGATGGTAGATGCGAGGTGCATGTCAAAGGCTTGCTTGAACTTTTGGCGGGTCTATAGCTATGCATAAGTATATCTCTTTCAACTGCGCGAGAGGGTGAGTTACCATGTTGGTCAACTGGGCCTCAGCCACCAATGCTCGAGCTTCTGCCCGAACAAGTTCCTGCTCCAGGCCAGTGACCTTTGCGCCGTCAGGGTCACGCAGCTTGTTCTTCTGGATCTCGTCGATGATCTTGGCCTTGTGGTCTCTGGCTGGCTGCACTGAACCCTCCGTGTTCCTGATATGCTTCAGAATGGTCCTTGCCTCCTCCAGGTTATATGTGAACAGGTCCTCCTGCTCGCCGATTTCAGACAGGAGAATGCCTAGCTTGTCGGATATCTCAGAAACGGCTGGATCGCCAGTGTTGAACCCCCAGTCCGCCAATTGGGATGCCACCAGGACACGGTCACGGCCGGCATTCTTGTAGGAGCTGATGGCGTGGCTTTCAGTTTTGATCACCTTGTACAGGTCCTTGCTGAGCTCTGGCTGCTGGACTCCTCGCAGAGTCGCCATGGTGAAGCGGTGCCTCAAGGGCTCGGAGCCCGTGGTATGCCGCGTGCGATTCCTATAGCTATCAGCTACTGCCATTGTTACTTTGTATCTTTTGGAACCCTTACATCTCGCTTGTAGATAGCTGTCCAATTCTCCTTTCGTCTCGAAATGCTTTGATCCTAGCCCGGTTCAACTGCGCCTTGTATAGAACCAGTTGGTAAACAGAAAGCAGAGAGCAGGCGAAAGTGGCTGCATGTTTCCTTCCTGTCTACTTCCATCCAGTGACGTCATGTGCCACTTGCAACGGTTTCTATGAAGCTCGAGACGTTGCATAGATCGAGCGTAGAAGACGCGGTTCCATGGTAGATGGCGAGTTAGAGCGTTGTTTCATCGTTGTCACTAACGGTTGAAGATATCACTAATCACTGCTTGTTTATCAGCAAGTCTACACAACCATAATATACCTTAACCATAATATACGAGTCCGATCTACGAGTACTATCTAGAGTACTATCTATGGGTCTAATCTATGAGTCGTGGCTATATACACATCTCAGGCATAGTTACATGTCTTCAAGATCATTAGGGGACGAGTTCATAAAACGATTGTTACAAGTACAAAGATAAAAAGACAAATGAACAAACTCTAGCTATGAAAAACGATGGTGAAAGGGTATATGTCAGGCAATTTAAACCAACAACACTGCAGAATAGCCAATATCAAAACAAACACAGCCGAGCGAATACTCATAAATCACTCCAAACCCCATGCACAGAAATGCACCACAGAGAGAGAAACAACTGCTGGACTCTCACCATCGATCGTCCCCGAAGCAGTAACCGTCTGGCCGGATCTCCCTAAACCTCGATGGATAGCACGCCCTGTAGCAGGGCTCCCTGTACCTCCTGCTACCATGAGAAGGCGTCTCGTAGCGGCGCTCCCTGCGTGAGATACGGAGCCGTTCCCATTCCATCGTATAGTGGGAGTATGTGGAATAGGCCGGGCCTCCCTCGCTGTATGGACGGTCATCGTCGAAGTCGTCCAGATCTAGTTGGCAGGGGGGTTTAGGCATGAGATATGATGGTTGTCGATGGAGTCGAGTCGGTCTCTTGTGTATCCCCCTGTGCGGCTCTATGATCGTAAAGCGAGGCAGGCACTTGCAGATGAAGATACACCGGCACATCTTGACTAGCTCTTCCTGGCTTCGTTCCTCGGGCTTGCTTGGCTGGATATGTCTGGGCTGTGGTATTGAAGTTGAATGTCTGTTTGTAGTTGGTCTAAGGCCGGTTAGAAAGCGTTTGATGACGGCCAGGTAGAGGTATTCACCTTGGTATAGTGTTATATATGTATGGTCTCAGGTATCTTGGGACGGGGAGACGATTAGCAGTATTCAACGGGTATCTGAACAGTTATATAGTCAGTCTATATCTGGTCGTGACCTGGTAGAATAAGCAGTTGATGTCTGATGAATATAGTAGAAAAACCACGGATCATGAGGAGCTATTTATATCAGAAGATACAAGGTCACTTCCTACACCCATCTTGACATATTTTACTGCTCTCCTATACAGAGCCTCCTCCGCATCAGACACGACTCCCCGTTCTGCCTATCCTTCACCAGCTGTTCCTAGGCAGCATAAGGCCATATGGCGGCCGGCAAGAATAATAAGCATATTGTAAGCCTCATCGAGAGCCCAAAGATTGTGGCGTATCTCTGCAGGGTCGAGTCTGCATGAAATAAATGTTCGATGTCGATGTTGTGATGACATCACGAGCGAGGCCGGGATGATGCTTTTTCCTCCTCGAGCGCCGCCAGCCACACGATCTCGGGACCCTGCAGCATGGCAGTGCAAGGGACGAAAGCCGCTGCACTTCTATCGCGGTATCACTGCATGAACAGGTCGCTTGACGGCCGCTAGGCTCCAACCACACCCGCCGTGCGTCGAGCATCGCTGCCGTTCAGGGGGGATACGCATAAATGGTAGGAGGTGAGGCTCGAAATACCCGACCCTGCATCGATCTGGACGTTCGAGTCTCTTCTAGACGGTGCTGTTTGCATGAAGTTATTACGATACCCGGACGCTGCCTGGAGTCTGCCTTCAAGTTTGTCTGATATCACTCTTGATATATCTACGTCATGTGGTGGTGCTTCTCTGGAATAACATAAAGATTCAACGTAACGACGTTCACGGGTACAAGTTACAAGTACAAATAAATAGAACGATGATGTAAAAAGAACCAAGATATGAAAACAGGCGCACGCTCCCGAGTAATTTTCCGACTCCCAGCCCTCTCCTCTGTTGTACAGCTGACTGTTTTACGCGATCTCATCAGTGTCGTGATGATGCTCCCCCAGATCCCCCTCGGTGGCGTGGAAGGCGTCTCCAAAGGCAGAGTCGTCCAGGTCGCCCATATCGAGGCCCTCGACGTCTCCATGGTAGTCTGCCAGTGCTTCTCCGGCGGTGTTGATGTTGTCATCCTCGAATTCTCCAGATACTCCCGGTGTGGCTCCCGATGCCGCATCCGGTGCGAGTATGGGAGCTGGTGCAGCCTGGAGAGTCGTGCTGGGTGCTCCACTGGCCGTTTGCTGTGGGTTGATGCCCGGACTGACGCCCTTGGATGGCGATGGCTGGCCGTCCTTATTTACCATCACCCAGTCAGCATCCCCTTCGACCGGTGCTGGCTGCGCGGTTGCGGCATGTGACTGAATAGAGTCAACACCACCCATCACGACGTCCTCGCCGGTCTGTGGCGCCGCTGAGACGGGTTGTGGAGGTGCAACCGATGACGGCACTGGCTGTGCGGCTGCTGATGTAGGTACCCCCTGTGCAGATACCGTGACTCCAGGGACTCCGGCAGTGGAGCTTACTGTTCCGTTATACTGGGTATACGGTGCTGTGCTGATCATGTTGACCTCTGCTAAGGGTTGAGGTGGAAGCTGCTTCACCCGCTCCTGTAGGCCTCCCTTTTCTAGACATTTGATATCGGCGACTGGCACAACGATCCTCCCCCAGCTAGCTTGTAGTCCCTTGACGATGTCGTCTACCTTCTTCTTCGGCGGTTTCTCACTGTAATCAACGGGAGACATACCCTCCTCCACCTCCTGGTGTAGACGTCCCTCGACTCTCCAGATTTCGTCACCTACGTCAGATGGGTCAACAGCCGCATCCCGCAGGTTCAACTCCGCTTCCCTCAAGGCTGATAGCTTCTTTGTTTTCTCTAGCTTCCGGGCGTGTTTTTTCCTCATACTCTCCATCTCAGCGTTCATGTCGGCGAGCTTCTTCGCGACTGAGCTAGCAAAATCTTCCGCCTTCTGGGGGTCCATCTTGCCCGTAGCTGGTGGAGGGCCTTCACCTCCCTCTCTGGGCTCCTTTCGCTGGGATGCCAGCGCGCCTGGAGCGTAGAAGAAGCCCTTTGTTAGACTTTCCAGCTCCCCCTTGCGACCAAGCCCGAGATCTACTGGAAGTATCTGGTCCATCCGATAAGGCGACGCAAATATCTCTTCCATCCATTCGTGGTGGTTCCTATAACGCATGCGGCTGATGTCTCTAGGTGTCAGCGCGTCGAGAATATCGCCTGTCGACACTTCCTCCTCGTCTAGTGAAAAGTCAGGAACGGCAGGTATTCCGGGAGCTGGGCCTCGATGAGTGCGAGGGATCTTCGCCTGAGTACCGGGATAGCCGACAACTTGCTGTTGTCCGGGTACGTGTTGGGGCTGTTGGCGCGCGAGCATTTGAGCAGCATATGCTTGCGAGTAGGCCTGCTGCTGTCCATGCGGGGGTAGATTAATGGTGGGCCAGTTATTCCTGTCATGGAGCATGAACTCTTTCCGAGCGAGCTGTCCTTGGCTCTGGATATAGCGACGTTGGCCGAGAATGTTCTGTGTCTGTGGAGAGACGGGGATGCGAGACGCTGGAAGCTGGTCGATGGAGGGCGCCTTGCCGTAGAAAACGATCCATAGCGACGGGTCGCACTGTGGGAGGTTTGGATTGGGTGTCTTCAGGCCGGTGAGTCGGAATCTGCGACGCGAATGTGTCGCCATGTTCTCGTTAGGCGGGTGGTATCCGGTCCTGTGCATGTAGATTTCCAGAATCTGCGCAAACCAGTCAGCAATGCCCACAGCTCTCTATATAGCCAGAAATAGACCCTACGTAGCCCCGAACTTCGACCGTATAGGCCTGCTCGACATCAGCCCAGACATAACCGTCACTCGCGAAATTGGTACCCAGGTGGTTCAGCGGCTGCCAGGTGAGCATCACTGTGTTGTCCGGCGGGCCATCGAGGTACATCCAATGCATAGGCTGGAGCTCTCTCACGACCTTGGGCGCCGACAGGAGGTATTCCACTGCCGTCTCGTGTGTAAATGCGGCCGTTGCGGGATACCGGTAGGAGGAAACGAGGTGCATGTGTGGAAGCTATATCATCGACTATTAGCAGGTCGCGCAAAATGAAGCTGCGCGGGCTCATCACGTACCAACTGCGGAGGGACGCCTCCAGCAGGATCCTGCATCCTCGCCGTCGGGTGCGGTCGGCTCATCTGGGCAAACTTGATCGGTGGTTTCGTCCTTGGATGTAAGCTGGCTGAAGGGCGCGTCGTGGTGCTTTCTTTTGTCTCTTTTGATAGCTTTTGAGGCCATCGCGAAGGTGAAGTTTCTAGGGTCACGTGGTCAAGGACGTTGATATAAGACAGATCAATATAACACAGATCAATAAGCCAGATGAATATAAAAGACAGATCAATATAAAGAGTAAGGACTGGTAGAGATTTCTGTCTCCGCGATGAAAATGTCTAGTCTACAAATTGCATTTCTCCCTGGGATTTCCATATCTGATACCCAATACAGACAGGAGACTCTACCCTAAGTAGGTAGAGTGGCATAAGAACTAGGAGCAGGTGAGATTCTTTGACTCTATGCTTATACTTCGACTGTTTACCTAAATATCGGCGTATATGTATACATTGGACTTACCTTGGACTTATAATTATCCAACAGCTGAGCCATAGTCCTATTTGTGAACGGTATCTCATTCAGTCATATCCATGTATTGAGGAGCAAGTCAATATCAGAGAACATATCTAAAGTTTGGACCATAATTCTCCTCGCCAGCGATTCGCTCGTTCTCCCCGAGGTTGCTCTGCAACTGACGCTCTTCCAGCGTTCCATATAGCTTGTCAAGCTGGCGGTTCTTCCTGATCAGCAAAACCATCGGTATATAATACCAAGGATGCACTGGCTAGATATAAGCGAGGCGCAGATGATGTTACCTCTCACGTATCGAGGCCCGTCAGAGAGCGGATATATTCTTGATCCTAGCACTGTTCCGCTCAGGCCGATAACGCCGACGACGACCATGGTGAGTCCGCGCCGACTATCAGAACCTTGGTTGTCTAGATGCCATGTGGTTAATCAGCGAGAACAACATATCTTGTCCTTATGGGAGATACGCACTCATGATCCATGGCGAGAAGCTCGATGAGCCTGAAAATAGGCCAGCTGCAGCTAAGAATATTCCAAAGTAACGAAGCCAGATCGACTCGCAGGCAGCCATGAGTGACGAAAATGCAACAGCAATCCCTCTCTGCTGGTACTTGTCCGAATACCACGATACTGTTATAGTGACGATGGCGGCAAATAAATAAGGCGGTGCGGTAAGTCCCTGCGACTTGGCTGCTGCGAACCCCATACTCTTGATGATTGTTGGGAGAAATATGGGAAGAGAGCCCCAGCAGCAAGCTGAAGTAAACGACATGACCTTAAATCTTCTAGTTAGTGATAGTAAGACAAAAACATGCATATCATCACATTATGGGGGATCACCTTACGGTTGGGATCCAAACGTTCATATCCCCAAGGGTGGCCCAACATTCCCCCCAAGCAATGCTCCCTATGCGCTCTGAATGCCCTACCTGACCTTTAAGCCTGGCTACCGCCACCTCCTTCTCCTCAGGAGTAAAGAACTTAGCCTTTTCAGGTCCCGGCGGGAGAAGATACAAGGCCACCGGGGCCATTAAGATACTTGGAATACCCTCAACCAAGAACAAGACCCTCCAATTTGCAATGCTGAATTTCCCTGCTGTGATAGCATATGCCAAAGCACCGGCGAATGAGCTCGAAATGGGTGCACTGGAGAGATAAAGGGCACAGCGAAGACCGAGCTCGTTTCGGCGGTAATAAAATGTGAAAACATATTAATCCCGGTTGAAAAAATAGATTCTGCTATTCCAAGGAAGAAACGAAGGGCCATTGCGCCTTCCCAGTTTTGAACAGCGGCCTGAAGAGTTGATGATAGACCCCTATATAAGTATGTTAGCACGCTCTCTGCCCGTCCCCAATGGAGCCTTACCTACCACCCTAGAACCGTGGCGGCAGCCGTGTAATCGTGTCGCCAACTTTTCCACATTACCACCTGGAGATGAAATATAACGAACGGAATGAAGAAGATGGTCGAAGGCCAGTCAAAGCGATCGCCGAACAAGTTAAGGTCCACGTCCATTCCAGCGATTCGCGCATTTCCAAGATTCCCGCGGTCTATATAAGCGAGGATGGCTATTTCAGACGAATTAGATACATAAATCTACCCTCGATTTTTCTGGGAACAACTTACAGAGGAAACATACTAGACTTAGTAGTCGGGTATCTATTTTGCGCACAACACGGCGCTCCAACTCGGGATCGATATACATCACTTCTGGTGATGGATGAGCGTTTTCATGAGAGCCGCCGCGTTCGGCGTCAACAGCGGCCACTTCGACCTGAGCTGTTTCTGCCTGTTTTTCCATTGTAAAGGTATATCTTTATTTTTCAAAGGTAACAGTGTTGTCCAAGACCTTTATGTGTAAAAACTGGAAAGTAGCCTGTACAATGGGGTATGATATCCATGGAATGTTCTCAGCCCTTGGACTATATATCAGCTTTCATGGCCTCTTCCTCATCCCACCAGTTCCGCCTATTATTCTTGGGGGCAGCGAGCCAGAGACATGGGAGGCCGGTAACATGTTGTGACGCCTGTTGAAGTCCACCATACCAGCATAAACAATTCACGTAGTCATTCAGCATGTCAAACATCCTCGAGTCACGGTGAGTAGCACGGGATGCACGACGGGCAGCAGGAAATGCCGAGTAACATGGTCAACTGGGCATAGGGAAGATGATACGGTCAATGCGGACCTGGACCTGAATCTTCCAGAGAGACCTGTAGCAGTAAGGAAGCATGAAAAAGCGAAGACATATCTCTGAACTGTTGGGTGACGCCAACATTTAACCAGTGGGTATAAAGTGTGACAGCACTGAGAACCAGCAGGTCGACTGGATCACCGTTCCGCATATAAGAGTGCATAAATCCTGCGCCAGTATACGGGGATACACAGCTGCTAGTCGAGGCCAAGTGTGACTACTTCTCATTCAATGCATCGGCGAGATATAACATCTTGGAACCGTGATGGCCGTACGAGGGTGCATGCGATATCTTTGTACGGGAGTCGCCGACGGACCTGGTTCAAGCAACGTTGGACAGCACGAGTAGATGATACGCGACCTTTGATAGAAGAGCAGGCGATTGAATGTTGTAGAGTAAGCCATGTTGAAGAAATACATCGCAAATGTAGTTCATGGGAAGTGTTTGTATTGAAGCGGAAAAGAGTATCTCCGCATAGAAGATTTAGATGAAACTTCAATACTTCAGCCGCTCTTCAATTAGAACGTCAGCTAGGCTTAAAGATCTGAGTATCGAGACGAGGGTCAAGCAGGGATTATTACCTGCTCCTATTACTAGCTGAACAGTTTATACGCATATATATAACCGCATAAAGAAGGGAGCTAGAACAGGCGCAGATACGCTACTCCAAGTCGTAATTCTCACATTGGCTGACCAGTGGACATATCAACCATGTCGTCCTCGGCGCTGAAAACCATAGACACTCGGGATGTGCAATATCTGCATGCTGTCGTTGACATGGGCAGGTATGGTTGCGATATCCGCCCCTTGCTGAGAACCACAGAGGCTGACAGCATAACAAAGCAACGGGATTCGCTTCTCGATCTCTGATTTATGCCCAGCTACGCAGAGAATTATGCCAACGGTTTTCCAAGACCGAGCCGGAATTTCTCTTTATGACGCGCAGTTCGGGTCAGAGGGTAGCACCAGGAGACCAATTCCTGATGAAGTCCGGGATCAGATTGTTTCACGGCTTTTGCGATTCAAAGTGACGTGCGAGGACTTCGGGGTGCCAGCTGGAAATATCCAGATACTCGCCACCGAAGCCACAAGAACTGCGCCAAACTCGGCTGAGTTCAGAGCAGCGATCTACGAAGCCACAGGATGGGAGATAACCATGCTCCCGAAAGAAGAGGAAGGCCGAATCGGGGGACTAGGAATTGCATCCAGCCTGTCCCGCGTAGAGGGCCTGGTGATGGATCTTGGGGGCGGGAGCGTACAACTCTCATGGATGATATTCACGCACGAGAGTGCAGAAGTAGAATCATATCCGGGCGGATCTATCAGTTTTCCGTATGGGGCGGCTGCTTTGACAAGGAGACTGGATGAAGCACAAAAGAATGGCGCAGACGCCGTACGACAGCTCAAGGACGAGATGCTACACTGCTTTCGAGGCGCTGTCGCTGACCTTCAGCTTCCGCCCAGTTTACAGGCAAAACTGGAGGGAGATGGTGGGCTTGATCTCTATCTTAGCGGAGGAGGATTTAGGGGTTGGGGATACTTACTCCTCAGCCAATCACTCATCAACCCGTATCCGATTCCAATTCTGAACGGATTCAGCGCCGACAGATCGCAGTTTCTTGATACATCCGCCGTCATCAATACCCTGAGCTCAGAGTCTACGATATATGGCGTCTCGGCTCGTAGAGCGACGCAGGTGCCGGCTGTGGCATTTCTCGTCAACGTCCTGGCAGAGACCATTCCATCGATAAAGAAGATACATTTTTGCCAGGGAGGAGTCCGCGAAGGCATACTATTTGATAAGCTACCACCTCAGGTACGACGGAATCACCCTCTAGTCGAGGCGACGTCCCCATTTAAAACCAGATCTGCTTCGGAGATAGCTCTTCTGCTGCGGCAAGCGATCCCAGACACCAATGCTGCAGGAAACCCCTATGCACCGCCACCGACAATCACGACGACTGGGTTTATTGAAGCCCTCGCAAATTCCATGTATATCCATTCCTCGGTCCCGAGAGAGTCGTACGCAGCCGCGGCTCTACACTCGACGACTACAGGAATCATTGCATATGCACACGGCCTCTCACATGCAGATCGGGCCATGTTATGTCTTGCCCTATTTGACCGGTGGACAGGCGATGTATCTCCTTCTGATGAAAGATTTCTGCAGAGACTCCGAGAAATACTCACCATGCAAGAGGCATGGTGGTGCCAATATATTGGTCGCGTCGCAGGCCTCGTGGGCAGCATTTACCCAGCAGGATTCATTGGAAGCCACACCCGAATTTCCTTCATGGCCAGGTTATCCCATCGTCAAACTAAGAAGGGCATCACCAAGCATTTACTGAGTTTAGTGGCCAATATTCCAGATTCAAAGAACCCGTCCTTTGACAGTGACTCCGTGGCGGCGGGATTAAAGAAGATTAAGAGGACGGGGAAGAAAGGCGAGTATATACGTAGCAGCGAACGAATTGGATTGCCGCAGCCGGGGGAAGAAGACTGGCGACTGAAAGTCGAGACAGACATCTACTGTGTTTGATTCTCCTACATGTCGAGACCCGGATTTGGGGCAAGCGGGTTGCATATATTGTTGAGCTTCATGTTAATGATTTATAGTTACGGCCGCGCTTTAGGTTATATGAATTTTAATTAATATCATGAAATGTCCTACCATTGAACGCTGCTCCGAACTGGGGCAATGTCGTCTCCCTGTTTCACCCCTGTTTGCATTTGAGAAAAGCGGTTTCTATAACAGCATCTCCATTCGGAATTTGAAAGCAAACAAATATACCCAAATTATCTCCAGTGCAAATAACTCGACGTCACAAGAAAGGACTAACCAGGCTTCTCTTATCTAGTACAGCTCACGAGCCCGCCATCCCGCTATTTATGGGCGACTTCGAGCACCTAGATTTCCATGAACACTGGCCCTCAGATTCGGAGGCGAACCAGGAGGAGGGCCAAGCGAATCATCAGATTCCTCAGATGAGCTATCATAATCATCGTCAAGATCGAGAAGAGGTAGCGGAGTCTGTCGAGCAGAAGCAGCAGCCGTATCAGAACCTTCCCAGGCTTGTTCATAGGATGGCAGTCCTGGTCCATGAGCCGGGCCTGAAGAAGAGCTGCTCGCAGCGACTGCTGACTGATGTCCGCTTGATTCGAGTTTGCGCCATTTATCCATGCATTTCTCACAGATTCCTCTTACATCATTGATGAGGATAGCTGGTGCATCACCTTGGGAAGCGTCGTGCTCGATAGTGGTGACTACCGGGTCGCCCTCATGGCCACATTCCCACCTATCCTTGGACATATAAAATTCCTTCTTTCTCCCCGGTACAGGGTTGGCGATTTCTGGGTTCTGCGCGAGAATGGTATCATAGTCCTCCCACTCTGCTGGCTGAGGAGTGACAGGCCTCAGGTCCGGGTTGGCCGCGATGGCCGCTTCTAACTCCGCAATGGCCGCTGCTCCGTCATCTCCAGTAGGAGCTGGAGTTTTTTCCACACGGGGACCAGGTGTATCTATACCGGACTCGGAGTCGTCAGAGGAAACGCTGTGGGCTCGAGGCATCATTATGGCGATGACGATGTTATCAGTGGTCTAATGCTGTATGGAAAAACTGCAAAAAATTTATCATGGATGTTTTTGGGGGAGATCTGAGGGAGAAACGCTATGCAGAAGAGTCCATGGGAAATATATAGAAAGGGCAAAGCCTAGTCGTTCACCTCCTGCTCCATAGGAATGGTAGCTGTGAATATCAATAAATGTCTTCATAGAATGACACCGTTTCATATAGTCACCCAGCCGTACCTTCAAGCGAGGAGAATGAATTTATGACTTCATAAGAGGGGGGCCGAAGTTTCGTCAGTACAATAACCTCTGATAAATGATATTTCATACCCCTTTGACATACTTTTAAGTTTGCCTTTAGACGTATCTTGGGGGAGAGGAACAAGACACAGAACCCTTTGAAAATCTTTAATGGAGAACTCCGGATATAGAATTGAATTCTTAGATACCCTTTCGGTTAACAGTGTATCACCACCTCGGGGCAAAGTAGATCAGACTCTGTGACAACTTGTACCCTGGGTCAGATCTCCAACCCATTGTCACGTCGGGACGCTAAATGTAACCCTCGAAGGAAATCGAACTGCCTTGTGAAGCTAGTATTCGCTAGGTGGCTGGCTGAAAGATATGTCATCGCTATCCCATCACTAAGTCGCCATCGCTATCCATATCGGTGCCAGCCGGCCTCAAATTTGCGCGTTGTTCCCCTTCTACACTATTCGGGGCGCCAGCATTTTCTACCCCGGCGTCAGACTTCTCGTCAGTGCCCTTCTCTTCGGCAGGTTTGTCCTCCTCTAGATGCTCGATCATTTCAAAATCCCTCGGGCCTTCATCCGTTTGATTTGTGTCTCCCTCCTTCATTTCTTCCTGGCTATCGTCCTCCAGTTCTTCCCATATCCTGACCGTTTGGTCCAAACCACAACTTGCCATCAGCCTCTTCCGGTCCATAGTAGGGGGAGTGAAAGCGTCAACTCCCAGGACAACATCGGAATGGCCTTCCAACGTCTGTAATATCTTCTTGTTGATGACATCCCAGCATAAAATTGTGCCATCCTCACTTCCACTAGCGGCATAAGCGTACTCTTTGGCACTATTTGAGTGTTGGCCTGCTAGGCCAGGCCTATCTTGAAAACTGCCGGATGATCGTCGGTGTCCATAGGACCCGAACGCGCCTGTTATGCTGTACTTCTCATTTGTATGACCTTGGTAGGTCTTTATACAACGGCCTTCAACATAATTCCACAATCGAACGCAACCATCCAAAGACCAGGCAAGAATGAACTTGCCATTAGGAGAGAACCTGACGGACGAAACTGGTGGGTTATCTTCATGGACCAAGGTCCGTAGACATTGACCGGTTGCTGAATCCCATATTCGAATAAGACCATCACCCGCACATGACACTATTAATGTGCCGTCCCTAACGAAGTCGACGCCTGCTACTGGGTCTGAGTGTGCGGGGAGCGAACGCATAATTCTAGCAGAGCGCACGTCCCATAAAAAGACTGCTTCATCGTACGAACCGCTAACGAGCATGTTTCCCTTCGGGGAGAAGGCGATGGAATAAATATAATTATGGTGGCCGACAAAAGGGTTAGGATATGGCTTTCCCTGTTTGCGCAGCTCATAGATTAGCGGGATGGTTAAGAAAACTAGAGATAGAGCCAAACAAACCGTGACAACGTCCCATAGTCGTATCGACTTATCGTCGGACCCTGAAGCAATAGTCCCGCCGTCTGGACTCCAAGATATTGTAGAAATACCTGCAAGGTGCCCCTCAAAGGTGTGGATTAGACTTCCTGTTGCTGTATTCCATATCTTTATGGTAGCATCAGCAGCTAATTAAGAAGTTAGTAACCTACGTATTATAAGTAGACTGCCAGATTTGACTTACAGCAACTCGCTACCATAGACCCATCAGGGGAAAACTTCACAGCAGAAACACCCTTTTGGTGCCCCTTTAAAACGAACTTCTCCTTATAATGCAGACGTTCTGGTTGAGGTGACGGAGGAGGGGTTGGACTGGGCCGGGGAGTGGCCTTGGGCGTCCCCTTCCGCCTCCGTGACTTATGTCCTTCGCTGTCTGATCCACTATCTATAAATTCCCGGCTATCTTCTGATCCAGAATTGGCCTCTTCCAATTGTCTCTCCTTAGACCGTGATGTCGACCTGCTCCTGGTGCGGCGGGAGTGGTTGGACTGGGAACGAGAACGAGATCGAGATCGTGACCGAGACCGTCGCCAGGATGGCCGTCTGTTCCTTACCAATTCATCTTCGCTGCCTGACGCGGACCGTGATCGAGACGACCGCTTACTGGCCTCGGGAGAATGGTAGCTTTGTGATCGCTGGCGTGAATCTCTGGTCCAACTGCCCCTTCGCCGTTCAGTATCTGGGGCTCCTCCAAGCTCGTCCGAGGAACCGTCTGTAGATCGAGGCGTGCCGTCGTCTAGCCTGCGCTTTTTTGTCGGCGGGATCTCTTCATCCATGGCCACCACACGTCTTTTCCGTCAACCTGCCGCTGTGCTTCAATGTCCAGTCCTTTCGGTCTTTCTATCGGTCTTGTTTTCGTCTTTGCGCTTTCTTGATAACGGCAGAATCATGCTTCACCCAAAAGCGGCCAATCAGATCACGTTATCTCAAGGCGGTCCGTCTCAGTTCAGTGTGGTCACATGATGTTTTGCTCCAGGGGCATCTCACGTGATCAGTGGCTCTTTAAGCCATTATATGGCCGAAAAGGGAAACAAAGCGGACTTCACAGAATTTCATACATACTGCGGACATCTTGCGGGCGCATCTAAGAATTGCGGGTGTAGTCGAGCGCGAACGACGTCTCCCATACGAATTCCTAATCGTGAGGCTCTGTCTTCTAGCCCTCCTAAGCCGCAGCCCCGTTTACCTGTGCTACGAACGACCCAGTGTGGTGGAGACCTCATCGGTGTTTCGCGCACAGTGAGCCATCATGTCCACCCAGCAGCATAGCGATGAGTCGCCCCATAAGATCAACATCACCAGCTTCAACTGCTGGGGCCTGAAGTTCATCTCTAAATACCGACGCGAACGGCTACTGGAGATCGGGAGACGACTCGCCAATGCCGATTTCCCCCCTGAAATCGTGGGACTGCAGGAATGCTGGACACAGGAGGACTACAATGCCATCCGTAACGAGACGAGGCATATCCTTCCATATGGCAAATTCTACCACAGCGGAATATTCGGCGGAGGACTCGCGATCCTGTCCAAATGGCCGATCGAGGAGAGCAGTATGTTCCAATACCCGCTAAACGGTCGGCCCACGGCGTTCTTTCGAGGAGACTGGTTCGTCGGGAAGGGTGTTGCATACGCGAGGATAAGAATTGGCCCTGGGTCAAAGGATGTCGCTGCCGTCTTTTGCACGCATCTACATGCACCGTATGAGCGGGAGCCGCACGACTCGTACATCTGCCATCGCACCGCTCAGGCGTGGGAGATTGCGAAGCTGATGCGTGGTGCCGCGGAGAGGGGCCATTTGGTCATTGGTCTAGGAGATTTTAACATGCTACCCATGTCCTTTGCGCATCGCTTGATCACTGCTCACGCACCAGTGAGAGATGTATGGCGGTATCTTCGCCCGGAGTCATCCGTCGGCGCAGCGATAGACGAGGTCGAGATCGCCCGCAACAGGCCAATTCCAAGTGCAGATTTCAACATACTCGAGAACGGTGCCACCTGTGACGGCTCCTTTAACACCTGGCGGTGGAATAAGGCAGACCAGAAACGAATAATTCGAGAAGGTCATATCAGCGTCGACGGGAGTCTACCCGACCCCTTCGCAAAGAGACTGGATTACATATTCATCGGAGACGGTTCATATCTTAATCGCGACGGCGAGGGCCCTTACTCGACTTCATCATGGAAATGGAATATCCATTCCGCCCGAGTTGGGATGATGGAGCGACATCCAACACTCCACTGCTCGTTGAGTGATCATTTCTCAGTCGAGGCAACCGTTGTTCGAGCCCACCCGCCTGTGCACCGTACTGAGCGCAAGCTGTCGAGCGGAACGGAAGATGACGAGAATGCCCCATTCCTACCGATCCAAAGCCATGCTGGTCGAAATACAAGCATCAACGACTACGCCATCCTAAGGCAGACCTCGACCTTACCGCCCGAGGCTACCAGGCAGCCCATACCGGCCCTGTCTGCAGATGTATACGACGATATCTTAAGTATGATATCCGTCTACATGAGCCGTGAACGGTTCCAACGACGAGCGAGAGTGGGCCATTTCCTCGCTTCCATAGCGCTGTCTATTGGATGCTTCATTGGGATCTGGTGGGCGCCCTACCCATATGTGTCCTTTATACTCTGTCTTGTCAGCACGCTTAGCTTGTCCGCTGGCGTTATTGACGGCCTAATTGGTGGGCTATTCGTCAGCAGCGAAATGCGCGCACTAAAGGAGTTTGAATGGGAAATAAAGAACACTAGAAGGACAGTGTTGGGCCTGGGTCTTGATATCGAGCAGGATCTAAGATCGCCGACCAAAAATGCTCACTGATAGCGTTCGAAGGCGTTTCCAGTATACTTGAATGCGCCGCTTTTGTCTTATGTGTGTTAATGGCAATGCTAGTAACTCTTAATGATATGACCGGAAACGGTTTACTAATGATATGATATCAGGGCAGCGAATATTTAGATAATATTGCTAATGAGCGTATATAGCTGTTTCAAATAAACTTGGAATGACTTTAATGAGCTAGCCACACCACCTATTTTTGTCGATCAACGCGATACACTTCCTCTTCTCCAACCATCATTCAAATTCATAGTATCATCGTCACAACTCATAATTACACGATTGAGGCGCTTATGCGGCACACTCCTTCTTTCTCTCCTCGAAGACTTCGAGGGCGACCTCGGCGGCCTTGAAGCCGCTGAGCATCATGGCAGAGAAGATTGGTCCCATACGGTGCCACCCATCAATCTCAGAGAGCTCCATTCCACCAATGATCAAACCCTTGGTGACTTCACGGGTGTTCTTGACAATGGCATCCTCGGCAGAGTTCATATCCAGACCCTTCATGCCTCCGAGCTTCTCGATAGCAGACATGGAGACGAGACGCTTGGCACAGAAAGCTCCGAAGGGACCGTCGTGGCCAGTGGTGCTGATGATTAGGGGAGCGTTGATGGTGTTAGGGTCCATGCAGGAGTGGTCGTCGTGGTGCTGGGTGACGAGGGTCCAGTTGGTGACGACACCAGCAATTTGGAAGCCAGATGGCTCAGAGGCGAGAGGACGGGTGATCAAGTCTTCAACGCAGGTAGCGTTGAAGAGCTTGATGTTGGGGAAGGAGAGGACCTTGGAGAGAAGGGTAGAGGTGAAGAGAGCGGCGTGCTTGATAACGACGAGGTTTGGGTTGGAGGCTTCTTCCTCGTATGGGACACCCAGGTCCTCCAAGAAGCGGTGGGCTGGCTTCCTTAAGACCATGGCGGAGAACAATTGACCACCGAGCCAGGCACCACCACCTGTAAATATTGTCAGTGGTGATATCAAACTGACACGCACATTATAGGGGGGCCATACCAGGGGAGACGGAGGCTTCGATGAGAGCAATCTTCAGGTCAGGACGGGCCTTTCCAAGGACATAGGCGGTGCTCAGACCGCAAGAGCCAGCACCAACAATGACGATGTCACTCTCGGCATAGGTGTCCATGTCCTTGAAGTAGCGGCTAGTCATAGCACGAGAGACGTGGCTCTCACGGATAGGGGCAAACTTGAAGTCTTCCCATTTGCCGGCGAATTCGTCAAGCAGGGCGTAGCCAGAGCCGGTGCTAGGCTGGGCCAGGGTGTTACCCTCGCCAGCAAAGTTGTCTCTCACAGCATTGCCGGCAGAGGCCACAACCTCGGTGATGGTAGCAGTTGGTGGAGCCATTTTTTTGATATTAGGACGGAAGACTAAACGAGGTTAGATTTCAACAGCATATTTCCCTCTTATTCAGAGGGAGGGGGAAGGGGAAGCATGATCCTTTCGCTGGTATTATCCAGATCAAGTTCGGACCGTATAATTTCAGAAAGATGTCCGCGAGCAGTCATTCCACCAGTGAAATCATCTCTCCCGCCCTTCTCCTCTATAGAAGATACGGCGAGAGGTGGATGACCCCAGCAGGCTGATGGAAGAAGTCACAAAGAACAACGAACACCGGTTCATGCACACGACTGTTTCTCGAGATACCTTGACCATTTATTGGATATTCTTCCCAGCGTCTGGGGATTCATGACCTCCATCTTGAGAGAGATGTACCGGTGGTTTATTGCACTTGAACGGGTCAGTAAGTCCACAAAAACAGGATGTAAAAGGGAGGACAGTCAATGCTCAGTCACCTGCAAGTCTCGTTATCAAGATGCTACGGAGAGATAAAATGCAATTGATATTTTGAATGCAGACTCTGTATTCCGATGGATGGATGAAGAGAAAACAGGAAGAAAAAGAGCTGCGGGGTTACGCCCTGCTTTATATATCCTTGCATGGTGGGGGTTTAGTCATCCAAAAGCTTTCAGCGAGTTGATATTTCTCTTTTCTCTTAATATGATGAAACCAACAGGGACAAGGAGCACTGGTTGGCCGGCATCGTTAGCTAGCATTGTTAGTTCAAAGTTAGGCAGATCCTGATGGCTGTCCGTGGCAGCTGGTGAAGTTTGTATGGCCGCTTTGTGCGATACTTATCTCGCTTCACCAATTCCCCTAATAAGAGATGTTCAATGCTGGCCTGGGATATTCAACGCCAATTGATTGCTTCACTAGTTACAAGCATGCCTAGTCTAATAACAATGAGTATTCTATCCCTTACGCAGCATCAGCTCCTATTAACCCAAGTAAGTATAATGCATAGACGGTAGGAATGAGACAGCACTAACCATCGATTATAATTTCAGAATTTTGCTTATGGCCTTTGGCTTTCATGCCTGCTACCTTGTTCTTTGCAACCTCTGATTCAATCTGCTCCTCTGTGACCAGGCCAGCAAGTTTAGCTTGCTCCTCCACACTCAATGGCGCGATGACATTCTCTTCGGTGAAGTAGTTGGTTTCTTTGACATAAACTATCAGGACGTAAACCATGCCGATGATCCCGATGACATAGAGGCTATTTACTTGAGGTCAGCTTTCAGGTAGGACGGTCGAGGAAGAATGGCCACTTACGAAAACTGCAAAGACAGCTGGCCCACGAAGGGCACATTTTCCGCAGCCATGACGAAGGAGATACATATACCCAAGCTTAAGGTCCCCTTGAAGACTCCTCCGAACTGTGCTAGCCTAGACGGGTCATTGGTTAAAGCGCTGAGAACCCATTCTATTGTCATCTGGTATGCGGAATAGATAGCACCAAAGAGGACAAATAAGGCAAACATGCCGCCAAATTCAGGGTCAGTCCAGTCTTTAGCCTGAGGTTTCTTGAGTGAGCCGATATTGGTGATATCCAGCCACGCGTATAGGCCGGCGCTCGCACCAACGGACACTGCTCCAATGAACGCAACTCCCACGAACCCCCTGATTTTACGGCTTTGGATCTTGCGATTGTCAAGGACGAAGACCATCAGCCAAGGCATGATGACCTGGATAGAATGGAATGCCAGGTTGTTCAAGGAACGAGTCCTGAGGTTGAAATAGAACGCTAAAGACAGGTTAACCCTCTATACTATCGAAGGCCGGAAAATGGACTCTCGACTAACCGTTGATACTGCTGACGAGAGCAAGTGACATCTCGCAACCAAGGATGGCAGGGAAGAGGATGAACATCCTAGGGTCGAAGAAAGTCCTAACCATTGATTTTAATTCGACAGAGAGTTTGGTGGGCTTGAAGATGGCAATGTGTGTCCCATCCTTACGGATGACTTTCTGTGGATCAATGATGAAGAAGAATGCAATGAAGATTGGAAGACAATGAATGGCTGTAAACGTGCCGTAGACAGCGCTTGATACACCGACAGCTTTCTGTTGATGATAGTTGGCAGCAAAGGCGATTATTGCCCCAACCGTAGCGCCAGTCGATCTGAGCATCCATTGAATACTGATGAACTATACATAATGGGTGTCAGTCAATATCAAGGACCACATAGAGGTCTGGCACTCACCTTTGCCTTATCCTTCTCCTGGGGATAGGCGAACTGGATGAAAGCCGCAGCAGTCCAGAGGGGGCCACACAAGGAGCCGAGTACTGCGCCTGAGAATAGCGGAAACCAGCTGTGGCCTGTTCGATCGTAATACCAAAGCCCTGCAACATACAACGGGTATCCGATTGAGCCGATCATGATGCTCAGTTTGGGCTTGAGAATGTTCAAAGCAGTGCCTCCAAACCAGCCACAGATGGTAAAGAGGCCATAGATAATCACATTCGTCAACGAGGCCACCTGCGCAGAGCTGGGCTTTCCTCCTCCTGCCCCGAGGCCGATGACGGCGACGTATATACCTGGAGCACAGAATAGAACACTTCATGGTGTCTTAGCGAGCGTTCCATCGACATCGACCAAACCACCAACGGAGAGAGCTTCGGCGCCATACCATCCCATGATGAAATTCTGGGTCTGAGGGCGGTTAAGCCGTAGCAGGTTCTCCATCTTCGTCAGTAAACCCATATCGGCGGCTTTAGTACTAGAGCAAGCTGGACGTATCGGTTCTGCTCATGCTGCGATTCTACTTCTGCCAGGCCTTTCTATATACGAATATATCTCCCAAAAGCTGGACGTTTCCCCGCGTCTTCGTGCTGGAGATAGCGCCGTCGAGGATCCTATTATCCTATAGCAGACGAGAACAAGGATCCAGCTGCGGAGTCTCACCCCACACGATATCGTGTTCTACCGGCGCCTTGGTTATCTTTCGTGGGAGCGAAGGCTGTGGAGAAGAAGCTATCAAGGCATTGCCGAAACCTAGGGAGCGAGGAGCAAGGCTTTGTCGGTAGAGATAGAGATGCCAGCTCGAGGCCTGCAGAACAGGGCCAGGTTGTTGGATAGCTAATGCCACCTTGTTTGCTATCCTGGCCTGATGGCAGTGATTATACCCTACGATGCCAGGTTGGATGCAGTGATGTTTTGTGGCTGGCCGGGATCAAGGCCGAGATACAGCCGGCGCCCTAGCATGAGCTTCCGGCTTTCTTGCGCGGTAGATTTGATACGGTTTATATCTATCGGTCCTGCGCCAGCTTGGAGACATCGCTGCTTGTTGTCGAGTTCAACTCATTGGAAGCTGCAAGGAGACATGCTGGATATTCAATTACGTACTGTATAACTATACGGTACTATCTCATTATGAAAAGAAACAAAACATATGTACAAGGGATATAGCACCGGGACCATCGTCACCTTCACCTTCATCTTCGCCTTCATCTTCGCATCAAAAGGAGTGCCAGCCTATGCCTTGAGGTGCTCCCCGTGTCCGACTCGCTCACATAGATCCTCCAGCATCCTGCCAGCCCACTCAAAGTCGCTGACTTCCAGGAACACTTGCGCACTCGCTCGCACCCACCATGCGCCCTGGAAGAAGAATACCGGCATCATGGTCTCGTACTCGATGGCCATCTTCCGCATCATCCAGTCGACGACGGTGAACTGGATCCCTGGCCGGGCTCTGACAATATGTTGACCCTCGGACTTATCTCCGCCCAGGGTGAGTGGGAGCAGGACGTTGGTCATACAGGCCGCCGACATACTCTGTGACTCGTTATCTAGGACGCGGGTTCCAAGTATGTTTGCAATCTTCTTCCCTCCTTCGCGAGCCAGGTTGACACAGTATGTCTGGATGGCCTTCTCGCCCCCGCAAACTTCCTCGCGCCACCTGATCGACTCCGGGATACAGAGGTATCCGAAGTTGTCCATGGGTGCAACGAATTCAAAGTTATGGACGAACGCGTTCTTCCCGTTGGCGAGATCCTGAGCCAGTTTCCCGTCGACCTTGCGTTGGTCGAGGTCCTTGGTAGGTATAAAGCCATGGCTTAGGGGGAGAGTGCTTCTGATCATCCACTGGTGGCGGGTTGGCACGTACAACGCCGCACATCCTCGGGGTACAAACAGCCATTTATGACAACAGCTGACGAAGAAGTCTGGATCTAAGGCGGCCAAGTCCACGTTCAGGTGCCCAACTGCGTGTGCACCGTCGATGAAGCTCAGCACGCCTTCTTCACGACAGAGGGCCGTCAGTCTCTCGAAGGGGAGACGGATGCCAGGAATAGACGAGATGGTGTCAAAGATACCCAGCCGTGGCCGGAATCCAGCATCACGAGAAGCTTGAATACCGGCCTTGAAGAGAGCAACTACTTCGTCGTCTTCAAGGGGATAGGTAAGCTGTACCTGGCGGGTGCGCACTTTGCCCGGGTTCAGCTCGCCAACATAGCCTGTCATCTTGCCCAGGGGAGCAAAGATGATGCTAACCTGTATGATCTCATCTTTGCCATCGGGGTTCCAGGCGAAGTTGCGCATTATGGTGTTTGATCCCGTGGAGCCATTTGCAACCAGGACGATTGTTTCAGGAGGGGCGTTGAGGAGTCTGGCCACTGCTTCTCGAGACTTATCCAGACCAGCTGGGTATTCGTATCTGATAAACGCGCAGGGCCGTCCTTCGCATCGTTTACGCAGTTCATGGGCCTTGTTCAGGATGACGGTGGGGACGCTGCCAAAGGAACCTATATCCGTCAGAACTACTGGTCCAAGCCCAAACATGGAGCTAGGAGGGAGAGGGGAGGAATTGCTGTATTCACCATTATTCAGCTCTGTATAGGTAGGGTCGATGGAGAAATGCTTCAACATCTCCTTTCCAAACGGTGTTCGCTCATAGCGACGAGCTGGAGTCTCGATACTACCCATGACCAAGGGGGTTTTCTTTCTTCTTTCTTTCTTTCTTTATGGATGAATAGAATGCTCGGTTAAAAAATTCTCAATTGGGCATCGACTATAGAAATAGACAGACCAGCCAAGTGTTTACGCTTCCTCTGCCATATTTTTAACACATCCGGGCCATCTGGCAATGACAAATCGGCCATCAGGGGCCCATGGGCTAGAGCGGAGAAGTTTTTGACAGTTACACACCCCACGGGGCAGATTCTTTGAAAGCAGGCTGGAAATAAAGCTTCCCAGCCTGCAATTCCGGTACGTAATACTACCAGGAAGTGAGCTGTGGCTTTGATTTCCCCGGTGTTCTAATATATATCCCCATGTCCAGGTAGGACACAGGGAGACCACAGGGATATATAGTTCACGTGACGTGCAGCTGTTCCTTATATTCCTTGCACTCCTTGCGACGGCGACGGCGACAGGTCTGCGGATATGGGAAATGCTTGATCGAGTAAGATTTGGCTTGGGTCTCCTCACATGCGGACAGGGAAGCGTCTGCACACACCGACCAGAAGGCTATTCGGATACCTCTTCCTGGAGACAGCCGGTAGCTCTGCTATGACCTCATCGTCGCCGCTGATATCGCCTCCAGACAAGGTATAAAGATATAGCTCTTGTAGTAGCTGTGTAAATGTAATGTCATTGATAAGGATATCTAAATACACGATGGCAGACTACAACCCGTACAACTTCGCCAACCGTCCCAAGGACGAGGTCGCTGAGATCGCAAGGAAGGGCGGACAGAGCAGCCACAACAGCGGGTTCGCCAGCATGGACCCTGACAAGCAGGTTTGCATGACCTTCCCCCTCGCGAGGAGAGGGTTAAGATGTGTATTCTCTCGCCCGAAGCATTCTAATATACCGTGCTAGCGCGAAATCTCGTCCAAGGGTGGGAACGCGTCCAACTGGTCTTTCCAGCCAGGAAGCGAGCGAGCCAGGGAGGCCGGGCGGAAGGGCGGATTGGTTGCAGGAGGCAGCAGCAGGATGTATGCCGACGACGAAGAGGAGGAGTTGAAGCCCGACGAGTAAAGTGTTATATGTGAGACGAAACCGAGGCGTTGACTGATGCTGGGATGCGCCGTGACGTGTCTGTTGAAACAAAAGTACCATAACCGCTTCATCTATCTATCCCTGCTATCATAATCCTATATCTTTCAGCGTTATGTGCTCGTCGTGTCCATGGCTATGCGTCGGGCACGGGCTTGTCCTTTGCGACTCGACGGCGGAATCCAGCATTGTAGAGGGCGTTGCGGACGGCGAACTGGCCGACTCCCAGCTTGAGGACGGTCGCGAGCTCATGGTAGGTGAGCTGGCGGTTCTCGGGCGACGCGCACACGTAGTCGATCAGGGTTTTCACCTGCTCCGGCGTGAGCTGCGACGGACGGCCGCTCCGCTTCTTGGGCGTCGGATCGCCAGACTCGCATGTCCACTGGACCTGGCGGTGCGTGATGCCCTTGCGCTCGGCGATTTCTTTGTACGTCAACCCTTGGCTGCGCAGCCTGAGGATTTCGATCCGGGATTCCTTCGACAGGTGCCTCGCCATGGCAGCGGCATGCAGCGTGTGAAGGGGCGGGGGACAGCTGATGGGATGCTTGAATAATGCTTATGGAGCAGCATGGGGAGAAGTTTTGGGATGGCTTTTGGCAGGCCAACTCTGTTACTAACTGGGCCTCGAACGTAAGTTTTGTCTGCGCCCGCGGCGACCACCTATATATCTGGCAGCAGGGTTTAACGTTACTTCAGTACATCAAATCCTGTCGAGCTCGAGATGGAAAATGTCCCGGCAGCGCGCTCCCTGTCCCTGTCTCGATGTAACACTCCAGCGCTCCGTCGCCGAATCACACTGACAACCCCGGGTTTGCTGGCCAATTGGCAGCCTACAGGCTGTCCCAGCACGTCAATCACAGCCGTAGTTGGCAGTGCTGCCCGGCGTCAAGATATCGTCATGGCCAACGGTCAGCTGTCTGCCATCACACGACGTTGACTGTTAGTAGGCCGGCCGGCCGTGCAACAGCATCCTGGACGGACACGTCGATAGTTAAGTAAGTTGAAGTCGAGGTGGAAGTTGAAAGTCTACTCGCGAGAGTGAAGCGAGCGTCATGGGGGATATCGAAGCCACAACCATCACCGAGAAGGACAACCATGTTGACGGCTACATGAACGATGCAAGTGAGGACCCTAAGCGCGCGGAGATCGAGCGCAGGAATGTCGGCACCCTGCACCGCCGTCTCAAGTCGAGACACATCCAGTTTCTCGCCCTGTCCGGCGCCATCGGGACAGGTCTCTTCGTGGGCAGCGGCCAGGTGCTCTCCCTCGCCGGCCCTCTCTCTGCCTTTCTGGCATATCTCATCACCGGCGCGAACCTCTATGCCGTCATCAACAGCCTGGGAGAGATGGCGACCTGGCTGCCGCTCCCGGGAGCTGTGCCGGTCTACGCAGCTCGCTATGTAGACCCTGCCCTGGGCTTCACCCTGGGCTGGAACTACTGGTATCAGCTCGCGATCGGGGTGCCCATCGAGATCAGTGCCAGCGTCCTCGTCATAGACTACTGGCCCAATCCGGTCCCCAGGTGGGCGTGGATCACCATCTTCCTCGTTGCCCTCGTCCTCCTGAACTGCATGCCGGTCAAGTTCTACGGGGAGACCGAGTTCGTCTTTGGCGCCATCAAGCTGAGCACCATCCTGGGACTGATCGTTCTCATGTTTGTCATCATGCTGGGAGGCTCGCCTACCCATGACCGCATCGGGTTTCGATACTGGAAGAGCCCCGGTCCGATGGCTGAGTATCTCAAGACCGGCGCCCTCGGACGGTTCCTCGCCTTCTGGAAGGTCTTCATCCAGGCCACGTTCAGCTACGGAGGCAGCGAGATGGTTGTCATTGCTGCTGGAGAAACAGAGAATCCACGCAGGAATATACCCAAGGCCATCCGCCGAGTCTTCTGGCGCATCCTGCTCTTCTACGTTCTGGCCATCTTCCTCGTGGGGATGTGCGTATCGTCAAAGGATAAGAGACTGCTCAACGCGCTGGAGACCGGTGCGCCAGGCGTTGCCGCGAGTCCCTTTGTCATCGCCATTGCAAACGGTGGCATACCGGTGCTGCCACATATAATCAATGCCGTCGTGCTCTCGTCTGCGTTCTCGGCTGGAAACACCTTCTTCTACGCTGCCACTCGGGTTCTCTACGCCACAGCTCTAGACGGCAAGGCCCCACGCTTCCTTCGCTACGAGAGGTTCGGTGTACCCTATGCCTGCGTCGGGATCACCACCGCGCTCAGTTTGCTGGTATACCTGAACCTCACCGCCAGCGCGAGTGAGGTGTTCTTCTGGATCAGCAACCTCAGCTCCGTGAGTACGCTCATAGTCTGGGCCTCGATATCAGTCACCTACATCCGCTTTTACCAGGGCATGGCCAGCCAGGGCATCCCTCGCGCAGCACTGCCATACCGAGCACCGTTCCAGCCATACCTGGCCTGGTTTGCAGTTTTCTTTTGCATGACCGTTGCACTCTTCAATGGCTTTGACGCTTTTTTTCCAGGCAAATTTAGTGCCAAAACATTCATACCTCCGTACATCGATATCCCCATTTTTGCAGGTTTGTTTCTTGGTTATAAGCTCATCTATCGTACTAAATTTGTTCCATTGCATGAGATGGATTTCTTCTCGGGCAAGGAAGACGCTGATCGCCTTGAGAGCACATGGGTAGAACCGGTTGCTAGGAATTTCCTCCGTAAGTTACCACGACTCCTTACTTGTCTAATTTCCGGTGGTTCTGTTGTCTGTTTTAGTTTGATGACGGGGCGATGCTAATCTTGGTGTCTTAGAGCGGGTGTGGTTTTGGATTGCTTGATCGGCAGCAACGGCTGACACGGGGCTCTATTCTATTTCTTTGATGCCACAGTTAATATCCAGGGTCACGCCCCAGGTAGGAGTAGGCATGAATATAGTATCGGTGACTTGATATTTATGAAAGATTCCTTGGAAAATTAACGATTCCATTGATCGTCACATAGTTGGATGTTTGAACTCCATCACTTCGTATTCCGGGCTTCGTTATAGGACGCCTCTTCATGGTGATTCCAACACCTCCATCCACTATTTCTCGTCTTTGAACGTTGGCTCATCCCGCCCCCTCCTTTCATCGTCTTTTTCTCCTTTCCTCGTCTTCTTTTCTCGTCTTTCTCGTCTTTCTCATCTTTTACCATCGTGGGATCTTCTTGGCATATCCATGCTGACTAACCGCAACTAAGACCTGCTATTGGCTGGCGGAGATGTCATATTGGCGCTTTTCAGTGTTTGAATAAGTCGCCGAGTTGAAGGTATGGAGGTATGCGAGTGTGTGAAAGGGAGCAGTGTAGGGGTAGTTAAAGTCCTTTACTATCTTCTTGCTACCATACTGTCACAGTTAAGGGATACAGTTTTATTCCATGCACCATTAAAATCGGGTGCTCAAGCTGGTTCCTCTGGAGATATCATCGTTGCTACTGTCCGGATATCTTAAAGATGGATGAGCTAGAAAGCTGAGCTACTAATAAGAAAGACGCTCTCCTACTCATCAACGAGCACCTGAGGAATATGCTAATGTTGGATGAGTGAGAGTCCAACTATGACGATACGGAATAAACGAGTGGTAGTTGATACTATCCCTGTAATATTGCGATGCCATCTTGAAGATATCAGGTCTTTACTAACAACCCTGTGTACTTCAGACAACTAACGTCTAGATGTTAATATATTCTCATAACAGTGCCACGTATGAGGTGACAGACCAGGATAGGCCAGGTGTATCAGCAATTCAAAGGCTGTCTCGTCTTGTGGGATTCCTGAGCGATGGAAGGGTTTGTTCTTAGCTAGGGACATCGACATAATCCTAACCATGCAACTGAGTATTGCCGTATCTCGCAGCTATAAGTGTGCTACGAGACGTCTAAAGACGAGAAGTTTATGCCTGCTGACTAGTTGTTTAACTAGTTGGTTAACAGCCGACTCTGCGATAAAAGTGACGCTCGCCGCACTGAAGAACATCCATATTGTATAGGATGACAGTCGACTCTACACAAACACAAACTATGGACAGCATCCTACGCTCTCTCCTTTGCAGAGTTGACTGACGCCTGCATCGTCGCTCCCAGAGACGTTACGATGGCCAGCGCCGTCGTGGCTTCCTGGCCACCCGGCATCACACAGCCATGGCCGCTTGACCATACATCCATATCCCCAGGGCCAAAGCAAGCAGAGAAAGAAAACAAACCAGTAAATAGTCCTTATCCAAAGCCAGCAGCAAAGCAGAACGCGGAGACCAGCGGAAGTTATGAACCCGATCGGCTCGTTCCACAGCTGATGGGATGCTAGATCTGGACCGACAGATAGGACGCGCTGGTTATTCGCCTTTGCTTCTTCTCTTTTCCCTGGATGCAAGCAATTAGTGGCAGACATTCTGTTATACCGCATACCCCAGATACGCCGCCGCTCCTGACTGGCGGCCGAACGGTCAAATTCAACCTGCGTTCCACGAGCCGAGCAGGGGGCATCCAGACATATCAGATATAAGCTACCGCAGGCGTTACACGCAAGCGGGGAGGGTATCTATATAAACGCTTGGTTCAGATTCTAGCCTAGAGGCTGCTTTTGTTGCTTGTTTATCTTCCTCACGTTATACAGCCTCGATTGCCGGAAAATGACGCCCTCCATGCTGGCTACTGCTCTTCTTGGACTCTTTGCGTCTGTCTCCGTTGCAGGGAACATAACATCCTCGCCATCATGTGTACGTACCCTTTTGGGAACCACCGACAGGCAGACAGTCAGTCAGGCTGTCTAACATCTGCTCTTTAGTGTTCAATGCTCTCGGGGCTCTTCCCTGACGCTGTCTACAGCAAACATACCCAATCGTGGAGCTTTGAGAAGGACAATTTCTGGTGTTAGTGCTTCATTATACCTCATTCACACTGTCTACAGCTTGGAGTCATGGTATCTTACAAGTTCAAAATAGCATCCACCGCCGTTCTCGATCCGGCCTGCGTCTTTGTCCCAGACTCTACAGAAAAGGTTGCCCGAACTGTCCGACTGTTTTCTCAAAACGAGTGCAAGTTTTCGATCAAGGGCGGTGGCCATTCAAGTATTCCCGGAGCTGCGAATATCGATGACGGCATTATGATGGTTATGTATCGCATGAAGGATACGGAGATAAACTTCAAGGAAGGCTACATCCGTGTAGGAGCTGGTCTGCTGCTACATGAAATCTACGCTGTTCTTGACCCTTATAAACTGTCAGCAGTTATCGGGCGGTACGGTGAGATCGGCCTGGGCCTCGCCGTTGGGGCTGGAATTTCCTTCTTCTCCAACCGTGACGGCCTCGCTGTGGATAATGTCCGCAACTATGAGGTAGTACTCGCCGATGGAAAGGTGGTGAATGCTAACATTGACAAAAAGGAGAACGAAGACCTATACTGGGCTCTCAAGGGGGGCAACAACAACTTTGGAGTTGTCACTCATTTTGACCTTAACGTCATAGAGACCAGGGGTTCTGTATATGGGGGCCTTATTCATTATCCAGAGTCATCCCTTGATTATGTGAATGACCTGGTGTACGACTATCATACACGCCAGGCCGTGGACGGTCTCCTTACCCATGCTATGCCACAGTGGGTATACAACGGCACCACCAACAATACCTATAATCTCACTCCGGTTATCTATAACGACGATGTGGACGAGCTGCCCTCAATTCTCCAGCCGTGGCTCGATGTGCCCCACGTATCCACCACTCTCGAGAAGAGAACCTACTCGAATCTGTCAATACATCTGAACGAAGGCTTTGGCGCCGGGCTGGTGTAAGTGGCCGTTACCATTCATGTTCCGAAGTGGCCATGTTTGCTGGACTAAACGTTGTATGCATACAGGCAAGAGCAGCGAGTGTTCACCGTCTATGCAGATAAGCAGTTCTACCGGGAGGTGCTCTTCAAATTCCGGCAATGGCTACAAGGCTATCAAGACATTCCGGGGTTCCTCGGTGCGCACCTGAATATGCCCATTACTCCTCGGCAAGTCGACCAAGGAGTGCTGAAGGGCGGGAACGCACTGGGCTTGGAGGGTGCCGGAGATAATACCTTAGCAAGTGAGTATATCAAAGCCGTGCTCACCATTGGACCAACCCCAGACTTGGGTGTTGGATTGTCCAGCCTGCTTGCATCCGTGGATTAGATGCTAACCACGCCCCCGATATACAGTCCTCTTTTTCGGCGTAACATTTGAAGATCCACAGTATAAGGACCGCGTCCTGCCAGAACATGACAAGTTTGTTCAATCAATGATCGAACTGGCCAAGGAGAGGGGCGTTTTGCATCCATATATGTCTGTCTCCCGCCCCTGAAAGTTACAAGTTACAACATTTGCCTCCTCCTACGTGGCCTGGCCTTACTAACGGCCCATATTCTCCAACAGAATGCTCACCTACTGCGGCTACAACCAAGCTGCTATAGCAAGCTACGGCCCAGAGAATGTGGAGAGACTCTGGCGGATTCAGCGCAAGTACGATCCAAAGCAAGTGTTTCAGCGTCTTGTGCCCGGGGGCCAAAAGCTGCCTCCCCAGGACGGCTGATCGAGATCATCTACAGCCTTCTCTTCTCATAATCCGGTTATTCATCGTTATTATTATTAGTAACCACGCTTCTAATCAGGTCCTGCATGCTTGGATAAGACGAGCCAGGTGCAGAACTGAATAATGGCCGCTCTCATCCCCAAGTCTCGGATCTTGTCTACGTCAATTTCGTATAGGCGATCACTCTCCGGCTCTTACTTTTGTCTGTTGATGTTATACTAGAACGCCGTCATGCAACAGTCCAACTGTACGTAGACACGGCTTTTTGCGCTGAACGTATTTTTAGATAAACTCGCAGTACGGAGTATTATATGTTCATAATTCCCCTTTTCTATAGCATTAGCTCAGGGTAAACCTGATAAACCTCACAAACACAGCCTTCGAGCGAGACTATTGGACTTTCTCTCGAGATATTCCTTGTCGAGGCCAACGCTATGCAGAAGGGCGCGTATAGACTTTCCACGCGCCCTTCTCCCGGTGCAAAGTCTTTTTTTCTCGTTATCCGCGCATACGAACTTCAAACAAACCACATCCTATACTCCGTTCTGACTGTCCGTCTGGGGTTCAGCTTGACTAACCACCCCCATCGTGTGTTTCATCTTGCCGGCCCCTCGAGCGTGGTGGTGGGAGCTTCTCGCGAGGGCCACATCTCTCGCCCCTTCAGCCTCAACCTCCACGGTCAACCTCCCTGGCTTCACACGAAACTCGATGCTGATCGAGGCCTTCGGTTGAGGGCGGCAGAGACTGGACACCTGGAATAAAACAATAAAATGGGTTCGTATCGGACGCATCCTGCTCCTATTCGTCTGCGGGCTGCATGGCTGGAGAGAAATCCACGCCATGTCGGCTGCAGAGAATAGTTACGGTTAGCAGGGCCGCGCTTTGCTGGGATCCCGATGCATAACTTGATCAGCTAATTCGTGGGCCTAGGTCGTCCTAAAATGACTGCTGCATACGGCGCTCCTCATTCGATGGCCCGTTAGCAGGCGTATGGAGAAGGCGTGGGGTGGTTGCTCCAGGGGCCCGGCAGAGATATCGCTCGAGAAACCAGGGCCGGAATGGGAGAACACTTCAACACCCGTTTCTGGACTCCTTTCACGGCACCGTGCTATGTACGGGGACTGCTGTCACGGCTGCGGCGCTGGCAGCTGTCCTCTACTCCGATCCAAGCACGCTCGTCAAACCTGAGGCCAAACCCGGGAGGGTATACGCAGTGCAACCGCGAAACAAATTGGCGGGCGGGCACACAGCAGAAGGACAAGCCGTGCACTAGTTACGCTGCCTGCAGGTTGCAGCTTGCCTGCCCAGACCCCAATTGTCAGGCTTGCGGCACCTGTGACTAACCGGCCTACAGGATGGACATGTGTGTTGTCCGGAACATCGGTTCGAAGCGTTGACGCAGCACAGGGAACAAGGATATACATTCTACCCGGATATTCCATTTTGCATATATTTATAGCAGTCACACCACTGTGGTTATGCATGGTGATGAGTTTATGGGGGTTAAGCCAGGGGTTAGCCTGGAATTAGCCCCCTATATTAAGCGCAATTACTAACTGCCTGGCGGGCTGCGCAAGACCTTGGCGCCAGAATTGTTTTACCAAGGGCAAGCAGGCGCCGGGGGGGGGGGGGGGGGGGGGGGCAATAATAATGAGAAAGGGAAAAGGGAAAAAAAAAGAAACAAAAAAAGAAAACCGGGCCACTGACAGACGGCAGATGAGGCCTTTTTTGGGGCCTGTAGCTGAGCTGAGCTCAGCGCAGACTACCATGTGCTAAGGCACCACCCATGCCTTTACTTACCAGGGCTAACGTGGGAGCCTATCGCTTCAGAGCTTTGGAAAGCCCTGACACATGCCGATTGGATGCTGATGTGCGAGGAGCAGAAATGCTCGTTTGCCATACAAAATACACGAGTGATGGCTTTGCTATCTGCGTCTCCCTTAGGTGTTGGCATGCTCCTTCTCGTGTTTGAACGACTTTGATTATCTATCAAGTCTGACCAGGGTACTCCGTGTGTGCAACGGAGACAGGAGCAGAGGTGCAACACAAACCGAGGCGTATGGTTCTTCAAAAGGTTTTCTGGCCTGCGGCTGCCCATGGCTAGAGACTGCCACGACCGTTACATCGGTAACTTTCCAGCCCGCCGGGGGGCCTACAATGCTTGGTCTATCCCCAGGCTATGGGCTGTGCGACGACCTTTCACCTTCCGAATCCCTGCCTCTATGCATTTAGCATAATATATACCTACACCCACCCGCACCATCCTAGTGGGATCCACAGTTAACACATTGGAATCCGTCTACCAAACACATTGTGCTCTTCTCCGTTCGCTATTCTTATAGGGGATTAAGGCACAGCAACGTGCATTTGCACTAAGATGCTAAGTCCGAAGACGCGCCGGGGTAACGTTGATTTGCATACGCTGCCACATTCATCGCATATGGGGGCCTCATATTATGGGTCATACGATACTACCTCTGTGGGATGGGGCAACAGATTGGAAAGATAGGCCCCCTTGATGGACAGAAACACCCTGCAGATCTGCAGCCGGGGGTGCTGCAGCTAATATGAATTCCAAGCAGCTTTGGTTAACGATTGACTTCTGCGATCTCGAGTGTTCTCTCAAGATATATAAAGCATAAGGTCCAGAGAGTTTCGGTGGATTTCCATTCTTCCGATCGACCAACCTTCTACACATCTAAGTTTTACTCCAAAAAGTCAGTCACACTATATACTCCTTATCGCTACTAAGAAATGGAGCACGTTCGCAAAGTGAATAGATGGACTCAAGATGAGGACGCAATCCTCATCAAACGGCTATATGAGCAAGAAGCCTGTATTCGCCCCTCTCCTGTCCCGACTCTACCTCCTGATCCCAACGGTATGGCTAATATGTACAAAGGCGACCCTACTGGAACTGCGGCTGACTGGCAAAAGGTTGCCGCTGCTCTCCCTGGACGATCGAATAAAGATTGCAGAAAACGATGGTTTAATGTTCTCAGTGGAGGGCTACGGAAGGGGGCATGGACTTCTGAGGAGGACGCATACCTAAGGGACGCAGTACGAATCGAGGGCAAATCGTAAGCTCCCCCTGAGTAAATCCTTTGAGAGACGCAATAAAAGACTGACAGATCTAGATGGATGCGTGTTGCGCAGCATGTTCCCCAACGCACTGCAGATCGTATGTTTACCTTGGATAAATTTCGATATGAAACCTCTGGCACAAACTAACTCTGCTTGCTATCAGAATGCGCAAAACGATGGCAGCATTTTTTGGACCCTACCCTGGATCGCTCAGAATGGACTGCCGACGAAGTATGGCAACTCACTCTCATTTTTCAAATTCTCATGTGCTCTTTATACTAATAGTATTGGGAATTATAGAACGAACGTCTGCTTCGTGCCGTACAGCAACACGGACGACGGTGGTTGGATATTCGGAATCAATATTTGCCTTTACGATCTCCAAACGCCTTAAAGAATCAGTACGTTTTCCCAAATAGCGGGTTAACATCTGATTGAATACAAAAAGACCTTTTACTTACGGCCCCTTAGGTATTCTATTCTTTTACGTCGCCATGAAAAGAGCCTTGCGTCCATCGCAAAGAAGAATCAGAGCGCAATGGAGATGCCACAAAACAGCTACCATTACCAGTCATCAAGCGAAGGGCATGTGGCGCCCGCAATAGCCCCACAAACTCCTAATAACCGTTCAAGCGCAGGGAATACCCGAAAGCACCGATGCGAGGCCGACGGATACATTAAACAAGAGTTGGACGAGGATATCATGGGCTCCCCAATCTATGGGGACGTTCATTACCAGGCAAAAATGTCTCCAGCCATGGATTATAGTTTCATAGGCAAAGGAACCCCAACGCCTGATCCAATGACAGGTAGATACGCTGTGTTTCCTAAACAAGAAGACGTTGCAGTGGCTGAATATAACGCTGTGTGCTTTGGTTCTAGCATTGGAACACAGTACGGCGTGAACCCTGCCCAGTTCTCGCACATGGACGCTGGCATCTCAAACGGTACCGCCGATAAAGACATTTGGATGGCATACCCTACATCACCAAGCTCGACAGCACCCAGTGATGGCGAGTTAGGCGGCTTTCAACCACATGGAAATGAATGGGCCTATGGAATGGCAGGGATGACACTGCAGAACCCACCTACGCCAACAGTGTACGCATACGGCGGATATCAATGAAACCTTCATACCTATCTTGGCAATGTATTAGGCGCAATTCTTATAGAGAATGCTACCTACTCAGCTATGAAGGTTTCCGAGGGGAACTTATCTCTATTAATACTTACGCTCCCTTTGCCTGTCAGCTGGCTTCTCAGGTCTCAATACTCAATCCCCTCAAACCAGTCAATCGCATGGACGATACATTTCCTTATATCCCAGATTATATCATGGCTCCCCTTTGTTAAGTTCCTTGTTATTGTTGTTATTTTTTGGTCTTTGTTCTAACTTTTATGCCTAACGCTCAGGTTATGATTAATGCCTAATTTAGCAATGTTTTGAAAAGTTATGACCAAAGAAAACTAGCCTCTTAGATGAACTAGAAGCATGATCTTACCCTACTTTTTCGCAGCATGCCACTTTGCCCTTCCCACGTTCAAGTCTCATCACAAATGTAAATTTACCCCGAGTGTTGAATCGGTTAGTCTGCAGTGGGACATTACGTCGTCCAGAATGCTCAGCCAAAGGTCTGGCTCTGCCAAAGGTTCTGGTTCAGGTAGATTAGAAGAAACAGGAAAATAACCAAAACAGCTACCCACCCTATGAAGATCATAGGGATTCTAAGCCTCATAAATGTTTAAGGGCCAGGGCCCCCTTGAACTATCTAGGTAGTTATATATAGATCCTGGTCATTGGGAAACCCTGCATAATCCACCTTTCCCTGGTAGGGAGGGATATAAGAATTTATATTAACATCCAGCTTCAGACCCGCACTCTCTTCGATGGCTACAGTATAAGTGATTGCCGGCCTGTTTCTAGACGGTGGCTAAAAATAACTGACTCTACTCAAATCAAGTTATACCCTTGACACCATCCCCAGGGACATTGATCACCCTCAGTCCACCACTCATTACTTCTAAATGACAAACAGCGTCACTATCTGGCCATTAGGTAGTAATTTCACCTGTCTCTGGAGTCTATTTAATTCTCTTAATCATAAAGGACATGGATCCGCTACTTGCAGCAGTTAATAGCATTTTCCGGTTATCTTCGTCGCGCCCTCTTGTTAATTTGAGATAAACTGGAACATAGTGAGAGAAGACGTATTGAAAATGTTTATGGGGCGTACCAGGCACGTTTGTGTATACACTCTTTTGCGCCATAACCTCGATAGCTGGGTCATGCGCCAGCCAGCATTCCTGGGCTGCGTGGCGGGACAGATCCTTCGATATTGGACTCTAGACGAGAAGTTTGGGCTGTAAGGTGTACGTTAGGAGCCCTTTTATCAGTTCGGAAAAGTCAAGATGGCGGGCTGCATCATAGCGGATAACGCGCCGGATGTAGTACTCGATGATATTACACCTGACAGTTAGGGCAGCAAAGGAGTTTGGGGAATTGATGGAGACCATTGAAGAAGTCTTGAACTCGTAGACTGCTGCCCGAGAAGCAAAATTCAATTGAAGATGGACATCTGCCTTTGAAAGAGCTGTCGTTTTTAGCCGTGCGACGAGGAGACACCAAATGTATATACTATGTAACTACTAAATAAAGGAAATAAATGAGTTAAAAGTACGAACTAGCCTTATGGAGAATGGGTTTAGTTGGCTCTTCGAGAAGCTACCGAAGTTTGATAATCGTCCTCAATGACTTGTCTTTACTAGTCAGAATATGTGTATCTATGCGGAGTATAGCCGCAAGTATTCGGGGAAGTCCCCCGCGAAGAAGCCGAACGACGAGGCAGCCTCACTCTAGCTTGATTAACTACCGCATTACGGAGGGTATATTTCTCCGATATTTCTCCTAATAACTCCATTTGAGATGTCACTTTGACTCATTGTAATCTAGTCTAAACGCAATGCAGCTTCGCATACGGGGAATAGTATTGTTGGTGGTATTCCGAATGGTTCAGCGGTGCGCGCTTATAGCAATGCCAATCGGCTGTACATATTGGCTGCGGTGTAGCCAACATTATATGCAGCAATGGGCTATGAGCACGCTACCAACAATTAATCCATGAATTGTGTTGGATTTGCCTGCAGGGCGCATGGATGAGCACAAGTAAACAAAGTTGTTAGAGTTAAGGCCAAGGATTCCCAGCGCCACGGGACCGCGCGGGACAGAAATGGGGGCGGGCTCCACCACGTAAATCTTGACGTTTCTGATATTAAGTAAATCGATGCACTTTCTACCTGCCTTTGTCGCTATATCCTTGGATGGGCTCCGCGCTGATCTGTCCATGGATAGATACTCACTGCCAGCCTGTGAACGACAGATTGTGGATGAGCCTGTAGCTCATAACGCACGTTCTGTATCTGAAGCACTTAACTACCACACCGGGGAGAAGTTAATACGCCTCTAGAAGATAACCCCTTGATGCGATCAGTTTATGGGTGCATGCTGTCTGGCCAATGTTGTTATTTGGCCCACTTTTGGTTCATTGCCGGATTCTCGGGCTTGCTTCTCATTGCTATCCCCTATAAAAACGGTCATCCTCCTAGCTCGCATCGATACACTACCATCCACACTCAACCGGTGGACAGAGTACAGCGAGAGAATGAATGAGTAGGGGAATTCCTCGGTATCAGTTAACTCAGGCCGAGGATTAGAGTTTAGACACAATGCCAGCGGTTTATCAGCTATCTTTCGTTCGCTCCTATTCATGGATTACAAAGAGATATGTTCTAGGAACATAAACCAATCCACAATTTCTCTAGAATGCTTTTGGACTGACGACTGAAACTGTGGGTTGAGGTAGGCGACACATCTGGGAAGCCTACCAACCACCGAATGATAGTGTTTATCATTCTATTGATCGGTCTGATATAGAGGATGTCACACATACGATAGGGACTACACCTCCAACGCAGACCCTTTGCCGGGGGCAACTTGTTTCTGGAAAAGTGAAGGATGGATCTATATCTCTTTGTCAGTTTCAGTCGTTATCTGTGATGTGATTGGAATTTATTGCCCCTGCAAACGGCTTGGCCTTCCCACCAGATTGAGAACACGGCCTCGAGTAGCCCAGAGTCAGCGTGGTCAGTCGCATCGTATATTGGCCGATTCACAGTATTCGGCTATTCAGACCTCGAAAGTTGAAATTAGAAAAAAAAAAAAGATCAAATACTCTGTGCTGTGGTACGACTCAGTCCTATACCCGATAGTTCCAATTGGGCAATAGGCCATTTTGTTCCTTTGGTTCAACAGAAACGAAAACAGCGAGAGAAGCAAGGCTGAGATGCGCATACCTAACTAAAAGACAGGAGAGACAATCGTGTTCTCTTTTATTCGATATCCATCAACCTTGATGCCGCGTCATCGGAATCATCGGCAAGTGGATTTGTTTTCAGGCGTCGCACAAGCACCATCTTTAACCTGGGCTGTATATAGCTGCATGTCTCAGGTTCTCTCACCTTGAGTCTCCGAGACAGCCACGATGCTCTAACGTCAGCATCCACGAAGTTGCTGAGCCGGATACGGCATGTTTGAGATGAGGATAAGATATGGGTTAGTACTGTCGCTGAATTTTAGCACCAATATCTACGCGCCGTTTGAGTGAGTGAAGACGTGAACGGCATTTTACTTTGTCCTAATCCTTAGCATCGGACGAATTCGCTAATTCGCCAGAATGTTCTAAAGACCATCACTTCACGCGATAGGGCAAGCGCATCATTAACTTCTAGGCGAGAACGGCCACTACCTTAGGCTAACGCTTAGCGGGGGCCAACCTTCTTTATGTATACGTTGTACGCTAGGATAGTTGCCGAGTCTGGGCGCTCGGAGAATATTTCTCGCTCGTGTGAGATGTTCTAGAAATATGGGGAAGCGGTACACTACGGGCGGAATTTCTAGATAATCCTATATCGGGTACTTCGTACTTGAGATTTATTTATGTACCAAGGTGCCGTATCAAACGAGCCAGCTTAAATACATTTAAAGCGCGAAAACTGTAAGCGAGGGAATGCCCAAACTACTTTATTGGTTGGGCGAGCAAACTAAATACATAACTCCTTTCCATGTATAAACATAATTGCAAAGGCACTAGGAGGCACTAGGAGGCATAAACCTTGCCGACAGGAGTGAGTTGACCACCCTGGACGAGGTCATCGGCCATGAAGTAAGAATAACGGGCAACGCCAGCATTGCTGTCGAGCCATGGGAGGACTTGGTTCAAGAATTGGACCTGAGCGTTTTGGTCGCCATCTCCACGGAATTCGGTGAGCCAAATTTTGTCGATACCGTTGCTCTTGGCGAGGTTGACTGCATCGGTGATTTGTCTCTTGAAGGCGTCGACGTTCTGGGCAGAATCGTACCAGTGGACGTTGAGGAAATCGATGTTGCATTGTCCAGCACATCCGTCAAGGAATTTCTTCATCCAGCTAAGACCCATCTCACCGCCACCGTTGGAGACGGCAGGCGAACCGATAGAGGCCTTTCCGACAAATGGCTTCATGTATTGCTTGTGTGCTTGGACGGCATCAGCGGGGGACATGTTCGCTTGCGATGGAATATCGGGCTCGTTGAAGCTAAGAACGTATTTGCAGCCGGAAGATAGGATCGAGGGAGTGGATTGGGTCCATCCGCTGAAGAATTTCTGGCCCCAGAGCATGGGGGTGTAGTCAATTCCGTCCATTATTTTACCGGAATCAGCACCCCAGTTATATGCCCAAGAAAAGGCGGAAGTGCCCTTGAAAGCAGCCACGGCGGCAGGGTCATTGTAGGCAAGGCCACGTTTGCCGCCTTGCGTAATGGGGGCGGCGATGACTGAGCTAGCCAAAACTCCGGCGACGAAGAGAGCGTTGAAGGAAACCATTTTGGCAGTCGGGATATGGGATCGAGAAAGGCCCAAGCAAGTTATTCTGGTAGTATAAACAGGTGTGAATGAATGAATGCGATTTGCAGCAAGACAATGATTGGCACGCCTCAAGGAAGCGTAGTAAGGAGTGAATGGTAGACTTAAAGGAGTGAAGCCTGGTTTGTTAAGGAAAGTTGGGGTACAAAGAGGAAGAAAATCTGGGAGGGCAAACGGGGGAATATATATCTTTGAATAGGGTACCCTTTTCAGGTACCCCCTGCCCAAACTTTTTGCCCTGAATTTTTTTTTCTGCTGCCAGTAAACTATTGGACAGCACGATGGGCGCCTATCGTGGCATGGCTCGAAATAGTAGGTGTGGAGCTTCGGACGAGCTTCAAGGCTCCCCTTGTTGCATCTAGACCATTGGGTGTGGGACTTGGAGCGAGTTCAGCGCCCATATTTGTGGGCGTATCGCCCAGGTACCCCGTAGGTCGAGCCAAAACCACAGGGCTCGATCGCTCTAATTTAGAGCAGTCAAGCATAAACATCTCGACGGAGAAAATGCCCGGATAGTTTCTGTGATAAGTTGCATGATGTTTCACCGAAACAGAACAGGCCCTGGAAATCCTCCCAGAGAGTACCCGGAAAATCCGAGGCGCCAGCCTGACGGGGAAACAGGTGGCTGTGGCACATTGGTGCGAGAGGGAAATTGGGGAATCAGCGGTCGATACGACGGACATGTGGCACGACGGAGATGGCGACAGGAAAGGGAGAATGCGCATCCGTACTCTCACCGCACTGATCGCACTGATTCCTCTGGCTGAACACATCTGAGGAGTCAGTTTCGGCCCACGTAATGCAGCTGAAAAAGGTTTGTCCCTGAATACGCACCCAAGCAAAAAGGCGTCAGGTATGGGAATAATTCACTCAGGGCACGGCTGCTCATTGGCTGGTCCCTGGAACATGCATAGCACCATCGGTGAGCCAGAGAGGAAGGCGTTAAAAATGGGAGGCAAATTTTTCTTTTTCCTCCAATCGACACCCACCAAGATCCATGGATTCAGCCCGAATTAGGATGACAAAGCACGCCATAACCTAGGCTCACGTCCCTCCAGCATAACCGTGGTGAAAGAACAGGCAAATGCCTCTCGACCGCCTCCTTTTTCCAAGTATGCCATCCTGAAGCCTTCGGCGGCCTATATAAAACATTGCCGAGCTGAGATTGACGATGAAATAAGATGTGGCCAGTGGTGCCAAGAGTAGCGAAATTGAGTTACATAAGCTTAAACCTTATATATCGATAAATCACATGACATTATTCCGTATTCCGTACATATATCTGATGTAAAGCCGGGAGCCACGTAAGATAGCGAAGATCAAACTGACAGGATCCGCTGGGGGGGAAAGGAAGTATATCTGGGGAGGGTGTGTGGCTCGGAATGGCGGGGAGAAGCCTGCCAGCGTGCTCATGCAAGTCACAGTGATGTGCGAAATCGAGCTGGGAGAATCCTGCTGCGACTCCTTGCTTGGACTGGATATATGACGACATGTGGCAGATCTTGGATATGGCGCCCTGTTTTCCTACCATCACTGCTATATCGGGCCTAGATATTAATCATCCGTTGAGGGTTGAAATTAACGCACACACCATGAAAGTGACCAGGCAAGTTATCATATCGGCAAAAGTCGATAAACAACTCATCTAGCCGACCCTTGCCTTCGTTTGTTGTCACATCTAAAGTATACCCCTAAGCGTGACCCGTATATAGGCGCTGTGCCAGCAAGGTCGAAGAATAAAGAAGGCAACCTAGGATTGGACATGAGGGAGGCTGGGCAACGACAAGTGCGCCAATTGCGACCCCGTTAGATTATTTTGGCCATACGGAGTGCCGGCCAGGATTGCTATCCATTAGCGACGCTCAAAAGGCGTAAAAAATTCCGGCAAAGAGCCGTAAATGTAGGTACTCCGTACTGGGTAGGATATCGAAAGCCACCGTGGGGAGTTCTTCAATTAACCCTTTGTCCGCTTTTCCGTGTCTCCAGTTTTCCTCCTTCCCTTGAGAACGCTCATTACGTCCCCGACGTTGTCCTTATCCCCTTTCCTTTTCTTTGGCCCTCGTTTCCTCTTGTTACTGGCACCGCCTTGCTCGAAAAATTCCTCGTCATCGTCGTCACCAAATCTACTTTCACCGAACCCCATGTCCATGTCCAACGCATCTTCTCTCTCCCGCCGCCTAGCTTCCTCTAGGAATGATTTATGCTTCAGGGCTGCTTCCCTGTCTACGCCGTTTGTGTCGTCATCAGATAGTGGTTCCTTCGGTTTGATCGCCGCGGCTCTTTTCAGGGCCTCCATGATTGTAGGGTCGGATACAAATGGGTTAGAGCGGTCTTCAGGTTGAGGTTCAAAAACTTCCTGTTGGCTAACTTTACCGGTGGAGAAGTAATCACGACGTTGTAACGGTGAGGGTTGCTTTCCACCCTTCATTTCTGCGTCAGTTCCAGAGGTAGTTTCTTTCTCCGTGGGGGTATTTCCCATATCGCTCTCTGCTTCCGAAGAAGTATCCTCGTTTTCGTCGGCATTAGCCAAGGGGTTGTAGTCATCACCGACTCCTGCAAATATGTCATCATCATCATCATCCTCTATCTCTGGGTTTTTCGTAGTCTTCATCCTTGCTAGAACATCCGGGGGAACTTCCATCCCTAGGGGCTTTGCGTCCTTGTCCATAGCTAATAAGTGCCCGTTCGTTTCCCCAGGTTTGTCTAGCCATCTCGTTTTCCGCTTTGTCTTCCCTTCGGAGTCCGTGATGACTAATATCTCCTTCCGCCGCCCATTCGCGTCTGTCTCGATCCATCGTTTCTTGTCACTCTCCTTGGAGCCGATCTTCTTGAACTTATTTCCAAGGGTTGGTTCTGGTGGCGACGACGAAGCTAACCGAGTAGCCTTCAGTTGTTTTAAAATCTCGTCCCGGGTCATTCTTTTACTTCCCACTTGCGCCAAGGGCGCAAGATTGCCTTTCTTCTTCTCTTTCTCCTTTGATGCGGTGACCCTGACTTCATCTTTCTCCTTTTCCTCCACGAGACGCTCGAACTCATCATTATCATTAGTTTCCCCGGGCTCGTGGTCTTGATCCTTCGTCGTAATATCTTCTCCCGCTTTAACTCTCTTCAACAGCCGCCAGTCAAGACCCTTAATTAAATGCGTACTCGATACATCACCACCGACACCAATTTCAGCACGTAGTTTGTTAAACGTACGCTGGTCAATCTGTCCTAGCTTCAATAGCTCTTCCAAGGCGCGAACCCGTTCCTCTCGATCATCCCCCGCCTTGTCATCGTTACTCTGTCGCAGTGATGCTCGATCCTCGTATCCTGACGTATATTTGTATCCCTTTGGGCCAGTAGATGACTTGAATTTCTTTGTTGGAGGCCGTCCTTGTGATTCCCGTCTATGCTCTGCTAACTGGCGAGCGAAATCTACACCTGATACCGCGCGACTATTCATAACATAAAGTTAGTATACGTAAAATGAAGCTTTACGAGAATAAGATAACCCACTTACGGCGTCATAGGGATGCTAGATCGCATTCTCGATCCCAACGCACCGCTTCTTCCTGTCGGCGCCGCATTTTCGCCAGAGGACCGTTTTGACGTAGGACCGGCTTGCTTAGCGGAAGAGGTAGCCGCGTTATCAATGAGAAGCCGGCGAAACTGCTCATTGTTCATCTTGAAGTAGGTATATTAACCGTTCGGCAGCTTTCAGGCCGGTGTTCGACTTCGTACGCAGTAGACTTGCAAGCTCGCCCATACCTAGGTAAAGCACGTATCTGCTTATATCATCTTAAATGATTATATAAGCACATCTCTCATGTGATGTCACGTGTAACTTCTAACCTTCTCTGCGACTTCTCGTGTTTATCATCTTGGACGCCAGCATCAAAAACAAGAAAAAGGAGCATAGCACATCTCACTGGTGCCCGCTTGTACATGTATCATGTGTACGTAGTAGGGGCCTGGCTTCTTGTGCTTCGCTGCCCGACTCTTATCTCGCCGAAAACCCCGCAAGGTCGACGGGATCTGACGCCGCTAGCATTGTAACCTTCCTGCTGTATTCCATGACAGAGCAACCCGTCGGTCCGAAAATACTTAAGCTCAACCTTCGAGGCACTGGTCACAAGTTGCTTGCTATAGGCCAATGCTGAACCGGTTGTCACAATGGGCTCAGGGCGCAAACGTAATGGCTTCGTACGAGGGACTATGTCAACGCTTTACTCTATCCTAACACCATCACTAGAGTTTTATCTCCAACATAGAAGATGCCACCAGGATATAGGTACGCTCCTCCTCGACACTCCTCGGCACTCGCCCGGCGTTTGCTTTAATAATAATTAAAACGAACACCCCTGCCCGTGTAGGGTTTGGATTGGTGGTGAGTTCTTTACCCGCCGGGTTTCAAGTCGTATCGTAAAAACTGGAGCAGGTGGGGAGGTTTGGCTTGAGTCCCAAGGCAGATTTCCGTGGGAAGCTTGCATTCTTCTCGTGATGCCACAGTGAGCATACATATACTTACATTTAATATGTATGCAGTATATAGAAAAGCCTGTTGTTGGGGTTGTTAACCAGGTATACATACGGATGATCGCTCAGATCCCAAAATAAGTCTATGTATAGATAGAAGAAGTGAGTCTCGTCGCACAATAGTCATACAGCTCCAGATATCTGGGAGCATGTGTCCACTAGAGAACCGTAAAATCTTCTATTTCCAACTACTCATAGACTTGGTTACGCCGTATGATCAAGCTCTGGTGTTTAGATGCATAGTTAATTCTCTATGGTGCTTTCAAGATAAACTAATCGGCGATCTTTCAATTCGACTAATTTTGGGGTTCTTTGCCCAGCCTTACGTTTATCATTATGTTCTTCGAGGGATCATAAGGCGCTGCGACGGAGGTGAGGTAATCCGTATCTCCGAAATGCATTACTTTCTATGACGTTTTACAGGCTGTGACCGGGATTTTAAACTTGTATTATCACATGAGTTAAGACTGGGATAGTTAGTTCGGAAAACGAATGTTCCCGAGGTTCGGTTTGTGTCACCGGCGCCTCTATCCAGTTGTTAATGCACGTTATGCCGGGGCATTGCTGTCGATCCTGGACTAAGCTTAGACCATATACGACGTAGGATCGATGCTTTATACTTTGTACACATACGGAGTACATGTATATATATAGCGGAGTATGGGCATAAATATACCATCACTCTACCAGATCTTGGTTCCACATAAATCTCCACCACGGCAGTGGCCGTCGTTTTGTTGTCCACCTGTTTCTTCAGCGTGCAGAAGTATTGGGCTGGGAACCAATTCGAGTAGGGTGGCTCGTCGGCATGCGTACCGAATTGGCCTGAAGAACGGACTTGTAGACAGCGGGGGTGTTTTGAAAATGTATCTCACGAGCCCCATGGTCCAGCACGTAGCATCCGTCGAAGTGGGCTTGTTGAGCTGTCTGACGGCGGGGGGTATCCATGGACCAGCCAGTTTGCCAGATATAAATTTGCCCATATTCGCCTGCTGATGCGAAGGAAGATTGGAGAGCAGAATCCATTCTCCTTCAAGCTTCGAAGTCACCAGGAACTAGCCAGTCTAGAAAAGTAATCAACAGCTCTCGCCGCAAAGATGCAGAAGTGGATCCTCGCTGCCTCTCTCATCCTCCCCTTCACCGCGTGTGTCGGCGGTGTTGCTGTCCCAAGGGCTGCAGCAGCTACAGACTGCAAACAAGTGCATATGATTGTTGCCCGCGGAACGAACGAGGATCCAGGTGAAGGCCCCCAGATGGCCATCGCCGATGCCGTCGAGAAGATGCTCCCTGGGATTGCCGACTCTGCTGCCCTTGATTATCCTGCCTCCATCTTCCCTACCTATGCCAAATCCGTTGCCACCGGTGTCACCAACATGAAGAACATGATCACCGAATATGCTGCCCGATGCCCACAGAGCAAGATTGTGTTAATGGGATACTCCCAGGTGAGTAAAGCCTTTTCGAGCCAAGGGTGGATATGTGTGCTGTTAGGGACAATAGCTAACACACGACTTGAAACTGTGTAGGGAGCCCAAGTTATTGGTGACATGCTCTGTGGAACTGACGAGGTCTTCTTCCCATCCTCGGATCCCATCTCCCCTGCATTGGGAAAGAAAGGTTTGCCTCAATCACTGATCTGCAGATGGCAATTTCTGAAACGAACCGTAACTAACTTCCGTCAGTTGTCGCCGCTATCTCCATGGGAGACCCCACTCACGTTCTTGGTGTTCCATACAATGTTGGAACCAGTGACCATGCCGGAGTATGTTCTACCCTCTCAGCAATCGACCATCCGCCCTATACATACCCTTTATAGCTGTGAGACTAACCTGCATGAAACAACTAGTGGTTCCCCCGCCGCAATAACGAGGAGTGCGCTGGCTATGATTCCATTCGCCGCTCTTATTGCGATGATGGTGACGTGTATTGCGATGCTGGAAACGACGGCGATGTCCACGGCAGCTACTTTGCCAAGTACGGCGCCGACGCCGCCGCTTTCATTATTTCCAAGGTCCAGAGCTAAAGTCGTTCTTCAGCTGCAAAGGATGTGGAGGGGGGCTCATGAATCGATAGCCATGAACATAAGTACATATAATAGCAAAAGAGCTGCGCTCTGAGCAAATTTAATGGTCGATATGAAATATTAACTTTGTCCGTTATGAACGTGCTTATTCGAGATAACTCATCCCATAACCTGTAAAGTACAAGCCAACCGGGATACCTGCACGCCGGCGAGGAAGGAAATGTGATATGTCGGTGTATCGTCGCTGTAGGATGGCTTTGTAGATGATTAGTTTACCGGTAGATTTATCTACCATGCCTGGAGTTGTACACAATACAGCAGGATATAAGGTATTTCCACTTCCTCTTTATCAGGGATGGAAGATTGCATATCCGCACACTGGGTCGCACTGTATTGGACTTTGAATGCTTCCTTTGAGCTAACCCAAGGCCTGCTGGTGATAAAGGGTTGGATATAAAGGCCGTTCATGAGGGGATGCAAGGATAGAACGAAGTCAGAATAAGGCTTCACATCCATGGCGTCTAGTTCCGTTTAAACGGATATGTATGAGTATGTAAATCGCCCTGCGCCTGACCAGATTGTGGAGAACTGAATCCAGGCCTTTACCGAGGCCAGGCCTGTGGTTATAGAAGGTGGACGTAGTAAACCGCCACCAGTGGAGCCATCACCCGTGAACCATGTTGAGATCTGCAATAACTAATCTCGAGACAAAGCAGAAGGGAATATGGGAGAAGGATTGGCGCTTGGGGAGTTGGGAAAGCAACCCGAAACATGGGACGACTTGTACTCGATGTTTAGAAGCTTGCTAGGTAGCTCACAGCTTCCACCAACTCACCTACCATAAGGACCTAACAACCCGCATAGTAAACAAATAAGCTAAATCTGATTCCATCCGCTGAGGTCAGAGGAGGCTGAGGCTTGTAAGTCACGCGTATGGGAGACAGAAGCCGTAAGCTAATAGCCTGATACCGCCTGGCTCTGGATATTGGTTTGAAAATTGGTATATCAACTGATTTGACAACGAGGAGGGGAATTATATGCCAGAAAATAAGTCCACAGTATAAAAGCAAGTCTAGAGAGGGACCGACAACGCAGTATGAATGCTGCAGAGCTATACAAAACGTTATGTGCAAGTGATGAATATCAAAAAAGGTCTCGAGGTCGTTCCAAGGTTGGTAAGAGTCGAGGTCACGTGCCATCCCATGTTTGTCATGTTTGGATCAGATCACGTGGAATATATCGTGACCTCAACTTTGAGCTCTGGATAGCAGGTAAAGATATCTTGCTTATTATTGATCTCTCTATGCTAAGATCGTGATCTATTTGTCTAGATTAACAAAAAAGGAAGGGCAAAATTGACAGTTGCCCACACTCGGATTCGAACCGAGGGTCTCATCATGACAAAACACGAGTGATGCGCTTTACCAACTAAGCCATATGGGCAGAATGCTGGTCGTTCGCGCTAAGCGGCATAACTACCTACTTATTTCATCACAAGCCCGGGGATAACGATAACGATAGCACAATCAGGAGATATACAATCACACCAACCGATGCTGGATCCTTGAGTACTGGAATATCCTACACAACAACCAATTGCTGCTGCCGATGAAGGTGGATAGAAATATGTCATCCGATTGCCTGCAGAGAAGATGGCCTGGTCATCCTGGGGTGTGTTGAAACCCGTCATATGTTGGCCGTAAATTTCCAGCCCCCCAGCCGAATTCGCAGAGCAGCAAAGCCAGCCACTGAAATCAGGAAGCTCAAAGCAGAAAAGACACATGGATAAATGAAACTGCCGCCGTCTTGCGCCACAATTGCTCCGCCGATCGGGGGGCCGGTCAAGGTTGCAAAGGAGGAGATGCACAGTATTGTGCCCATTCGAAAACCAAACTCCTTCATCGGGGATACGTGTGCGATCAGTGGGAGTCCAAGCCCTATTCCGGCGCCAGAGCTGATACCGAACAAAGCCGAGAACGCGAAAATGGCACCAGTACTTCGGCCGGGGAGCCACAGCCCCAATACGAGTATTGTCGATAAAAGCGACATGACTATCATGACATTAAACCGGCCAACGCGATCAGCGATATAATTGGGAATCGTACGACCGAAGAAGCTACTCAGATGTTAGCCCAAGTCCTTCAAACATTTCTCTTCTTGTGGTATCGGCTTTTAGCTTACCTCGCGCCATTCAGAACTGGTACAAGTGAGTAGGCCAAGGTTTGAGGCATGCCATAATGTATCGCAGACACAACGATATAGTCAAAAGGCACAAACAACCCCCCTGCACGAATCGATCAGCTTCAGCTCTTGGACTAGGAAACCGGGCCGGTATCACTCACAAAATAGAAAGTACATGGAAAAGCACATGATGCAGAAGTTCAACTCCTTTAGAGGATTGAGATAATCCATAAGCTTGAAGGTACGCCGGCCGTGCTTGAGGTTGGACGTGATGGTCAAATTGGCAAAGATAAGCAGGCCTAAAATCAAAAAAGCGCAGATTCGCATTGTCCACCCAAATCCCACGCGCGGAAGGATATGTTGGACCATCAGAGGGAAGATAACTCCACCCAGTGACGATCCGGCGACTGTGAGACCGGCAACGATGCCTCTCTTCTCCCGGAAATATGTTTGAGGCTAAACACATAGTGAGCAATGACATTATTTGTTATTGAAAGAAGCCAGGGGGGTAACATACTGCGGCCATAGCAGGGTTGAAGATGAATGAGGCCCCTATACCCGAACAGATAGCTTGACTAAGCACGAACTGGTAGTATTTCGTCGAAATGCTAGCCATCATGAGGCCGAGAACATGTAATACTGTTCCGATAAGAAGCGGTATGCGCGGCCCGTATCTGTCGAACAATCGTCCTGCCACAGGCGACATGAAGGTCATGAAGAAAACTGCTCCGTTAGCATGGAACATATCCCAAGACGCGGCTAGTTCTTCCTCTTCACCTACATTCCATTGATGTGATCCATGAGATTGTAGAGCTTGAATACCCTTTGAGCTGGTTGATCTCATAATTGGCTTGAAACAGCCCGATGCAGTTGACCCATCCGAACGAAACAAATAATGCTGCTGATGCTCCCGAGACTGTCAACCATGCTTCAAAGCCGCCCTCTGGGAAGCTAGGAGGGGCGTCCTTTGGACTACCGTCAGCACTCGACTTGGACAGCTCCATATCTTGCGCCGTGGGCGGTTTCAACCCTTTCTCCAGGCTAGAGCCCTCGGAGTCTGATGTATTTGCTGAACCTCGCATGACGATTGAAGTTGGTCGAGTCGTTGCGCGGACGATATGGACTGGAATCGAAAAAAAGGCATTCCATTACCTGGCCGACAGCAGACCGCCATCCTATATTTATATCCAATTTCTTCCATCTTCTTTTGTCATTCTTCTAGTCTTATGCCTGGGAGGATCCTCTATCTCCGCCCTCCGAGATACGCCTCGGTGATAAACCAAATTTGGCCCAGGACAACGCCAAGGCCACGGATATAAGCAAAGAGCCGAAAATACCATCCCGATTTTTTCCTACTCGGATGTATTCATTTTATCCTTGGCACTCGTGGAAAAAAATACGTACAAATCATCGAGAAAGCCATCGAGAGATTCCACTTTATACGATGGCATGTTCCGGTGGGATCCGACGGTGAGCTAAAGAATGTCTTTCCCGGCTTCAAACATTCTCTAGCTCGACGCGGAGAAACACTCTACATGGCTTACATGCCCATAGGTGATAGATCACTGCATGATCGCACTTAGCGAACGAGAAAACCCCTGCCATGACGCCTAACATGACTTTTCATCGAGGCCTAAGTCTCTCCCAGTTTCCAAGCGTCCATGATAAACTTACAGAGCTCTCTCGGTCCATATCTGGTATATTATATATTATATAAAGGGGAACCCTGATGCGATGCGGTGCTGTTTGTCAGAACAACGCGGAACTGGTTACGTTCACTCAATCTTTGTACGCTGCTTTCCGTACAAGGCTACGGTGGACCTACCGCTGGCCTAGAATGAATAGTTGAACTACGCCTCTCTTCGGGTGCTATGCGCGGACCCTTCCTATGGCTGCATGTGTCCATTTCGAGCTTGACAACGCACCCTCTGCTTGGTCGTACATCGATCATTTGCCGTTCCTGGGGCCCGGGCCCTTAACCGATAACCAATCTGGATGACTGGGGAGCTCCTCCTTTGGGTTGCAAGGGAAAGAAGCACCTCGAACTACATGTGTCAGCTCTCGATAAAGCTATACCAAAGATAATATCGAGATGGACGTCCCTGTATGCACAGTCGGTAGAGAAGAACAAGACACTCGTCATCATTACTGGGCATTAGGTACACACAGGCGGGTAGGCACATGGCATCACATTGTGTACCCTGAAGATGCCGATTGATATTCTACAGCCCACTCCGGCCCTGCAGGTTTTCCCCTCAATCAATTTATCGTCCTTCATAAGCCAATCCTAACCAGGGGTCTACATTTGTTTTTTCGGCACCCAGCAGGTCTCCGTACCAAGCAAACATCATTGTTATCACACACATCACTTCCAGCTGATTTTCTACACCGCAGCGATTGCTAATAGCAATCCAAGATAATAAAAAAAGTTCGGCATTTAGCAGAGTTTGCTATATTTGGACGTACGGATAGTCATGTTCTTTTGACTACTTCTATACCGTCTTGGCTCCAATATAAAAGGGTCTTTCTCATCCTCGTTTAATTTACCATACCACCAAACAACATTATCTAGTAGGCTGAAGCCAAAGATCATCATCATGCTTTCACGTTGCCTCGTTTATATTTTATGCATCGCCTCCCTTGCCCAAGGAGAACTCATGGGGCGAGGGGGAAAATCCTACCCGAAAAGGCCCCTCAGTGCTCCCGACCTCGATCCTGATGTAGCTAATAGATGCGCGCTTTACCATCAAGTGCGTCAGGGGGAGAATTGTTTGGGCATCGCTTTACAATATGAAATCACACCCCAAGATCTTGCTCGCTGGAATAAGTACATCTATACCCTTACCGATTATATATTGTCCGGAATTTGTTAAGTGCCTATTACTAACTAATATGGCCCCTCTAGGCTTGGTACTAGGTGTTCGAGGCTTTGGTCAGGCCGGGTTATCTGCGTTGGAATAAAAGATGCATCGATTCAACCAGTCCCTCGCGCCTTACCAGCTGGAAACCATTTAATGGAAAACCATTTAACGGAAAACCCGCCAATGCCAATTCAGCCGGGTGTATCTAAAAACTGCGCAAAATGGTACAGAGCGGAGCAGAGTGACAATTGCAAAATCATTGCAGAAGAGAAGTTCCGGTCCTTCACGGTGGAGCAATTCATGGCTTGGAACCCTGCCGTTGGCCCTGAGTGCACCAGGCTATATGCAGGATGGTACTATTGCGTTGGTGTCTCGGGCAGCCAAGTTCCAACCACAACCATAATAACAATACCAACTGCAACTGCAACGGAGACGTGGCCAGTAACTACGACTACACCCAACCCTCCCCCGATTGACCCCAGCCCTCAACCCCAACAGCCCGGAACCACTCGTGCGTGCAAAGCGTTCCATTTCGTCAAAGAAAACGACAGCTGCTCAAAGATCGAAGAGATGTATGGAATTTCCGATGCTGATTTCCAGAAGTGGAACCCTGAGATTGGCGCCCGTTGTTTAAGTCTCTGGGCTAGGTACTACGTCTGTGTCAGGGCGTAGGAGGAGCTCTTCTAGACGGAGAAATGGTAGGTGTGTTCTAGCTATGAGAACGTATCTCATCAAGACAAAATACAATCTTATATTTAAGCTAGGCCTGCCGAGATTTCCAACTCCGCTTGCTTAATAAAACTTGAGCGTTTCAAACCTGCTCTTCGACAAGATAAAATCTGTTCCCTTTAAATTCTAACAATAGTCTGTAGTATCAACAGCAACAATCTTCCCACCTTCGGTCACTGTTCCATTTATGGGAAAGTTGAACCCACCTGAAGTTACAGCATACAAAGTATTGGTGTCACCGCGAAGCTTCCCGAACGCTGGCTGAACCACCCCTGACATGGTCAGCTCGTCCGGCTCACCCAAGACAGCGGTGACATTCCCGCCGGGTGAGAGGGTGATCAAACGGTTATCCGCATTGGTCGCAATCCAGAGAGTGTCACTGTTCCGTGGGCCGAAGGTGAAGTTGTCAATGAAGAACGAGCGGATTTCTTTAACGAGCTCACCCTTGGCCCCGGGTGCTGCATACCCTTGACGTGTCATCCGGAGGCGATAAACTGTGGCCTCGAAACTGTTCGTCCAGTAGAGATAACCCTTGTGGTACTGGATGCCATTAACGCCAAACTGCGTAGGTGCCCAGGCAGGACCGCGCAATGCTGGGTCTTCGATACCGAGTTTGTACTTGCGGGTGATGGTGTCGACATGCCATATCACACCGACTGTCGAGTCGGCCACGAGCAAAGTGCTCGGTCTGTCTGGGATCGGTTCCAATCCGGACAGGAGACCGCCATTTGGTATGTGTACAAGCTCCCTTACTATCGCCTTCCCAGGGTTATAGCGACGGCGGGTTGGGCGAAGGTCAAGCTCCCACACGCCAAAAGTGCCGTTGATACCGATTCCTAAATGGACTTGCTTGCCTGCGTAAAAGGCGTAGACGTCTGGCTGGGTTTCGATTATGCTGGTTGCAACGTTTACGATCTCAGGGTCAAACGTGTGTACCAGGGAGACTTTGGGCGACTTAGTCGTAGGCCCAGCGACGTAGTATATCGTCCCATTTGGCCAGGCAGTAGTTACTAGAATATCTCCGTTGGATCGGACGTAGAGACTCTGGAGGTATGTTGGGTCGGGAAATCGATGGAGGACTCTATAGGGAAGCGGAAGAGATGGCTGGCAGGCTGTGGCCGAGTTTACCAGGAATCCAAGCAAAGATACCAGGTTTATGAGGCCACCCAGTCCAAAGGCCCTCATACTTGCAAGCAACTCTGAACGAACGCTTTTGATATGCTGGTCAATCAAAATATGGCAGCACTTGGTTGCTACATCAGGGGGTTGGACAGTCAAACGGCTAAACAACCGAATATATAGTTACCAGACAGCGGAAGCTCCATTATCAGCTCAGGACCACCGGCAATGTTAGGTGTCTCCATCTTCCTCCGAATACTCTCTGCTGGTGCTATCCTCCGAAAGCGACTTTTTTGGTATACTCCGAACATCGTCTCTATTCTCCGAATGCTCCCTTCGAACTCTGTGTAGCACCATCCCTGTTGACCTCGCATGAAACCCCTGCTAGCTGCCATCAAGACTGCTTCCCTTGAGTGATTCGGGCCGTACGCGGTACTTCACTCCCTACATTCTTCCCAGGCCCCCGCGTGGAGTTGTTCTTTATACCAAGACGGGGGTCCTGGTTATGGCTCCTTTGGGACTCACTCCCCCGTAGCGGCCTTGACCGCTCGTCTGCCATATCAGGTCGGCTTTCCCGGTGTCGTCGCAGTTATGACCCATGGCTCGACGATGGAGACATAAGTACAGCGATAATCGCGCCGAATTTGATCTTTTCGCTCTGTCTCGTAGCCAGTATCACTTGGCTTGGTGTCATTGATATCGTCTCCTCCTCCATACCTCACCATTAGCTATACCTCGCCTGCGGTAGGACGAGCGGATCCAAGCATGAAGCTGACACTCCTCTCCCTCCTGGCCCTCGTTTCCAGCTGCTCTTCTCTTCCGGGGATTGCAATCAACAATGGCGATGTAAGACGGGCCGGCTCATGCGAGAATACACCAACATCTCGACACTGCTGGGGCCAATATAATGTTGACACGAACTATTACACCACGATACCAGACACGGGCAAGACCGTCGAGGTCTGGTTATCTGTCCAAGAAGGGACCTGCAATCAAGATGGATACAAACGCCCATGTATGACGTTCAATGGTACAATGCCGGGTCCACCTATAGTCGCCGACTGGGGAGACGACCTCGTTGTCCATGTCACAAACAACCTGAAGACCAACGGCACAGCCATCCACTGGCACGGCGTCCGCCAGCTTAACAGTGTCGAGCAGGACGGAGTCCCCGGAGTTACCCAATGCCCTATCCGCCCAGGAGAGAGCTACACTTACAAGTTCAAAGTCACCCAGTACGGCTCGAGCTGGTACCACAGTCATTTTTCGCTGCAATACACGGAGGGTCTATTTGGTCCCCTGATATTTAAAGGCCCTACAACAGCCGACTACGACGAAGATATGGGCGTGCTATTCCTCCAAGACTGGTCTCATACCTCTACGTTCACCGACTGGAATGCAAAAGAGAAATATGGGATCACCAAATCGTTGAACAGCCTTCTGATCAATGGCACCAACTCGTTCAACTGCACTGGCTCTCAGGATGCTAACTGTGTTGGCGGCGGAAAGAAATTCGAGGCTGTCTTCCAGCCAGGCAAAAAATATCTTATCCGCCTGGTGAACGTTGCGATGGACAGCCTGTTTCAGTTCAACATCGACGGTCACAAATTCAAAGTGATTGCTACTGATTTTGTGCCCATAGTGCCGTACGAGACCGATAACGTCTTGGTCAATGTTGGGGAGAGATATGATGTTATTGTCGAAGCAAATGCTACTCCGGGAGATTACTGGATGCGCGGCGGCTGGCTGAGAGCGTGCCAGGGCGTTGCCAACGATAACCCCAGCGCTATAACAGGCATCGTACGGTATAACTCTGGCAGCACCAAGACCCCCACGACCACCAGCACCATCCAGCCCCCCAAATTCTGCGCTGATGAGCCTGCAGCAAGCCTAGTCCCTCGCGTAAAGTTCGATGTCACAAATATCACCGACACGACCGTTGAGGATATAAACGTCCGGCTTACGCACACGGCCTTATTCCAATGGACTATTAACGGAAGTAGCTTGGCACTTGACTGGAACAAGCCGACCCTGAGACACATCTTCAATAACGCCTCAAGTTTCCCTACCCCTTACAACGTCGTGGCTGTTGATGTAAGATATTTGACATTCTCTTTCCTTTCTTGTTCCTCAAAACCACCAGTTGCTAATTCACATTATAGAGAAAGTCTGCTACCGGCGATGAGTGGGCCGTATTAGTGATTGAGAATACGGCTGCGGCTCTATTTTCAAAGTAAACATGGCCCTTCTTCATCTCAGATGAGCTAAGAGTAGATAACTAACTAACTGGATCTGCCTATAGCATCGCACACCCTATCCATCTTCATGGACATGATTTCTGGATTCTTGCCCAGGAAACCGGTAAAAAATGGGACGGAACGGCGAAATCGTTCAGGACTACGAATGCACCGCGACGAGACACCGCTTTGCTCCCTGCAAGGGGCTACCTTGCCATCGCATTCCGGCTTGACAATCCCGGTGCATGGCTCATCCACTGCCATATCGCGTGGCATAGTAGTCAGGGCCTTGCATTGGAGTTCGTTGAGAGTCCAAAGTCCATCTCGGTTGGTAGTGCGAATAAGATGGTTTTCGATGACACCTGCGCATCGTGGGAGAAGTGGTCACCCAGTTCACCATGGCCACAGGATGACTCGGGCATTTAGACGTTTGGCTCGCAGGTTTTGCATGTGGTTAATAGAACTGAATGTATCAATATTGTTCTAAATCATGGGTATGCTTTGGATACTAGAAAAATAAGTTTCCGTTTGCTGTTGTAGCGGCCCAGTGTTTGGCAATGTTTGACATACCCGTTATTCGTAACAAATTTTGACTAGGAAGTATATTTCGGCCGAAATTACAACAGGTACAATAGATGCAAAGTTATAATTATAGGCACAGGTTAATTATCGTGAGCCTAAAGATAGATCTAAGGGCAATATTCAGGCCAAGTCCAAAGCCAAAACTATGGATATGTTCAACAGTTATAAATAAGGTACGTTAGAGTGTATCTTTATTAAAAGTTCGGGGTCCTTGGGGACTCTTGGTTATGATCTCTGTAGTAAAGATACAATTTACAAGTTTACAACTCCTTTAACAAAAAAAAAACCCGGTTATTGCCGTCTTTCCCCTGCAACTAAGCATTCTCAAGACTGCATTCAGGACCAGTGTTGGGCAAAGAAGCGAAGTACCGTCTTGTAGCCACGAATATACTCTTCCTTGGATCGGGGGTTAGTGAGGTCAGCTCGGGCTGCCATCCAGCCGTGGACCTGGTCACTAAATGTCTCGACGTGGTTGGCAACCTTTAGCTTGCTCTCAAATTCCTTGATAGTCTCGGTAGGCTCTTCTTGAGATGCTAGGAGGAGGTATGGCACACGGATCTTGTCAGCATCCGTGGCGTCGACCATGGCCGGATGGATGCCTGCAGCGATCGTGAACGGGTTGGAATCGCGCGATGTTACAAGCTCTACGACCTTGCCTCCCCAACAGTACTAAAAAAAAACACAAGTTAGCAGACTTATCAGAGACAACGGTCGGTAGTTGGACTCACGCCAATGAGTGCCCAAGATTTGATTGATGGGTTGGCAGCCTTTACGGCCTCGATATACTCCGGCAACGCGTCGGCAACGGCATGGGGAGCGTTATTCCCAAACCAGGCACCGAGATCCTTCTGCTTCTGCTCCGTATCCGGAGGGTACCTGTCAATAACGTGTTAGAATTTTCCTTCTTCTCAGTCCGGGGCTAGGCAACTTACCACTCAGTCGGACATGGATTTCCCCTGAACCAATCCGGCATAAACACTTTATACTTGTCGTTGGACCCCAGGATATCGACCCCTTGGACAGTCTGATCAACGTATCCAAAGATATCGAAAACCGCGACGATACCCTTAGTAACATCATCGGCCCCGGTAACATCTAAAGTAGCGGCTTATTAGATTGGCGAATAACTTGGGGTAAATGGTTACGCTTACATGTCTTCAGCCCTCCGAGGTCTTCATAGCAGCCCTTTGGGGCATACCCCGACGTTACAACAGGGGGGATGTTGCAACAGGCCTCATTGTGGCCGTGGGTGGCAGGCATGGTAGACATGGTGGCGGCCTGGAGACTGTGTCTGATTGAGGGAGAAGGGCGTGATTCTGTCAACAATTGTGTCCGGACGTTCGCTGACTGCAAGGTCGAGATAGTCCTGTGTGAAGGGTGGAAAGAGGCAGGAAGGCGAGCCGGTGACTGTGATCTTATAGATGACGCAGCGGCGTCTGGTACTGATGCCGGATTTGCTGGATATGCTCTGGTCCCGCTCAACAAGGCAGAGTGTATAGCACGTCTTGACGCCCGTCCTGGCAGCTGTGAAGCCATCTCAACCTCGGACTACTAGAGTCGGCCACTTCGTTATATCGCGGTTGAGTTCGACAGGAGTTGGAGACCTAAGTGGAGGATTGATTCTGATGTTCTATAGAGCCTGGTAGAGGCAAAGGAAAGGCCCATCAACTGAGGAGAGCTTGCCCTGGCCGGAGTTTGCTGCATCGGAGCTCCGAAAGCGAAAGAACCATCCGACGGCCCAGGCCCTGCGCGGCCACGCACCGCGCACCATGCGCCATGCACCCTGGGCCATGGTTCACGACGCAGCATGAATGTAATTGACGACGTGCATGTCGGCTGAAAGGATATGCAACTTCGGATGGTCGGAGGTTCCAAGCGGGCATCGGGGTGGAGCCAACCTTATTTACTCTGCCTGTTTAAGCTTAAATGCTCAATGACCTCATATGTAAACAAACGGATACCATTTATCTTTAATAAAGTACGAGTCTCCATAAAGTGGCTGGATGAAGGTAGAAGATCCTGACGATTCCACTCTCTTGCTAGCACGTAAATATTTCCCGAGAAGAGTGGCCGGGAGAATCCTGTGTCGGAGTCGGAGGAAAGGCATAGGTGAGCGTTTCGGCGAAATCCCAATGCGCTCAACCAATCAACCCGATCCTACGGAGTAATGAGAGTGCCTCTTCAAGAATAGCAAGTTCTCTAGTGGCTTTATTTAAACTGGTGGCCGCGGTGGTCATTACAGCCAGTTGTCATGCGTAGGCAGGATATACAAATAGTCGTACGAGCTAGACAGCCTTAGCCGATAGATCGCAGATCTTTTCCGTCTATTTTATACCCCGTTCTACCCATTCAGCAATATATCCAGCAAACCACCGAATAACCTTTCCGCAATGGCTAGCCCTAGTGCGCCAGTGGGCGTTGCAATCCCCACGCCTACCTATCTCTTCAGCGCAACCGTGACCCTCGCCAAACCTCTCAACCCAATCCCCCTTCTTGAGGGTGGCATCCGCATTGTCGAACCTATCACCGGCGGCTCTATTCAAGGCCCAGCATTTAACGCTACCATCGAGGGCGGCGTCGCCTCTCCCATTATCGTCAAAAGCGACGACGGAACGAAGGCCCAGATGGCGTATATTTATGCATACGGCCACGCGAGCGACGGATCGCCATTTTATATCGAGGAGAGCGGTATTGGGTCAGGCGCGACCCAGAACACAAGGCTGATTATCCAAGTTGGCGGGAAGTACCAGGGCCTTCAGAGCCTGTATGTTCTCGGGCAGCCCACCGTTAACGAGGCAAGGACCGTGGCTTCGGTAGAGTGCTTCAGTATTCCGTTACCGTGAGGAAGAAAGGCCTGGAGGCCGGATGGAGATATAATGATAAAAGAACAGGAGCGGGAGCGGTCTGCTCATGGAAGTAGAGTAGCTTTTAGTTGGCCTCAAAATAAAGATAAAGCTCCCGTGACACCAACCAATCCCTTGAACCGATCATAATTAACTATACATCAGCTTGAAGCAACGAATAGTGGGTATAAGAAAAAAACCAGACATCATCATACACTCAACAGTTGAGCGATCGTAGCAAAATGTGGCCCCTTTCAAGCCGTTCGACTGCTGGCCGGATCTGATTGTGACCGGTGTTCATCCTGCACATGCACAGTCCAGTCTGTTGTATATCGAATAATTAGCTTGTCGGATCCATCGTCTCCAACCTGAGACCGACCGCTATCGTTGAGTACTCTGCTTTCCGAGAAAACGTCGGTGGTTTGCTGGCCGTATTCGTCAGGCCTAAAGGATCTCTGACCACCGCCGAACTTATCCCGTATCGAGCCCTTGACGTTCCTGAGAGGTCGCGGCCCGGATACCCCAGGGACTCGTGCGTTACCAACCCTTCTTAGACTGCTCAAGGCAATACCTCGTAGAGTGTTGTCGTATATCCCAGGAACCATTCGACTCTTGAAAGAAATACTAAGCAATCCGGTGTTTGCGCGGTCCATGAATGGCTTGAACCCTGGAAGACACGTTATTATCGTATTAAGCATCGTGTGACACTGCGTTGCGACATGGTAGGGAACACTGTCGAAGCTTCGGTCCAGCGAACCATTTATATCTTTGAGATATCTTGCTCTGACGATAGAGGCGGCAATGACCCTATTTAAATCTTATAAGCCGTCTGAAGTATACTGTACGGGGTAAGATGAAAACCTACACTCCTCTGCTAGCGAACACTCCAATAACGATTCTTTTCTGTGTCTTGTTCATATGGAGGTCCCAAACAATCCACGCTGGGACAACGATCAGACATATATCAGTAAGCACGTCTATGACCGTGGCAGCGATCCAGAATGCAACCTGAGTTCTCCATTAGCTGTCTTGAAAGGGAAAAGGACAAACGGACAACAGAAAGAAGAAAAAAGAAAAAGAAGAAGAAGAAGGAGAAAAAAGAGAGGGCGTCTGTCATGGAACATACCGTGTCGAAACACTTTGCCTTGGATGGATAAGCCCAGGGAGCTGAGCCTCCGCATTGAAATCCATAAGTAATTATCGATACCGCAGTCCAAACCAGCAAAAACACCAGCGCTCCTCGAATCTGGTGTCTGCACTTGTTGACTGGCACCACCCTCGCAATAAAGCTGAGTGTTGAGAGTTTGGCTAGTGAGATTGCTAAAATGTAGAGTATCGACGATGCGAATACACCCTATGACTACCGTATTAGATTCGCGATTCCAAAGGCCTTCTCTTATATGCGTGTCATAGTACCTTTCCAAGTTCCATTCTCTGCTCTGCGCTCAGCTTAGATTCGCGTCGTCCTAGTCCATTGTTGACGGCCGCGGATATCGCGATGACACCGCCGACATTAACAAGCTGGCAACAAAACACCCCCGGTTAGCATTCTCGGGACTGCTAATTGTTTGGGAGGCCGTGGTTTTCGGCATTTATGGGTGAGCTATTCGCAGTTTTACCATCGAGGCTACAACGATCACGTCGTCCATGCCCGGAATATGGGCAGTCAAGTATCGGACTGACAGCCGGAGCGTCGTTGCGAGAATCATCACCACCATGATAAACCATGTCACGATATGGATGATAGGGCCATGGTCGTCGGGCGTGACGACCGCATGCCTCATGCCGCCGGCCGGCATGATTCAGGAAGAGAGAAGGTGAAATTGTCGATATATCAAAGAGATGCTCTCGAGGCAAAAATATCCATTGGCTGACGATGCCACTCGAGGCAGAATATAATGCCAGACTCTACATGTATGTAGGATTCCGGCGAGTGACGGTTTCATAAATGTGACCCCCCCTCCCTCGAAGGGGAAAAGAACAGTCTCGACGATCGGGGCCCAAGAGCCAACGTATATTCATGGAGTCACCGACAGGTGTGGCGTGGGAGCGATAATGGCCGACCTTTTTTTTTTTTTTTTTTTTTTCTATGGCGGTTAGCTCTGCCAAAAGCTTCATCCTCTTGTGCAGAAGACGGCCCCTTATAGGCGAAAAACCTAAAGCCTCCCCCGGATCAGCCGCTGCATGATACGAAGAATCAGCACGACAGCCAGCGGTGCCTCTGGGAGACCCTTTTGGCTGCGGAAGACGGCTGACGGCCAGCCGAGCCCAGGGTCATCACACAAGGCTTGAGCCCGGGCAAGCCACCCTAGCCCCTGGCGTTACGAGGTCGGATACATTCACCTGTTTTACCTCGATCAAAATGGCCGCAGATATCTAGCTCTTCGGTACGGCATCAAAGTGGCTGGTAGAGAGCGAAAACGACAGTTAGCGATTCACCTCCATGGCAGACAGCTGCCAGGTAAAGTTGCCTTAGATTCCATTGGGGAATTCTTGCTGCTTCGTCTAAGTGTTCGCGAAGCCAAAGCCATCGCGCAGAGATCCGAGAGCAGACGTCGAGCGTTAACTCGTGTTTTAGGATTCGACGATCTCGAAATCTTGCTCCGTATTTTAGCGACGAACGCCCCAGATGCCAAATGGTCCAAACAGCGCATTTACTGGGAGTATTTGGAGGCTGCGCGGCGGACTTGGACCTCCGACCCGTCTATACGACCTTTTGTTCCCTGCAGATAGCGTGGGGATCCAATTTTTCCATATATCGTTATGGACCCGCAGAATTCCGCGGAGACGGCCAGTCTACGGAGTATATCTCGCTGCTAGCTGCATGGAGTACGCTCTTCCAGGCTAGAGATATCTCGTCGTCTGGCGCTCTGTGCATTTTAGTGGACTGCCTCGTCTATTTACCGCTTTTCTAGAATGCTGTTGGTCGAAGAGGCGGCATCGTGGTGTGGTTTTTTAGTTGTCTAAAATCTATACTCCGTACGAGTATACCGTCCCTGGTCAATTTTAAAAGCCACTAAAACTATACAGCGTGCCAGACGAAAGAGGTGGTAACTTGTTTTGTATTCATGACGCTTCCGCAGAAGGCAGCACAGGAATCCTTTATCTTATTAGCTGACAGGCAAGGGTGGTACATTACGTACGGGTTCGCCCTGTGGCACCCGTACAACGCAGTTTGGCTCTTTGGGCTCCAGCTGGAGACGTCGGTCTTGAGACATCACTGGCCGAGAGTTTACGCCGTCCCAACTCTAGACTGGAGGAACGTACTCCATGCAGCTAGCAGCGAGATAGTGGCCGCCTCCGATCGAAATATGGCGATCCAAGGAAATACGCGATTGATACCTCGACTATGAAGCGACAACTGAGTCTCGGCCCTCACGGAACATGCGCCTCGTAATTAGGTGGCGGGCCAGCCGTCGCAGTCTACGGGAGCGACCGCCAGGATGGAGGCACCATTGCAAGGCCAAGTTGGAGTCCAAGTAGCAGTTAAACGTGCGCCGTCTCACGCTCCCTCAAGCCGCCGAGAAATCCCTGAGGCCGCCAAGCAGCGTCGCATTTCCAGAATGCTGATAAACGGCTCGGCCGCCCTCTCGTTTGGTGGCTAGCGGCATGGGGGTATACGCCGGGTTTGTGACGAGAACATCAGCACACCACACGGCCAGCGACCAGGGTGTGAAACATACAGAGCTGCGCAACGTTTAAAGCACTGCCTACTCCATAGTTGGAGCTGATTCGTGTGTACCTCTCCATTTGAACGCAGGGCCTCTCGTGGTATATCGAGGTCTCAACACATCACCGGAATGCAATTTAAGGGGTCGCCAGTACCGCCATAACTCAATTGCAACGAGATATTACTTCAGACTCTACCCTGGCTTCTTCCTCGGGACACCAGACCAGGGTCCCGGTCTTGCATGCATTCTCGACCCACCTCTTGTCTCTCTTCCCTTCATTTTTCGCTCTCTCCAACCCTTTTCTCGACCCTATATTACTCTCTCAGGTGCCCAGGTGATTCTGACAAAGACACACTCGATACATCCACCTCCCCTTTCAACCAACGTCGACGGGAGCCCCTTTGTTGAATCAACTGCAATGGAGGGAGTGCAAGACACAGAAGAAAAGAGTGTGGCACGGGTTGAAAACCGCCCCGTCAATAACTACGATGGCGAGGCAGCGATGAACCGCCCAGACCAAGATGCCCTCGATATGGCGAAGCTGGGTATAGCACAAGAAACCAAGGTCGGTACAGCCTAATCATCCTCTACTACTCACACAATCGCTGGAATGGGTTCTGGAGTGCCTTTTGAACATTATAAAAGTCTAACTAGGCTATGCAATAGAGAAGATTCGGTTTAGTGACAATTTTGGGCTTCACAACCTGTATTATGGGCACATGGGAGTCATCTCTTCCGTACGAATTTCTTCATGACCCTTGCCCCTTAAACTATATGTATATGCTAATCGTTCTTCCAAGATTTTTCCTCACTGCCTATTACAATGGAGGCCCGGTCACCATGGTGTACGGGTTTATACTTGCCTTCTTTGGCTCGTTGGCGACATGTGCGTCCCTTGCTGAGATGGCTTCAATGTGAGTTTTATACAGTACAGCCATTTGATATTGTAAGTCATGTTACTAAATGCTAGAAGGTTCCCCGTTTCAGGAGGGCAGTACTATTGGGCGTCCCTTCTTGCTCCCCCCGGAAAGGTAAAATTCCTTAGCTTCTTGACGGGTAAGTATAATCCTGGAATTATTTCTTGGCTGCCCATAATAATGACATACGTCTAGGCTGGCTTTCTGTCCTGGGGTGGCAATCCGCCTCTGCTACGGGGACTTATCTTGGTGGCACGATCATCCAAGGGGTTGTTAAGCTGAACTACCCCGAGTATACACCAGAAAAGTGGCAGGCAACCCTTATGCTATATGCGGTACTTATTCTCTCCGTGTCCGTGAACGTCTCTCTTGTGAAGTGGCTTCCGGGCGTGGAAGGAGTTATCTTGATCATCCATGTGGTCGGGTTCTTCGCCATTCTGATACCATTAGTCCACCTTGCCCCTATCAGCCCAGTGGAGTTTGTTTTCACGGAATTCATAAACACCTCAGGCTACTCGAGCAGTGCTCTCTCCTGGTTGATTGGTCAATCCGCCAGCGCAGTCTTGTTCATAGGATACGATGGTGCTTGTCACATGGGTAAGTACAGCAGCTGAGATATCAATGCTCGCTGCCCCTTTCCATCACTTATCCATATCTAGGCCGTTAGTTGTCTAACATTATTATAGCGGAGGAAGTGCAAAACGCACGCATAAACGTACCAAGAGCTATGTTTTTCACCATGTTCATCAACGGCGCCATGGGCCTTTCCATGTACCTCGTTATCCTTTTCTGTATTGGAGACATAGACAAGGCTATCAACACTCCGACTCAAGTCCCCTTCATCGAAATCTTTCACAATGCCACCCAGTCAAAGACAGCAGCAACTGTTCTGACATCGCTACTAATCACAACATACATTGTCGCAAATTTCAATTTCATGGCATCTGCTTCGAGACAAGCTTGGGCTTTTGCCCGCGATGGTGGTTTACCATTTTCACACATCTTTCGAAAGGTTTTTATCCCATCCCTCCCCCCCTTTTTTTTTCCTGGACAAGAACTCATTCTAATTTGGCAAAAATCAACCAGATTGATCAGAAAAAGTCTATTCCCCTTTATGCAATTGCGCTTACCGGAGTGTTAAATGCTCTTCTTGGCTTGATTAATATCGGGTCAACGATCGCTTTTAGTGCAGTTGTCTCCCTCGTCGTAGGCGGCTACATGTCCTCCTATGTTATTGTCATTTGCGTGATGATTCACAAGCGGCTCACCACCAACAAAATCGAGTTCGGGCCTTGGAACCTCGGCCGATATGGTCTACCGATTAACATAATTGCGGTCATATACACTTTTGTTACGGTCATATTTGCATTTTTCCCTCCACTTGTCCCCGTCACTGCTGCCAACATGAATTACTCAGGTGCTGTATATGGCCTGGTTGTTATCTTTGGCATTGTGTACTATGTGGTCCGAGGCCATAAAACTTTTATTGGTCCAAAATTGCCGCGAAATGCCCTGTAGGGGGCGATGTATAATCTTTAATGCCATTATAATGATTTAACATGAAATGCTATTCAATACTGTACTATAACGTTTGCGGATACCACATACTAATTTGTTTGAAGTATAGGTACATTTCAGTTATCGCACGTGGAGACAAGCTTTAACTCAGAAGGTATAATTCTATGACGCTGTGAAGCACATAAAGCTAATTGAAAGGGCATTCTATCATCCCAAACTATGATACTAAAGGGAGGTTTTGACAATTTTTCCTGTATCCTTCTTTCCGAAGTAATACTGGGAAGGGGGAGGTGTTGAGATAGAGTCGTCATCGGAGATAGAAGGTGTGTCTCCTTGTGCAGGCGTGAAGATCGGGCTACCAGCTGATAACGGAGACGAGCTGGCTGTATCCTTGCTTGAGAGCACAGCCCTCTGTACAGCTCCGGTGAGTTTGCTTCGGCCAGGCTGGGTACTATGTGTTGGGGGCAACTCGGAGCTCGCTGGTGCGATATCATCTTTGGGCGAAGGCATGGTATCGAGGGCTGCCTTTGCTAAGTCCGCAATTGATCCACCACCCAATATCTTGAGAGTTGGAATGTCAACCTCTAGTTCCTTGAGAAACCACGAGCGGATGTCGACAGCAACGAGGGAATCAACACCCTGTTCAACAAGTGCAATTGAGTCTTCGATTTTTTGTTCATCCGTCATACGTAACATACGCTTGAGATGCGCTGAAAATGCGTCGCGGATGATAGTGTATGCCTCCTCTGTATTTTTGGCCGTTTCAAGCTGCACTCTGACACGTACTCCCGCCTTGACAGCCTGGACGTCCAAACCCGTCTCCTCATGGAGGATAAAATGGCTAAACTTGATGTCACGTCTATGCGCCTCCTGAACAAAGAAATCACTTGGGAGGAAGTTTACGCCCATAGCAACTTGGGCTTTCACTCCAGGGGCCTGGCCTGGACGGCCTGATACCACGGCCTCCGCGAATAGGGTATGTAAATCCTCCTCGCTGATGTTAATATACCCAACAGACTGAAAGTATTCAAAGTCAAAGTTGATAGAATTTGCAGCGTAGCCCACACCCACAACGGCGGGAATGCTCATGGCGGATGCGGCAGCTCCACGGTTGCGTCGCTTATACACTAAGGATGCCATATATTCGTTGGCTGCGGAATAGTTGCTCTGGCCACTCCAGCCGATGACAGATGCAATGCTAGAGGCGACAATAAAAAAATCTAGCGATGTATCATCATGAAAGCGCTCGTCAAGTAACTGGGTGCCCAGCACTTTGGGCTTGATAACACGGGCAAACTGCTCGTGGGTCATGTTGGAGAAGAGCTCGTCTTCCAAGATCATGGCGCCATTCATGACACCGGCGATGGGAGGAAGAGTAGCTGTAATAGCGGTATGCGCGTAATGAAGGGACTCACGCGATGTGATATCGAGCGACATAGTTTTGACCACAGCCCCATATCGCTTCGCCATATCCTTAATAAATGCCGGACTCACCTTGGGAGTACGGCTAGTGAGGACAACATAACGTGCCCCATGTGAAATTAACCAACCGGCAAGCGATTGACCAAGCTCACCTGCCATACCAACGAATAGATATGTGCGGTTGTCTCGGAACAATACACCTGAGTCGATTGGCTGCACCTTGGCCATAACAGATGCAGTTGCAGTCCATTCCACAACAGCCATGGGCTCTCCGACGACTCTATGAGAGGGCGCAGTGCCTAGGGCGATGCATTTAGTTTTGTTTGACACGGTTCCTCTTGTATCATCCCAAGCATTCTGTAACACTTGTGCCAGATTCATTTTCAGTTCGGGAATGGATATTGCGTTAATTTTGTGGCCTAGAACCGCCTCCTCATTAACCATGAGACACCCTGGCGGCAGGAATGGAGTAATAGCATCCTTAACAGCTTCGGAGGCAACACCGCGCGAAAAGTGGACAAAGACCGCTGCGGTGTTTGGTATGATGAACTTAATGACGTGCTGAGGGAAGTTGGGATGAAGGAAGACGGAAATGCCATTGTTGTTTTCTTGCAGCTCAGCTGTAGTAAATATAGCGCTGACATTCTTGTTATTGGCCTTGGATTGTAGAGCGGACTGTAAAGCTAAGTCTGCCTCGTTGACCAAAAGGAAGCCCCCTTCAGGAGTGATTGAAAGAATATACTCAGCGACAAGTTGAGCAGCCACTGATACGAGAGTATCCGCATCTGGCATTTTGGAGAGAAGAATGCACGATTGTTCAGGAATATTTGCAGGAGACTCCCCTGAGCTGGAAAGGGCCAAAACAATTTCTCCAGACTTAATATCGATTCCCACACAAAGTCTGAAAAAGCCCGAGGCTCCCACAACAACGCTTTGAAGCAGCGAGTGCGTGATTCTCACGGTACGGTACGCTGTTGATGGGATGCTGGCTAATCTCAGTGGTGAGACTTTATGCAGTTCCAGAGCCTCTTCCTGGCCTCGACCAACTCCTACGAGCTCCAAAGTCTCCTCGGCTGGCTTGGCCGCTGTAAAGACCTCCCTTCTCTGTGAATTGTAGCGCATGTTTTTCTCAAGGTCTGGTATCAGCCTCGTGATCAGTTGCCTCCCATCATGAATGAAGACTTCAGGCTCCACCGTCCACAGAAGGGACTCATCGTCTATATCCCAGCTTTGAAGAACTCGCTGTCTCAGCAATTCCTGGGCTACAATTGTAGCAGTATCAGGCTCAATCCCCCCAGGTGATGCCTTGGAATCGAGGTCAAATAGCTGGAAGCTTAGGTTTGGGTTCTCCGTTTTGATAGTACGGGCGAGGCCCATCATCATGTAACTATAAGGGGTATCCTCCCTAGATCCGCATGTAACCCAGACAACGGTTCCAGCGATAAAACATGCCTTTAGCGCCTCGAACCTATCTGCTGTTAGGTCTTCAAGATAGGGCTTGTCAAGATCTGTAAGTGACAGGATGGTAACCGCCCCCGAAACGGATACAGACTTGGCCATGGCTGAGGAGGCAAAATCTTCAACAGTGTTGAAGAATTCCTTGTCTTGAAAGCGATGAGAGAGCACGTCGGATATCTCTTGACCAAGCTCCTGTACGGGGTTTGTAGTTCCCCCAATAATAGCAAGAGCATCAGTCCGTACGCCAATGGGGTGTTCCTTGACTGCTAAGGGGTTTCGTAGTAGCGTGACCTGATCGTTGACGGCCTGGCCGACAAACACGCTGATAGGAAGTGATGAATTGATGTTAGGAGTTACAGTATCGATTCCTGCAAAACCAGTTTTCTTCAACACAGAGTCCCACTGGTCAAGGGTTAGCAAAGGGCCCCATGGACGACCGGTCTCGGCACCAATCCACCATCCCGGAAGTGTTCCAACTGTCATGCCGCTGAATAGGAGGTCCGTGGAAGTGAGCTCGCCTACTACAATAAACCCACCAGGCTTCAAGAGTCGGCGTATGTTGGACATCGAAGCTTCCATATCAGCGGACACATGCAGCACATTCACAGCCACAATCAAATCATAAGAGCCTTCTATGAAGCCTTGTCCTGCGGGGCCCTTCTCCATATCAAACACCTTGAAGGTCATACGACCAGATTCCTTCGCAAACCGCTCTTCGGCAGCCATAAAGAAGCCGCTAGAGATATCGGTAAACGTATAGGAGGCGTAGGCACCGTGAAGATTTCGAAGTACTGAGGATGTAGTGGCACCCGTTCCAGCCCCAATCTCAAAGATATTGAGACCAGGGAAGCGATGAGATATCTGAGACACTATTCTGGCAAGCCAGCGACTAGTTGGACCAGCACATATGGCATTCTCTTCGTAAAACGCTCGTAAAAGGCCATCTTGGTTCATATGTTCGAGCATAGAATTTCCTGCACGGATGACGGGGATTAAATTATCGCCAACCACTTCAACGAAGCGGATATCCTTGCGGCCCTCATAACGAGCTAAGATCCTGCTAATATCCTCACGAGAATCATCATTGCACTCAGGTCCTACCTTAGGATTTTCACCTCGACTAACCATACCTACCATGCGATCACACCATTTGAGGTATTTCTGGAAATGAGGGAGTAGTCCATGGCGGTCATCAGAAGGAATTGAGAGAGAAGCATGGCGTGTAAACCAGTAGGATACACGATCAACATCTTTATACATCTGAATCTCAAAATCCGTTACGGTCTCGCCTTCAGCCGCAAGTTGCGCATCTGGTGAGGCCACCCGGTATTGGAAGTGTGAAAACATGGGTAGGTCGTTCTTCGGGGTAGCTGGGGAGAATGGCACTAAGGTTGCACCCTCGAATTGCAAAACGGCATGGGAGCCATCATCAGTGCGTAGGTAGATATCTCCAACAACTTTAGAGAGCTGATTGCTTCTCATGAGTGTTTCGAACTGCATGACGTTCTGCTTACCGCCTGCTCCCAGTGCCGTAAAGTACGGATTTATAGTGACAGCAGAGATAGAAACAGGAACATGCAGTGACCATAACTGGGTATCACCGGGATATGACCATGCTGCAAAAACAGTTTGGAGAGCAGAGTCAAGCATACCAGGATGAAGAACCAATTTGTCATCCCATTCAAGTCCGGATTGATCGAATAGAGTACCCACGCTGTAGCCAGACTTGCGGCGGATATTAGATAATCCCCTGAAAGGATGGGAATATTCGTACCCAACGCCAGATAAGTTAGCATAGAAGTGCTCATCCCTGACGCCGACAAGATTGAATGCCTGCTCCTTCACAAGTGGCAGAGAGTCAGGTTTAGCGGGGGATAGATGCCCGGCCACCCGACCTTTCGCATTTAGGAGGATATTCCCACCGTCGACAACTGAGTAGCATGCCCATTCTGCCGTAACAATACTCGCTGAGTTGTGGACGGATGAAACACTGAAGATTGTCTCAACATTGGAGTCATCATCGTCAAAGGCAATAGCTCGGGGAATACTTATATCAGTTAATTTGATCATGCTAATGACATTATCATGGCGGCTATCAAATATAAGGCCCTTGATGGCTTCAACCGCCATGCTCACGTATCCTGTGGCAGGGAAAACGGTCTGTCCTTGCAGTCTGTGACCCTTGAGCCAGGGCATGTCATTTGGACGTAAGAAATTTCGCCATTGAAACTCGCCAGGTGTGGTCGCCTCCGAGCATGGTGCACCCAGAACTGGGTTAGGAAGATGGATAGCGCGCTTATCTTTGAAATGGTTCGCGAGACGACTATTTGTCCAGTAGTCGCGCTTATGTTCGAAAGGGTATGAAGGGAGATCCTTTAATGGCTTCCTGCTTTCGATTCCAGATAATAACCCTTCGACTGCAGAAAATCGGACACTCTCAGGACCGAGCTGTGTCCAGATAAAGCCTAGAGCATTACTGAGCTGCTTGATGTCGTCGAGCCCACGAGAAAGCAAGCCAGTGTATGGAATGCTGCCTATGGTAGCCGTTGCTGGGCCTTTAAGCGCAGGGTGCGGGCCAACTTCAATGGCCAGATCGAATGTACCGATTTGCTGCACCGCATTGGCAACGCCATCGGCGAAAAGGACAGCATTGCACATGTTATTAACCCAGTATTGGTTAGTGAGTCGATCATGGGTCATAGGTTCCCCTCCGTTGAGAGTAGAGTGCCAGATAGTGGTGGTATCTTGACGTGGTGGGTTCGACTGAATGGCACATCCCTCCAATGAGAAAAGATAGGGCCTCGCACAAGGAGCCATGTGTGCGCTGTGATATGCGGTGTCAACTTTCAGCTTTCGGGCAAATATGCCCTGAGATTTGAAAAGTGCCTCAGCTTCGTCCACAGCATCTTCATCACCGCTGAGAGTAACACTCGAACCTGAGTTCACAGCAGCAACTTGAATCCGACCAACGAAATTTTCTTCAGAGCAAATGACTCGTGCGTCTTCAACTGAGGCGCCGACAGCCATCATCGCGCCGCGGGGCCCATGGGCATTCGGGCTTGACGCCAACTTTGCGTGTACACCGCGAAAGTAGGCAATGCGGATGGCATCCTGTGCCGATATAAGGCCTGCTGCATATGCGGCACCAATCTCCCCGGATGAATGGCCAACCACTGCTGTAAATGAGACTCCGGCCCCTCGTAAGATATCTACTAGGATAACCTGGACAGCTGTACAAAGGGGCTGGGAAAGGGCAGCCTCCGCGATACGCGATGTTTCCTTCCCTACAAGGAGCTGATCTTTAAGAGTCCAAGCGGGTCGGTCTCCCAGGTTTGGGAGGCTCTGGAGAGCAGCGTCTAACTCGGAAATGCGCGATGCTGCAAAGAGCGAGGACTCTATCAGCTGGGCACCCATCCGTGGCCATTGAGCACCCTGTCCAGTGAAGATACCTAATATCTTTGCAGGCGTGGAAACCATGCCGAACCTGGTACCGAGTTCGATGTCGTCTTTGTTATCAGACGAAGCGTTAACTATACCCTCAAGGGACTCAATAGCGTCCTGGGTTGTCGCTGCAACGACAGCTTTGCGGTATGGAAGTGTAGACCGCCTGTGCTGCAGTGTGTAAGCAAGGTCTGAAAACTCGACAGTAGGATTTAACTTGAGATACTCAAGATGCTGGGATAACATGGTCCGTAATGCGGTCTCTGAAGCAGCCGAGAAAGGCAGAGGAGTGAAAATTGAGGTGATTGGCTTTTTTTCCGGAACATACTCCTCCAAAATACAATGGGCGTTAGTTCCGCCGAACCCAAAACTATGATGCAGGTCATGATCAGTATAGGACATTCAAGAACGAGAATACAAGTAAATCAAATCCTCCCCTGCTTAAAGCGAGTTGTGCGGGTACCCAATGGTTTTTATGTATATTCCACATACCTGTTAACGCTCGCCCTTCTTACTTGGCCTTCCTTAACTGGCCATGGCATTGGGGCAGTCGGAATTTTTAAATTCTTGAAAAACGGGGCGACTTTGGCGCTCAAGTTTGCGAAATGCAAGTTGGGCGGGACGATGCCATGCTTCAGTGCCATCATCGTGCCAATCACACTGGCCAACCCGGCCGTGCCTTCAGTATGGCCGATGACGGTCTTGATAGAGCCGACAAGTAGCTTATCCGCCTCCTTTTCTGCATGAGAGCCAGCAGGAAATAGGGCGCTCGAAATAGCTTCCGCCTCCTGTGGATCACCTGCCTGGGTACCTGTACCGTGGGCGTGGAAAAACTGAGGGCGATCCTGTAAATTGTTGGTGGGATCCAACCCTGCTCTAGAGTAGCATTCACGGATAAGATTAGATTGTGCGAGGTTGCTGGGCATAGTCAGCCCAGTAGTTCGGCCATCCTGGTTAACGGCGGTTTCGCGGATGATACACTCAATGGGGTCATTATCCGCAATTGCCTGGGAAAGGGTTTTGAGAAAGACTGCCGCAACACCCTCACCGCGTGCATATCCATCTGCTGAGGCATCCCACATAGCGCAACGACCTGTTGGGGAAAGCATCCCAAGGTTGCTCTCAGAAATATACATCGCTGGTGGTTTATAGGTTAGTATAAGTCTTTACATCTTGCTCTCACTGCTAAAAGTATCAACACGTACCTGGACTCAAGATTAAATTTGTGCCAGCGGCGACAGCGACCTTGGACTTGCCGCTCCGTAAGGCCTGCACACCCAGGTCCAATGCAACCAAACTGCTGGAGCATGCGGTATCGATAGTCATACTAGGGCCGTGCCAATCAAAAAAATATGACACGCGGTTTGCTACAATCCCTCTCTCAAGTCCAGTAGCAGTATATCGAGGTAACGTCTCCCAATCACGGGTTAACATGGTACTCCAGTCATCAGACATCAGTCCGACGTAGACCGCAGTGTCAGAGCCGCGAAGTTTCTCCATTGGCTGACCAGCGGCACATAGACCATCATAAACGACTTCCATCAGCAACCGTTGCTGAGGGTCCATGGCTTCCACCTCGCTGGGCTGGATGTTGAAAAATCCGGCATCAAACTTGGCGACGTTGCTCGTATCGGACTCCTCTAGCCAGTACGACTTGGTAGCATTTGTGGTGCCATGGTGGGTGCCGACGGGATGATAGAAAGCGTCGATATCGAAACGGGAGGCAGGCGGTTTGCTGCTGAGGTCGCGAGGATGGTGGATCACTGACCAGAGTTTAGATGGCGTATCGGCACCGCCTGGGAAACGGCAGCCAGAGCCGATAATGGCAATCGGTTCAACCATGGCTTAAGGGGCAAGATGAGAAAGAAGATGAAGTTGAGGCGGTAACGTTTAGGCGAGGCGGCCGATAGTGAGAAGGATCAGGGACGCCGGCTGGGATATGGATATATCAATAGAGTCTAGAACGAAAGAATGATATTGTAACAGAGCAGCGTGGGAGAAATCTATATTGGCCCCGAATCCGATTTGAATGAATGTTTGAATGATGAATTCAGATTCAGATAAGGGGGAAAGCCAACCCGAAGCAGCGCGAGGAGATGAATCCTGCAAGAGCTATTACTGAAACCAAATAATGGAAAGTGTTCGCACGTGGAAGAGCGTAGCTCAGGTAAAAGAGTAGTCCCAGAACAATCGAGCCATAACAGGCCCCTCCATGTGGTATATATATCTAGACACAACGGGGACTTGGCCTAGAATGCTCAGTAGCTAGAGATCAGCTACTATCAATCGGAGACGGCATTGCAGGTTCGGTACGGCAGGAAAGCTTGTACCGAACATAGGTAAAGGAACGCATAGGAGCCATCCACAGCTGACATTCGGAGGGGGAATATGGAAATATCGGGCAGTGGGCATCGGACAGCCGTAGACCAGAAAGGAGTTCGGAGAGAAGCAGCCATGGAACTTTCGGAGAGATCGCTATGCTCAATAATCGGCATTTATATTTTGCTGCACGAGACGGTTAGGTTGTGCAGGGCCGAGGCAGTCAAGGTTAAGCTTGAGAGTGTCAAAGCAATGCCGGACAGGAACCAGGGGGTACGGTGTGTTGTGTAGAAAAGCTGAGACAACCTGCCGAACTTATGCATATCGGAAGTTCCATTGTGGACGCCACGTTTTCGCGTGGCCTCCGAAGGAATGTGAGCCAAATCCTTGCAGGGTTGAGAGGAGGCTAGGGGTAATTAACTTAGCGAATAGGACGGCTGGCCGGAGTTTTGATAGTGAAGACGCTTTGCTCTCGTTGTATCTACATCCGACATGAGTACGATGGTAGATTGCGCGATTAAGCTGAAGCTGAGAACTCAGCTCTTCCGATTACGAGTAACATCAGCGTCACCATCCTCGTCGCCTGGATTGAAAGAAATCCCGGCATAAGTGCAAGATAAGGCGTCGTACGCATCTCCTTTCAGTATAAATAAGCCTGCAAGTATAGCTGGTACCTACACGAATAATGGATTAAGGGTATATCCGAATGCTACTGGCGATAATGGCAACATGCTGGGATTAGTAACCGATATACGTATCCTGCATGCCACGATGGGGGGTTCGGGTTTCTTCCGAGCGACACGGCTGCTATCTAGGCTCCAATGTCGCTACATGATAGGACGCAGCCAAAGTGCTACACACCTGAACCTTCAAGGGAGGGGGTAGCAGCTCGTCTCGCGACGGGCTATAACTAGCTCGTTGTTCCAGGCCAGTTCATCAGCATCCAATCATCCAGTGTTGTACCCCTATCCAAAGCATTTACATCAAAGGCAAAATGTTGCTGATCAGGAGGCGTAAAGCTTCCAAGGAGACCTGGCATGACAAATCTGTCCGCTATACCAAATTTTGTCAGTTCATCGTAGCAAATAAATGATGATCAATCTTGACTTACGCTCGTAGAACCCCACATCCATACCATTAGATAACAACGCCTGTCCGTAAAGGTTTACCCCCCCTTCGCTACCGGTCATGATGGAATGATCAGGATGAGCCAAAGAACTCTTTCCCTCGTTAATTCTACCGGCATCCTCGTCATCGGGATCGATTTCGGGGGCTCGCCCTTCACTTGTCCTTGCAAGCACAATGCTTACGGTCTCAGCTGCCTTTTTAGCCTCCTTGGAGTGGGTACTCCTTCTTATCCAGATCGACCTCGTTTTGTGCAGCGCTGCGATGATTTCTTCCTCTCGGTTCAAAGTCTGCCCACGATGCAGCAATGAGCATAGTATCATGGTGCCCGTTAGGAACTGATGGTTCATTATAGAAGACACACGCCAGCGCATGGAGTAAAGCTGGCCACCCTGACATGTCTCCTCGTCGAGGATGTGCTGGATACCTAGAGTGCCGAGGGAGGCCTCCACACAGGCGTTGCGTGAGTATGCGAACGTATCCTCTTCACGAGACGGCGACTCCATGTAAAGGAATCGTCGGTGAAGCATTATCTGGCCTTTATAAAACATATGGGCAATAAACAGGCGGGCCATGATAACTTGCGAGGAGTCGGTGACACTGGCCGCCATAGGTTTCATTTTTAGCGGCGGTGGGATACTAGCTGCAGCACTGTTCAAAATACCATCAACCCGCATGACTTCTGCATAACCACAGGGCTTGACGGCGTCCGTAAGATCCGAAATAGCGCCCAAGGCCATGAGCATCCTTCTTCGAGCGATGACACCTAATGCAGTTGTGTGTTCAGTCTCTGGTCGTGGCGGAGGAAGCTCAGCTGTATTCTCGTCTATGTCAGTATCGTTCAGGTTTCGGGGTTCAGCAGTATCGCACTTCCAATCCGAGATCATGCGCGCCATACCCATCTGGCTAGATGTGAGGATATCGCCCATCAGAACCGTCGCCCACAGTCTACGCCGCATTTCTCCCTGCAACGGCGATATGCCTGGAAAGTGGCTGGGGTCTCGGTGATAGCCCATGCGCATCGCCAGGTTCACTTCAAGTGCAAGCAGAAACCAATTATCCTTATCCGCATCAGGACGAATGTTTAATTCCACGTATACATACTGGATCATTGTCTCCAATACATAAGGTCCCGACTTTGTATATTCACCCATTAGAAGGCATTGAACTATCTTTTCACGGTACAAGTCGACTTGGAGTGCCTGCTGGTCGGCTTCATTACTACCATATGTAGGGCCAGAGGGATCTGAGGCCAGCACCGCAAGGCAGATCATGCCAAAAAGAAGGCCGACCCATACGATTGGGGCTCCGGAGGGATTGTTCCAAAATGCCTCATACTACCAACAGTCAGCCAAAGAATGAGATGAGGGATTCATGAGGGAATGATATCACTTGCCTGATTAAGAAAGCTAGGGCCATGGACGATTGCTGTTTAAAACCGAGCTAGTTAGCTATAATACCTAAGATATTCCGTTTTAATAGATACACTTACAAGAGGCTACGAGATCCAAGCAGTTGAAGTAACGTGAGATATAGCGGTCCACAGCACTCTTGGGTGGTAGAGCAGCGAAAATTTCAGTACGCGACGCTGGGAGAGGGCATCCGTAAAGAAGAAGTGCGTGAGGCGATCTGGGCCGCCCCATTGCATCACCACTCCCATCATCCTGATCCTGATCCCGATCAGGACTATTTGCCAGCCTTAACTGCTCTTCTCGGTCAAAGTGGTCTTTTAGGTCCGCAATGTTCTCTAAGATTGCAGCCCAGTGGTCACCGCCAACATAACGAAGCTCTGAGGCACTAACTCGCATACTCCCACATTCAGAACGTCCATCCATCGCTGCGTCCATAGATGGATTAGCACCACCACCAATCCCAGGTGAAGATATAGGCACATGCCCATGGTCAGATCCAGTCCCAGGGCCTAAGTCAGGCGCAGGGGCGGATGCGGGTGCTGGAGCAGAAGTCGAGCCGAAGCTGTGCTTCTGAGTTGGATTGGGCATGAGAGACATGACGAGACGCTCTAGCTGAACAAGGCGATCGTGGACTCCAGGGCCTGTGGTCCCTGTTGCTACTGCTGGCGGCGGCGGCGGCGGCTTTGCTATCGTCGCTGGGTGGTTTTCTGCGTAGATGCAGGCCTGTCCACGGGATAAGCAGGTGGAACATGGCTGTTGACGGTCACACCGCGATCTTAAATATCGGGACTAGTATTAGCTTGGAAAGTCGTGGGCAGAAATAACGAACTGGCGTACTCACTTGCGGCGACGACAGAGATTACAGGAAAGCTGCGGTTTGTCTCTACGCCGGCTGGGCTTCGGGCGCGGCCTCGACACGCCATCGATATCGGTCTCCTGAAATTCTAGCGTCGGCGATGTGGCTATGACAGGCCCAGCGTTCATTGGTGATTCAGGCATTACCAAGCCGGCTGTGATAGGCGTGCTGACTTCGGCAACAGGCGCCATGGCAAAGTCACGAATCAGTAAGGACTTGAGCAAGGTAAACGGCGTGTTGATAGCAGTTGTCCAATACTCTGTACTCCGTACTGGCGGGATATCAGAAGGCGAACGTAGAAAGGAGCAAGGCTTCACACCTATTTATCCCTCTGCTGTCAGTGATCGTCCTTGGATCAACGTTGTTTTTTTATAGAGATGCACTAGCTCCCTGCACGTCATTGCAAGGGTAAGCCCGCTCTGGCGTCCAGTGGTGCCTGTTACGTGATCCTCATGCTTGTTGTGCTGATGCGAAGTCTTCGTTGTCCAACGCTGAATGTTTTGAACCTCGCCTTCCAAGGCTGGACTTGCACGTGATGCTCCATTATCATGTGACTCTCTAGATGGCCGGACTACCTCTACACAAGGATTAACGGGGAGCAGGGCAGGATCTCGAAAGGACGACCAAAAGACATCCCAGGCTACGTTCAAGGCTTAAATTGTCAGCCTTCAACTGACACCCCTCTCGACTATTTAACTTGTATACGGGATGATGGCAAAGTTATTTAGCATGCGTCACACTCTATCTATACCACCGAACAAATACAGCGCATGCGGCCGGATGTCGTACAGTGTCCACGTCCTGTCGTCGGAAATAGAAATGCCACCCCGTTCGACAGCCTTCTGCCTAGCGTAACGAACCTTGATCAAATCGAGTCGGAGGCAGAGATATAGAGGGCAAAACTTGGCGAAAACGAGCTGAAGTCTTGGCATCGAATTAAAGCTTGTCCTGCCGAGGCTTGGCGGAGCGTCCATCAAAGCTTAGCTCACGAACTTTAAGCACACTTGGCGAGGTCTCACTGGATGGTCCGACCATCCGACCATCCGACGCTCCGCTGCGACCCTCCGACGATCCGCGGCCCCACTTTGATGCCGCTCCCACGCGTGCGGCTCCACTGGTCCGTGGGTTGATGTTTCCACGTTAAGGTCGAAGGCGGATTTAGGCGCGATGAAATCATATCTCCGTTGCCCCTGTCCTTCCTGCGTGCCTGCTCCCTTTAAACGGCTACATAAGCTCCTCGCTCTCTATTACTTACAGTCTCCATCCTCACCTACGTTTCTCGCTCACAACAACCCCCAATACTCGCCTTGCGTCAAACCATTAGTCGCCTAGATATAGCATCCTCCAAGATAAAGAACCCAACTATTTTTCAGCCGCACCTGAGCCATGTCGACAGCAGATACCAGCACGGACACTGTGCCGCTTGAGGCGGGCCCGACTGAGGAAAGCAAGGTCGCTGACCCTGAGCTGGTCGACTGGGACGGGCCAAACGATATCGAGAATCCTCACAATTGGCCAAGCCGCAAGCGGTGGGCGCACGTCGTTGTGGTTGCGATTATTTGCCTAGTTATGTATGTATACACGGTTATGCCAGCCAGTGGTGGTGGTGGTAGAGGGGTGTGTGTGTGGAGGGGCCTCGTATCTTGACGTCTGCTAATACGAAGTGCGTCTACCTGAACAGGAACATAGCGCCAACTATGTGTGCTCCGAGCATCAACCTCCTCGTTGCCGAGTTCCACATCCGCTCGTTCGTCGTCAGTACCCTTGCAGTGACCCTCTACCTCCTTGGCCTGGCCGTTGGCCCCATGTTCATCTCGCCGTTGAGCGAAATATACGGCCGTTTGCCCGTGTACCATATCTCCAATATTGTGTTCGTCGGTTTCGTCATCGGCAACGCGTTAAGCAAGAATATCGGCCAGTTCCTTGCTTTTCGCTTCCTCTCCGGCTGTGCGGGTGGCACCCCTATGGCCCTTGGCGGAGGAAGTATCGCAGATGTCACCCCCATTGAGCGTAGAGCAATTGCCATGGCCTTGTTCAGTCTTGGGCCACTAACTGGTCCGGTAAGCCGTACACCCCCATACTCGCTTACAACTTACAGCATGCAAACACTAACTTGATCTGTGCGACTAGGTTCTGGGACCTGTCATCGGTGGCTTTATCGCCGCGGGCAAGGGCTGGCGTTGGATCTTCTGGATTCTAGCGATTATCGGTGCTGCCGCGACCATCGTTGCACTCGTCATCCTACGTGAAACACATCCTGGGGTCATTCTCGAGCGCAAGGCCGCCCGTCTTCGTGCATCCACAGGCAACCCACACCTTAGATCTAAGCTTGCTCGTTCCCTGTCGCCACGGCAGCTCCTTGCTGGTGCTCTTGTTCGACCCACCATGCTGCTCATTCGCTCGCCTATTTTGCTCATTATATCCCTCTACGTGGCCCTGGTGTTTGGGCTCATGTACCTCCTCTTCACTACCTTCACTGACGTCTTCGAGGGTGAGTATGGTTTCACAACATCAACCTCTGGGCTTGTCTACCTTGGACTTGGTGTTGCATTGGTTATCTGCATGTTACTCTTTGGCGCCCTCAATGAGCGTGTCCAGGCTGCGTGCCTGAAAGCTGACGGAGCAACCCAAACACGGCCCGAGTATCGTCTGGTACTCATGATCTTCTTCAGCCCCTTAGTAGGAGTTGGCCTGTTCATTTATGGCTGGACTGTTCAGTATAAAGTACACTGGATTGTACCTATCATAGGCACTATGGTCATGGGCTTCGGGGCCTTTTTCGTTCTTGTGAGTTACCCCCTCGCCGATTAACAATTTAGTGTCGTTAATGTATGCTAATCATCAATTATAGATGCCTGCCCAACTTTACCTTGTTGACCTATTTGGGTCCGAGGCCGCTGCTTCAGCCCTTGGAGCGAACAACCTCATGCGCTACTTGTCAAGCACATTCTTGCCACTAGCCGGGCCGAGCATGTACAAGACACTGCATTACGGCTGGGGTAACACACTGCTCGGCTTCCTCGCACTCGCTTTTGTCCCTGCCCCAATCCTATTCTACAAATATGGCGAGTGGCTTCGCGCTAAAACTGCCATCAAGTTGTAGTTAACTAGTTCTTAAGATTAACCAGGAGGTTTTAACTTGGCCATATAATGGCACATGAATAGAAAATATTATCTCCCTCCCGCTTGTGTAAATGTAAGATAGTCAGATAGCCAATTTTAGTTTGGGGATGCACTACGTTAAGTCTAGATTAAATTCATCGTATCCCGCACCCACTCCGTAACACCCTAAGGCCATGTGTCAAAAGATAAGACAAGCTAGGGGGATCTTCAACGGGCCTGGCAGTGGCGTATCTTACTGCATAGCTCCCCACAAGTTCACGAGGCTGGTGAGCAAGCCCTGCAGTCTCGAATGGCAACAGGAAAGCCTGCTATATCCCACCCCAGCCAATAACTAGCTGGTCCCTAATTAATAATCTAGGCCGTGTGCCATGCAGGTAGGCAAAGTGGGGGGTCCCCTGGAGCCGCCCTGGTCCGGCAAGGGGGGGGGAGTATTGGGCCAGATGGTCATAGGCTACTAAATCCTTCTAGTTCCTTCAGGAGTCGGACAACTTCCCCATGTAGCGATCTCTACGCAAACCGTAGGCGTGCCAAAGTTTAGGACACGAGGAAGCCATGCAATGTAACTGCGACGGAAATCCAAAGCCTTTCTCCACGGGACTGCTGGACAACTGAACAACCAAGCCTCGCTTCCGTGCAGCTCCTAGCTGAAGCCTAAGATATGAACATTGCGAGTGCCTGTGTGCATGAAATGCCTCTCAATTGGCCATGCTGTCCCTTTTCGGCCCTATTAATAGTTCTAGAGCTTGTCGTCCCACCACGAGCGTCATTTGTTTTGGGACCAGGAGCGAGTTGGGGCTGGAGGATATGAGCGAGCTGGCTATAACTACCGAACATACCCCCTCAGACAGTGAAAACACAAGATTTTCAATCAAAAACAAAAAAATCTAGCCCGTCGATGAAACAGTTCCATCTTCCGCATATATAGCAAGAGCCGCCGTCATACTGAATAGTCAAGCATCTCAATACCGCATTTTTGACGTGTGAAACGAAGGTATTGGGCGCTTTAGTGTTTCATCCATTCTTTCTTTCTTTTTTTTGCGGTTAGCCGAACAGGACGAGTTAAGCATTTGTAGTATCGTGTTGTCCATTCCCGAGTTCCACCATGAGCACTAACATCGCTCCGCCTCTGCGTGCATCGTGCGATCGTTGTCGGGCCCAGAAGTTACGATGCGTGTCGTCTTCCACCACGGACGCCACGGCTCCATGCCAGCGGTGTTTGAGGGCAAAGTCGCCTAAATCGTGCGTTTTCAGTCAGCGATTACGGACGGGACGGTCCGTGAAGATCACTGGGGACGGCGAATCGCGGCAAGGCGCAGCTCGCAGGGAGAAGGATAAGTCGCCTGCGTTGCCGGGTATGAGTGCTTTTTCGTTGTCCACGCCATCGCCTTCAAAATGCGCTTCTATGGACACGCGGACGCAGTCTCAGACTCAGGCTCGGACTCGGGCGCAGACTCAGACCCAGAGCCAGAGCCATAACCAGGCGCATCATCGTGTGCCGCGGAGCGAGGGTAAGCTGGACGCGCTTGATCTTGAATGCGAAGATCTAGTGGCGTCAAGCTGCGAACAACGTCCAGGAGATATGATAGACCTATGGGAAGCCGACAATACGATATTGCAGCCTTCGAGCCTCTTTTCTGGCACCGACGAGCTCAGTGCCTCACCAGAGATGTCGGATTACACCTTTGACGTGGGTGCATACTTCGATGCGCAGGATTTCTTGCTGCCTCAGCCGTATCCTACGCCCATCGACATGGTCATGGACATAGACGAGTTGGCGGCGGAGAAACCAGGGCCATTGGTCGACCTGACGGCGCTTCTGGCGAAAATGTCGCATTATGAGAGCCAACTTTCGAAGTTAGCAGGCGGCGACCTGGACAACTATCCGATAGGCGATGCACTCTTCCTCTCCCAGCGATTCTACACAATACTGACCGAACACGACAATGTGCATTGTATAACTTCTTCGTCTCATCTCGATATGCCCACCAAACTGCTCACTCTCTCTTGTTATATGACCTTAACACGAGTCTACTCGTCTGTCTTCGGGTACCTGCATGAGCGCCTCTCTCAGCTTCCGGAGGCACACTTTGCGCATGATAGCAGGAGACACTCCGCTTCGTCCCTGATTGATATGCACGCTTATCGTGGACTACGCCTCGGCCAGATACAACCAATCTGCGCATGCGCGGGAAGGGAGTCTGCCACCCGCGTGAAAAAGGCAGTATCAATGCTGCTTGGGTCGCTAGGTGGTGCCGAGGAGATGCTTGGCCTTCCGTCGGATGTGAGAGTAACGGCCAGTATTCAGGTAGAAGCTCATGCCGGGAAAGGGATGTCGAGCCTAAGTGGACACTGTGATGAGAGGATTGCGCAGCCTGAGGATGGCCTGCTAGTTGGACTAACAAATAGTCGTTTGCGCGAGACTGTTAGAGAGCAGGCGGGGGAGCTGCGGGGGAAGGTTGACGAAGTTGATGACATACTAAAGGGACTATTTGAGCTATAGAAAGGCCCTTGGTTGTCAATGGTCAGATCTTCGTATATAACGGTCATTTCAGGAGTTTTGTTTTTTGTAGACACTTACCTTGGCTTAGTGAAAGCTGTTTCACGATTAAATTTGATACAATGCAGTATATAGCTATATATTATAATCCCATAGAATCATTGAAAAGTCCAATTGATTTTGAAGTGAACAGTCAACTCTCGCATAGTCCATCAAATCTTGTGTTTATGGAGAATACGGAAATGAAAACTCCGAGAAAAAGTATTAATTCACTATATGGTGTGGTGTATCTATGCTCTTAGAAACCCTTTTAAGTAGGGATCGGATAAAGGGTTTACACTTAATATAACTAACTATAAAAGCAAACGCAGTAACAAAAAATTTGAAGTAACGTCAGGATATCACAAGTTATGCCTATGTGTAGTCTTCGATACCAGATAGCTATATGTCTAGTCTACATTACCACTGTGCTGTGCTGATCGAGTCTGAATCAAAGTTGAATGCTTTGTCGGAGCTATTTGTCATCGGCTGCGATTGCACCGATCGAGAGAGAAAGCTCATTTTCAACACTACGCCTTACGGGCTAATGAACACGATCTCCATAGTTCCAAGAGTTAAGGTTATATAATCCCCGATGCTGGTCGGCAAGTCGGAGTTCCTGATGTAGTTGGCTGTGCTCCGGGTGCGATAACTCGGAAATCGGACATCTGACAGCTAGAAGGGGAAGTTCCGATAAAACTATGGCCCGGTGCATGCGACGATTAGATGGCCAACATAGATGAATGAGTTGAATATTATATGCCTTTGATTCCGCTGCCTCTTTTTTGTCAAACTATTCATAATAGCAAATACATCATGCCACCCCAATCTGTTGTAATTGTGTGTTGACCCCCATTCGACCCAAATTTGCGTGTCATTAGCTCATGAACATGTTACCGCTAGGTCGGAGGTTCCGTTGCAGGGTTACTGCAAGGGCTACAACTCAAGCGATGCGGTAGCAACGTTATAGTCCTAGAGCAAGACCCTTCCAAGGACCGACACAGCCATGAATCCGGCGTCTCCATTGGACCGACCGTCGTGCGCCTTTTAGATAAATATGATGCCACAGGTCGACCAGCAGCAATCCCCGCTAAATTCATTAGTGCTGCGTGGCACAAGCGTCTTAGGGTGATCAATACCCATTGGGCACACAGCATGAGCAACTGGGGATGCCTATACCTGATATTACGTGCGAATTTCGATGGATTCAAGTCTGAGACGGTCCCGAACCCTCCTGGGCCGCAGAAAGGGGATGGGAGCGTTGAGTATTGGCCGGGGAAGCGTGCAACGGGGTTGAAGTATGCTAAGGATCAGGGTAAGGTTCACCTCCAGTACGTGGACGTGTTGACTGGTGAGGAGAGCAGCGTTAGTGCGGACATGGTCATTGCCGCGGATGGTGTACACTCGACTATCAGAAAGATATTACAGGTGCCGACACGGAAGGATTATGCAGGGTATATTGGATGGCGAGGCACAGTGCCGGAACGCTTACTCTCTGAGGAAACGATTGAATATTTCTCAAACCGTCTCAACTTCTCGGTTTTGAACGGGATGTATTTTATAAGGTAAGAGAGCGCTCTTCTTCCCATTATATACTCACGCTAACTGTCATACAGTTACCTTATCCCCACGGAGAGTGGACACGTAGAGCCAGGCAAGCGTCTTATCAATTGGGTTTGGTATTATGTTGTGCCAGATGGTTCGCAAGAGATGGATTCCATTTTCACCGATATACACGGCAAGATACACCCAAACACGGTACCACAAGGGCTTGTCAACCCTGACGTGTGGGCTGCCCAGGTGGCACGCTACCTTCCAGAGATGACGGCACCGCTTGCCGAGGTGGTCAGCAACACTCCTAATCCATTCGTCACCAAGGTCGGTGAGGCACAATGTTTCACTCCCAGTTTCTATGACGGCCGAGTCGTGCTGGTTGGCGATGCGTTCACAGGGTTCAGGTCACACTTGGGCATGGCATCAGAACAGGCAGCGCGCCATGTTGTGCAGATGGATAAAGTCTGGCGAGGAGAGATGACAATGGAGGAACGGGATCGCGAGGCAATTCTATATGCAAAGCGGTTTATTTTGCTGAACAGGATGGTCGGATGGACAGGGCTGGGGTGGCTGTTCGCAGTTCTGACGGCGGCGGCGAGCTATGCGTGGCTGACTATCGAGCAGAAGTTGGGTATTGCTTGAGTGAGGGAAGGGATGTCCCTTCCTTAGAGTATACGAAGTAGAATTTCGAAATTATTATGACCAGACTGTTAGCCCTTCTCGTGTGTACTCCGTAGTAACAACGAACAATGGCTGTACCATGATAGAAGCAATGCCTAAAGGCCAGGAGTCGATAACCGAATGTCAAACCTGGCTGGAAATAATTTTCTGGCGCTTTGGCCAGTGAGCTTAAGAAAGTTAAATTAAGCTTCTATGAAATAAGAATGGCTGGGATGCACTAAACCAAAAAGAGCAATGAACGGTAAATCACGTGCCATTACTAAGCAAAAACATCCCCAGCCACCCACGGAAACTTCGATACGGCGACGTTGTTTCGTCTTAATGGTTGCAAATTGGGGGAGGTTGGGAAGGGGGCAGGGAAAAGGGGCCGAGACCTTACATTATATATTCATGTAAACGGTGCATATTCTGCATTGGCATTCCTTTCTCCCTCCACTTCTTCAATTGCTACCTGACATCTCTCAACACCGTGGGCACCCTTCCAGTAATAGGAAGCAGATGCTACATAGAGTATAGTGAGTTTTCCTACCTTTACCTCCATGGCGCATTGATACGACCTTTAAATTCTAACATCTTGACAGATATTTACCGTTCCATTCATACTTTGATACTCTCTTGTCAATCTTTTGATTTTCCACCCAGGCCGACAGTCTTGATCCCGTATATATACCCTACGAGCCCCAGAGCAGTATCGAGGAGGGAGTCCTTCCTTTACGCAACCAACAATTATCAAATCTCAGAAATTCCTCAGCTCGTCAGAAGTCGCAAGCGACAAGCTACAGACACGCAACAATGGTCCAGCGAAATGTCACAATCGCCATCATTCTCATCATCCTCTTCTTCCTACTCGCCGTTGTCGGATTTATAATTTTCTATATCAATAGTCGCCTGGGCTGGTTCGCTAGGGCAAGAGAAGTGGACGAAGAACAATAACACTAGCCACCGCTCAGAGATGGAAAAGGAACGGGCTTGATCGCGCAACGAGGAACTTAAATATACCCGCACGAAGGGAAGCATATTATATGTTCACGCATTTATGGGAAATTCCGATTGTTCTTCAACTGAAGCTGCAAGGATATAGCTTACGGCGTTACATTTTACACGGCGGGTTTTCTGCTTTAGAAAAGGTTGGATAAACAGCGGGCGTTGTCTGGATCAGACTGGATAAATGAGATGGCAAGGCAATAAATGGCCTTACCTTTATTAGTATCATCACGAATGTTAATAGAGCTGACGAAATGATTACGAATTTATCAACTATTTTTAATTGTGGATCTCTAACGATAGTTATATACATCGGTGGTTTTGCACATAGCTTTATAGCTTGACTATGACAGCACCCGCGTAAGTGTACATGAACAGCCAACAAGCCCAAGATTGTCATCGTTAACTGTCGTTGGTGTGAAAAATTTCCTATTAGTGTGGTTCTCGCGTGCCCGGTTCCTGCGGAGTATACTGCGTTTTAGGTGATGCCTCAACTCGCTCAGAGGTATTTCCGTCTGTCGGGCCTGATGCGTTAGACAGTCGATGTGGACGGGTGGAGCTATCCCCTGGACCGGCGGCTCTGGCTAAGTTTCCCGTTCCTGGGGGAGTGGGAGGGGTTGCAGAGCCAATTGGGAACATAGGTCCGCGAGGGAGAGTTGGAGATAGGACTGAGTTCGATCGATTCTGAGGTGCTGTAGACGACTCATGGACTGGTGGGTGACTCCAAGCGTATCTAGGTGACGAGGAGCCGCCTGGGCTAGAAAACCTAGGTGGGGGTTGGTCCTCAATCTGGCGCGGCCGTTTAGGGGGTCGGAAATGGTCGGTTGTTTCGTTGGCCTCCCTGCTTTCATGGTGTGGAGAGTGCTTCGCGGGAGACTGTGGGTGATGTCGCTGTTGATAAGGCTGATGTGGTTTTGGCGATGTCGCAACCGGAGGCGGCAGCGGGTTGCTTCGTTGCAGGGGCGAGGCCATCCTTGTTGAATAAGGCCGGTGAGCGGTGCCATGGGGGGTTGAAACTTCGGTATTCGTGTTATCGAGGCCACCCACGCCACTTCGACCCATTGATCTATCGTGCATTACAACGCGCTGCCACTTAGCCACTAGGTTATCATAATCCCATTTTGATGACTCGGGGGAATTTATTCTGCTATCGTGTTGGTCGAGCTCTCTAGCGACATCTGGAGATATTGGGAGTAGGTTGGGTGGGAATATCGCAAACTCTCTCGGCCATTGACATGATGCGAGTTTCTCAACCTGCGCACGTAATTGATTCGCCTCTTGTTGCGTGCGGTGAAGCTGGGCCTCGATCGTCTTCCGTTTCTCGGCTTCCCTTGCGAATGCTCGCACTATTTCTAGATGCCACAGTTCCCGTTGAGCTGTGGAGGAGAGCTCCATCCAATGCTGCAATGATAGCTCGAGATGTCGAAGGGTCATTTCCTCGTGCTGATACGCTATTTTTTCGACCGCGCCCGCATCACCCGCTGACGGCTTGGTCTGGTGCGGTGATGTAGAAGCTGAGGGCCCTTGATTTGGCGAGTTAATAGCAGCTAGCTGATCGTATTTCCATTGGAGAATTTGTGCGCGTAGCGCTTGCTGTACAATCTCCCGCTGGCTCACGGTAGGCGGTTCGATTGGGAAGGAATTCGGCGACGGAAATGGATGCGTAGAAAAGAGACTCGGCGGATGCGGTAGAGCTTGAAGGCAGAGGGCTGGGAAAGTTTGAGACTGGAGGTCAAAATCGAATGGAGATAGCGACGGAATATGGCTACTACTGTTGTTGCGTTAGAATAGAGCAGATCGGGGTGAAGTTAGCATGAGAGATATAAAACAACGGGCTTACGCTGCTGCTTTCACGCTATCCAAGACCTCCCTCAGGGCCAGTTCCAGCGCCTTTGTAGTTTCCGTAGAGCCCGAGCTCGTCAATCGGTTCGCCTTCTCTAGGGACGTTGATGGTATCCTCAATTGTGACACTGGCGACGAATTCGGAATATCGTTGATCACGCCGGTAGAGTGCCATGTTGGCTGATTGATGAAAAGGCGATATCCCTTCCCACCTGGGCCGCTCGAGTTGAGCTGCAACGGAGCAGCAGAGTGCGGATCTGGGCCTGCTGCGGATGCGGCCGCGGCTGCAGACGCAGACGCAGACGCAGAGCCAGACGTGACCTCAGGGCTTCCCTGCTTTGTCCCACCACGCGCCGTCCGCCTAGTGATACCGCTTCGAAGCTGTTTGATTTCTTCGACGTTGTGTACGCCGTCCGGTTTTTTCTTGTATAGGTACTGGTCCAAATGGCGGCCGAGGGAGGAAGAGGTGAACGTTTGGCTGCAATAGGGACACTGCTTGTTCTTGACGGCCAGGGCCTTGGGTCCCGCAGAAGTCTCACGCTCGTCCTTCGTGGAAGCATTGGACTCCTTCCCTTCCTCCGCCCGGTCGGGCGATGTCTCATTCATGGCTGAGTGTTTGTTTCATCGAGGGGAAGCAAAGGGAAAAACGGAGAGGACGAGAAGAGCTCGCGCGGCTTCGGCAATTCGGGTGAATTAAGAACTCACACCTGGCGCATAGCTGTTAGCTACGTATTATTCAAGTCTTATGGCTTCTATGCTTTGTATAAGCCGTGGAGGAGGGTGTGAGATTGCTTAATTACCAGCAGAGGAGGACGCGCGATAGGTCCTGCCGTGGGCGCATGCAAGGCTATCGCATGCGTATATAGCAACCCGATTTATCACCAACAGGAAAAAGCAAGAAAAAGGCTGAAAAGCATAAAAAGATAATTCTGCTAGGATGATTTACCCACGGCAAAAAGGAATGGCGTTTTATTCCGAATTGGTTGTACTGCTGGATGCTGGTCCTGCAGAAAATGTTTCCTGATACAAGCGCCGGCGGCAAGAAAATGAAGCCGAGGAGAAATTTTCTACTGGGCCCAAAATAGGAGGAAACGGAAACTCAATGCCAAAACAAATAAAAATAAAATAAAATAAAAACAATGCTTTCTTCTGCTCTAGCTCCCCCAGGGAGTATATGCAAGTACGGAGTTCTCAAGGCCAATATCAAATGAAAAGACTACTTCCTTCATCGACCAGCAAATCGGAATCGCATGGAAGGAATCCCGCAGTATGGCGGGTGATACCGTAATCCCGCCAGCCATGAGGGAAGAAGCAATTAACTATCCCAACGTTGGCATTACTTACGACTAAGAGAGGAAAACAAAAAAAAAGTACTGGGCCGTCGACCTTCCTCAACCTTCTAGTCCAATGTGATAGAACATTTCGTGTCTGTTTCGTGCAGAATTCACGGCCTAGGAGTGTATGGCCGGGGTCCCCTGGCCTGCGAACGGCGATGAGATGCGCTGTGCTGCGAGGAAAGCAGACATGTGGACATTGCTGCTCCACCGCTGACGGGATATAGATATCCAGTGGACTCCTTCCCGCACTTCTCAACATCGCCATACGTTGTAATTGCGGGTAGGCTTTGTTAGGGGCTGGGCATGCATGGAAATGATGCATATCAACCGAGTTCGTGCCTGAGCGCATCGCGATCTTCCTAATCGAACTAGCATCGCAGCGGGTTCTGCGCTGGCTGGCGAATATGGCGGCGGCAGCTTGCTCGGGATTTCCCGTCAGCTCGTCAGCCATCCGTGGCCGCTTTGTTGTGGCATATCATCAAAGCGCAATGGCACGGGCAGCAGTTAGAGCGCCATCGACCAGGATAGAGCGAGTAGCTAGAGCAGCTAACGCGACCTTGTTGGGCTTGCTGTCGTAGGCTTCGTGGAAACAGGGACCAGCGCCTGGCACATCTGGCCAGGGGTACTGCTCGTTCATATCGATGCTTCGGCGTCTCCGTCGTCCTCGATCGTGGAGTTTTCTGAGGGACCGGTCCCCTCCAGAGAAGCGACGAGAGGTCCGATCTCAAGCAATATAACTCCGTATGCACATATGCCCGAGTAGATGCGGATGCCCTGACTAAGTCTTGTGACGGGTTACACGAGGAGTATATAGTGCTGTACGAGGGACGGACTGGTGTATTGTATATCGGTCTGTGAAGACGACACGCCTCTCATGGCTATCATTGGCACAGGCATATCGATCCATGCTACAGCCATGTATGCGCCTTCGCCTGTAGCACAGCCGAGTAATAGGTTAATCAGCATTAAGGCGGTAGATCTCGCCGAATCGAGAATATTATATACGTTTCTCAACCGTGGAAACTCCACTCTTCTGCTCTCTCGTACGGAGTAAGCACTGTTCGAGATACCATCACGTACGGAGTACTCTCATCTGCGATATGGGTGAGCGTACGGAGTACAAGTATGCGAGCTGTTCGGCTTGCAAGGATCGTACTTCCTTGGCGTGTGCAGTGCGCAGAACAAGCAATATAAAAGCTCTCCCCGCCCACCGTCTGATTCCTAATACGGCGACCTGTACGGTGTAATCCCGGGGATCGAGGTTCCCGCATTTTTTTTTTTCCTGCAATCATCATTCCAGACCCATGGCCAGGGGAAGTTACTTGCCCCCGGATGGAATTGAAAGGACTGGAGTTGTAGGCCGCATTTGCCTCACGTTTAAATTGACTCGTTTCCCAGCCATCCAGCCTTTCCATTGCTGAAATCTGCCATTGCCATCTTCCCCACTATCCCCAGGCCAGTCCTGCAGCCAGTCCGGGCAGCTCGCCGGGACAATTCTCGGGACAGCATGCCAGGAAACCCTGGAGGCGCCGCCCATATACACCGCATCCCCGGAGCGTAGCCTAACAACAGCAAGATCAGAATTATCAGCATGGCCTACCATAAATAACCCTTCACAGCCGAAACTGATGCTAATTAGACCTGTATCACAATCCTCGCTGACGTCTCTGTGGATGTTTAGTGTATCTCCCGGAGAATAGACATTTACGATGGCCGCTTCTGGCTGGGTAGCGGGGAACATAGCGTTGAGAAGGGCGGATATGTCTGAGGGGAAAGGTGGGGGTTCGCCGGCCGGATAGCGCTTCTCAGTCCAGTTGTACTGTCCCCCAAGCGTCATCCATCGGAGCTTGCGGTTTAGGATGGATTGGACGGTGAGAGGCAGATGGACGGAGCTGTCCTTGGGGCAAATTGCGCGGTCCAGCGTGTCTTCAAAGAATGACGGACTGTGTCCATTCGGTATGGCCCGAGACAGGCGTGAAGCGTCCGGGTAGGTGACGTTATAATGCAGGTGAAGGTTCGTTTGGTGCCGTTGGTCGGATAGGTCACGATGGAGGAGCTTGGATAGAAGCTGTATCTGAACCTGCGGCGGCAGGATAGACGGGATGATCTCAAGACCTGTCCGGTATACCGTTAATGCTGTGGTCCCATATCGCATCTTCTAGACAGCAGGACGCAGGACTCACCAGGAATATCTCGATGTGTATATACCGGCAGCGGTCCGACCGATGTCCGCGGTGCCTGCTGAGAAGTGCATCCTCCTGTAAATCTGTCAAAGGCGTCACTCAACGACTCTGGAGCAAGCCATCTGTCCAGAAATATGGCATCAGGAAGGGCATCATGGGCGAGTCTCTGGGGGTCGATGATGGCGGGGTGGGCGTCGATATCAGAGACCTTCAGCGTACGATAGGCCTTGTACTGCTGCCGCAGCCTGGCCGGGGGGTATTCGTGGGCATCCAAGCTACCGATGGCCACCATCCCCGGCGTCCGTCGCTCCAGCACCGGTTCGTCCGCTTGTTCCTTTCTTGATTCGACGTCTTTTTGATCTATCTCTTTGCCTGTCACTTTTTTTTTTTTTGGATCTCGCATCGAACATTTTGCCTTAGGTAAGCGACACAGCTTCCTTCTTATGTAAGCAGGACTTCATCTCACGTGACAATTCTTAGTAAAGGATGACTAACATATTTAACTATGACTAAGCGGGATAAATTATATGGTTGGCTAATTAATACGGGTTTCTGATTGGCTAAATGACAATAACTCCCCCCTGATTGGCGGAAATACGCGTCGCCGGCTTGTTTGTTTGCACCAAAAAGCGCTTCCCCTAGAAACCGAAAAGGCGAAAGTCAACATACAAAAACCTCCCCACCACCGCCTACACCGACAAGCGACGCCCACCGAGGAGCAGACAGAAGACGCTGCATTCCAGCAGAGAGACGAGCAGAGAGACGAGCAGAGACGGCCAGAGACGGCCACGCAATGACGTAGAGGTCGCACCACTCGCCATATATCTCGAGACAGCTCAGTTGCTCCTCCTAGTAACCTAGCTTCAGCAGCGCCACCACGGTCTCCCGCAGACGCTCACAGCACACGAAACCCGCGATATTTGCCTCCTTGCCGCCAAGGGCTAGCCGCAGTGAGGCTGTGGTCCGCAATTGGCGTTTACTCTCCTACGTCCATATCTATACGTGCCGTTATTTGATATATCTCGCTCGCTCTGCTAAATAGTGGGTTGGCTCTACTACACACGGTAAACTAACAGGATGGAAAACTACCAGAAGATCGAGAAGATCGGAGAGGGTATGCTGCCGTCTCCACCAACCTCGTCACAGACCGGACCGAAGAAGCTGCAATTTGCTGACTGTTGTCGTCTAGGAACATACGGTGTGGTCTACAAGGCCCGCGACCTGTCCAACCATGGTCGGATCGTTGCTCTCAAGAAGATCCGGCTGGAGGCCGAGGATGAGGGTGTCCCGAGCACCGCAATCAGAGAAATATCCCTACTCAAAGAGATGCACGACCCAAACATCGTCCGGCTATTCAACATCGTTCACGCCGACGGACACAAGCTCTACCTCGTTTTCGAGTTCCTCGACCTCGACCTGAAGAAATACATGGAGGCGTTGCCTGTGAGCGAAGGTGGACGAGGGAAAGCTTTGCCGGATGGTTCGCTGGAAATGGGAAGACTCGGCCTGGGCGAGGCCATGGTGAAGAAGTTCATGGCCCAGCTCGTGGAAGGTGTACGGTACTGCCACACTCATCGCGTACTACATCGTGATCTGAAGCCTCAAAACTTGCTTATCGACCGGGATGGCAACCTCAAGCTTGCTGATTTTGGACTTGCGAGAGCGTTTGGTGTGCCCCTGAGGACTTATACACATGAGGTGAGGTTACATGTCTATTTTTGGTGTTGTGCTAGATTCTAATATGGCGATGCAGGTTGTTACTCTCTGGTACCGTGCTCCCGAGATTCTTCTAGGCGGTCGTCAGTACTCTACTGGTGTCGATATGTGGTCTATCGGTGCCATATTCGCTGAGATGTGTACCCGTCGACCCCTTTTCCCCGGTGACTCAGAAATTGACGAAATATTCAAGATTTTCAAGTAAGAGCTCCTTCCTGATCATATGATATAGCCCTCAAGATTAACACTCGGTATAGACTCCGAGGCACTCCCGACGAACGCATCTGGCCCGGCGTCACATCATTCCCGGACTTTAAGACCTCGTTCCCCAAGTGGAAACGCGAAGACATCCACAAACTAGTTCCTGGCCTGGAAGAAAACGGCCTCGCTCTGCTAGACGCCATGCTAGAATACGATCCCGCCCGCCGAATCTCGGCCAAACAGGCCTGTGTTCATCCTTACTTCCAGGCTTGCAGTTCTGCGTATTCGGGCCGTGGTCGAACGCCAGTATACCAATGATTTTACGAAGTGATACCTCTCAGTTCCATGCCTTTCCTCTATTTGCCGTCCTCCATTCCTATTCCTTTTCTTTTTGTCCACTTTACGTCTAGAAGCAATCGCCTATCTCTACACCCCCTGTCCTTGACCCTCCCCCCTTTCCCCCCCTCTCTCGCAACCTCTATCCTCGTGTTTTACCTGGGTGATAACCACTGGAGTCCTGTGTCGTGGGATGCACACGCTATCCACGATACCATAATCACTGTACTCTAGTCCTCTGTTATTTAAATCCGCCAGTTTAATCTATCGATTGCTCATTTCGGCTCCATTTCATGTGCACGTTGATTTTCACGGTCACATATGTATAGAATCCGTAGGTATAACAATTTGTACCCCAGAATCATCCGGCCATGTTAGAGGATGATGTATCTATTGAGAAATATCCATCAGCGGAGGAAATGTTGATATAATTTTGGCTTTTGTACCTATCCGGACGAGTTCTTGGCGGCCTAAGCAACAACAACACTGAATTCTGTCTGAAGGTCAAAGTATTTATCTCTACAACTCCATCACATCATGGCGCAATGCGCCTACAACTCATTGCTGCCTCCACCGCTCTTTCGTTCCCATACAAACAGCGCATTCTTGTATCCCGATGCATTGGTCGCAAGCTCTCGAGCGCTGCCGCCCCTTACCTCCACGAGAATGTCGTGAACGTCCCAGTTGGTAGCAGCGGGAACATCACGTTGAGGTATGTATCTAAGTATCGCTACCTTCATATCGTACAGAGGCATATCGGCTCACTTATATATACAGCATCCTCTCGCCAATAGACGAATCAGTGTCCTGCCCCTCGAATGTTATCATCTACCTACCTCCGGGGTCGCTCTTCGAACGACCACAGTATAGAAAGAGGCATGGCTCATCTACCAGTCACGGCGCAAACGGTACAGAGCGAGGACCCTCCTCCCTTCTACCGCAAGAGAATCTCGCGATAACGACTCTATCGACCACTGTAACGATAAAATATCGTCTCGGCAGGGTGAGGGTGGACGGAAAGCAAAAGTCGTATAGATACCCTACACCAGTCCACGATACACTGGCTGGGTTTGATTGGGCAATGAACGAGTTTCAACCAGATAATATCTTTGTCTTTGGAAGGCATATTGGTGGTTCGTTGGCGCTTATGCTAGCATTGACGGAATCCCGGCGGCTGAAGGCTGTTGCGGCAGAAGATCCAGTGTGTGATTGGGTGGGACTAGATGATTATTGTATCACTGATATCGATACAGATGGCAATCATACATTTAAAGATGATGCAGAAGAACCCAATATCGAGCATGATACTTCCGTCGGAGATGCAAACGCCAACGGGCGGAAACGCGGCCGCAAGAAGAAGGACCCTCCACCAACTCCGTCGGACCTAGTTCCCCTCCTAGAAGCTAGGAGGAGATTCTTTCCTACGCCAGAGAAATACTTCGATGCATTCTCCTCTCCAACGTTATTTCTCCGAACCTCAGGGAAATACATCCCACTGACATTCCCGCCATATTTCACAGGCCCAGGATACCCTACTCCTATACTAAAGAGGCAACCCAAAACTGAGGCTGATGCATTATATATGACGGATTTACTCTCATCGGCGCCACCTCCAAGCCCATCTTCAACGATCGCGGATAATAATGGAAAGACGGAAGAGAATGAGCCACCGCTCACTTCTCTGATTAAGCCTGTGCGTAGACGGAAGGTTCTTTCTCGTTGGCCGCCCTCTGGCTTGGACTACGGACTAGAAGCATATGAATCGCAGAACAGATGGGTGAAGCGAGAGGAGACAGTGCTCCCAGATGTTCGGATATTCGTACATGATCGGGATATAGAAGCGATAGGCCAGAAAGAGAATTGTGACGATGTTACGAGTTCAGTTGAGGAGAAAGAGGGCGATGACCTCAGTGCTCAAATGCAAGCTATCAATTTAGATGAGTGTCATACTGAGCATCAGCATACATCCCAGCGCCCACAGTCAGGCCGTGGGCCCCAGTCCTCATCACGCTTCCGAGGATCCCTTCGAAATATAGGAAGAATAAGCGGTGATACTGTGTTAGCCCGTCAGGGTAAGGAGATTGTTTCCCTCATGCGCAATGCGTGTTTTTGGGGGAGAGAAAAAGGAGCCGCAGAACGATGTGTAAAGTTAGTCCCGATATTACCTCCTAACGAACATCAGACATCAGACGCTACGGGTACCGCAGCAGATCAGGCTGTCGACATCGTCGGAGATGCAAATTCTATTTCCAGGAAGCCCGACCCTGTTGAGGTGCAAGCTGGGCAGCACTTCTTGGATTTATTGGGTAAAGATCAATCAGGGTGAGCCTAGGGCTTTATTTTGAAATGAGACGATAATATAGATGCAACGGATTGATTATGGGTATCTAAACGCTAAATATATATACGTAATCATTGCCCGAGTAAATGAGCTGCCAAAGTCAGTCTAAGTATTATACGCCATGCGTTCCTAAATTCTTTCACGTTAAAACATTGAACTCCTTTTTTTTGCAAGGGTGTTCGCTGGAGCGCTAGGCTCTTTCTTTCGGAAGCCAAATATACTCCTCTTCTCTTTCAATTGCGGCGGCGGCAGCTGCTGCTGTGGCGGTCTCAAACCACCAACGACCGACTGTGGTCTAGGAGATAAAAATTGCACCTGTGATCGCGGCGGTATTGATGGATGCTGAACCGGCAAATGTGGCTGTGCCGGCCTGGGAGCAGGCGGCTGTTTCTGCCGCAATTTGTGTACCTTACTTTCCTCCTTGCCGTATAGCTTCTTTAGTCGTTCGGTTTCTTTATCAATCTGTGCTTGGCGCTTCCTGGCTTCCTTTTGTTCAACCTCGAGGAGCTTTTTTGTTTGTTTTTCGGCATCTTTTTCCTTTCGAAGACGTTCGCGTTTCTCACCCTCACTTTGCTGTTTGAGTACGCGGGATTCAGCGTCCAGCTCCCATTGGGTGCGAGGGTCGGCCGGGGGGATGTTTTGGCGCGGAGGTGGAGTAGGTCGTTGAGGAAGCGGTTGAGTGGCTGGCTGAGTGGGCGGTTTGGTTCTTGATGGTGGGCTAGCCACTGGAGGTTTATTAGAAGAGCCGTTCGAGAGAATAGTGGGTATGGTGGTGGGTGGCCTGTCTATTGGGCTGCCAGGATTTGAGGGAGGGTTGACAATGTTGAATGCTTCTTTCATTGGGCCAGAGTAGACGTCCCGGATAACCATGGCCCCCAGCATAAGAACAATCTCTAACCCTTTGTAATCTTCCATCTCGACCCGGTACAGGTTTGGTTCATAGAGAGTAATTTCCCTCAAAGCACCAAATATCGCAATAGTAATATCGGGCTCTCGGCTTTTCTTGGAGTTCCCATTAGGACTAACGACTTTCCCAGACAAGTAGCACCCAAGTTCTTTGGACCCCATTCTGCCATCTTTCCGCCAGTTGAAACGTAATCGGGACGTGGCGTCCGATGTTGCGGGTGTGGTGAGCGTCTTATCAAGTTGTGACTTGGAGGGCTCTCGGAAAGTTTTCTGCGGCATCTCAAACTCCCATGTCGCGGGCGTATTCCATGTCTTTGGTTTATGGCGGACTAGTATTTGTTGCTCTGGGTTATATAGCTGGATGGTGAACTCAGTGGGCAGTATAGGCTCTGGTGGCGGCTGGACCCCACCGTTTGTTCTGATCGCCTCCTGTGAGAAGGTTGGCAGCGTCCATTTTGGCACTATGAGCACCTCTCCATATAAAGCGTCGGGACAGAAAGCATCGTAGAGGGCGACCGCGTATCGATTCCGAGACGTTTGTAGCGATGGGTCTAGATGTCGGAGGGTATATGCGGGCTGTGGCTCTCTTCCATGCTGAGAGATGAAGAGCGTCGAGTGAGATTTGGGGTTTTCGGTGGACGGCTTCACGAAGAATGCTAGGGTGAGTCAGTATAAGCAGGAAACGTACAGTGAAACAGGGCGCCTCGTACTGGGAAGGTTCTCATCCAGCATCCTGAAGGTTGATAATGCAATAGACTTGGAAGCTAGATATTGTGGAGCGAAACTTGTGATATGAAATTCTCTAGGCCACCGACCGATAGAGAACCAAGTCGAGCGAATAAAAGAGAGGGCATGTGTCTCTAATGTGTATCCGCGTCGTATATATGTCGATGTGTCAGCCGCCGTGGTCTGCTGCGGCCAGCGAGCTTCGTCTGCGCCTGCGCGTCATCCCCCGCGGCGCCAAGGCTTAGTCATTCAGCCGCGTGGAAGCTTCCCGCCTTGGCGCAGGCTTGCCGCAGGCTTAGTTCTATTCTTAGCTCACGGCCACGCAATTCTTCAGCAACAACATGACGACTCGGCCACTCAGTCAGGGTCTTCTCCTGAAACCCCCCTGTTAAATCATGATTCAGGACTTGTTTTTTTATCTGTCTGCCTGTTCGATAAACAATCTTGGCGAAGTGAAACGAACCTCGCCTTTCTTGGTACATCCAATGCCTAGGAAGTACTCCGTACAGCATAGATATTCGTGGCTTGCTGATTTGCACCCCCTCCCCCTGAGAGGGTGCTGTTTAAACAGAAGGCCTATACCATAGTAAATGAAATAAGTTATAGGCGTATTAGAGATTAAATCTATACCTTCTATACATATTAATTCATAGTAAATCAACTTCGATGTTTGGGGTGATAAAATATATTTACCATACCGGGCGTCTGGTCTGCTACTGCCAGATGTTGAGGCATAGCCCGTCACTTGTCCATTACATCTCTACGCAAAGTACTAGTACTTTTCGCCCCTCCGGCCGTGCTCTCGGACCTACAGGTTTCATCACTGTAGCTCCAACTCACGCGGACATGTCCTATCCGGATGGCGCGTTCCTGTTGGCCTTTGTTTGGGATGCGATTTGCTTCGCTGTGACAATATTGATAATGCGCATGCCAAAGTCTTCTGCGCCGTCAATATTAGCAAGCTTTGTTTCAAGAAGCTCCGCGTCTCGCAGAAGCCTGCACATTGGTTAGCCAGCAACGATATGTTTTCGGGTAATGTGCTCACCTTGCTTTCCCGGCCTCGGTCTGTACCGCCGCACCTTCGAATGCATTGCCCCATTGCTCCCTGTAGCTCACAAAGACCCGTCGGAAAATGCTCCTCACACTCAATGCCGGCAGGTATTTGCTCAGCACCCGTTGTAGCGTGAGCACCTCTTTCGTGAGCATCTCAATGTGTGGAGTAGCGTTCCGCTGCAACTCGTCTTCATCGTCCCACCTGATCTTCTCCATCTCTCTAATGTAAAGGTTGGCGCGAGAATTCATTATGTCGATGAGCTTATCGTCGATAGCAGATCGATGGTCTTGGAACAGGCACTTCAGCCGATCATATTCTGCCATGCTAGAGGCTGTGATAGATGGTCGACGACTAGCACACCCGCGCAAGTAGGGTATCAGAGCAATGAAGAAGGATAGTGACTGCGAGGCCAGGGCAAGGTGCTTGGTATTAATATTAGTCAGCCCGGCTGTTATTCTGGCGCCGGCACCGAGAATAAGTTGTTGTATACGTGAGTTATACAGCTTGAGATAGTCGAGAAGGGCCGTCGAGATCTCGTTGGCCATTCCGTGGGTTGATACCAGGAGGATTGCGTATTGCTCGATGCCACGAAGTGCAAATGCTGTCGAATCGACGAGTCTAAACTGCTCCTCCTCGATGACCGCCAGTGTCGGGCCATTCTTGTTTTGCTTGGCAGCACTCGTAGGCTCCGTGGCAGAGGCGAGGTTTGTTTTTAAACTCTGTTCACCTATTTCCTGACCTGCGGTATTAACGTCCATGTAACGGAGCCATGCTGGGGGGTCAGCAGTCATGGGCTGGACAAAGTGCGCCAAGATCAATGCGTCCTTGGGCTTGAAATCGACGCGTTCCCACTTCTCGGACTCCAGCTTTTGCAGTAGCTTTTGCTTTTCCACTTCGTGCAGAAGCGGGATAAAGTCGTACATTTGGTTGTTCACGATGCCCTTAAGCGCCGCTCCAGAGTGTCCAGAGACTGCCTCGCATTCGTTAACAAACAGACGATTCAGCGTGAAGAAGCTCAAAAAATCGGCCAATCCGAGACGAACCGTCTGCTCGGCTCTGACATGCAGCACCTTTGCCATCTCTGACTGTGCCTTGTCCACTGCCTGTACGAGGAGGCTCGACATGTCAAGCGTTTGGGTCATCTCTGGTAAATTACATCCGATCGAAAGGCTGGGCGAATGGACAGCCGGATTGCCCATGCTTTTCGGGGTTTGGATGGGCGTGAGTACATTGCTTCGAGTGTTCGTCATGCCGCTTGTGATATCAAGGAGAACCTTGATCTGTACATGAAGTCTCCGTAATGCTTCGCCTATCCCGCAGTAGACCTCGACAAAAAACGCTTCGGCGTCCTCGGGGCTGAGAGCACGCATGTTGCGAGATAGAATGCTCGACTTCTCCTGCTGGGTCAGCCGCCGGCCGCTTGTCCTTGTGGACTCAGAGGCGACAGATTCATCATCGTCGTCGGTAGAGCTCGGTAGATGCCGGCGGATAAGAGATTTCATTTCTCGGATGACAGCTTCACGAAACGCGGCACTTGCTGCCGTTAGATACTGCGACTGACCAAGTCCCTGAAGGACAGGGATGAGTTCTTCGCGCAGCTTTTCTACAGCCGTCATAAACGCGGGTGTTGACAGGGAGGCATCCGTTGCGCCCCGTCCGCGATTTGCGGTGTCAGCCCAACGCGCCAGGGTATCTCGCGGCGGTACACCGGACACATGTCGGCGCAAGTCGCACAAAAGAACGTCCAGCAATTGGGCTTCATAACTCTTCCAGATCCGCAGGCGGAGCTGATTGATGTCCTGCGACAGTCCTCCAAGAGCGTGTAGTCGGCGTAGATCGGTGAGTTGAATGAATGGGCCCGGCAGAAGCCAATGCAACTTGCAGCCAATTTTCGGATCCAGCGTTCCGCATGCGAGCTGTTCGACGTACGAGATATGTTGTTTGGCCGTCTCCAGCTGTCCAGAGTCTACGAGTTTTTTGCAGTGACTGGCGCCGCCGAGGACACATTGAAGCTGTTTGGTGGCCTCGCCCAGCATTCTCAGATTGTCCCGTCTTCGCTTCATGCTGATGATCTCAAACCCGCGCACCACCATCTCTTTGCTGAAATGCGCGAGGCCTTCCCTCAGCTTCTGGATCTTTGCAACAGAGTCGGCCACCTCGGCCTGGAGTCGACGAAGAGAGCCGAGCGCGGCGAAAAAGGAGGCTGACGCTTTGGAAATCGAAAATACCAGTTGAATCTCTATAGTGTCCATGTACCACGATAACTTCTCCTGCAAGATAGCATTGGTAGTAAGCGCCTTCCTAGCAGGCTGCGGGTTGAGATCAGTAGCAGAGCCATTCGCGCTCTTGTTACAGTCTTCAATGGCGGACAGTGGCTGTTTCATAACCTCCGCACGCTCACTGACAATATCGAAAGTGCGCGGATTCTCAAGACGAAAGTTTTCATCAAAATACACGGCGGGAATCGTAGACAGCGGAGCAGGCACAAGCTGGCCGCGCTTTGAAACACGGTTCTTCCGCCCTCCGCGCCGCGCAAGTTCCTCATCTTTGGCGGCAGAGATGTCCTGACGAAACACCTGTGCGCCGTCGTCTTCGGACTCGAGCTTCGTGCGTTGGAAGGTGTTAAACAGGGCTCCGACCTGGCTGAGATAGTCGTTAAAGATCGAGGATTCGACATCGACGCCGGTGGTGAGTGTGACGGGAGGTATGTACCGGGAGGTAGGCGGCTTCTGCGAGGGAGGGAGAAGCCCGGCGCGTGAGGTTGGTGGTTGCAGGAGTGTAGATATCGCTTCAAGAATCGTCAATACAGCTTCATGCGGTTGTGCCTATGAGCTTGCCCACCATTCTGACCCGGCTCTGCTACCGCGCTCCTTCGCCTTCGCCTGTGCTTGTGCCTGTAGGCTGTACCATCCAGCAACTCGCCAACAGAGCCGGGCCTTGTTGTGCTCGCATCTGAGTCTCTTGCCGCATCGTAGCCGGGAAACGGGTCTTCCGCCATTGGTGATGGTCAAACTGCAAAGGAACGCAGGCTCCGTGGCTTGCTGTCCAAGGGTAGCGTTGCGAGCGAAGGCGTCTTGGGGGTCGTCAAGGGGTATGGGTATGGGAAGTTATATACTGCTCATGCTGGCGGTTGGCGCGTTCTTGACGTTGGATTTATTGTCACATAACGGAAGGAAACCAACCGTATAAGGATGAAGCTGTTTCTCAAGTGTCTAGACGAGAGAGCGACGTGCTACTGGCTAGTTGGATGGCTGACATCAAATACTTGCGCTAGTTCGGGGATCATCCAGGTGTTTTTTTTTTAACAATACCAGCATTTTAGACGCCGTACTTCTGCTTTAACCGTTAATTGTCCAGATCAATATATTGATATTCTAAGAAGTGCTAAGCCGTATATAAGGATTAAAGACAAAGGCGAGGCTACGTATGGGATATCCCAATCCATGAATATCTAGGGGGTATAGTATTTGGTAAAATATTGTCATTAAACGGGATTTCATAAGCTTAATCTATCGCAGTGACATGAACATAGAGGCATTGAAGGCATAAATCATAGCATGAATCATGGAGTATCCGGCGGGGGAGAGGCGTTTACTGGAGAAGAGGATCCTATAGAAGGCGTTAGCAAGATATAAAAACCTACAACGAAATAATGAGCGACGACATACCCTGAAATGTTTCTGGCTGTTGCCTCCCTTGTTGACTCGCCATTCATATAGCCGCTGCGATCTTTCTGCCCTTCTGCGCTCCCTCACCTCGGCTCCGCGTACTTCTTTCTTCTGACTGTCCGACGCCCCGATCATGCCCATCCCACCGTTAGCCCTCGACATCAGGGCGCGGTTCTTATTCGCATCGCCCGCCTGTTCGCCTGTCTCGCCTTCAGCGTTAGAACCTGCCTCCTCAATCATACGCTGCCGCGTAAGACGTTCTTCGGGGGTGGGGTAGTTATGCAGGTTCTGACGGAAGTACTTGGCCATTGAACGGTGACCGGCCGTGCGGCCGGTTGGTAGATGGAGTTCACCGTCATGTACGAATGCAGCGTGGCCGTGGCTGTGAGCATGGGAGTGAAAGCCGTCTGCATTGCGATGTCGACGGGGGTCGGTGTTTGAGTGGTGGCCGTGCCTGGAAAGTTTAGAGTATTGATGTGATCGATCATCGATGGGCTCGGCACCTATCTCATCGGAGTCGAGCGACGAGACCGAGGTGTCCGTCTCCCAGCCATCTCCCTGTGCGCCCTTCTCTTCGTCGTCCTCATCCTCGTCGTCAGAGTAGGTGCTTGTGAAGTCATAGAACTGGCCAATCTCGATCTGCTCATCCTCAGTCTCGAATGCGATCATACAATGGCCCTTATCCTTCATGTGCGTCTGGACAGCCTCTGGAGTCGCCTTCAATTTATGGCAGTAGAGACATTCGCTGTTCTTGTAGATCTTTGCCTGTAGGTATTCCAGAAGCCCCTCTCCGTCGGTGAGATATTCTTGCTCTGGGACAAACATTCCATGGAATTTACCCATGTGCAGCACATTGAGTTTGATGTTTGGCGAGTTGTAGTTGCAGAACAGGCACTGGGTGAGCGGAATTTCGACCTCATCCTCATTCTTCCCTTCGCCGGTCGAATCCACCGGCTCCTTCTCTGTGCCATGGCTGGGGCGGCGAGGCCGGATAGGAAGCGGATCATGGGCATCAATCTTTGTACCTTTGATTCCGCTGATAATGTCTGAAAATTCCTGCTCTCCGGGCTCCGCATCATCCTGCGCTGCATCAGCAGACGGTCCGTTTATCGGTTCGCCCATCGAAAATGTGCCACTCATTATCGACGCGGTTTCGTCTTTGCCTCCATCTTTCCGCCAGGCGGCCTCTCTCTGCCTATGCTTCTGGCTCCCGATGTGGTTCTGAAAGGCGTTCTCGCTATAGTACGTCTTCTGACACGCGACACATGACTTTTCGAAGGTGGCTTTGGCGGCCGCTGCGGAGTTGGATGCCTGCGCGTTCAGTACCTTATCGGTGAACACCTCGGACGATATGGGAGGCAGGGTTGCAACTCGACGTTTTAAGTTGTATCGGCTGTTAAAAAAAATCGGATGGTTAGCCCTGTCATTTCGTTTCGTTTGTTATAAGCATTCTAGTACATACTGCCAGTCACTTCGCATGTGTCCTCTCTGTGCATCGCTGCTACGGAATGCGACCTGACAAGTGTTGCAGGTATACGGATGAGTGTCCATCGTGCTAAGCTGGCTGACTATTGCAGAGACAGCCGTCTGAGATATTGTTTATGCTGATTATAGGATGGCGGGGGTGTGTGTGTGAAAATCGGGTAGGCCTTTCTGTCCTTTAGAGCGAGGATCGAAAGACCGTAGAAGCGAACGGATAGTCCGAGGAGACAAAAGACGAGTCCCGTAAGCAGTACTTATAGCCTGCTAAAATCCCTTTTTGTAGTCGCAGGTTGTGATTGATATCGAACTTCGTCCCGCTTGCTTATCAAGCGCAAGATTTCCATTTGTGAGGCGAAAAAAGTGGAAGAAAAAAGAAAATGACGTCGATGCCGCATCGCTGACGTAAGCCTGACCGTCGTTTCAACATCGCCCTGGACATCTTCGCCGCAGAAAAGACGAGATATCAAGCAACAAGCCACGCACATCCACAGGGCCGGCTTGAAGGGCGCTGCCGCTACGTGAGCAATCGAAGACGGATAGCACTACGACTCGACGGCCTGGTATAGCTGGATATGTCATATCGCGGGACAAGATGACGAGGCTGCAAGGGGCGTCGCACGGCGAATCCTCAGAAAGGACCGCCTACCACTATGCACGCCTGCCACCAGGAGCGCCGGAGGTGATCTCGAAGCATACGGTGAACGTTACTGATCCGACGCGGGTGCTCTCGTGGGCCAAAGAAGAGCGGCAGAGGACTTTCAATCATCTCGTCAAGAGGTAAGTCTGGCAATTATCCTTTACCTACCACCCCCCAAAACGCGATATTACCGGCGTTTCCTGCTCAATAGTGTTGTTCGTTGCTCATATTTTGCATATTCTCATAGGTACAAAGCCCAGTTGCTCTATGGCTGCCAGGAGCCGAACTGTATGACCCCTACGTGTCTAAGCTTCCGTCGTCGAAACACCAAAGCGCCGTTGCGCAGATTCACCGACCTAAGTGCCAGAACCGTTGCATGCTATCTGGCGAGCCAAGATGACGCGGAGACAGGACTTTGCCGTCATCCGTCCGCGGCGATTTCGAATTCTTTGACTCCGGACATCGAGCGAAGAGCTCGACACGCAGAGCTCCTCAGTACCACCGAATCCAGCCATTCTCACCCAATCACAAGGGGGCATAGTGTGTCAGAAAATAGGCCGAGGAGGCCGTCAAATTTGCCTCCAGTTCTGCCAGATGCTGAGCATGGAGCTCCAGAAGGTGGTCCGAAGACCAGGAAAGACCCAAAGTCATTTACGCAGAACCTCTTTGACACGCTGTCGCTGCGTATGGTGGAGTGGCTACCGCTCAAACGGACATCATTTTATGGCTCTAGGCCCGAGGAGGAGTCAAATGTAACCTCTGCTATCACACGGCTGGAAAGCCGTAGACCAGGCATGAAGCATCATTCGACCAGCTCAACGTCTTGTGATACTGGAGATACTGACTCGAAGTCCTATCCTTTATCTAACCAGTCCTCTCCATCATCGAATCACACTCCATCAACCATAGAGGTCAAAGTGCCCGGTCACCCCGTAAAACGCCTATCCCTCGAGCCACTTGAGCCATGGAAACAACCCCAGCGCCCCATGGCAGACGATCGTTCGAAAACTCAGCGGAAAAGATCCAAGAAAGTCTCTGTCAACAATACACCTACCACGACGGTTAATCCATCCCAGCCTCTCCCTTCCCCGCCCGCCTTGAAACACAGATCCCAGAAGCATCGCCGCATGACGGACGGTACCTCAAAATCTAACGCACACGTTTCATGGGGCGACCAGGACACCGTACGATGGCCAAGGCCGGAATCAAATGGGGATTCGCCCACAGAGCCTAGAATAGACACATACTTCCCCCTTGAACGTCAGGGAGTGGTTTCAAAGGTCCAAGAAAAGGAGATCGACGACTCCCCGGCTGTACAAAGTCTCTCCCTGCTGTCAAAGGAGATTGTTGACTTGCTGGAGAAGATAATGTTCGAGACAGAGGATGATGAAGAAACATGGAAACCCGAAGTGGCCCAGCTAGAGTCCCGTGGTTACTCTGAGCCATGGGACTGGCAGTATGCTACGCATCGACAAAGGACGGCATATCCATTTATTGCTCAGAGTATATTCTATGTTTTGAGCAACCCCCAACAATTACTACTTTCCTTCCGAGATGGCTCCATCAATACGCCGGCGTCCTCCCGCTTAGACATTCATTCGCTTGAAGACACCTTTAGAAAATTGCACCGCATCTGCCCCTGGGAAACAACCATGCACAGCCTCTGGCTCTGCATGGAAAAACTATTCATCCCCCCAGTAGAACTCTCTCTCCCAAAACTTCAGCGCCGTCCGCCAAAAATGCTAAATATAGCATACCCTCCCTCTCCCAGGTTCGAATCGCCACAGAAAAATGAATACATCCCGGACTCAGACGCTGCGTATATTGCAGTTGTCGCGATGCTTGCTTTATCCAGTGCCATTCCCCGTACAGACGCGCGTACTTGGGAGGTCATTCGCCAGGTTAGGTCATCAGGATCGGTAATGCCAGACACCGTGATGCGAAAGCTCTCCAAGTCGGAATCTAAGGTCATAATTGAAGCCTCTGATAGACTCGAGCACGACCTAAGCCTACGCCTCCTGAACAGGTTGGTACGCGTTGTTTCGACCCGGCTTGCTCTCCATGAGGTCGCTAAGGCGAAAGCATCACACATCGCTGACCTAGGGAGTAATGATAAATGTGAACTCATAGAGCAAATTATATCGACTCTCCAACAGTCTCAGAAGGCCATATCCAGCGGTTATCATAGCAGTGATGCATGGCCCGCTGAAAGGAAAACCACTGCCCCTATCTTGATTGTAGAATGGCTAAGAAGTGTTCTGCTTAAAGAGTGGGATGGTAAGCCAGAGTTGTCGAAAGCAAGCGCTGCAGGTGGCGCGCTTCAGCTACTCAGTTTTCTCTATAGAGACCGAGTGAAGCTTGGCTTACTCCCGGAGGATTTCCATACGCCTTTCTTTTCGGAAAGACTAGACCCCCTCGAGATGCCGACTGAGTGGGTAGAGTTGCTTTATAACAACCGAACGATGCATTTGCTCTCCTGCTCCTTTATATTTCCTCCATCAGCCTTGGTTATATATTTCCGAGCGATAAACCATGCAACGATGTCGAAGTCATTTGAGGCTGCTGTGATAGCGTCCAAGCATGTCACGGCGATGGCCTTTTCCGGTACCGTCTCTATAGATGATGATATAGCTCTGCTTGCACGAATGAGAACCGCACTTACGACGTTCCTCGTTATTAGCGTTCGACGAGAGCATGCCCTGGTAGATGCCCTGGACCAGCTGTGGAGACGTGAAAGGCGGGAATTGCTGCGGCCCTTGAAGGTTCGGATGGGCATGGATGACGGTGAAGAGGGCGTTGATCAGGGTGGTGTTCAACAGGAATTCTTTAGGATGGTGATATCAGAAGCTCTAGATCCGGCATTTGGAATGTTCACAGTCGACAGTCGAAGCGGCATGTATTATTTCCAGCCTTGTTCCTTCGAGCCACTCTATAAGTTCGAGCTTTTAGGCCTCCTCGTCTCTCTTGCGCTTTATAACGGTGTGACTCTTCCGGTCGACTTCCCAATCGCACTTTATCGAAGACTTCTTGGCCTCAAAGTGAAAACTACCGATCACATTCGTGTTGGTTGGCCCGAACTTGCCAAGGGACTAGATGACTTGTTGGCTTGGGAGGATGGAGACGTGGGGGATGTCTTTATGAGGACGTACGAGTTTAGTTTCAACGCATTCGGAACTGTTGTTACAGTTGACATGGAAAGGACGGATCGAAATGAACCCTGGCCTGCGCCAGAGAGGCATGCACAGTGGGAGAAAACGAAACAGAAACTATACGACCAGCGAATTGCCACTAAGAGATTAAGCAGCCACGACTCTTCTGACGGGAATAGCAATATCTCCATGTTACAGGAATATTCTTGGGATTCTCGACAGCCTCCGAGAGATACACATGTCATTGGCATCCTAAAGGGTGCTCCGTCGAGGCTACCGAAACATCAAGTGTCCACAGAGCCACAACCCGAAGCATCCGTTGTGACCAACGACAATCGGAAACAGTTCGTTAAAGACTACATATTCTGGCTAACGGATAAATCCGTTCGTCCACAATATGAGGCGTTTCAACGTGGCTTCTTTACCTGTATTGATCGTACAGCTTTGTCCATCTTTAACCCTGAAGCACTTAAAACCGTCCTCGAAGGGATTCAAGATATTGACCTTTCCGAACTCCAGAAACACGCTCGATACGAGGGTGGTTGGGATGCTACTCACCCACTGATCAAAGGCTTTTGGCACATTGTGATGCAGTACTCCCATGAAAAGAGAGGCCAGCTGTTAGAGTTTGTCACTGCGAGCGATCGAATTCCAGTTAATGGGATACCCAGCATCATGTTTGTCATCCAACGAAATGGTGTAGGGGATAGCGTACGTTGCACCGTTCAATCTACTTAATAACCATTGTGATACTAACTTTTCTACCAACCTTACAGCGCTTGCCGACTAGCTTGACTTGTTTTGGCAGACTGCTATTGCCGGAGTATTCTTCCACGGCAGTACTTGAAAAAAAATTAGATAAAGCCCTGGAAAACGCCAGGGGCTTCGGAGTTGCTTGACACTGGGGCGGTGGTTTGCATTTACGCAGTTTGGAGCATGGGCTCCTCCTCTTCCGTTGTACAGCGATGTTTTCACTTGTTTCCAATCATGCCCTAATGACCTCAATTGCGCAAAAACCTATCTCTCAACCTTCTATTTTTCTCCCCATATTCTATCTAGATGGCCCGGCTGGTGTTTAGACTGCGAATTGGCCGAAGGAGAGTGGAAATGGTTCTTCCTTTTTCATCTTTTTTTTTTTTCGGGAAACCAGCATGCGAACTATTCACGGCGAGGTGTTTTCAGTGTCATCTACCTCTGGGAGGGAGCGACATCTGCATTCATGGCAAGCCTGCATACTCTATACCACCGCATTTTATTCTTAGCCTTTCTTGTCTATAATTCCGTTGCTTGATGCGGAACCTGGGAGTCGAACATAAATCCAAAATACCCTACCAGTAAGGAACCGTTCTCTATTCTATCCTACCAGTAAGATCGTTCTCTATTTGTTAACCTTCCCTGTCCTATCCTCTTCTTCCTGCCTCTGTCACACCGTAGAACACCGCTCTGTTCTTTGACTTATATCTACCGTCCCGTCGACCTAGATACCGTCTTCCTCAAGCATTCGTCCCTGGCTTCTGCCGCCGAGACAGGAAATTTTGCCGACACTGACTAATCATCGGCAAAATATCCGCGGGCATAAAGCCGATGTGCCGAATGGCCGAAAGGGAAGGTGTGGCGAACGATCCTGGACTTCCTGAGTCATCAAACTTGTTGATACAACGTTTTAGACAGGACAAGTCCGATATTCTTTTTTGATATCTGACATCGTTGGCCTCCCTTTGCCAGAGTCATTCTGTATCTCTTTTTGCATTGGTGCCTACCGAGTGTAGCTTTTATTGCTACTGCTACCACCCTGGTTACCCCGCCAGCATAACGGTTAATTATCATTATATATTCCCCGCGTCAATAGGGAAGCCAACGATATGCCTCCTGTCCTCCACTGCGTGCGCCACGCACAGGTTCGTTGTGTTAAAGGGCTCTTAACTCCTACAATTGATACTAACAGCCATCGTAGGGCTTCCATAACCTCAATATTGCGAACCATGTCATCCAAGACCCCCTGCTTACCCCACACGGGGAAAACCAATGCCGCACCCTCCACGCCAATTTTCCATATCATTCCCAGATTGACTTAATCGTTGCTTCACCGCTCAGGCGCACTATTTACACAGCGCTGCATTCATTTGAGGATATCATTCGGGAAAAGGAGCTGAAGATTATTGCGTTACCGGAGATCCAGGAAACGAGTGACGTTCCCTGTGATACTGGGAGCGATCTCGCTGACTTGAAGCAAGAAGTAGAGGAGAAAGGGTTGCCTGTTGATTTGTCATTAGTCCCGGAAGATTGGAATGATAAGGTATGAGATCTGGATATGTTCTCGGGCTGGCTTTACGGAAGCTGACTGGATCACCATAGACAAAGGAGAAATGGTCGGCAAACGCTAAGTCAGTCACTGCCCGTGCTCGCGAAGCAAGAGGATGGCTGAAGGCTCGACCGGAAAAGCATATAGCCATGGTATCTCACGGCGGTGTCTTACACTACTTTAGTGAGGACTGGCAGGATAGCACACTCTATCAAGGTACGCCCCTACCCCACCCGTTGTTCCCATTTACGCGCTGCATTCGCCGAGGTCCTCCTCATATCCCCTTTCAATGACTGCTCTTATTCCTTGTTAAAACGAACAATCAAAAGTCACCAAAAAGAAACCAAGCCCGAAGAACTATACTAATGTTCGTCCTTCGCCCACCTACCCAGGCACCGGCTGGGCCAACACTGAATTTCGAACCTACGAATTCACCGATACGGTCGACGAAGACGATTTATACGGGAACAAAGTTGGCCTCGACAACGCAACTATTCGGGAGACCATCGATTCTAGGAAAAGGAGAGGCAAGTCGGTACTTGAGCCCCCAACGCGGGATATGCAGAAACAGTTTTTCGTCCAGGCGATGACTGGATGGGAAAACCAGGTTGCGCAAGCCTTGGCTGCAGATAAAGAGATGAATGAAAAGGACGAGGCAATAGAAGTTACGCAGAAGCCGTCTGTGTCCGTCACTGCTGAATAGATTGTGGAACTTAGTGGGATTTAGAGGAGTGTATGGCATAGAAATCTCTGGTAGTTCATTAGATTAGACGAACCGCTAGTTGAAATTAAAGAGACGACGGACGACGCTTCGATTATGTTAGAGTTTCTATATATATTGCTTCTTGTTAATAATAACAACGTGGACTTCACTATACTTGATAACGTGTATTTTAAAAGCAAGAATTTAGCAGTTGTATTGGGTGCCCTATGTAACTAACTCGTGCCTTCTAATTTATAACTCATTCTTTTCTTTGCGAACCGCGATAGATTCTATTAAAAGCGCAAAGTAATATAATCCAAGCCCTGAAATAAGGGTGCTTTTCAATATTTAACATGATTAATACGAAGGCTGGTATACAGGCATAACAAATTACTGCATGGATAGCTATATCCATCCAGCACAGAAGGTTAAACTCAAACTCAATCATCGAATGAAATGGAAAAGGCCCCGTGAAAAAAGAATGCAAACTATCTCTTATCAATCTAAAAGTGGACGAGATTCGTCGTTCTGATCGCCCTGTTTCGAGCCGGTGGGTTTTCTCTTGCGTCTTCGTTTCTTCTTGCCCGAGGCTGTCGTATTTGTTTGTTGGGTTGACGGTTCACCACCTGTTTGATATGTTTCTGATGATCTATCTTTCGTGTCGCTGGCCTGTGAGGATGATGAAGGCCGTGCACTGTGGTTACTGTCACATTCAGAGAGGTTGCGATCACTTGTTTGGAGAACGACCTTGCGGATACCGTGGATGTCAATGACTTGTTCTGTTATACTGCCGCTTCTTGTTGGGCCACGAGGGTAAAATGCCACAGAGGCGGATGATGCGTCAGAGGTGGCGCTTGAAGAACGAGTTCCATTTCGTGATAATGGGGAGGGGCCGCGTGTTTTGGCCGGAGACTCGTGGGTGATTGTGTTTTGCGATGTTATGTTTCCCTGAGGGTCAGAAGTGACCTTGTTAGGGTCTTGTTTGGTGATAGAATTTGTTGAATGAGAGGATGGATGGAAGGTTTGACCTGCCGCAGCGCCATATGATGGTTTGGAATTAGCTGCGCTTTCGCTGGCGGGTTTCACTAGTAAGCTGTCGGATTCAGATGGGTGTACATCGGAAGGTGTAGGATATTCTGGATAAAAGTCCCGTGTGCTAGCAACTTGGGAGGATCTTGAGGGCGACATGCTAGCCCGTTTGATTTTGACCGCGTTGTATCGCGTTTGTCGGGGGCGGCTTGCGAGATTTGATGGACCGAGATGTTTCAGTTGTTCTTTGATTTCTGCTGTGGCGCCCCTTTGGATAATGGGCTGGCCTACGCCATCGGGTTTGTCGATAATGGGTGTTTGTCGTAGGTAGAAAGTGGGAGGAGGAGGTGATCCGAAATGGAAAGAGTTGTTTCGTGGTTGCTGTTCATTATGCAATTCAGTGTCTGAATGTCGTGTAGTAGAGAGTGTTTCGACGCCGATGGCATGCGCAGAGGGTGGTACTTCAACAAAATGTCCCTTTGGAAAGTTGAATTTGGGTGCCGGTGCCATTCGACGGATCGCCTTATGCACGTCAATGAAGACATCGGATTCATCGATGATTTCTTCTCCAATAAGCTCTTCGATCACGTCTTCGAGCGTGACAACGCCTAGAGATCCGTGATCTTCTCCAGGATAATCTGAGACCAACACCATATGCGCTTTTCCTTCTTGGAAAAAGTTGACAATATCGAGGCAGCTGGTTTCTGCCCGTGTTTCTGGGAGGGTGGCAAGTGCGAAATCTCGCACTTGTTTGCAATCTTCGGGATCATAGGTAATCAGCATCTTGACCAGGAGCATGCCGACAAAATTTTGACAGTTGTCAGGCGCGTGAATTGGGATGCGAGAGTAGCCCTGGGAGAGGATTAGATCCATCATCTTTTCATCGAGAACGGTGTCCGCGGACATGATGAAGACATCTTGCATTGGGATCATGATGCTTCCCACGGATTTTTCTTTGAGGTCGAGGACTGCACTGATAATGGTGACTTCATCGGAGTTGAGTTGGTCGCCAGCTGTGCCGAGGTTCTTGTGTAGCGTGACAAGGGTTTTCAAGCCAGCCTTTTTGTAAAATGTGCCATGATCTTCGCCGAGGAGTCTGTCGAGGAGTTTTGCAATCGGATATGAAAGAGGTGAGGTAATATACATTAAGCCAAGGACAGCTGGAGCCATCCACGCTCCAATCGGTAGACCATAGCGGACACATATCGACTGGGGGACAACTTCTCCGAATATGACTGCAATCTAATTAGTATCACATAGACGGTAGCACAGAAGGTAGAACGGAACGTCTCCTACCAATCAATGCAGTACTCCCAAGGACGGCGGGCCAACCACCTCCAAGAGAACGGTCCAGGACTATGGGAAGAGTTTCATTGACGATAACGTTGCTCAATAGTAGAGTGACAAGGACCCAGTGTTTTCCCTTTTTCAGCAGATCCAGGACCTTTGCCGCTTGTTTCTTTTCCCCTTCTTCGCCGGATGTCTTGATGACTTGCAGGTATATTTCATCCTACAGTAGAGTAAAAGGAGGAGGTTAGTTATCCGCTGCATAATGATGTTAATGGTAACTGATGTTTGGAGTTTATAGCCGAAAAAAAAAGAAAAAAAAAGGGAAGAAACGAGTGATGTAAGCTCACCTGGCCCATGAGAGCAATGGTCAGACCTGCAAAGGCACCACCGCTGAGGACCAGTGCGGCGGCAATGCTAAGATAGAGCCATAGGCTGAGCTCATCTGGAGGCTCGGGCGTGTGCCTTAACTTATCGACGACGGAAGATGCGAGCGGCGCGGCATAGAGGACCGGGAAGCGTGAGAGTGAAAAGAGGATGAGCTTGGTCAGGGCAAGACCAGCAGGAAAACCAGCACCGTGGCGAGTCAGAGTCATTTAAGTCGTGAAGCCAGTCGGTAGGGCTGCTTGTTCTTTTGAAAAATGTCCCCTTTGGCGACGCCTGCACAAACTGATAAGTCGACGTTCGGGTTCGTATTCCCGATCGCAGCTATTCGTTTAGCTGCCGTAAGATGTCGGTCGTAAGGACGTTGTCTCGACAAGGCACCAAGAGGTAAAGAGTGATCGGTGTTTCTGTGACGTCAATGGTGGATGAAGGAGAGTGATGCTTGGAGTTGTCGCTGTACGATCCGAGTAAAAGTGACCAGGAAGAGAGATGGAGCGCAGACGCAGACGCAGTGGCTGGCTGGTTGTGTTTTATGATGCTGGAGATAGCCAAGTTGCATTGCAGGACCGGCTTGCCGAGATGGTTAACTCAGTTGGGCCTAGCCGCAGAAAATTCTAGGCGGGCTCTGCTGAGTCAGCGGCGGCTGCGAGGAACGTCGTCCGTCGTTTTGATAGCAAACGGGCGACATCCAGGCCTGATATGTTGAATATCAGGCTGTTCTCGCGCCGGAGAAGGGGAACGCGGACGGGGAGCCGGTAGAGGCTATGCAACCCTTACTCCTCGCCCTTGTTCTTCTTCTTGGACGCCTCGTCGTTGGCATCCACTGCGTCGTTTCGACATCTCTTCTCTGGTTTTGGGCGCGTCGAACCCCCTGTGCTGCTTGCAGCGGCAAACCCTTGCCCTTGCCCTTGAGCCCCATGCAGGCCAACAACTAGAGAGTCGGACCTCTGTAGCTGCTGGCCCAGCTGGTAGATGGAGCTCTGGAGCTTCTCGTTAAAGTCTTGGAGTGTTTTATACTCCTTGTCCTTCTTCTTTATCGCCTCTTTCAACGTCTCAACCCTTTTCTCCAGCAACGCGACCTCCTCGTCGGGCGTCGCTGGAGCTGTCTCGACAGGGGTTTTCGTTGTCTTGGTGGCGTTGGCGTTGCTCAGGGCTTGTCGGGCTCGGAGAAGCTCTGACTCCAGCGATTGGACCTGGTTGGTGAAACGGATCTGTCTTTCGACGTATCCTCGTTCCGTCTGCCTGGCAGCTTGCACCTTCGTGCGAAGCTGGGCGTTCTCGTGAACCAGTCGCTCGTCTGGAGCCAGGCTAACCCGTTGGTTTGCCAAGTGCAGCTGTTGCTGAAGGTCATGGATCAGTGCTTCCTGTTCCATGACCTTTACCACGGAGTTTTCAAGGACCGCCTTCTCGACTGTCGTACCTTGCATTTTCTCCTGGTACTTTTTCAACAGCTGCACTTCTTCTGTAAGCGCTCGTTCCCGTGTGGAGAGATCGTTGATCTTGTGCACATACTCCGCAACCCGCTGCTCTATAGCAGCCGCGAGGGATGCGTCGAATTGCTGCATAAGATCGGCACGTTCGGCTTGGACCTGGTGCGCCAGCATTTCGAATTCGCCCTGCTTGCTCTCCAGGGCAGCGTTGACAAAGGCCACCTCGCTACCCAGAGCCGAGACTCGGGCAACGGAGGCAGCCAGCTGTCCCTGGAGTTCTGTTATCATGTCGGCGTTGTTGTCACTGACAGCAGGAGCAGCAGGGGCGATGGCGCCATCCATGGTCGTATCGTCATCTTGTGGCCCGGCGATGACAGGAAGAGTCTCCTGTGTCTCGTCGACACAGTTTTGCTCGAGCATAGTGGTTTGCTCAAGCAACTGCTTGTCCTCGGTTTAGACTTGCTGGGCTTTCTGGTTGAGCTCCAGCTGCAGAGACTCCTTTTCTTCCTTCAAAGCCGCGATCTCGTCATCTTTCTCTGCGAGGAATGCCTCGTACATTGCCTCCATCGAAAGCATATCTCCCTCCGGGTCATTCGAGGGAGAAGTGCCTTGCTTGGCACCCCGAATCTTGGTTGCGCTCCTCCTCAAGGCTGGAGATAGCGCGGTCCTTCTGCTCCACCAACAACTGGAGATTTCCAGCCGCGAGGGTTCGATCCGCAAGTTGTGCCTTGAGGTCAGCCACGACAGAGTCGTGCTGTTTCTTAAGGTCAGCATCTTCGATGTCCCGCTCGCCGCTTTCCATCTCCAGTGTAGCAATGGAGCGAATTTGCGCGCTGTTCCGAGCCGTAAGGTCGGCAACAACCTTCGATTGGGCCTCTAGCGCGATGGTGGCTTTGACGGTGGCGTTCTCTTGGGCGGACAGTCGTTTGAGACAATTCGCGTGGCCGGTTACGAGTGAGCGTCTGTGGAGGCGTCTTGCTCTGTTGAGTTGTCGCTTGAGCAGGACGGCCTGGCTGTTGTCAGAACGCATCTCATCGCATATGGCTGACCGGGTCGCGTTTGTCTCGTCCGACGCCGCATTTCGCAGCTCCAGGAACTGGGTGCTGAGCTGGGCCTGCAGGGCACTGTTGGTGGATTCGAGAGCTTTGACTTGCTCCTGCAGGCCGGTCATCCTGACCTCTTGGTCGTAAACTTGGCCTCTTTCAGTGGCCAGGAGTGACCTCAGTTCAGCACATTCATCTTGCGTGTCCAGCAGGGACTGTTGCTTGGTCATGAGCTCAAGTGCTAGCTCATGAGCCTCTCTGCGCAGGCGAACATCAGTCAATTTGGAATTGCTGCTGGCACGTTCCAGTTCCTGGATTCGGGAAGCCATCTGGGTCATCACGGCGAGGTGCTTGTCGGTGTCGTCGTTGGCGTTGGCGTTAGAGCTGCCATTGTCGCTGGCGTGGTCTCGCTTGGTGCCCTCGACGGTGCGGTTGTCGGCGCCGTGATGATGGCCAGATGGCTGGGGGTCGACGGGCATTTCAACAACGCTGACCGTGGCATCGCCATTGACTGCCGCAGCAGTATCCGCAAAGACAGAGGATAAGCCATCCATCCATACGAGGAAGTCACTCTCGACGTGGAACTGGATGAAACCCCATTCCGTAATGTGGTACACGCAGACAGCAGCCAATACCGCGGTGAATGCAACGAGTTGAAACATCTCCCAGTTCTAGAGACGACGGGTTAGCATCCATCTTTTGGGCAGCTTATCAGGGGTGGACATTGACATACATAGAGATGGGCCTCTTCGAATTCAACCCATCTGTCCACGAGTTCAAAACCAACGAGCTCACCCTCGCAGAAGAGCCGTTGGAAACTGACATCGCGTGCCCTCTGTAGGGGAGTGGGATGTTTGCGTATCCGTTGTAGTGACAGCCTAGTGACTGCACTCCTGAATTGTCCGTGAACGCGCCAAACATCCCGTACCAGAAGGCAAGCAATGGGGGGCCCATCTTACAACAGGCCACCACAAACGTGATCAGAAGCTATTTAACGGAAATGTTAGTATGAAAAACCGTCGTGATGTCACAGCGAGCAGAGAAGGTGAAAAAAAAAGGGGGGGGGGGGGGGGGGGGGGGGGGGAAGGGGATTGACTTACGGCCATCGCTCCGACTTGTGGCAGATCCTCTCGGATCGCAAGGTCGGAGTAGATGTCTTCGGCCCATTGAGGACGGAGCAGCGAATACGCCATGTCGTAGGCAGTCCCGATGACGAGAGCTACCAACCCCAGTACGTCTCCCGTCGAGAGTGCGCGCCAGATTGACGATCTCATGATGCCCCTGAGGACAGCACGAGCGGCGTGCACGAGGAGGGAGTTGGTACTGGGACCACTGCATATGGCGAATGCAGTGAGGACGATGACGCTGAACACCGTTGGGCATATTGTCGCGTAGTCTACGACTGACCACGCAAGCAGGGGCTTCTCCCAGCCCAGAAACAGGAGGTAGTTGTCGACATCGTCGGCTGATATGTTGATGGCGGCCTTGACGGCAGCCGCCATGGCAGCCGGAGAATCGATGTCGTGGGCGGCGGCAATGCTTCGGATGAAGCCTACCATCGTGACTAGCAAGCACAAGATGGTAAGGGACGACATCTTGAACCGTGATACTGTTGGCGTTGGCAGTGGGAGGAGGTCTTGACTTGAGTGGTCGAGTCGTTGATGTAGACTACGAAAAGAAGAACGTCGAGGAAGGACGGACGAGCTTCTTCTTCTCAAGTCTTCGGACTTCTGGCTGTCGAATCAGGGACTGCAACCTCGCGTTTTGATGAACGAGGGAGTCAACCTGGTAGGAGCAGGGGGTGACTTGGTTGTCGAAGTCGAAGAGCGAGGGCGTCTGGACGTTGGTAATGGTCAAAGACGCGTCGAAAGCGCGAAGAAAGCCGATATGGGGTTGACGGGATACGGCTTTGTTGATAATGTCTTCAGCGAGCTTTCGAGAGAGAGAAAAGAGGGGGGCAGTCTCTGAATCGATATGTGGGGTGGCACGATATCGAGCGAGGAGAGCAGTGCAGCCTGAAATTGATAGCTTTGAGGTAACGAGCTTTTGCAAGGAATGCAGTGAGGAGAGACTTGAGAAAGGAGGAGAGAGAGAGGTTGCAAGCGAGAGGGGAGGCTGGTGAGAGAAGATATTTATATTCGCCCAAACGGCGCTAGGGACTAGCGAAGATTCCTCGAGCCGGTGAAGCAGGACAGTGAAGAGGGGGAGGACAAAGAGACTGAGCTTGTGAAGTCATCAGAGTGAAGAGTTCTCACCTCACTTGGTGTTTTCACCTCACTTGGTGTTGTTGACCAGCGAAGCTTCTAGGAGGACAGGTCTATAACAGAGCACCAGCAGGACACCAAGAGCAGGACAGGACAGAATAGGGGCCTGGCTGGATGGGGAGATATACTAGTAGACTACTTCTATAGCTTCTTAGAGGTATATGGATAGGGGAAGGCCGCTGGCATATATATATATATATATCTTGGTGGACAAGGCAAGCTAGATATCAGGCAAAGTGATAGCTTTGATATGGCAAGTTGCGTCTTCCTACCACTGGTATTGGCAAGCTCCAGGGCCGTCACCAGCATATAAGTAGATGAAACAATACACCAAGGCACATTGTGGATAAGTACGAGCAGACTATCTCAAGTTCCAGACAATAAACAAGAGGTATATGGTTAGGTGGACAATCGCATTGTTTGCATATATAAACATCCTACGATAAAGGGATTTCCTCGATAAAAGCTGGCAGTATCGAACGCTCATATAAATTCTTTTTCTAGATCAGTCTATACATCTGCTACCTTATCCTTCTTTAAAAGAGGATTTGACCCGATCAGCCAACAAAACCCCATCTGTGGGGGGACTGGTCTCTAGTACATAAGATAGTGTCTTTTCAAGCAAACAAAAAAGGAAATAGTGATGATGGCATAAACATGTGCCAACTGCGCTCGGGCAAGCATCTTGTTTCCAAGAAGATGTCTATATACTGCTGAAAACACGATGGAGAAAGGATAGTCGATATATCGAGGAAAAGGGAGTCCGCGTCGTGGAAGGAGGACGTCCAGGTTGAGTTGGTCATGTGATCTTGATCTACGTCACATGACACAGGGTTTCGTGAGAAGGGCGAGCAAGATGATGTTGATAAGAAGGCTGGATCAGTAGTGGAGCGTCTCCTTGATGGCATCGTAGATTCCTGGCAAGGTTAGCGCAGGTCCTCTCATACGTAAAAGAAGGGGCGAGGGAAAAATCAGAAAAGAAGTGGCAGGGGAATGAACTTACTGGTGACGTCTGGCATGTTGAACCGCTCATAGATTAGGCCAGTGTGGACATCCCAGCCGGTGACACGCTTGACGGGGGCTTCAAGGCTCAAGAAGGCGCCCTCCTGGATGCTTGCAGCGACCTCGGCACCCACGCCGGCGTTCAGCATACTCTCGTGGACGACGATGGCACGGCCGGTCTTGCGCACGCTTTCGAGCACCGTCTGTCGGTCCCAAGGGTAGATGCAGCGGAGATCGATAAGCTCGATACTGGCGCCCTTGAAATCTTTCTCTGCGGCAGCAATGGCTTGGCTGCACAAGTACAACGGCTGGCCGTAGGAGATGACTGTGACATCGGCACCCTTTTTGATGACGTCCGCCTTGTCAAGGGGGAGGGTATATGACTCGGTGGGGACATGCTCGACAGCTGCACGGTAGAGGATCTTGGGTTCCATGAAGATGACCGGATCGTTGGAGTGAAGGATGGCGTTGAGCAGGAGGCCCTTTGCCTGGGTGGGGGAGCGCGCCATGACGACACGGAGTCCAGGGACATGGCTGAAGAGCGCCTCGGGAGACTGCGAGTGATATAGGGCACCATGTCCAACACCGCCACAGGGCATGCGGACGACCAGCCCGCCGATGTGCCCGCCCGTTGCGCCCTCACGGTACCTGAACTTGGCCGCCTCGTTGACGAGCTGATCGAATGCAGGGAAGACGTAGTCGGCAAACTGGATCTCAGCCACGGGCTTGAACCCTTCGGCGGCAGCACCGATGCCGAACCCAACAATCCCTTGCTCCGTCAGCGGGGTGTTGAAGACACGCTCTGAGCCGAACTCAGTCTGCAGGTCGACCGAGCACCGGAAGACGCCTCCAAAGGCCACATCTTCACCGAACAGGAGAACGCGCTCGTCCGCTGCGAGGGCGGTCCGGAGAGCGGCATTGATGGACTGGTACAGGTTGAGGCGCTTCGTGGGGGCGTTGGCGGGCAGCTCCTTGCTGGCGGAGAGCGAGGAGGGAGCGTGGTGGAGGAGCGGCGTGGTGCCGTAGTTGATGGGCAGGTTCATGGTTGCGCCAGGGGCATGGGAGGAGTACAGACGGGCGCATCTCTGCGCAGACGATATCGTCACTGGCCTTGACGATGCGGGCTGTCTGGCTAGAAGCTGTCTGAGGGCGGTTCGGGACGCCATAGCGTTAGGTGTTTGCGTGTATAGTCCTGCTACTCCTCCGGCGGTGGGTATAGGTCAATGGGCGGCCGGCGGCGAGGATGCAGTCTGCAGCATCTATCCCAGGGTCGAGCGATGGATGAGGAAGAAGATGAAGACGAGGAAGAAGACGCAGACGAACAGGCAGGACGAGGACGAGCAGTTGCTTTTTCCTCTTCGGGCGACGCTGAGGGCGGGCGGGACTGGGGGCCGAGGTTAACCGGGGTCACGTGGCCAATGCTTGGTCATGTTAATATATCACGTGATTGTTTGAATCATCATATCACGTGGTTTTCGGCCTCCGAACTCCGAACTCCGGGAAAGTTATTCCGGAAGTTAGTTTTAGCCCCACAAAGGTAGACCCTGGCTTCAAGTATATATACGAAGTTGCACTGTCGACATGAAACGAGAGGTGAGGTGCTAGATGGTTAGCACAGTCAGCGAGACCAATTTATCTATTGTGACCTTTAATATCGTTATAGAGGCTTCATTAAAATCGAGGAGGATGGAAATCCAAGCTACCGCCGTCGGGAATCTGCCAACTCCGGCAGGTGAACTAGCGTCTGAACAGGAGATCCGTGAACTCCAACATGTCTCAGCTCCTCTGTCAGTGGGTGTTTGGCTGGCCGCACTCGTTGGTTATGATTGAGCGGTTTGCCTATTACGGTACACAGACGCTTTTTCGTGAGTAGTACTCCTTGTAAGAAGTTTATAGAGGGTGCTGACGTCGAGTATATTCTAGAGAACTATATTCAGAATAGCCCAACAGATGTTATCCCTGGAGCAATGGGCCTAGGGAAATCTAATGCAACAACAGTGAATCTGGCATTCACTATTATGGTCAATCTACTTCCTGTGCCCACCTCTTTTCTTGTCGATGGTTGGCTGGGAAGATTCTTATCACTATAAGTATTTACAGCGTGAGGATAATGTCCCGATCTATACATATGATCAAGCTTTCCTACTAATAACTTATTTATATATATAGAATTTATGCCGTGGGCTCCACGGTTTTGTTCGCTACCTCATTTCCTTCACAAATGCAAATTGGAATTTCCACAATTGGATTTATCCCAGCAGTGATTCTTATTGCTATTGGGCTTGCGGGCGTTCAAGCTGCCGCACAACCCTTTATTGGTAACATATTTAACTCTTCTTTTGCGAAAGAGCAACTACCAAAAACAACGAGGAAGTCTCTGACAGAATATCTAGCGGACCAGTATACTGAGACAAAAATGCGGATTAGGGTGAACAAACGCGGCGAAAGGGTGGTGGAAGATTTGGCAATGACCATTCAATACATATATAATGTAAATTATTGGTATGCACGGGTGACTCTTGAACTAAAACCATCGCCCCGCTGGCTAATTAGCTTTGTTTAGGATGGTCAACTTAGGTTCGCTCGGGAGTATTGCCACAACGCTTATGGAGAAATACATTGGCTACTGGTCGGCATACTTGCTAGATGTCTGTGCCGTGGTTCTCTGTGTGATTATCATCCAATTGGCGCGACCGAAGTTTGGTACGCTGTCTACCTCAGCTTTGAATCTTAACTACTCGAGGCTATGACTAATGTATAGTGGCTTGTTGTAGTTCATCCTCCTGTTCATGGAGCGGTCCTCCCTCGCACAGCTCGTTGTTCATGGTATGCTGTGCAAAGTAGATTTGACCTCGACGCAGCCTTGCCAGAAAGCCAGCTTCGAACACACAATAGGGTCGTTCCATGGGACAAGGAGTTCATTAATGAGTTGCGAGATGCTCTATCCGCTTTTAAGATCTGGTATGTTATCCTTTGATTAATACCATAGCTTTAATGGTGTATAGAGGAAACACTGACCAGCGACAGCGTTGGATGGCCTATCTTCTGGGTTTGTATGGGTGAAGGCGCCCAAGTCTCTATATCCCAAGCTGGCCAGATGGAAACTCACGGAGTCCCTAATGATCTTATCAAATCCTCAAACCCTATTGCGTATATGATCATTGGTGTAATGGTACAAAAGTACTGTACCCATTGCTACAACGATACAAGATCCGATTCAGCCCAATTAATCGGATCTCCCTTGGATTTGCTATCATGTCCGTGGCCATGGCTTATGCGGCTGTCGTGCAGGCACTTATCTACAAGGCGGGCCCTTGCTATACATATCCTCTCGCGTGCGTTGCGTCACAAGGCGGGAAGATCCCTAACTACGTCCATGTGCTAGTACAGCTACCAGTATATATTATCATTGCGCTTGCGGAGGTGTTCTGCTGGCCTACTGGTTCCGAATACACCTACTCCCACTCCCCCGATAGTATGAAATCAATCCTGCAGGCCTGCTACACTGGAACGGCTGGTCTGGGGTACTTGCTCCGAATGGCGTTAACGCCTCTCACCAAAGATCCTTTGCTCATCGTGCTCTGGTCAGTTGTAGCAGGGATGATGTTTATAACAACATGCTGGTTTCGAATTGCGTTTCAACACTACTGAACACAATCTCCATAATGAGGGGGGTGTTCAAGACTTATAAGCGCGACCTCCGTATCACTCTCCCCATTGCTCCTTCTACACAAATTTGCTAAGATATATAGTTCCTTCCCCTAAATACATATACCCCGTGTCTTACCCTACTCGGAAGGCACAACCAGGGACCACTTAGGCATGTTTTCCACCATGGGCCTCTATCTACTATCAAATTTCAATACTTCAGGTTATCATCGTTAGCAAATTCTGCCTTGAAGATAATATTAGAGTTAATCTAATAGAGATTCTTCCATTCTTGTGGCCACGGAGCTAGAAGATATGCTATATCCATGGCCCGTTCTGAAGGATCTTATCTCTCCCTAGGAATGTTGGGCCTCAATAATTAGAGCCCTCTTACTCTTTTACAAAATACAACAAACATTCCACTATGGCGAATACCCCTCGAGCATCCTTTTGGTCCTCTGAACAGAAGGGTTTCGAATCTTATTGGTGACGTTATTCTGATTGTATTTGCTCTATCGTATTGTTTTTGGTTGAGATCTGTCTGGTTTTGGCATAATGCACGCAGTATATATTGATTCAAAGATTTGCTGCCAGCTAAGCTAAGCTAGTACCTGTTGACGCAATAAAGGCATATAAAACGAAAGCGACAGGTAAAGACAGGCAAAGACAGGTGCTAGTGTACTATGTTATGTACTTATAGCACGAACAAAAAACATTGATGGTCTAATAGGCAGCTTACACCACAGTGCTGTTAGAACGCCAATCATGAACCCGAGCGTAACGATCCGACTTCTTATAAGCTGCAGCAACGTTCACCGTACCCATCTTTGCGGTGGTAGAAACGGTCTGGGACTCCAAGTCAAAACAATCCGTGTTTTCACCCTTAATATCCGAGCAGAATACATACAAGGCCTTGGCTTCCATGTCACAGAAGAGCTTCTCCCCAATATGGACAAAGTCCGGACCCATGGATGAATCAGACATGCACAGTTTCTTGGCCGAGTGATGTTCGGAGTCGCTGATAACCAACTCAGAGTCGGCCCACTCAGGACGACGGGTAGATCGACGAGCGCGGGAAGGCGTGCTTCGCTTTTTCTTGACAGAGAAATTGATTGTGCTAGGGTCATCCTCCTCGCGCAAGCCAAAATCGATGTTATTGCAGAGTCTCTTTGGGTCCTTGTTGTTCTCATCATGTTGGTCTTCCGAGTAGGCGGGCCATCGCACCTGGAATCCAGTCTTTGGCTGGTCTCCATTCTTGTCAATCCAGAAGCAGTTGGGCTGGTAATCTTTCTTGTCACTTATGTATAGGTTGCTTGGGAACCAAGTGCCGCCGCATGGTTCGCTAAAGTCGCCTGTCACAGCGTATTTATTGCCGCCGCGGTCATCGGTCCAGGGTGTCGTCACCCAGGCAATGCAGATGGCGTCATCGTTGGCCGAGAATAAAGAGTAGACTCCCTGATTATCGTGCTGGACTTTGACTTCGCCCACATTTCCATTTTCAACTCTCCCAGGGTCGACAGTCATACCAACAAAATCCCCGACCTCATTCCATACTCGCCTGACTTGGTCTTAGTTTGTCTTCTTTTGTCTCTGGGGATCTCGAGAAGGGTCAATATATGAAGTTTAACGTACACGTTGGGGAGGTCACCGCCAGAATTGGAGACTTGCGGTCCATCAAGTGCAACGGCAACCTTGATGATCGAGCCGGAGTGGTCAGATCCTGGGGCGAATTGATCCAAACCAAATGAGATAATGCCCAATGCCCCAGAAATAATACCAAGCATGTTAACAAGAGCCATCTTGAGGATATCGAAGGTATATTCGGAATTGAAAGGAGACAATGGACTCTAGATTCTTGTGTTTTAGACTGCTTCTTGAGTGAATGGTTCACAACAATTGAGGTCTACGACTGCCTTTATATAGGCAATTCTCACAATGCCGCCACGGCCCTATGCATTCGTCCCATGCTTCATCTCTTGAATCCTTCGCCTATTGAATCACCCCAATGAACGAAGTATCAAGCCCAACGAAGCGTTTGTCTGAATCCTTCGAGGACAATCCTGTTTTTGTCCTGATACCATGGACGTGTGGGCAACAGGACGCTAGTGTGTGTCCGTTCGACTCTGGAATGGATAAAATGAAGCTAGAAAATATGAATCCTACCATGTATGGAGTGTTTATATACAGAGGACGGAGTATATCAAGCTGGCTTGCCCAATGAAGAATGTAATTTCAAGTTTTGCAAGGAGAAGCTATAAAAAAACCACGAAAGCAGGAGTTCAATAGTCAAAACGAGATTATTACATGAGCTAGTAGCTTCAGTTTCCTTATCGGGTATTCCGGTATCTCAATTTGACGTAAAATAGTACACGCCTTATCAGAAATAAAGTCTAACGCACGGTGATCTTGGCGTTTCTAGAAAACTTCTACCTTCATTTTAAGTTGTGATAGAACAACATGCAAAAGCTCCAAAAGCTCTAATGCTCCAAATGAGCTTCCGCCTTATCCTAGATACGGAACAGCTTTCCAAGAGACGATGTCACTACTAGGTGAGGGCCCTCACGGGGCCAAGCTGGTTTATTGTGGCAAAAATGTGATTGATACGTATGGAGTACTCCATTCAAAGTACTCTATATAAACTGATGCACATCGACAACAGAAATATCAATGAACATTGCAGGGGTATAGTAAGGTTCTGGACCTGAACATCGCCCGACAGGAACCTTGCAGGATGCCGAGTAACGCCCGAAAGCCGCATGAGGCCCTCCTGCCTTGGAAATTAGTAGCCACGTTCAGTAGGGCGGTGCTCGAAGGGTGAATCAAGAGTCATGGCTGGGTCACAGTTCATGCATCATGACGTCGGAAGGAAGCGCCAAGATTGCGGCCCTCCCTATCCGATGGCCAAGGCTCTCCGAGACTCTCCGCTATTGCTATATCAGCGGAGCTATATGTGACGCAGTGGTACAGTGGTATGTTATATGATATGTAGTGAGGGAGCAACAGAGTCCACCTAACAGTTACCTCGAATTTTCCAGAATCGTAAGACTGGCTCCGGACTCGCACCTTATAACCACATAAACATCAACAACTATCTTACCTACCCAAGTATTCTACCTACACAGAATCATCATTACTTTCCAATCAGGCAATATCCCCAAAGAAATCATGCTTCATCTCAAAACATCTACCTTCGCTCTCCTCCTACCTCTATTCCTTTCTGCCATTTTTGCAGAAAATTCCAACCTAATTGGCTGCAATAAAGTCGGGTGCCCAACAGTCAACGCCAACCACCGCTGCAAAATTGAAGATATCACTCATATAGGGGTCGGGGTAGCTCCTATCCCAAATGTGCCTTCCGCACTAGAAGGCTTCTCCCTTGTGAAGGGTGTCAACGCGACTCTCAGCGGTAACGACGAGCGGGGACGTGCCTTCAACTCACTCTACTACCTGGCTACACCAGAGGATAAAGAGACTAATGGCCTTACTGGCTGTGCTGTCATCTTTAACGACCCACCATTCAAGAAATTCGAATATCCTATGAAAGAAGGCAAAATTGGTGATATCATAGTTAATATGACGGATAGCCGTGCTGCCACTGGGGTTTGTTCCGATGTTGTTGAGCAGGGCTGCATTGACTCGATTACGCAGCGGGCTGCGGATCTGAAGTACGACGCTAATAAGAATGCCTGTGAGATACTCGAGCGGGAGCTGAAGAAGGACTCCTTTGATCGATGTGCTGGATTCGGGGGCCAAGGTCATTCTCTCGGACAATTTACTGTTAAGTCGCTCGGGGATCTTAATGCAGTGAGAAACTCTTCGGATTGCTGGCCAGTACAGCGGAAGTCTGATCGACTGATGAAGATTACAGAGGTTACTTCTTATGTGAGTAGAGTGCTGTTTCACCATTTCTTGGCTATGTATATGTATCCCTTATTTGCATTACTAACTTCATGGGTCTATAGGGGAATAATACAGATACCTATGATGCTTACACCGAACAAGCGTATAAGATTAGCCCGGTCCTCACCGTTTTCGTCGGTGGAGATGATAGTCTTGTCGACCATACCTCCTCCCAGATGACGTGTTTGAAGGTTGTCACCGCAGAGGAGGGGATTGACGACCCTAATCGCTCTGGCAATTTGGCAGCGACTCTACAGAGAAGCGGGCTGGTTGTTGCTAGTATTGCCGCGCTCGTGGGGATTTATATAGTCCTGTAATTGGGCCAATACCCGGCTGCGTGTACGGCGGACTATATCGAGCATGTAGATAAAATTCTTTTTATTACTATAATAAGATAGTACACACTGATGTCAAAGGAATGATTGTACTTTTAAAAGCCCTAGAGAAACTAGTCCCGGTGAAAGATATAGGCGGTAGTAGAAGAGAAATGGGGGGGGAAATGAAAGAAAGGAGTCGCGAGTGTCAAAGCCTAGGTCAGTTATCTCGAAGATTTCTACCTAGCTATTATAGAAGAGATCGTCTTTGTATAGATAAAAGAATACTATATATATAACTAGGGGTTATATAGAGGGGGGCTTGGCCGTATTATAATTTAAGTTACTATATAGGTTATACCAAGTCCTTTATAATTGATTATATAAGGTAGTTATACTTTAGTCTAGACTGGGGACAGGTACGAGTTTTTTACCTGAACCGAATTGAACCAAACCCGACCGGGTTGCTACCGATCAAATAATCCTTTTTAAAAAACTTATTTTGATAAGTTAGGTATCCTTTAAATATCCAACTAGATATTAAGATATTAATTACTAAGCCAAAATCTAATTAATAATTAATAATTAAGCTTTAAATTACTCTATTTAATTAGTTTAATATCTATAAATAGAAAAAAATTTCAAAAATAGGCTAATCTAATAAAATTAGGAACTAAATAAAAAAATTAATATAATTAACTTATACCTAATTAATATCTAACTTATTTAATACTTAAACTTGTGGATATAGAATAATATAAATACCCGCTAGATTAAAATAGAATAGATCAAAAACCTGGCCTGAATTGACTCATCCCTAATCTACTTTAGTATATATATTATATTACTATTTATATATATCTTTCTTACTTCTACTATATATTTACTATATATATAATTGATTAATTAATTAATTAAATAAATAGATAAATAGTTATTTAATCTATATTATTAATATTACTATTCGCGATATATTTAGTAATACCTTTATATTATTTTTTATATAGAATAAATTATATTATAGTTAATATAAATACTTTAAACTAATAGTCTAATATTAATATTATTCTATTCTAGAGCTAAAAGTATATATTACTATATATCTATAAAAATCAGCTAAAAAACATATAAATTATATATAAGGCTTAATAGAAGAAGTAGAAAGTATATATAGCTATTTCTTTCTATTATCTTCTATTTTTTATCCAGACTAGGGGCGGGTTAAACATGAGGATGGACGCGCATAGGTATATCTATAGATGGTTTTTTATACCCACTATAGGCGTGGGCATTAGACTAGGGACGGGTCGATTCAAACCGAGTTTTTGATCTCTTCTAACTTGACCTAGTAGATATTTATATTATTTTATACCCACAAGTTTGAATATTAAATAAATTAGATATTAATTAGATATAAGTTAACTATATTAATATTTTTATTTAATCTCTAATTTAGTTAGATTAGTCTATTTTTAGAATTTTTTCTATTTATAGATATTATATTAGCTAAATAGAATAATTTAAAGCTTAATTCTTAATTATTAATTAGATTTTGGCTTAGTAATTAATATTTTAATACCTAGTTAGATATTTAAAGGATACTCGACTTATTAAAACAAGTTTTTTAAAAAGAATTACTTGACTAGTAGTAACCTATAGACTGAGGACAAGTCGATTCGAACCGAGTTTTTAGTCTATTCTATCTTAACCTAGTAGATATCTATATTATTTCATACCCGCGAGTTTGAGTATTAAATAAATCAGGTATTAACTAAGTATAAGTTGATTAATATTAATCTTTTTATTAAGTTTCTAATTTAGTTAGATTAGCCTATTTTTAAAACTTCTATTAACTAAATAGAGTAATTTAAAGCTTAATTCTTAATTAATAATTAGATTTTAGCTTAATAATTAATATTAGAATATCTAGTTAGATATCTAAAGGATACCTAACTTATTAAAATAAGTTTTTTAAAAAGGATTACTCGACTAATAGCAACTTAGTTATAAAGGGTTAGATTTTATTAACATCTTAAGTTTATATATATCTCTATACCATCTTTAGGAGAGGAAGAGGTTTTAAGGGATATTATCTCTAAATATTTATAGAATTTTAGTATATATAACCTTTATACTAATAGCTTAAAGAACGCGCGCTTAATATAAATTACTAGCTTTCCAGCCTATACTAGAGAGCTATATCACGCTCTCTTTACCTTTCTCTTTCTTTTCTATAAATTTTGTCTTTACTATTTAATACTTTCTAATTAGTTAAATTAAGCTATATTTAGCTATTAATATTATAAAACTTATTATTATTTTATTAAAATAGATATAATTAGAATTAGTATATTAGAAATTAGTATATTAGAATAAATATAATATAATTAGAATTAGTATATTGGATATTAGTATATTAGAAAGAAAGGAATAGATAACTATTAGTAATATAGTTAATAAAGAGAAGAGATAAAAGGATAGGAGAATATACTAAGCTAGATAGTGTCACAAGCTGACGGCGCTCCTTGATTACCTAAAGGTGATCAGAGGTTTATATCTGCCGTAAGACAGAAGGTACGAAGGTCTTAGAGAAAGCTTAGATTAGAAGTAAGTTATTATAGAAGATAGCTTAGTACTAGGGTAAGATAGAATACTATAGTAAGACTATCCCTTAGTTCTAAGTGTGGCTTTAGTTAGTGCCTGGGTTAGATAAAGGCTAAAGGTCTTTATAAGTAGTAAAGACAAAGTTGACCTATATTAATAGGCAAAGGGGTATTTAGTGAATATAGTATAAGATAACTAGAATGGTGCTTTATATTAAGTAGTATAGTAAAACTATAGCTAGTTTGATCGCGAGTATAAGACTCTTAATTCTAAGGTAATAAATATCTTTATATATATAGTATATATCTAGTAATAGGTACAATAGTTCTCCACCAAGGGGTTCCTATTACTCCTATTGGTTATTATGATAGTATTGATAGGAAGCTGCTAAGCCTGTCCTATTGGTCCTATCGCTATTAGTTACGTGACTAGTGCCCTCAAGGTCTGGCCCGTGATCCTCCTGTCTAATGAGTGTATATCCTGGGGCTGCGCCGCAGATAGTGTGTAACATTATCCCCTCCTTTCTTAACAAGTCGTCCTAACGCGCGTATATATAAACCTAGTTAGTTTCCTTCTCCTTGATTTATTATTGTGTTTTTCTTAAGTATGCCTTGCTATAGCTTGTTCTAAGGGTGTTACTAATATTCTAAAGTCTTCTAAAGATTCTTCCTCTATCTATACTTATATATTAAAAGAAAATATTATGAAAACTAGTATCGCGATGCCTTCCTATTATATTTATTATTTAGAAAATAGTGACCTCTATATTATATTATCTTATTCCATAAAGTGTTTAAAGTATATTTATATAGGTTGTCCTTATATTTATAATTATACACCTTCTTTATCTAACTAGGCTAAAGTTTGGTATAAAAAGGAAAAGTTGGAGTTAAAAGAGCGTGAGGCTTATAAGGAATCTTAGTAAATTTGTAAAGCCTTTTAAAAAGTATTAAATAATTCTAATACCTATCTTAATTGTCTTACTTATTAGTGTGAGTTTCTTTAGAATTATATTAGTAAGTTTATTAAATTATCTATTAAGACTATAGAGGAGTTAGAAAAGCTAGAGGAAGAGGAGAGTTGTCTGGCCGAGCTTTAAAAGTATGACTTCTAAAAGCTCCTAAGTAAACTAAGTTCTTTATTTAACCTTACTTTGTTCCTAGATCCTACTCTACTAGTCTCTTCTCCTAATACTAAGTCTATTAGTAAAACTCCTTTACTAGGCGCGGTGAATCCTTTAGATATCTAACTAGCTTATAAATATTTTCTAAGAAGTTATATTCTTTCTATTTAACTAAGTAGTAAGTTTATCTACTAATTACTTTCTTATTTAGAATCTTTTCAACTTTATATTCTTTTTCTTAATTTTCTAGTTATATTTCTAGTTTATATAGTTTAGCGTTCTAGGGTACTTTTTTAATTAGTAAGACGTGAAATATTAGGTATATTTATATATATTCTAGAAGTTAGAGTTTATAATTAAGTTGTCTAATTTTTTCTAAAATCTTAAATAGTTCTAGTTTCTTATGGTCTAATTTATCACTTGGTCTAAATATTTTAATATTTTATTAAAGTAGGAATACTTTTTCCCCCTTTTTAAAGTCTAGCGCTTCTACGTGCTATTAGTTATAGTAGTATTTTATTCTATAGTTTAAGAATTTAAGATCTAATTATAGGTATTTATAGAGTTTATATATCTATTCTACTAAAATCTCTGCTTCTAAGGCGTACGTCTTATCTTCTTTTAGTATTTTTATTATTTCTATTTCTCTTTTATAGTTTATAAAGAAAGATATTATACCTATTAAGGCGTTCTTTACTCTATTATAGGCGAGCTATACTATTAGTAGTAGTAAAACTTAGTTATCCTATTTATAGTTAATATAGTATCTTAGATACTATTCCACTATTTGGTTTATCCTTTTACTTTATTTATCTATCTATAGGTAATATACCGTTGAGGCTTTCTATTTAATCCCTATTCTTTTAGTAAGTATTATCTAGAATTTATATATAAATCTTATATCTCTATCTAATATAATTTTATCTAGTAATCCTTTATCTATAAAGATATATTATAATAGAATATATACTGTCTTTAGTGATATAGTCTTTTTAATAAATAGTATAAAATAAGTATACTTTGTTAGTCTATTTATAACTATAAGTATTAAATTATATTAAATGCCCATTTATGGCTCTATTAACTTTGGTAGCTTGACTATAAAGTCCATTACTATTAATTTCTATACTATTTCCTTATATAGTATAGGCTATAGGAGTCTATATAGCGTGTGTTATTCTAATTTATTTTATTAGTAAACTTTATACTCCTAGATATATCGTCTAATCTCTCTCTATATTCCTAGCTAATAGTAGTTTTATATAATTTGGTCTATGGTTTTTTTAATTCCAAAATGTCCTACAACTTTTATATTATAGTTATCTCTTAGTATTTGTGGTTATACTTCTCTAGATATATATATTAATCCTTAATATAGAAGTATTCTATTTTCCTTTTTATATTTTTTATTATTATCCTTGATTTATTTGAATAAGGGATCTTTTATTATTACTTTTTATATTTTATTTATTAGAGTGTCTTCCTTAGTTATAACTATTTAAGTAGCTCTTAATACTTACTAATCTAAGATCATACCCTTAATATCTAGATCTAGATATAATATTACTCTAGATTCTCTTTTCTTTATTATTAAATCTAGTCTTCTACTTAATGCGTCCGCGAAGGCATTCTCTATTCCTTTATAGTATTATATTTTAAAGTTGTAGTAGACTAGTACCTCAATATACTATCTTAACTATTAATAAGTAAATTCCTTAGTTATTATAAAGTATATCAGATTCTGGTAGTCACTAATAACTATGGTTAGATACCTTGCTCCTTAGAGCTCTTATTTCTATCTCTTAAATACTATAATAATTGCTAGTAATTCTTTATTATAGATATCATAATTCTATTCTATAGAGATTATGGTTTTTATATAATATATAACCAATCTTAGTTTTCCTATATCATCTTTTTGTTATAACTATACTCTGATTGCATAGTCTAATATATCTATATTAAGATAACTCTCTTTATTTAGGTCAAAGTATATTTATATATTTCTTTGACTAAACTTTTCCTTAAGTTCTTTAAATATTTATTCTTTATTGGTTCCCTAAATAAACTCTTTTGCCTTCCTAAATAGATCTATTAGGGGTTTTACTATTATTAAGAATTTATATATATATTATTAATAATAATTTACTAGTTTGTGGAACTATTATACTTCTTTAACTATTATTAGCGTAGGCTAATCAATAATGGCTCTAATCTTGTTTAGATTTATCTAGATTCCTTCTATTAATATAATATATCCTAGGAACTTGACTAATTATTTATAGAATTCATATTTTAATACTTTAAGGTAAAGCTTATACTCTTTAAGTTTCTTAAGTACTTACCTGACTTTTTCTATATAATCTTCTTAGGTTCCTTTAGTAAATATTAGGACGTCATCTAGATATACTACTATAAATATATCTAAATATTCATATAGTATATTATTAATAAGCGTCTAGAATATTACTAGTGCGTTAGTTAATCTAAAAGATATAACTAAGAATTTATATAATCTGAATCATGTCCTAAATACTGTTTTCTATTCTTCACCTTCTTTTATTTATATTTAGTAGTAGGCTTCTTATATATCTAATGCCATAAAGTATATTATTCCTCTAAATCTGTCTTATATCTTATCAATAAGTGGTAATAGGTATTAATTCTTAATTATTATATTATTAAGTTGTTAGTAATCTATATATAATTATAGACTTCTATCTTTCTTTAATATAAAGATAATTAGGTATCCTATTAGTGATTATAATTATTATATATATTCTTTTACTAAGTTGTTATTAATATATCTTCATAATACTTTGAGTTCTGTCTTAGTTAACCTATATATAGGTTTATATGTAGGCGTCTTCCCTTCTACTAGGGGTATCTTATGATCCCATGCCTGATATTCTGGTAAGCTTTCTGATGGTTCTTGTTCTCTAAATACCTTAATTAGATTATAATACTCCTTTAGTATCTATTATTATAGTTTATCTATTTCAGTAGCTTCCTCCGTTTAATAAACTATTTCCTGCTTCTTTATTAATTAATCGTTTATAGTTCCTTGTTACAGACCAACAGCCTCGCAGCTTTATGGGCTGCAACGATTGGTCCAGAAGGATCACCAGAAGAATGTATTACCGACTAGCCGGCTCGCTCGACTCGCTATGGAGAGCCAGCTATCCAGGAGAGCCACCAGCTCGCCCTGCTCGCCCGACTCGCCCGGAGAGCCAGGAGAGCCAGGAGAGCCACTAGATATATACCATGTATATAAAGACGCTCATTTCCTCAGGATCAAGAGTTTTATACTCGCGATCAAACCAGCTACAGTTTTACTATACTGCTCAATACAAAGCACTATTCCAGTTGTCTTATACTATATTCACTGAATACCCCTTTGCCTATTGACGCAGGTCAACTTTGTCTTCACTGCTTATAAGGACCTTCAGCCTTCATCCGACCTAGGCACTGACTGAAGCCACACTTGGAACTGAGGGATAGTCTCGCTATAGTATTCTATCTCGCCCTGGTACCGAGCCGTCTCCTACAATGACTTACCTCTAACCTAAGCTTTCCCTAGGATCTTCGTACCTTCTATCCTACGGCAGGTGTGAACCTCTGATCACCTTTAGGTAATCAAGGAGCGCCGTCAGCTTGTGACATTCCTGTTGTTCCCATTTCGACCTAGAGCGTCTTGCCTAGTATCTGACCTTGATCCCTCCTTTTAGTATAAGTGGCCGTAAGGGTATCAGTCTTCTGATCAAAGCGGCGGTTTCCACCATCTAGTCACAATATGCCGTCTCTCTAGTTAATAGTAGGGTTATATTTTGCTAACCAAGAGTGTCTTAAAACCATATTGTAACTCCCTAGGCTTATCACGTTAAACATTCTGTTTCTTTATACTGTCCTTTAATATATATCTTCATACCTCTGGTTTCCTTGTCAATTCTTTGGTTCTAATCTTCATTAAGTCCTCTCAGTTTATATAGTTCCTTTTTTATTTAGGTATAAATCCCTAACTACTTTACAAATTCTAGATCTATAAAGTTCCTAATAGCTTCTAAATTAATCAATACTCGCGCGTTTAGCCCTACAAATTAAACTACTATCGCTAAGTGATTCTTTCCTCTTATTATAGCTAGACTTCTGCTTATTTTAAATCCTATAGACTGTCGAAATTATCTATTTTCTATCATCTTAATTTATTAATTATAAGCTTTGTTCTATAGTCTTTTAGTGCTAGTTAAAGTTTAAATTTCCTTATTTAGTTCTTTCTAACTGAGTTTATCTGTCGCGTCCTCGTCTGGGTACTCCATTGTCTGTGTTGCTTGGTCCTTTTGACCCTCTTGGAGCTATAGCTGTCTTTATAGGTGTTGTATAGTTTTTAGCCAATATCGTGCTACTGCTTTTCCTTTAAACTATGTGGTGTGTCCTTCATACTGTATAGTGATTTGTTTGCCTATTTTCTAGTATAAGACTTCTAGTTATTCGTGTGGCGTTATATTTTCTTGGTCCATTATATTGATACTTTTTTTATCTATCTATCCTAAGTATTTATTAGTGTGTACTAGATATTCCTTGTTGATATAGTACCTCTAGTGGATGTTCTTGCTGTCTCTATATAATGGATATTTTATATAGTTTTTATAATAAAATCTTTGTCCTGATTTCTATATTTCTTTAAAGATGTGGTATTTGTAGTAGTAGTCCCACCTATATTTGTCGTGGTATAGGTGCCTGGGGTCTCTGACTTCTGTTTGTTTTTCCTTATTGTGTCTAAAATATAGTCCTTTTTCTTTATATACTGTCTAGTATTTATTAGGTATCTGGTTATTATATTTCTCTCTTTGTTCCTATAGTAGTTTGTGACTATCTTTAAATATTATTTGTAGTGCTTTGTTTTCCTAATTGTTTGTTTCCTATATATCTTTATATTCTGATTTGGTTTCTCCTTCTAAGTCTGTTTGTTCTGGTGTCATAATTCCTTGGTTTGGGCTTATTACTAGATTATATGTTTGTTATTCTATTATTGCGTTCTGTCGTATTAACACTAGTTATTTTCCTTGTTTAATCTATTTGTCCTATTTCTGCTATTCTTATTGTTGCTATATATCAGGTACTTGTTTATATGTGTCGTTAAGTTTGTTTTCTGGTGGCTATAGATAGGTGACTTTCCTTATTGCCCTAAGGTATTGTCTGATATTCTATGAGTCTTAGTAGCCTCCTCTACCCTATTTCTTCTTATGGCTACTAGTCTTAGACGTAGTGGTAGCGTTAAGGTGCTTCTTGGTATCCCCTTATTTTTTCCTATAGTCTTTTGTGATATACTTGGGTTTCTTATAGTAGAAATATAGCTTCTTGTCCCTACATCTTTTGCTTTTCTTGATATTATAAGGTCGTTTTTTAGTAGTGTCTAATTCCATGGGTGTGGTGCTGTAATTGTTGTGTTTGTTTGACTCTTTGTATTAATTTACTTTCCAGAAAGTGTTCTTTCCTTATTGTATGTTTTGTAGATTATAGAGTTGATTGTTAATGCGTACTGCTATTTCAACCATTCATTCAAAACTATTATATGGTCCTATCTTGATGGTTTTGTATTGGGTTTCTGGTTTTAGTCCTTATTCAAATATAGCCATTTTCTGCTCGTCGTTGTGGATTCCTAATTTTTAATAGATCTACTATAGTTGTGCTGTGTACTGCGCTATATCCCTGGTTTATCTGAGTCTTTATAGTTTGCGTTATAGAGTCCTCTTTCTGTTGGTGTCTCTAAAGAATTGTCTGAGTACTTGTTTAAATTATATGTAACTATTAAGTATATTTGTGTATAGTATGGGTTATCCTCTGGTATTAGTCTAGTCCTTAAGATATAGTTTGAACCATGTTGCCACTGCCTCTTATATATAGGATCTTGCGAAGATAACTTTTTCTATATTAGTAACTCCTAGTTTAGTTACTAGATAGATATTATATTCCCTTAGGAAGTGTTTTAGTTTGGCGCGGTCTCCTTTATAAGTATTAGGTTTATAGATCTTAATAGTAGTTCTCTTATCTCTGATTCTGACTCTAAATATATTGATAGCGTCTTTGTGACTTTTAACTTATTCTAAAGTCTATTTAATAATGTCTTTATATTCATTAAGTAATCTTTATTATTCTTCTACTTATTTGTTGGTCTTATCTAGCTACTTATCATTAGGTTGCTCTTTGACTCTTTTTTCCAACTCGATGATTTTCTGTCGTATTTGCCCTAATAAGGCGTTGGTGTTGGTGGTTGGTCCACTTGCTAATGACATATTGGCTTGTCTTGCTTTGGTATATTCCTGTAGTTAGTATGCTCTCAGGGGTAGGGTGATACGTACCTAGTTTTGTCCTTCTTGATATATAATTGTAAGTCACTTGGGTCAGAGTGTCTATAATAGTATGGTGGCTCTAGTAAGTTGGAATTACTTTTGCCTCTTTGTAACTGTGAAGTCGGGGCGATTAATGTTATAAGCTGACGGCGCTCCTTGATTACCTAAAGGTGATTAAAGGTTCACACCTGCTGTAAGACAGAAGGTATAAAGGTCTTAGGGAAAGCTTAGGTTAGAAGTGAGTTATTATAGGAGATGGCTTGGTACTAAGGTGAGATAGAATACTATAGCGAGACTATCCCTTAGTTCTAAGTGTGGCTTTAGTTAGTACCTGGGTTAGATAAAGGCTAAAGGTCCTTATAAGTAGTAAAGACAAAGTTGACCTGCGTTAATGGGCAAAGGGGTATTTAGTGAATATAGTATAAGATAACTAGAATGGTGCTTTGTATTAAGTAGTATAGTAAAACTATAGCTAGTTTAATCGCGAGTATAAGACTCTTAATCCTAAGGTAATAAATGTCTTTATATACATGGTATATATCTAGTAATAGGTATGATAGTTCTCCGCCAAGGGGTTCCTATCACTTCTATTAGTTGTTATGATAGTATTAATAGGAAGCTGCCAAGCCCGTCCTATTGGTCCTATCGCTATTGGTCACGTGACTAGTGCCCTCAAGGTCTGGCCCGTGATCCTCCCGTCCAATGAGTGTATATCCTGGGGCTGCGCCGCAGGTGGTCTGTAACAGATAGCTACCTTTCTCTCTTAGTAGAATAGCTTTATAGCTAGATAAATAAAATAAATTATAAAACTAATAGTAAGGCTAATAGCTATTAAAGGAATATTATAAAAATAAGATATATTATTTATAATATACTTTACCCTTTAACTATTACTAGCTCCTACTATCCCTTTCCCCGATATAGCTCTATATAGATAGCTAAAATTATTACTCTTAGATATTAAGAAGTTTAATAGGAAGAAACTTAATAGCTACCCCTTCTAGAGAATAAAGATTGCGGTCAAGCTATCTATAAATAAAGATACTATAGAAGATAATAATAAATAAGTATAATATATTTACTCTTAACTAAAAGGGATAGTAGTAATAAGAGTCCTCTTCTAGATAGAATACTATTAAGAGATACCCTCTAAATTTACTTTTATATAACTAAGCGTATACCTAAACTACTTTTTTATTAACCTAGTAAGATAAAAGAAGGTCTAGTACTAAATATATACTATATATTAAAATAAATATCTACTCGCAGAGTTTCTAGCTAAGTTTAATTAGATAATAATAGAAGTAGAAGAATATACTTAGGATAATATAGCTAAAAAAGGAGCTTTCTAAATAGTAATTAACTCTATATTACTAGATTATTTAGTAAGTATAGATACTCTAGAGAGTTATAAGGACTACTATATACTTTTAAGAAAAATAATTAATTAATTAAAAGAAGCCTAAAGCGTAGTTTAAGCCTAGTGCTATATATATTAAGAGCACCAACTATAAATAGCCTAAAATTAAGTAATATACTATACCCTAGTAACTAGAGACCTAATAGTAGACTAAGGACGGGTACAAGTTTGATAATCAAACCAAACCAACCCAAACCCAACTAAATTACTACTAGTTGAGTATTTTTTTTTAGAAAACTTATTTTAATAATTTAGATATTAAAACCCTAATTAAGTAATATAATATAATAGCTAATATAATAAAAAATAACTAATTAAGTTTATTAGTTATTATATTCTAATTAATTATTTTTTATAATTACTTATTATATTTTACTTAATTATTTTACTTTAATTAGTTATTATATTTTAATTAGTTATTATAATAGGATAATTAAGCTAAATATTAAATTTTAATTTATATTATACTATTTCTATATTTCTATTAAATATTATATTTATAAAATACTATTTATTAATTTATAGAGATTAACTAATAATATAATTTTAAAGGTAAAATAGAAAGAACACTATTATTCTAGAATAATAGTATCTAGTAGGTAAATATTAAAATTAGAATAGTTATTAAAAGGGGTGTAGCCTAAATCCTAATTAGTAAAGTATATAGCTATTATATAATTTAAAAAGGTAGAGTTATATTATTTAAAGTATATAAAATTACTTTTTAACTCTATAAAAAGGCTAACTATAAGTAGAAGTCTTTTATAGTATTTTATTAGCCTATATTTTCTTATTATCTTTAGATATCTTTAGTTTTATTAGCTTAGACGTAGTATCTTTTATCTTCTTTATAGATATTTTCTTTCTTTTATTTATTAGAGTATTTAGTATCTTACTATCTTTTAATATTATATTTAATCCTTATCTCCTTTTCTTAGAAATAGATATCGCTAGGGGTAGCTTAGTAATGTCTATAAAGATAGTTAGTGGAAAGGTATTTAAATTTAATTAATTTAAATATAGCTACTTAATATTAGACTAAATTAGATATAACTCCTTCTATTATATTATACTATTTAATATCTCTATAGCTTTCTTATTAAGTTCCTAAGCTTTATTATCTAAAAATAATAAACCTTAAGCTCCCTCTAGTTATACTATATAATTAAATATAGCTTTTTATATAAAAATATATATCTAATAGTATTAAAAGGTATAATTAATAAAGAATAGTTAAACTTAAACTTTATATTTCTAACTAATATAGATAAGTTAAGCCTTTATTTATAATAATATATTTATATTTTATAGAAGCTCTATAATAACTATATAGTAGGCGCCAAATAATTATAGATTTAATTTAAAACCTTCTATCTAATAGGTAGCTAAAATTATATATATTTTCCCGCCCTTATTATTAAAGATTAATAAAATATTATCCCTTTCTAACTAGCTTATATTAGAGTATAATTAGGTAGATAAGATTCTAAAATTTAAATAGAATATTAATATTAACTATATAACTACTATAATAAAAAATAAAAATTATAAATTATTTATAGCCTTTAATAATAATTTTAAAAAGAATCTAATAGAGATAGTGTAGTATTAGTAAATAATTAAATAGCTAAATAATATAATTTATATAAGTCTCTAGGATATAGTACTAATAGCTATTTATAATATAGGTATACTTCAAGAAATATTCTAACCTAGTAAATAGTTTTAATATCCATATATTAATCTTATTAGTAGCTATCTTAAAGTAGCTAATATACTTACTAAACTAGTAAAACTTAGATATAATTAATATATATAGTAGTAGATAGATCTTTTTAAAGTCTACTATTCTTTTATAATTATCTAATTTATCCTTAGAGGTAATAAATAGGCTAGTTTAAATAATTTCTTAGTAGATTTTATAGTAGTCTATGCAACGGTTCAATCAATCTGATATTGCTATCTAATTGGCAACACAAGCGAAGATACAAAAGTGAAGAAGAAAAGGAAAAGGTGCGAACGGCTCCGATCTGCCTGCTTCGTTGATAAAGGCCTCCTGCAAGACATCGACCTTTCCCGATCGGGTAGGGTCTCCGGCAGGTGTCAGCTTCTTTGATGCAGGCAGTCGGTTGATGCCGAACGGCCGTTTGATACGGGCCGTTGAGAAAGACATGCAGCTCAGACATGCAGCGATCGTTCGACCGGTCCGATCAAGCTCCCGATCAACCGCTCGTGACCGTCACAATATCTTGCTACAATCCGCATTGACGTTCTTGTTCTAAGAGCGGAACTGGGCCAGTGTGATACCTACGGCCTGATTAATGGTGTAGCAACTATCACCGTCCTTAATCAGATGGAACTTTTTGCAGTTGCTCACTATACTAGGCATCTGCGGCTGTGGCCCCGTAGGTGTGAGCGTGGGCATGGGCACCGATGTTATGGCGCCTGGGACGTGAACGTAGACGTAGTAGTCTAGCCAGAGGTTGCTGCACTCTAAAATGGCATGTTAGATTGAGATCTGCGTTATAGTAAAGGGGACCAAGGACTATATACCAGCGTTGATGGAGGGGTTCCACGTTGTAAATTGGGCCGCACTGACGCCGTACTTAACCTCGATCGTATAGCAACTATCACTAGACACAACAAGATGGAACTTATCACAGTCCTTTACGAGACCTGGCTGGGTCGGGGAATGAGGGTCAGCCGACGTCGTGGTTGGCATTTTCTGGGTAGTGGTAGTGGTCTTGGTTGGAGTCGTAGTGGGCTTAGTGGCGGCCTGAGAGGTGGCCTTGGAAGTGGTGGTCTTCGAGGTGGTCGTCGTGCCAGGAGTATCTGGCGAGATAGTGCCAACCACACAGTAGCTCTGACCAGCAACTAGATTGGGGCAGTTGACACCAGGATTCAAAGACTTAAACATGTCAACAGTAAGACCCCATCGACCTGATAAGTCTTCACATGTATCTCCGGGGTCACAGGGCGTAGAGAAACTACAGACAATGCCACGGGTATAGAGCACTCTGGCGAAAAGCAGCTCTGGGAGCAGGGCCAGGACAATGAAGGAAACGAGATGCATCTTTTATGGATTTTGCTACGTTTCAGGAGTGGAATGCAAAGGAAAAAGAAACTGCTGGTCTCAAGTGTATCTCAGTCCTAGTAGTATAGATATATATATACAAGCTCGAGGCCATGTTTTAGTCTTTTAGACCGTTGTCACCCTAGTATAACTAGTGCAGCTCTGCTTTAAGACAAGGCGAATCATCTCGATGTAACTCTCCACGGAGTACCAACAGCATTCTTGAGTCCACGATACTATTACCTTATATCTACTTGATATATAGTAAGTCGAGGTAGAAATAATTTACTATAGTAGTACGCACATAGAGTTTGGGTCTGGCTGGAGCGCCAAGGCGGCTGACTGGGTCTGCTAAGATCCTTGCCTACTTTAACCTATTAAGTACTATATAACTACTTTACCTTTTTTTTCTTTTTATCTTTATTATTTAGTTACTCTTTACTTTTTATTCTTTTATCTTTTATTCTTTATCTAATATTTTATTTTTTATCCTATCTTCCTCCTTTACTAAAATTAATACCTTAATAAATAACTAAAATTAGTACTATATTTAGTAATTAAATTAAGCTATTAAGTCTTTATAAAATTAATATATTTAAAGAATTTAGTACTAGCTAAATATATATCTCTATAAATATTAGCTATATAGAAAATATATTTAATTAACTAAATATTTAAAGATTTATTAATTTAAAAAATACTTAAAATATTTTTAAGAAAGAAATAGAGTAAACTTAATATAATATTTTTTATTTTCTTTTATTAGTTCCTTTAAAGTATCTAAAGGCCTCTATAATACTTAAATAGGGACCTTTATATCTTATAAACTAAAGTAATTAATTTAAAGTTTTATTTCTTTATATAAAAGAAAAATAAAATAGTTTAATACTTTTAACTAAAAAGTATTAGCTTTTTTTTTCTAGATTTTTTTTTAGAAAAAATAGAAAGTTTAGCTTTTATATTATTTTTATTTATTTTACTACTATACTTTTTAGAAATATATCTTTTTAAATACTACTAAGTTAGACTCTAAAAGTCTAAAATAGTATATATATATAAAGAATATTATTTAGTAGTTTTTAAAAGATTTCATAAAAAATTTTATAATTTAATAATACTTTATAAAAACTACTACTAAAATATACTCTTTAAAGAGGAAAAGCTATATACTTTAATTAAAGAATTATTATTAAAGACTTAAACTTAAAAAGAAGATAAAATATTTAGAATCTTTAATAAATAACTACTAACTAGTACTAGAGCTAATATTCTAAATCTAGAAATTATTTTAATTTCTAAATTCTTTAGAATTAGAATTAGAAGTAGAAAAGGACTTTAAAGCTCTAAAAGTTTTAAAAAAATAAAAAAAGTAATTCTAAAGACTTATTAAATATAAATATAAAGAGATAGAGATATCTAAAACCTCTATTTAACTCCTAGAGAAAAGGATTTCTAGATTAAAGAATAAAGAGTCTAATATATAAAATCCTAATTTAAAAGAATTAGAGATAAAAAGGGAAAATAGGGCTAAAACTTATACTTTTATACTTAATAGTATAATTATTTCTACTTAAGTACCTTTTACCTTTAGGGGTAATAAAATACTAGGATAAACTAGATCTATAGCTTTTAAATAAAATAAAGAAAAGATAAAGCCTAAAGAATTTAAAAAGTTTTTTATTTTAAAGGCTTTAGAAATTAGTTTCAAAGGCCTAAAAGAACTAAAAATCTAGAACTAGATTAATTAAATCTTTAAATAAATTAAAAAGATCTTAAAATCAATTCTAGTATTAATAGCTAAATTCTATAAAAGAATAGATATTCTTTTAATTATGATATCTAACTTTTTAATTAACTACCTATTAGAATAATAAATACTATAGAAAAGGATAGTAATATTTTACTACTTTAAACTAGAAAAAGAGCTAAAAGTAAAAAAGGTAAAAAAATCGTACTATATAGTGGTTTATAGAATTTAAATACTACTCTTTAAAAATAAATAAGATCTAAAAAACTTAAAAGAAGAAATAAAAACCTTTAATAAAGACCTAAAGGATCTATAAACTAGAGAACTAGCCTAACTATTTATCTCTAAGTAATAAAAAACTAGATATAAGGGCTCTATTCTTCTTTTCTTAAAATAAAGAATAAAACTAACCTCTATTTTAATAGTAGGGAACTAGTATACTATAGAAAAATATAAAATAAATAAAACTAAGTCCATTTAAGATAGAGTATATCTATAATTAAACTAAGGACGGGTACGAGTTTGATAATCGAACTAAACTAATCTAAACCTAATTAGGTTGCTATCGATTGGGTATTTATCTAATTTAAATAAGTTAAATTAAATTAAGTATTCTTTATATATCTAATTAGGTATTAAAATATTAATTATTAAGTTAAAATCTAATTAATAACTAAGAATTAAGATTTAAATTACTCTATTTAGTTAGTAAAATATCTATAAATAGAAAAAATTCTAAAAATAAATTAATCTAACTAAACTAGGAATTAAATAAGAAGATTAATATAATTAACTTATATCTAGTTAATATTTAACTTATTTAATACCTAAACTCATGGGTATAAAATAATATAGATACTCACCAAGTTTAAATAGAATAGACCAAAAACTCGATCCAAATAATAAATTGATTTATCCTTAGTCTATCTATAATATTAAAAATAATAGTAATTTAGCTATTTAGTTAATAAATATTTATACTTCTTTAAATACACACTATGCGCTAAAGGGTATAAAACTAAAATTTATATTTATACTATCTATAGTATTATAGAGAGATAATATTTCTATACTAAGTTAAAGTATACTAATTATAAAGAAAGCTACTCTATAAATAGTAAAGAATACCCTTTCTATAAAGAACTAATTACTACTACTAAATTTTATAAAGAAGAAGGCAAAAAAAATAGAATATAGAAGAATAAAATCTTTATCTCTATTTAGTTTAATATAGAGCCCTAAATTAGCTACTTTAAAAAAAAACAATTTTTTTAATATATAGAGATCTAAATTCTACTATCTCCCCTTAAAGTAGAATTACTAGAATTTTAGATAAATAAATTATACCTAATCTTTATTTAATATCTCTATTTTAAAATTTATCTTTCTATAAAATAATATAGTTAGAAAAGATATATTAATATATATCTATCTAGATATAGCCTTTAATAAAAAAATAGATTTTATTCTATTTTAAAAACTATATATTAGCTTAAATAACTAATATATAATAATATACTCCTTTTACTATTATCTTTTACTATTAGATTAGACTAGAGACGAATCGATTTGGGCCAGGTTTTTGATCTATTTTACTTCAATTTGGTAGGTATTTATATTATTTTATACCCGCGAGTTTAAATATTAAATAAACTAGGTATTGACTAGATATAAGTTAATTATATTAATCTTCTTATTTAATTTCTAATTTAGTTAGATTAGTCTATTTTTAGAATTTTTTTCTATTTATAGATATTTTACTAACTAATTAGGGTAATTTAAAGCTTAATTCTCTATTAATAATTATATTTTGGCTTAATAATTAATATTTTAATATCTAACTAGATATCTAGGGGATATCTAACCCAACCCGACTTATTTAAATTAGATAAATACCTGACTAGTAGTAACTCGGTTAGGTTTGGGTCGGTTTGATTTGATTATCAAACTCATACCTGTCCCTAGTTTATATTAGATAGAAAATATAGATCTAGAATAGTAATATTTAGTTAGAAAAACTTAAGATTTTAAGTAAATTTTAGATTAGATATAAAGAATATCTCTAATTTATTAATTATAAATATAATAGACTCTAAGAAATAATTAAAAACTATTTAATTAATAAATATTTGTAATAAATTTCTATTAGAGAGTAATAGTAGAAAAAAAACTATAGAGAGGAAACTAATAGAAATTATATCTTCTAAAAATTATATAATAGATAGAGATATAAATATATATTATTCTCTATAAAATTTAAATATCTCTATTTTACTAAAGGCTAATATTTTAGTATTCTAGCTAGAAAAGAATAATATAAAGCTTATAAATAAGTTAAATAAATCTATTTATCTAAAGGTAATAGAGAATCTATCTATTATAGATTTATCTAGTTTATTAAAAGTACTTCTTAAGAAACTATTTAATTAATAAATAAAAGACTTTCTAAAATTAGACTTAGATTATAAAGTTATCTATTTTAGTATAAAGATAGATTAATCTAGCTTAATAGAAAGCTTTATATATTTTAACTAGTTAAATCTATAAAAAGTAGACTAGAAAAAAGTTTTAGAAATATTAAAATTAAATCTAAAGAAAGATATCTTTATATCTAAACTAAAAAGAGATAAAAATATTTACTTTAATATAAAGCTAGAAAATAAGGCTAAATAATTAAAAAGTTTAATTATTAAGACTATAAAAGATACTATTTTTAAAATAAGAATATTAGAGTATTTAAAACTTTAATAGATAGAAAAACTAAAGAATCTCTAAAAGATAATAAAAAAAGAAGATATAAAGTATAAAAAAGGCTTAATCTTCTTAAACTAATATAAAAAGACTAGAAATATCTACTTTAGAGAAATTAAAAATATTAAATAGAAATATTAAAATATATTTCTAAAAAGTATAAAAAGAAAAAAGATATTTTAAGCCTTTAACTATACTAAAAAAAGGAGATTAAAAAAACTTTCTATCTTTAACTATAAGAATAAAGATAACTAAGATATTAAAACTATCTTCTTTAAAAATAAATATAAAATTTTTATAAAAATCTTTTTTAAAAAACTACTTAGCTTTAATAGCTTTAACTATTCAAACTATTAAGAAAAAAAATAAGAATAGCTTTTATTAATTAAAAAAGAATTTAAAGATATAATTTTTACTAGTTTATTAAAAAAGGCCCTAGATTTAGATAAAATATCCTTTCTAATAATTTAAAAGATTTTCCCTCTATCAAAAGAAAGGTTTTTTACCCTCTATAGAGTACTTTTAAAAAATAGATACTATCTAAAGTATTAAAAGTAAGTAATAAAGATAATAATCTTAAAGTCTAATAAAGACTACTATTTTAAAATTCTATAGAGTTATCTATTTTTTAAATTATTTAGAAAAAATACTTAAGAAGATTATTACTATTAAATTAAACTACTTAGCTTTTTTTAATAATAAACTATTCTATTTTAATTAGCTAGAGGAGAGAAAATAATTCTCTATTATAAATATTACTATAAGCCTAATTTATAATATTTAACTAGCTAAAAAAGAAAAATTAATAATATTAGCTTTTTTTATTAATATTAAAAATATATTTAACTATATTTCTTTAAATTAATTAATAAAAGTTTAAAGACTAAGTTTACTAAAATTTCTAATTCTTTAAATATCTTTTTTTATAACTAAAAAAACTATTTAATTAGTTTTTAATAAAGAAATTTAAAGAAAAAGAAATATAAAAATAGAAATATTATAAAACTTTTTTATATTCTCTATTCTTTTTATAATCTATATCTTTAAGCTTTTTAATAATTATAAAAAGCTTAAAGATATTAGATTATTAAACTATATTAATAATATAGACCTTATTACTAGCTTTAGAATAAAGCTAGAAAACTTTAAAAAGTTTAAAAAAATATTAAAGATTATTTTAGAAAGATAAAAAGAACTTCTTATCTAAATAGATATTAATAAAACTAAATTTATTTACTTCTATAGAAATATAGATAAGGAATAAAACTTAATTTCTATTAAAATAAAAGATAAAGAACTTCTTTTAAAATCTAAAAAGCTAATAAGATAGTTAGGGGTTTTCTTTCTTTAATAATAATATTATTTTTAAAAAATATATAAAAATAAAACTATTAGTAGCTAAAGATCCTTAATTAAATATTTAAACTATCTAATATTAAAAAAGGGCTATTTTTTTAAGCTATTATATAATTTTATATAGCTTATATTACTTTTATAGAAGACTATAGAGTCTCTATCTAATAGAAAAGCTAAAAGAGTTTACTAAAGAAATATTAATCTCTTTAAAATAAAATACTATATAAAATTCTAGTTATCTTTAAAACTTTATCTATTTATATTATAGAAATAAAGGCCTTTATTTAACTAAATAAAGTTAAACTAAGTAAAATATACTACAATTATATTTTAAAAATAATTAAACTATAAAATAACTATCCTTTAGACTTTTAGAGTTAGAGTATTAAAATTCTTTCTACTAAAATATAATATAGAAATAGATTTAAATTAAAAGAAATTCTATAACTAGCTAGAAAAAGACTATTTAAAAAGAAAAAAAGAAAGCTAAAATCTTTTTAACTATTTAAGATAATCTTTAAAATAGCTAATCTTCTAATTATTAAAGCAAAATAAGACTATTTAGTAAAAATAGATAAATCTAGGTATAGCTCTAAAAAATATATTTATAGATCTTCTTAAATTTACCTAAATTACATGATTAGTTAATATCCTAGCCCCCTAATTAGTTAGTATCCTCGCCCTATAATTAGCTTTATAGGATTATATATCTAGCGTCTTGGCGGCTCCTATTTAGGCCTCTATCTAGGCCCTAATTTAGTAAATAGGCCTAATATCTAGTATTAAATAGACCTAATATCCAGTATTAAATAGGCCTAATATCTAGTATTAAATAAAGCCGATATCCAGTATTAAATAGGCCTAATATCCAGTATTAAATGGGCCTAATATCTAGTATTAAATAAGGCCGATATCTAGTATTAAATAGGGCCAATATCTAGTATTAAACGGGCCTAATATCTAGTATTAAATAGGTCTAATATTTAGTATTAAATAGGGCTAATATTAAATAACTAAGTAAATACCTAAGTAAATACCTAGCAAATACTTAATTAAGTACCTAACCAAGTATTAAACTAAATATTAAATAACGCTAATATCTAGTATTAAATAAGCTTAATATCTAGTATTAAATAGGCCCAATATTAAATACCTAAGTAAATACCCAAATAAATACCTAAGTAAACACCTAATTAAGTATCTAATCGAGCATTAAACTAAATATTAAATAAAGCCAATATCTAGTATTAAATAGGGCCAATATCTAGTATTAAATAAGGCTAATATCAAATACCTAACTAAGTACTAAACTAAGCACCTAACCAAGTATTAAACCAAGCCTAACATAGGGGTAGAGAAGGTATCTAGGGATAGCATCCAGTCAGGCCCAATATCATACTAGATATCAGTATCAAATTAGCCTGATATCTAGTATGATATCTATCACCCAGGGGGCCCGATATCAGGCTAGATATCAGTATCAAATTGGCCTGATATCCAGCATGATATCCAACACCCAACGGGCCCAATATCATGTAGGATATCCAGCACCCAGGGGCCCCGATATCATATTGGATATCCAACACCCAACGGGCCCAATATCATATAGAATATCCGTCATCCAGGGGGCCCAATATCATGTTGGATATCAGCATCCAATTGGCCTGATATCAAGCCTGATATCCAGCATGATATCCATCACCCGCCGGGCCCGATATCATGTTGGATATCCATCACCCACCTGGCCCGATATCATATTGGATATCAGCATCAAATTGGCCTGATATTAAACCTGATATCCAACACCCAACGGGCCCAATATAATGTAGGATATCCATCACCCAGGGGGCCCAATATCATGTAGCATATCCATCACCCACCTGGCCCGATATCAGGCTGGATATCAGCATCCAATTGGCCTGATATTGAACCTGATATCCAGCACCCAGGGGCCCCAATATCAGGCTGGATATCCAACACCCAACGGGCCCAATATCATGCTGGATATCAGTATCAAATTGGCCTAATATCGAGCCTGATATTCAACACCCGCCGGGCCCAACATCAAGCCTAATATTAACCATCGCTTCGGCCACTATAAAGAGCCAGCTCTCTATGGGAGAAAGCTCTTGCTTTTGACCTCACCTAGTATTTATATTTAATAAGTCTTTAAAATTATTCTTTTTATTTTTTTAGAACTTCTAGAGCTTTAGAATCTTTTTCTACTCCTAATTCTGATTCTAAGAGATTTAGAATAGTTTTTAGATTTAGAGTACTAACTCTGATACTAGTTAGTAGTTATTTATTAAGAATTCTAAATATCTTATCCCCTTTTTAAGTTTAAGTCTTTAGTAGTAATTCTTTAATTATTTATTTTTTTAAGTTTAGAACTAGGATTATCTTTCTATTTACTATAGATTTTTAAGTTTCTAGAGTAATAAAAGAATTATTTATCTTTATAGCTAAGGAGCTTTTTTTTTTAGTTTTTTTTACTTAAAAATATTACTATTTTATAAAGGTAGAAAAGGGGGAAAGGAGGAGTTATAAAGACTAGATATATCTTTTTAAATTAAAATATATAGTTTTTCCTTTTTAGAGAGTATATTTTAGTAGTAGTTTTTTAAAAAATATTATTAAACTATAAAGTTTTTTATAAAGAAACTTAATAGTTTAATTTAATTACTAAGTATAGTACTAATTTTAATTATTTATTAAGATATTAATTTTAGTAAAAGAAGGAGACGGGATAAAAGATAAGCTATTAAATAAAGAATAGAAGATAAAAAAAATAGAAAGTAGAGGATAATTAAATAATAAAGATAAGAAAAAAAAGGAGGTAAAGTAATTATATAGTACTTAGTAAAGAATACTAAAATTAAAATAAAAATCTTTATAATAGAATACTAATTTCTAAGTAATATTTCTTACTAAGTAGAAGAGTTAAAGAGGTAAAAGTTAGTAAGAATAAAGAGCTTAGAGGTTATTAAGAGCTATAATTTAACTCACTTTTGATCTTGTTTGATCAGAAATTTGCTATATACACCTATTATAGTAGTTATAGTCTAAAAGATTAAAGCTTAGCTAATTTAGCCTAAAGAGTTTTAAATTCTTTCTCTTTTCTTAAGTAGTTAATAGTATAGATTAAATCTATAATCTACTAATTAATAATATTATTTTTATCTAGTTCTACTATTATAACTATTTATATAGATAGGGCTAATAAGCTTAATAATTATCTTAAAGGTTTATTTAAAACTATATATTCTACTATATATTTATTCTAGATATTATTTTTAATAATTTAAATAAGATATTAAAAAAGTAACTATAATTAGCTAATAGATTTCCCCTTTATAAATTAAACTAATAGTTTATTTTTAAATAGCTAAATCTAATATTTTATTAGTTTTATTAGATAGAATAGTAATATTACTTAGAGGTTTAATAATAGAAGATAGTGTTAAAGTTTATTCTCTTTTCTAAATACTATAAACTAATATTAATTAATTATAAATTCTTAATACTATTTTTAATAGCTAAAGGAGTACTCTCTTTTAATAGAGTAATTAAAACTATAAGGCTATAAGACTTAAAGATACTATAACTTTATAGTAGAGGTTAGGAATTAATTAATATCTTTTATCTATATTTAATAATTATTAGTTTCTCTTTAGTACTAAATATTATAATAGAGAATACTAAATAGTAGAGAATATATTTAGTCTAATTTAGAACTAACTATCTACTTATTTAGTAAGAAGATAAAGTACTAGGCCCTATATTTTATTATTATATACTTTTTAAATAGATTCTAAAATTCTTTATAATATAGTAATATTAATACTTAGAGCGAAGTTATAATTAATAATTTAAAAATACTATTACTTTACTATTTAAATTTCTTTAGCTTAGATAGAATCTCCTTTATCTCCTTTTTATATTTAATATAAAATATCTATATAATACTAAGAAGAAATTAACTATTAGAGTTTATCTTTTTAATAATATTTTTACTTATTTATAGCGCTAGTTAAATATTTATATTAAATAAGTTGCTATTATATAGATTAACTATCTATAGGTATATTTATAAATATTATTAGTAAAATTATATTTTGATATTTATTTAATTTATAGATATTTATAAATCTTTAAGTTTAGTATTATAACTATTATACTATCTATCTATATTTTATTATTTTATATAACTAGTATTTATTACTTAAGTATTACTAGTAGAGCCGTCTATTAATATTAACTATTTACCAACTTAATTTTAGGTATTTTTTATTTCTAATCCTTTAGCTAAATAAGGTAGTATTTAAATATATTACTTAATAATAATTAACTTCTAATAAGTTATTTAAATCTAATAATTATAAAATTTTAAAAACTATTAGAAGTTAGTTTATTTTAGCTAATACTTTCTTCGCTATCTCTTTCTATATTATAATTAGAGTCTATAGCTTCTATATTAGCTTAGGTATTTTAATTTAGTTAATTTCTATTCTAAGTAAATAGTCTTTATTATTTATTATTTTTTAATATATTACTAATCGTAATATTTATATATAGTATTAAATAAAGTTATATTAATAATATATTTTGGTTAAATTTTAAAATTATATACCTTTAAATCTAATTTAAATTATTTTTATAGTTTAATAATATAGATATAATTATAACTTCTATTTTAGCTAATAGATTAAACTAAAATAAGTTACTTTATATTAATTACTAATATTTTAAAATATATCTATTATATCATCTTATTAACTCTATTTTATTTTATAACTAGGAGGATATTTTTATTTAATTATTCTTTACTATCTTTTAGCACCTTTTTCTTTACTATATTAGAGAATAATTCTAATAAATATTAAAATATACTAATAATCCCTATCATGCTTAATAAGGGGATACTTATAAAGCTATTTATATATATTTATTTAACTAAATACTTATATATTAAGGAAAGGTTAATATTTTTTATTTATCTTAATTTTATATTTATTTAATATTTAAGACATAAATTATATTTTATTAGACTTTAAATTTAGAAAGGGGTCTAGAGCTAAGAAAAAAAACTTAAAGAAGAAGAAATCTAGTAAATAGGAGAAATTTAACTCTTATATTTATATTATATTTTAAAGTTATATACCTACTAGTAAACTAAGGATGAGTCGATTCAAGCCGGGTTTTTGATCTATCCCACCTTAACTTAATAGATATTTATATTATTCTATACCCATGAGTTTAGATATTAAATAAGTTAGATATTAACTAAGTATAAGTCGATTATATTAATCTATTTATTTAGTTCCTAATTTAGTAAGATTAACCTATTTTTAAAACTTCTATTAACTAAATCGGGTAATTTAAAGTTTAATTCTTAATTAATAATTAGATTTTGGTTTAGTAATCATTATTTTAATATCTAGTTAGGTATCTAAAGAATACCTAAATTATTAAAATAATTTTAAATTAAATAAATACCTAACTAGTAGTAACTTAATTAGGTTCGAGTTAATTTAATTCGATTATTAAACTTATACTTATCCTTAGTCTATCTATTAGTGATCTAATAATTATTTATTTTTATAGTAAAGTTATAGGAACTTACTATTATATTTAATAATACTATAAAGATATAAGGCTCTTTATCTTTTAAAGCTATTAGTTCTCTCTTTAATCTATATAATATCCTTTATATAATAGAGATTCTTATTTATTTTATATATTTTACTATATATCTTTTAATAAATTAGCCTCTATTATTAATATATTTTATTCTTTAAAAGATTAATATATTATTATATTTATATTTATACTTAATAATATATATCATATAATATTAAAAATTATATAATTATTTATTTTTCACTTATATATAGCGTATAACTTTAAACTATAATATTTAGTTAGTATATAAAGTTTATATATATTAAGCCTATAAAAAAGAAGTTTACTTTAACTTAATAGGTATCTACTATAGGCATGGGCTAAATCTATAGTTAAATAGACCACTTACTATCTAAATAGATATACTTATTAAATTAAGGATAGATACAAGTTTTTTATCTAAACTAAACTAAACTGAACCTAACTAGGTTACTAAACTGGGGACAGGTACAAGTTTTTTACTCAAACTGAATTAAACTGAACTTAACTGATATTGACGGCCAAACGTAGCTTAATTTAACTAACTAGAAAGTGCTAAATAGTAAAGATAAAACTTATAGGGAAGAAAGAGAAAGATAGAGGGAGTATAATATAGCTTTTTAAGATAAATTAGAAAGCTAATAATGGCTTATATTAGGCGCGCGTTCTCTAAGCTATTAGTATAAGGGTTATATATATTAAGGTCCTATAAGTATCTAGGGATAATATCCTTTAAGACCCCTTTCTCTTTTAAAGATAGTATAGAGGTATATATAGACCTAAAATATTAATAGAGTCTAACCCTTTATATTATATCCCTCTTTCTTCTACTATCTACTTAAAGAATTCTAGCGTAGCTATATCCTATAATATAGATACTAATTCCTATATTAGCTTATCCTATCTGGTCTATTTTACTAGGAGTTAGTAATATTCTCTCTAAAGTCTTTCCTTTATAATCTTATTAATTTTAAACTTCTTAGGCTCACCGTCTTTGCCTACTATCCTTAGGGGCTACTAGATTAGGGTATTCTATAAGGGTAGTAGATTAAAGACTACTATGCGCAATAGATTAATATAGAATATATTATATATAATCCTTAAAGTATTTAAGTAGTATATATAACTTCCTATCTTCTCTAGAATTTTAAAATTTCTATTCTTTATATTAAGTTTCTTAGAGAGTCTATCTATTTTAATATTCTATATATCTAACTAAATATAGTCTCCTTTCTAGTATTATAGGCTAGGATCCCTTAATCTATTTATAAAGTCCTACTATTTCTATTAAATTACTATTATAGTTAACTATATTTATTTACTAGCTAATTTTAGCTTATAAAGAATAGTGTCCACTTACTAAGTTAAACTCCTAAGATTTATAGGCCCTTCTATTAAATCCTCTAGAAAGTCTACTAGTTATAGATAGTAACTATACTTTAGGAAGAATAGTAATACTCTAGTAGCTATTATATTCTAATTATTAATTACTAATTCTACTAATAGTAACTAGCTTAACTAGTTACTTTAGAGGTAGTTTATATACTTTTAGAGATATACTTCTACTATTTAGTTTATTCTTTCTATAGAGCTATCTATCTTAAGGTATTAGGTAGTTAATAGCCTCCTTTTTATCCCTAGTACCTAATAAATCTTTATTTAGAGTACTCCTATAAACTATATATTTTAATCTAATACTATTACTTATAGTAGTCTATACCTTCTATATATTATACTAATAAAGATTTATACTATAGTATTAGTATCTATTTTCTTATAGGGTTCTAGAATCACTCCTTTCCCTAGTTAGTCTATTATTAGTAGTAGATTTATATAACCTTAACTAGGTAGAATGTTTATAATAATATTTATTAAGAGCTTACTCTAAATTCTATCTAGAACTAGTAAGGGTTTTAGTAGGTTTTATCTTTTATTCTTCTAAGAGTTTAAGGCTCTATATATAGAATAATTTTATAAAAATTAAATGATATCTCTTATATAATTTAGCTAATAGAACTATCTATCTACTAACGCGGTTATAACCTCTCTCCTAGAATATTTACCTAATACTAAGTTATAGGTATTCTATATTATCTTAGTCTATAATAGTTTACTATTAGGTATCTATTTCCTCTCTTTCTATTATAGCTTACTATTAAGGGATAGGGTATATTCTACTATAAATACTTTCACTTCTAGGTATATTAGGAATCTTAGCCTACCTTTATTAATAGTTTATTTTAGCTCATGGAGTATCTAGTTATTTTTTTATATATTCTTTTAAATATCTTATAGTTTTAAAGTTTCTAGAGTCTATTTAGGGACATTATTTCTAGATATATTCTACTAATTACCCCTTAGAGAGATAAAGGCTAGTTATATAGTATATAGTTTATCCTTATTTAAACCCTTAACTAGTAGTAGATCCTTTCCTATCTATATCTCTTTTAAAAGTTTTACTTCTCTATAGGTGAGCCTAGTATTCTTAGTATTATATAGTATATCTTATTCCCTTTTTAAAAGTATATCTACTAGGGTATTAAGTATTCCTAACTAATAGATTATCTTAAAATTATATTAGCTTAAGAGCTCTACTTATTTTATCTACTATTCTAATAGCTATCTAATTAATATAAAGTATTCTAGGTTCTTATAGTCTATTAAGATTTTAAAAAAGTCTACTACTAAGAGCTTAGCTTTTTATTCTTTTAGGTATCTTACTATAGCAAAGAGTTCCTTATTATAAATCTTATAGTTATATTCTATTAGAGAGTTCTATTTTAAAAAGAAGGCGTAGGGGTATAGTACTTTATTATTAATATATTATATTAAAATACCCTCTATAATATATCTAGAAGAATCTATCTTTAGTATTATTTCTTTCTTTAGGTTAAACTATAATAGAGTAGACTCTATTAGAAACTTTTTTTTAAGCTCGCGGAAGGCCTTATCTACCTTTTCTAATTATCAGAACTCTATACCCTTCTTAATTAAGTTTATTAATAGAGAGATAATTTATAAGAAATCCTTAATAAACCTCCTATAGAAGTTTATAAAGTCTAGAAATCTCTATAATCCTTTTATAGAGGTAGAAGCCTACTAGTTCTAAATAGTACTAACCTTTATTAGGTCTATCTTAACACCTTTAGTTATATTAATAATAAAGCTAAGGTACTTAGTTAAAGTAACCTTAAACTTACTCTTATTAATATTAATAGGTAGGCCTACCTTTTTAAGCTTTTAGAGTACCTTTTATATATATTCTTAATACTTTTATAGCGGGCCATTAGTAAAGATTAGAATATTATTAATATAGACTAATATAAACTTATCTAGAAACTCTTATAATACCTAATTAATATATTATTAAAAAGTACTAAGAGTATTAGCTAGGCTAAAAGGGGTAACTAGCTATTTATAGAGGCCGTAGTATATTCTAAATACTATTATCTATTCTACCTTTTCTACTATTTTAATTTAGTAGAAGGCTATAATAATATCTAGTTTTATAAACTATTTACTTTTAATATTTATTATAAAGTCTTATTAGTTAGAGGGAATAGGTATCTATCTTTTTATATAATTTTATTTAAGCTATAGTAGTTAATATAAAACCTTAATTCTCCGTCTAGCTTTTTAGTAAATAGTATTAGCGCTACTACTAGAGAGTTACTTATTTAAATAAAGCTTTTATTTAAAAGTTCTATAAGTATCTTTTATAGTACTAGTAGTTCTTCTCTTAATATATTATATAGTAGGCCCTAGGGGACCTATAGCTTCTTTCTATTTCTATCTATATCTAGTAGTTTAATATTATAATTGGTACCCTATTTTTAAAGTAGTAATACCTCCGCTTTAATTAAGTTAAATATATCTAGATAGTTATAGTATTATAGAGGGAGCTTTCCTTTAAGGTCTATCTTCTACTTAGTACATAGTACTTTCTTTATATCTACTATATTAGCTATAAAGACTTTAATAGAGCTTATCTAGAGATAATATCTCTAAATAGCCTTTAGCCTCCTATTCTTATAATATAACTAGTTAAAGCTTACTATAGAGATCTTCTTTATATCTATTCTCCCTTTACTATCTCCTATATTAATCTAAATACCTAAGTTCTTAAATATAAGGGTATTTATCCATTTCTCTAATATAGTATTCTAATCTACTAACTATCCTCTTTTTAGTATTATATTATGGTGCACTATATATAGAATAATATATATAAATACTTATTCTTAGAAGTTACTAGTAATATCTAATATTATATACCCTATTTTTTTTATAAATTTACCTATTATTCTATTAACCTCTATAAGCTCCTAGGGAGTAATTAGTAGATACTTAATATAATATTTTCTAATAAAGTCGGATAATATTACTCTATAAGCTCTATAGCCTATATCTATTATAGTTTTAACTATAGCGGTTTAATTTACTATAATACTAATAATAATATAAAATAAGTTTATCTTCTCCTTTTTAAACCTTACTAGTCTTATATTATATTTCTAGGGGGCTCCCGCCTATAATTTTTGGTAGGAGCTAGTCTTTTCCTTAATCCCTAGATATATTTTCCTTCTCTAACTCTAGGCCAGTGTCACAAGCTGACGGCGCTCCTTAATTACCTAAACGTGATTAGAGGTTCATATCTATTATAAGATAGAAGGTATAAAAATCTTAGAGAAAGCTTAGGTTAGAAATAAATTATTATAGAAGACGGCTTAATATTAAAATAAAATAGAATACTATAGCGAGACTATCCCTTAGTTCTAAGTATAGCTTTAGTTAGTACCTTAGTTGAATAAAGGCTAAAGGTCCTTATAAGTAGTAAAGATAATATTAATTTATATTAATAGGTAAAGGGGTATTTAATAAATATAGTATAAGATAACTAAAATAGTGCTTTATATTAAGTAGTATAGTAAAACTATAGCTAGTTTAATCGCGAGTATAAGACTTTTAATCCTAAGGTAATAAATATTCTTATATATATAATATATATCTAATAATAGGTTTAATAGTTTTCTACTAAGGGGTTCCTATTATTTCTATTAGTTATTATAATAGTATTAATAGAAAGCTACTAAGCTCGTCCTATTAGTTCTATTATTATTAGTTATATAACTAGTGCCCTTAAGGTCTAATCTATAATCTTTCTATCTAATAAGTATATATTTTAGGGCTACGTTATAGGTAGTCTATAATATTATCCCCTTCTTTTTAATAAGTTATTCTAACGCGCGTATATATAAACTTAGTTAGTTTCCCTTTTTTTAGTTTATTATTATATTTTTTTAGGTATACTTTACTATAGCTCGTTTTAAAGGTATTACTAATATTCTAAAGTCTTTTAAAGATTCTTTTTCTATCTATACTTAGACTAGGGACGGGTACGAGTTTGATAATCGAACCGAACCGACCCGAACCCGACCGAGTTGCTACCGGTCGGGTATTTATCAAATTCAAACAAGTCGATTTGGGTCGGGTATCACCTAGATACCTAGTCGGGTATTAAAATATTGATTACTAAGCCAAAATCTAATTAATAATTAATAATTAAGCTTTAAATTACTCTATTTAGTTAGTCTAATATCTATAAATAAACAAAAATTCTAAAAATAGGCTAATCTAACTAAATTAGGAACTAAATAAGAAGATCAATATAATCGACTCGTACCTGGTCAATACTCGACTTATTTGATACCCAAACTCGCGGGTACGGAATGATATAGATACCCGCCGGGTCGAGGTGGAATAGGCCAAAAACCCGGCCCGAACCGACCCGTCCCCAGTCTATCTATACTTATATATTAAAAGAAAATATTATAAAAATTAGTATCGCGATGCCTTTCTATTATATTTACTATTTAAAGAATAGTAACCTCTATATTATTATCTTATTCTATAAAGTATTTAAAGTATATCTATATAGGTTATCCTTATATTTATAATTATGTACTTTTTTTATTTAACTAGGTCAAAGTTTAATATAAAAAGGAAAAGTTAGAGTTAAAAAAGTATAAAGCTTGTAAGGAATCTTAATAAATTTATAAAGTCTTTTCAAAAGTATTAAATAATTCTAATACCTATTTTAATTATCTTACTTATTAATATAAGTTCCTTTAGAATTATATTAATAGATTTATTAAATTATCTATTAAGACTATAAAAGAGTTAGAAAAGCTAAAGGAAGAGAAGAGTTATTTAGCTAAACTCTAAGAATATGATTTCTAATAGCTTCTAAGTAAATTAGGTTCTTTATTTAACCTTACTTTATTTGTAGATTCTACTCTATTAGTCTCTTCTTTTAATACTAAGTTTATTAGTGAAATTCCTTTATTAGGCGTGGTAAATCCTTTAAGTATTTAGCTAGCTTATAAGTATTTTCTAAGAAGTTATATTCTTTCTATTTAACTAAGTAGTAAGTTTATCTATTAATTACTTTCTTATCTAGGATCTTTTTAACTTTGTATTCTTTTTCTTAATTTTTTAGTTATATTTTTAATTTATATAGTTTAGTATTCTAGAGTACTTTTTTAATTAATAAGATATAAAATATTAGGTATATTTATATATATTCTAAGAGTTAGAGTTTATAATTAAGTTACCTAATTTTCTTTAAGATTTTAAATAGTTCTAGTTTCTTATAGTCTAATTTATTATTTAGTCTCTATATTTTAATATTTTATTAAAGTAGAAATACTTTTTCCCCCTTTTTAAAATCTAATACTTTTATATACCATTAGTTATAGTAGTATTTTATTTTATAGTTTAAGAATTTAAGGTCTAACTATAGGTATTTATAGAGTTTATATATCTATTCTACTAAAACCTCTATATTTAAGGTGTGTGTTCTACCTTCTTTTAATATTTTTATTATTTCTAATTCTCTTTTATAGTTTATAAAGAAAGGTATTATACCTATTAAGGCGTTCTTCGCTCTATTATAGGCGAGCTATACTATTAGTAGTAGTAAAACCTAGTTATCCTATTTATAGTTAATATATTATCTTAGGTACTATTCTACTATTTAGTTTATTCTTTTACTTTATTTATCTATCTATAAATAATATACTATTAAAGTTTTTTATTTAATCTCTATTCTTTTAATAAATATTATCTAGAATTTATATATAAATCCTATATCTCTATTTAATATAATTTTATCTAGTAATTCTTTATTTATAAAGATATATTATAATAGGATATATATTATTTTTAGTAATATAGTTTTTTTAATAAATAGTATAATTTCGCCTTGCGCGAGCGCGGCGCGATCCGGCCGTCGTCCCGTTCGGGTTTGGCGCCTCCAGTTTGGGTTTGGCGCGTCCCGTTGCGGTTTGGCGTCACCTGCCGGCCCCTGCTCCGTCTGTGACGTCGCTCCGCTCGACTATATAAATCTCTCCATCGCACACGCACTTCCCTCCTCCCTCTTCTTTTCTTTCCTTCTCTTCGTCTCCGTCGTCGCCGTCTGCCTGCGTCGCCTCCCGTCCCCCCATTTTCTCTTTGCCCTTGCTTTTTTTTCCCTATACCCATGCTGCATGCGCGAATATTCGACCGGCTACCCACCCATCACCTTTGGGGACCCAATTTTTCATTGTCTGCCCGGCACGTCCACCCGTTTCGCACCCTTCGTCTTCCCTGAATTCCCATTTGTATCCTCTTCCCGTATCCGCTGGCTGTGCCGCGCGCCGTCTGCAATCGCTCCCTCACCATCTCTCGCCGGTGGTTGACATCCTTTCCTCGCCTTCTCGTCTCTGGCTCGCCGGCATGCGCATTCTCACCGCCAGCTGGAAACGTGCTCGGAACCTGCGCCCCCTTCGTCCCCTGCACTCCCTCGCTCGGCAGCTGATCTTCATGGGCCTATGATGAGATTGCTAAGATGACTTGTTTCGTGTGAAACCCCTCAACCCGGCCCCCCCTACCAAATCTCCTCGGCTGGGGATATGGCGGACTCCGAGGGAGGTGCAAGCGGTGCATAGAGGCCATTTGGCCCCGAACCGGCCCTGGGACGCCATGTCTCGTCGCGGCACAGGCGGCGCAGCCAGCTGACGTGCCCGCGCTTTCAACAAGCACGCATCCCCCCTCAGCCCCGGCCATTGCAGGCCACACGGGGGCTATGTCATGCGGGAGATATCACACGGGCTGTATCGTGGCCCAATGGCATAAATGCCTCATTGCAGTGAACCTCTGGCCGGCCTCCGGGCCCCCGCATCTCAATTTATTTTCCCTCGTCGCATGTGCGTTCCAACATCTACAATTGAGGCACGAACAGGGAGTCCGTGGCAAGATCAACCCTGGCAGGGAGCTGAGACCTTCGGAATCGCCGCATCGTCAGCACACCTGCATATTCAGTCCCGTCTGCCACCTATCCTACTGTGCGCCGGTCCATGTTTAGGGGCTGTGAGAAAAGGAGTGGCAAGGCGTTCTTTGTACACCCTGGGAATCGCTCCGGGTCAGGGTCCTCCAGGCCCCATATCGTTGTTTCCAACCGTCTATATAACCCGGACAGTCTCCCTTCAGTGTCCAACTCCAGCTACCATCTCACAGAGTCCCCAGGAGAAGCGAGATCGCGAAAATGGCCATCTCTCTGGACGAGATCGAAGTTCACACGCCATCTTCCTTCCAAGCCGGGCGTATGCCCAAATGCACCACCCGCGCACACCCCGTTCCGCAGGACACTTCCTTCGCTGCACCACACACACTTGCCTTCCCCCAGCCCACTGCTCCGCGAACCCAGCTGAATCCCCTTCCCCCGAGGCCGTCAGTGGCGGCCGACCCCCCTCTCCCTAGATCCGGACTCCTTCTCTCCACACCTCCCCAGCACCCATTGCCCCCCAAGCCCCAGCCCCCGACGATGTCCACATCCGGGCCCCTCTGGGGATTAAGCGAAAAACAGGAGCAGCATGCACCGGCACGGGTGCCGGACACGCGTCCTGGCTCTGCATTCGACAGGGCATTCGAGGAAATTGAGGTCCTCGACCTGACGGGGACCAGTTCCGTCAGCGACGAAGCGCCGGGGTACCCGTCTGGGGATGCTTATGTGGAGCCTGTCGGTGAACGCGTCCCCAGGGCCCAGTTGGTCGAATGTGTCGACCTGCCCGTTAGCCCGCTCGAAGGCGACAGAGCCGCGCTGGACGACATGAGGCAACCAGACTCATCAGGTATGATTCCCCCCCCTCCCTTTCCTGAGCCCTCTCCTGCTCCTGCCACCTGCCATATACGCGTGACCTTCTACATCCTCTGTGTCGTGCATGTGCTGACCCTACTTCTCCTCTGACAGGCGAACCCGTCTCGATCGATTCTGACGACCGCGGCGGCGTTCGTAATCCACTGGAAATCGGGTACCGCTCGAGTCCCCGGAAGTCTCGTGGTGACGCTCAGACGTCTCGAATGTGCCTCGACGGCCAGAAAGATGGCGCGAGGAGGAAAGGGCAACCGCGGCCGCCTCCTATGGTGGCGGTCCAGGTACAGATACCTTCACGCCGTAATTCCGTGCGGGTTGACTCCAGTCGAGCCTCGACGACTGTCGACAGTGAAGTTGCGGATAGTGAAGATGCGGACCGTGATGACACCGGAGACAGCGACTCACTCAGCGGGGAAGACGAGAGCTACGCGTGTGCCGCGCCATCGAAACGGCGCAGGATATCTACGCCTCCGAACCCGGCGAAAACCCAAGGTGCCGTAACCCGCCTCCTCGCTGCAACGAGTGTGAGGAAAGAAGCTCGCGTTGCGGAGGGTCCTCGCGGCTCCGGCGTCGCGTTCACAGAGGAGGAACTCAAGCTGGCGGCTGCCGTCACCTCTGCCGTGATGGAGGTCGTGGCCAAGCACCGTATGGGCCGCTCACTGGCCGACGTGAGTTTAGCTCGAGTTGCGACGAGCGCGACGGCGTGTGTAGATGGCGCAGAGCGTGGGTCGAGTAAGGGGTGCGCGGACGCCGGTGGCGCCGTGTCTAGCAAGGGAATGGAGGAGAGGAAGTGGAAGAGGGGTCGATGGTCCAGGGACGAGGATGCGCTCCTCCTACCTCTGGTCCGGGAGTGCCGTCCCTTGGCCGAAGTCGCCGTCGAGAGACTTTTTCCTCTAAGAATCCCTTCGTCCGTGGAGAAGAGGTATGCAGCCTTGCGAGAACAGGAGAAGAAAAAGGAGAGGGAGAAGGAGAGAGGGGGCAAGAAGCGTGAGCGATCTCCTCGATAGATCTACCGTATGCGCTGTGCAATCCCTCAATATAGATCCAAGTTATCTACTTTCCGCGCTCTATGGCGCTCTCTACCAGTCAACGACAAACGTTTTGGCTACCGCGTCAGCGGCAAGCCCCCTCAGCCCCGCACCCCGGCCCGTACCGCTGGCTTTAACATCCGCGCCGTCCGCCCCGTTAAGGCCTACGGCCAGCTTAAACCCTGCCCCAGAGCCCGTTGAGGCCTCCAAAGCTGCTACCGCAGTCGTGACCACCGACACCATGGTTGGGACCAGCCTCAGGGAGCTGCCGCTAGAGATAGTCACCCTGATATTGGATCATCTATATGTATGTAGTCCAATAGTTGACCGTCCGTAGCTCGCCTCGTTCCCTTTGCTAAAGAGACAAGATTAACTTGTAAACCCCCTTATATTATCCAACGGCTTTCGGAATTCTCTTTTTTCTCCAGTTTGTGTACCTTCTTTCATGTTGGAGAAATAACTTCCATCTGAGAAAAACAGGCGTCGGATCCCGTATACCAGCTGTGGGGTCTTTGAACAGGATGTAGGCCCGACCCAGCTGTATGATCCATTAGCCACAGCATGTAGTACTTGGAGTAAGAGTACTCACGATCGGATGCCCACATCTGCCTACCTCACCGGGAGAGTGTGCATTAGCCGGCACGGCCAAAGATAGGGGAGTTGGGACTCGGGGTATAAGCATGGCTTTGGGAGCATGCAAGAGGATCTATCTGACTTTTGCAGACACGTTTTCAAGCAAACTGGCGGAGAGTATCAATAAGAAATAATTTCAGGATGCTCTCTCATTATATGGGATAAATCCTCCGGGCCATGAGCCCCGCGCCTCCGCGACATGCGAGTGTACAACGACAGAGAATCAAACCTCGCAAACGTAGGTAGGTCAATTCCAAGCTTTTTCAAATCCCGTAACCCTTGACGCTCTGAAAGGCTCGGTCACACGTATGGTGACTGGATGCAATGGATATTCAGGCACGCTGCGATGGAAAGCAACCCTAAGCCTCTGAATATCTCTTTATTCAAGAGGATCAGACGAAGGAGCTGCAGGGAAAGGGTGCACCATCCGCATTAGCTCCACTCTACTAGGAGAATTCATGTAGCGGCTCCGAAGAATATTTGCCAAGCCCCCGCGGCAAGCCCTCAGAGCTTCCAGGGTGCGTGGTGGCCCCACAGAAGCTGCGTCTACAGTCCACTAGATATAACCCTCGTAAGCTAAAATATGCACAGCATTACCTCAACGCAACGAATAACATAACGACTAGATTGCATTAACATCGCCGCTTTGGCTTAACTACTATTGGGCTGTGAGTCATATCCCACTAATTAACGACACTCCCGGCTCATACCACCTAAATCACGTTCCAAAAAGAACTTGGGTGTGTAGTTTTGACAAATTCAAAGATTTTCGATGTAGTAAAGGATTCACACACAACTTGTTGGGTCTGCTGCCAAACTCCATGATAAAACTCCTTCCGCCGGTCCCAATCGGTTAATTGGCTTCTGGGCATAATGTTTGTGAGAAATTTTTCCTCTTTAAGTTTGCTGCTGAGGACTGTTCTCTCTTTCAGTAGTAAACCGAAAAATAGTGGAGCACCAATTTCCATAGCCAAGTCGTACGGGTCGTCATCTGGCGGCTGATTTCCGATAATGTCCCCAGGGAGAGAGACACACCTATATATCGGTCAGCGAGCGGGATTTGAGCTGTTTAAAGGGTACATGGATATATACCAATAATAATTAGAACGCCTCTCAGGCCTATACCTAGCGATCAGTATCGGCCAGCCATAGGTTTTGACGCCAACTTACGAGTTAAATAATATTGTAGCAACCACTCCTATACCCAGCTGTCGAAGAAATTCCTGGTCCACAGAAGGCAGGTCTTTATAATAAGAGGCACCTGAGCTTATTTCGATGCCATCCTGCCGTAAAACGTTCCACTTCACAGCTCGAGGCTCTGTGTGACGTGCTCCAGCTCCAACATTTTTATACAAGGGGAAAACTTGCTATAAGATCCATTAGCATGCGTATAGAGGATGTGCTTGGGCCTGACACTTACCATCTGTCTAGCCCCTTCCATAATGAGACGTATACCCGAGTATTCTGTCAAATTGGTGAGCAGGAAAGATAATAATGGGAGTGCAGAGCTGTCCACTTTATATTCGCGCGAGACTCTCATTGCCAGGCTTCGCAGGGCTTCAAGATATGTAGACCTGGGGAGAGTTGAGTGGCGCGAATATGTATCGGGTCCCACTACTGCATTGTGCACCAAGTCAAGAAAGTTCCTTTCCCCTTACTAGCCCTTTCGCCTATAGGCGAATGCATTTCCACGCATGCTTGTGTATACGAGGATTCTTTATGCCTCGGAGCTCAAGGCGTTGTTTGGCTGAGGGAGGTTATTTTAGGCAAAAGTCCAGGCACGCCACAACCTGCCTTTTTCGTATCTAGGAAGGCAAGGTGTCGTCCGCCATTTAGGCCCACCCTCTCAGCGGCCCAGGCCCCAGAAGGGTGCTGCCAGATCTTCTTTTGATAAGGTTGACCCGCAGGTTTTAGTTAAGTTACGAGGCTCATATTTTACAAAACGCTTTTACAAGGGATCGTTGGCTCATTCTCGATACTTATTGTGACTAGCTGGTTTGGGCACCCTGCGCCCTTGATCCCTTCTGGGGGACAGGGCCAGTAACTCGCTTGCTTATGGACGTTTCCCCCGATGTTGATATTCTGACAACCTGGATACATATTTCCAAATTACTTCCTCTGTCGCCTCTATACCAGGGAAGTTAGGCCGCACGATTGTATTGAAGTAGTGAACCATATCGGGCTGCTTGCTTATGGAATCACACACTCTTTGTACCCACTGGTCATCGACTGGGGTCCTGATAATGATAGGAGCTATACGGTGTATTGATTCAAGCAAGCCCTTTTCCGCCGAGATAACCTCATACGTCGCAGAAGGAGTTTGAACCTTGTGGGTAACGACAACTCTAGATTCTCGTTAGCTCTGAGTCATGGTATTCGATAGGATAGGCCTACATATACAGGTCATCTGCATAAAGATGCGATATGTCAGGGTGAAGAATTTTCCTAAAAGCCTGTTAGTATACTTGAAGTTTAGAGCGCCAGGTTTTACATACCTAGGCACCTTAAAGAGTACCGCCGACTTTGGAGGGCATGATCCGACAGCAGATGCTAGAAACATAAAGAGAGAGTCCGGTATTGGTCCGCTGGTGGGCTGCGGCGCTCCAATTAGCTCTGTAATTAGATCTTTTCTGTCGTAATTCCATTCCTGTAGCGGTCCCTCATGGACCAAATGTACACCGCAGTAGATGAAATATTTTAATTGACGGCAGGTGACGGCAGAATCGCTCCATCTACTATCATCGATGCGGATTAGTATCAGCGGGAGAACGGCTATTCCTAGTTTCGGAAAACTGCGTAAATGTTGAGAGATTCTCCACTGGATCCTTCGCTGTAGTTATGGCAGGTTAGGTTTCATTCTAATAAGCTGGTACCCATGATTGCGTACCTTGCACATGTCCACCATGGGCCGGCCAACTGTCTGGCTTGGCTTCTGGTCGTTCCAGAAGCCGGCATTGTCGGAATCGTAGGTGTCCTGGGAGAAGAACGACAGTATAAGAGAATCCTCATACTCTGAAAAGTATTCTCCGATGCAGTTAAGAATGTCACGTAGTTCATTGTCTTCAATTAGCCAGTTGAGGGTTGTCTCGTAGTCGGGTATTAGATGCTCTGAATTTAAAGGAAGGGTCGAAACGATGACTGCGGCAGCAGCACGAACCGCATAACCGAAAAACATATTCATACTTGATGACGAGCGGTAGAGGCGAATTCAGAGCTGGAATACAAGTGCCAGTTGGTTACTCTCATGAGAGCTGGGCCATAAGTATAGGCTCAAGGACCTAGGGCGCAAGTATGGCTTCGGAAACAGGCAGGGAGAGAGACGTAGGAGCTTGTGTCGCAGGATATTGCTCCATTATATAGGATAAAAGACCACAAAAACCGGCTGTCCATAGTGGGCAAAAGTGTGGAATGACAGAGTGATGGTATTCAAGGACCGTCAAGAGAGATAAAGGCGTGGGACTGGGGGGCTCGGGAAGTTGTCTTATGGGTGATAGCTGGATCTAATGATCAAGCATTGTCGATGTAAAGGAGTGTGCTACAGGCCCTAGTTGTATCAAGCGCTTCGGGCGAAGGGCCCACAGCGAAAGACTTTCCTTTTTCTATGTGGAGAAATCCTGGATCCAGTGGCTCCTTGGCTCTACTCACCCACTAATATTGTGGAGGCTTGGCAGGTACTTTTTTAGTGCCTGAGCCGCAACGGGCAAGCCAGTTGTGCCGCGTACAGAACTTCCTTTCATATTATCCTGAAATAAGGCATACAAATTCGCAGTCACGTAGCTAGCCAGAAATAAAAATAGCGAATAAGAGAACCTAGCTAATCGTACAAGTCACGGCTTGCAGCGGCGAAGCCTGGCTCCGGAATATCAATTGAACTGAAGGAAAGTGCCGATTTAATGTGGGAATAATCTAGAGTTCTATCCTCCGCAGCCACATCACGCGCAATCGATACTATGTTTCTAATCTAAAAGAACAATTAGCGGCGATGTTGGTGTATCTCCAATTCAAAGTTTCCATACCTGTCGCCCGTTTAATTTTAGCTCAGCCAAGGAGTTAAACTGGATTTCGCTGATGCCGGCGCCGGCAAGGAACTGCCTGAATATATCTCGCCTAGCGTCAAGTGTGAGGTCACTGTAGGGAAAAGTCAGGTGAATTCGGCTCAAAACAGCCGGGTCGAAGCTCTGTTCCTGATTGGTGGTTAGGAATAGGACTCCTGGGAAATTCTCGAGCGCCTGAAGGAAGGCCGCTACAAGGCGGCTACGTTCGATATTTTCTGGTGACCGTCGTGCTAGGTAGACATCGGCTTCGTCAAATAGGAGGATTGCACCCCAATGCGTTGCTGTTTCGAAGATTTCACGAAGTTGGATTTCTAGGTTGGCTGCATCGGAAGATAGTTGCCCCGTAGATATCTAAGCAGTGAGTATGGGTCCGCTCGATTGGAACAGAGTTAAAACATACCGTATAGAGGGGCCGAAGCTTGCTTTCTGCCAAGGCTTCCACGGTTACCGTTTTGCCAACTCCAGGGGGGCCACTATGCCAGTTAGCGTTTGCTCGAGAAAGGGGCGACCGCCACTCACGTAAGAAGTATGGCTCTTCCACCCCCTTTATTAAAGATAAAATCGTCGGGCTGAACATCTTTCTTCCCCCCCGCAGTAGCTAAATAACGGTCGGCGATAGTGAGTATTGTATCCTTTCGCGTCTGAGGGATGACTACTTGGTTAAATGACTCCTTTGACCATTTAATCTCACTAATGTTATCGATCGCAAACTCGCCTAGCAAGGGGTTAGTTGTGTATATTCCTCAACTGGGCTAAATATCTTACCCCAGAACTTGTCCTTGAAACTGAACCCAAATAGGGTAGGCGCAAAGGAGAGAAAATCGTCCTCTGACAGGTCACTCGTTGTCTTTCCCGAACACTTGAGCCAATCTGTGTCTAGGAGTTTAGGATAGTTTGGATTGACCTGCCGGAACCTGCCGGGGTCGACCATGATCCTCCCTCCGACCAGCAGCCGATATATTTTCCCCTTTTCCGATTCGAAGTAGGCAATCCCCTTGTAGTCGCAGTGTCTACCGGACATCATGCCTATAAAGTTCTTCCCGTTCTCTCGGAGTTGCGACTTCACGTCTTCCTCTGTAGGGTGGTATCGGAGAGGGAAAACCCCAAGTTTGCAGATTGGCACTGCTCCCGGAAAGCGATTGATACAAGCGGTAGTCATAGCCTGGCCGAAATCTCCGCCCTGAAAGTCATAGCAATGGCCGTCCACTTGGAAGTATGGGGTACCCAGCCCTTTCCTTTCTATTCCATGGTCAAATACAAACGTCATCGGCGTCATAGTCCCGGGATGCAGCGTGTACACTCTCTCGCCCGGTTTAAAGAAAGCCCAAAGTAAGTCGTACGTGATTTTGCCTTCGGAAACGAGTGACTGGAGACGGTTTTCAGTCTCTTTATAGGCGGTTTTGATGTGCTCGACAAGTATATTCAAATGTTGAACCGCATCGGCGGAGCATACCCCGGCGTTGGGCGCCTGGGCAACTTGGCCTTCTAGCATAAAAAGGAGGTTGAACAGTAGATCACGAGGAACCTAGAGCCGCGGTCAGTGATTATAGGAACTGGAGGTAGGTCCGCATACCGAAGGCATGTCCCCACCAAGTCTCACTGCTCTGACGCCTCGGAGTAACCACCTAAGTATATCCCGCAAACCCTCTGATTTGATGTCGATATAAACCATTGGTTGAGTGGTATGTATATCTACCCGGCGACGTTAGTAGACGTTAGATAAGCCTGTTCGGTCGATCTTCCACTTACAAGTTCGAGAGCGGACCACAAATAGGTACTCATCCAACTCAGTGACCTTGGGGGTTTCGACTGCTCCTGATATCTTGTACCGCTTCTCCCGCTCGTCCCACCTATTCTCTATGTTAGTCAAACGCCACCACGAGGTCCGATTGACTTACACCTCCTCCACAGCCTTGTATTCCAGCTTGGAAGCCCGGACCCTCTGCGTAACGATTCCCGCCTCGGCCATCTCGTTCGGTCCCGGCCCTGGCCCAATACTCTGGCCGGCGGTAAATTTTTTCCGAAGGGGGGACAACGCAGCGCCGGCAAATCCGTCTTCAACCGAAAGGTTGCGTGTACTGAAATCACCTCCGGAGGGCTGTACCCCCGTTGAGGGGGAAGTTGGGTGCTCGGGGGAAGCTTGGCCGGTAGACATTGTGAATGTGGTAGGGGGCTTATACCTAAAGGTTGGAGTTGAGGGTTGAGTGACAGATTTTACATCAATATTAAAGGACATGTTGCTCTTTATATCTCAATCGATATGTTAGGAAGGAGGGCGCAACTGAAAGTAAACCGAACTAGAACCAAGATAAGGCTTACACTAGCCTTGGCGGCGCAAAGAGTCTGCATGGAAAGATAATTGGAAGGTGTTGTTGCCAAGTTTGCTTCAGTTAAAGAGCTAGACCGAAATAGGGTTTAAAAATACACACAATGCCAAAGGAACAGGGATAACAGTTATGGGACTCCAGGGTAAACCTCCTTTCCCCAGTAGCGGAGAAGAACACGCCAGTCACAGGGTTCTGTAGCCTTCTCCGCTCCCTTTGACTCGAGAAACACATCTACGCTTGATAAACACACGCTTTCAGAGTACTCCTTTCCCTCCAGCCTTACAACGGCCAAGACAGGATACCCCCCGTCAACCATTTCCTCCACCATTCCCCCATAAGCCTCCACATGTACGGATGTGGGGTCAGATATTAGCTTTCGGCCCAACCTTGTACTCCAAAGTTAGTGGTGGCAAGCTCGCGGGTAGAGGATGTACACACCTTAGAGGATACTTGGGGATTAACCGTTCGATCTTAGGGGTGCGCTTTTTTCCCTCCCATTGACTGTACGCCGCCCACACCTCCCGCATCTGCGGCAAATCACCCAAGGTGCAGTATCCATCTTTTATATCGCCGGTGCGTGTCCGAACCCTAAGCCGTGGATGCTCTATGTCTTCTCCGTATATTTGAATAACGGCACGTACATCATGTGGGAAGAGACGATCTCCTGGCGGTCTATAGTTCTTCATCAGTGCGAAACCACGTAGTGGAGAACAACGCTCGCTCACTGGGCAGGTACGAAACTCGATTTCTTCCGACGCGCACCCAGACACTGTGCTATTTGGGAAACTAGTGAATATAGGCGGGCAGCCTCTGCGCCACGGTTGTTTGAGTTAGAAGTATCGTTGTCTGCATAGTGTTAGACTTTACGACATGAGAGGGGTCACAGAATGCGATACGTACCTTGGGTAGGTGGGGGAAGAGCGCTAGGCGACTCCAGCTGCGCCCCCAAACACTGGGTTAGCCAGCCAGAACTGAACATATTGTGGAGCAGCCAAAGAAAAGTGCAAAAAAGTAGGCGTAAACAGGCGAAACGCACGGTTCGTATGGGGCAGAAAGGCGGCCATATCCAAGGGGCGGTGAGCTTTCTATATAGGTCCTATCGATGAATCTAAGTAACCAATTCATTGTTCCGTCAGTCTATGTATGTATGCCAAAAGAGTACAGGGTAAATAACGAACTACTCGTTGCAGAATGCTTTTGGCCAACCACCGTGCAGATTCTTAGCATCAATGCTAAGAATCTGCACGGTGGTTGGCCAAACTCTCATTTAACTCCACTCTTCGTAGGCACCGTCGAGGAGACGAAAGAAAGGTCTTTTATCAGGGGGTAGATCGTATCTGCTCCTTGTTTGTGGGGGATTTCCCTACAGCCATGTTTTTGGAGGCGCCTTGCAACCTTATTGCGTAACTCTCGAGACCACTAGGCTGATGGTAGAGCACTACGGATAAAAGGCCGCTCACTCTATACGAGCCCTGTCCCTATAGAGGAATGCCATACGGAGTATGTTGTACGGAATTATTCCCACGACTTCCCCTTTCCAATTCTTAATAAAGCGACATGGGTATTTCTTTCTTTTATGACTTCAAACCCCTCCGTAATACGTGAAACGCCACATAACAGCATAGATATTGTACAGAGAAGTCTGGTCGGGTTCACGGTTTAGAAGGCCAACCGCCAGGTGGATTATATAGCCGAAACCGCGAGCCGAGGAGGATGAGATACCCCCACGATTGAGCTCCATGCGTCTGAATTTCGTGTGACTCAAACTCAAACGCTATCTGGTGAAAACGTATCGAAACCCTTGTAAGTTGGAATCCTACCAACTACAAGGCCCCACTAGGCTGGCCGTCCCCTTTAACCTCTAACCCAAATCTGTCAAACTCAAATACCATTGCATAATACGGAGTATACTTAAATGCAGAAGCTGGACGCGGTAGGAGTCGGTATTGGCGGGCTCCTCTTTGAGGCAAGATTTGGCCAACCAGCGTGCAGGTTCTTAGCATCGATGCTAAGAACCTGCACGCTGGTTGGCCAAAATCCTCCACCGTTTCCGCTCTTCAGGGACGCCCGTCCCTAAAAGGGTCACGTGGTACGGGCATATCCACTGGGTTTGGACAGCCAGCGAGGTTTTCTCTTTCTTCTCTCATACAACGGAAAAAAAAAATATTCAGGAATGCCTAACTTTACGCCTCCCCCCGAGCTGCAACATGCTCTGGAAATTATCGCCAATGCTTCTCCCGAAATACTCTATGCCTGTCGCGATTTGGATGCCTGGAAATCTGCTAAGGCAGTTGTTGACTCTATTGATAGCGAAGAGTCGCCTAATACCGATGTCGATTCAGAGACCTCAACAGACGGTGTGGAGATGTATCCATCTTCTTCCCTAGCGTCATCGAGCAGCAGCTTCGTGTGCCATCCAGCACCCAGCAATTCCTCCTTGGTGCCTTCGGGTTCGTCCATCGCCATCCCCAACCCACTACCGCCTGTAGAAAGATCGTCAACCGCAGAGAGCCCGAAACGCACACCTAAGATCAACTGTGAAAAGTTCCTCGATGAAGTGAGGGGTGCTTTGACAAAGCTTGAGAAGTTTTCGGAAGATTACCCAAACCTGGCTTCAATTTCACTGGAGGAAAGGCAGGCGGGCGTTGACCTGCGCATACATTACTTAAGGATCATCGACGGTAATAATTCTCCCAGCGAGGTAGAGATAGTCCTTAGGGGACTCGCTCAGCTCTCGTATGCCTCAAGTTTTTCCACTTGGGAAACGCAATCAAAAGTTGGTGACAGGGTGAAAGATATCTGCTCCAAATTATCAAGTGTGCCTAGGAAAAATGGGAATATTACTCGTTATGCGAGAACAAGCTGTTCTAGGTATACAGCTGTGGTTAATAGGGGGATAAGAGAGGGTATAAACAAGATGGCCTTCGCGAAACTATTGCAAAGGAGGGCTGGAAGGAACACCGTGGAAGGAATGCTTGCCATTCTAATATTCATTTATACGAAGTCTCGGTTACTGACTTTCGATCAATACCCCAAAATTATTAATATGATACTCCCGATGGATGAACCCGATGAGGATGAACCCGATGAGGATGAACCCAATGAGGATGAACCGGGTTCCATGATCTATCGTATCAAGGCCCTATCGCCATGGTTTGCACGTCTAAGAAATAGATTTGAGTTGCTCCGCCGAGGTAAGAATATGTCTAGGTATTATTTAATCAACCTAACACCTGATGATCAGTTCCTCCCGAGAACGCTGGCCCTGAGATAGGTTCGCCCATTCCAACGCGTGATCCGATGATTGCGACGAGCAGCGTAGCATTCGATAGAACACCCCCTACGAACGTTCGGGACCCATCGACACAGAGCCCTCTTCTCGATGCGCAAAACGAAAAGACTTGTTCGGGCAATGATTACGTCGGTGATGCCGGAGGCGAAGGCTATCTCAGCTGGCAAGGTGGCCAGAGCTCCTTGCCAACGCTAGCTCCAAGATATACACGCGACGATGTACCATCTGCTGGCTCCTCCAGCCTATCGCTGCAGAATAACCAGGCAGCTGGTAACCCTACTATATATCCCCAATACCCAGGGCAACCCCGCACGAACGAAGCGAACAAGCGGCCCTACTCAGTAGAGATTATTAGCGGACACCAGATGCCGCAGCGTAGGAGATTGAGTGGAGATGGTGGAGGTAATGAACTCGCAGGCCATGGCACAGAGATTGAGCTGACTTGCTGTATAGGCGTTCTCACTTCCACCAGTAGCGTTCTCATACCTTATTCTGAAAGGAACTCTGACCGGGCCCTCGAGACTAATATGCGTGAAGAGATGACTGAAGACGATACTAGCAGGCTAGGGCTTCCTGATAGCAGGCCAGATCAGTTTCTCGAAGCAGCAGGATATGACAGGAGTAAGTTTAAATCCAATATGAATATACTGCGTCTGTGCTAAGTGTTTTAAGACATCTATAGGAATGATATATCCAGAAGTGAGTTTGAACGGCCCGTTTTTTACTTTCCTTTACTAAAAATATTAGCCAGTGGATTTGCGTCGCGCCACAGTGTGATGGATAACACAGTCCAAGCCACAGATGGAGGAATCGCGCTACGTTGTAGGAATATGACAATTCAACATATGCTATGCCCGCCCTATGAAAGTAGCCACCAGGGTTACCCGCGTCGTTCAACTCAAAATACCGCCGAAGCCCCAAGGAGAAACATTAATTACTTGGAAACGGGATCTAATGCACCAGGGACGAACCAACAATACATTGAACAGAACATTGAGCCTTTGGTTCCAGGTGAGTCTAAAAAAGGTCTATAGTATATAGGGGCTAACCAATTCTAGGACAAACGAGGGGAGTGACAAATTTTAACGACACAGATCAGGCATTCGGCACGACCACCAACCTAGAGTTGGGCGGCTTTAACGACACACACCAGGCGTTCGGCGCGACCAACCTGGAGTTGGGCGGCTTTAACGACACAAACCAGGCGTTCGGCGCGACCAACCTGGAGTTGGGCGGCTTTAACGACACAGATCAGGCATTCGGCACGACCAACCTAGAGTTGGGCGGCTTTAACGACACAAACCAGGCATTCGGCACGACCAACCTAGAGTTGGGCGGCTTTAACGACACAAACCAGGCGTTCGGCGCGACCAACCTGGAGTTGGGCGGCTTTAACGACACAGATCAGGCATTCGGCACGACCAACCTAGAGTTGGGCGGCTTTAACGACACAAACCAGGCGTTCGGCGCGACTAACCTGGAGTTGGACGGCTTCAACGACACGAATCAGGTATTTAACACGGCCCTTTGGTCGACTACTTATTTTGGCAACCAAGCCGCCAATACGAATGGTCTGGGAGTGAACGTTTCGGTGATATAAATATAATGTCCGCTATACGCAATTTATATTTCGTATGCATAAGCAACTAGCATAGTTATACTAAGTTTTTCGGGCTTCGAGCATGTGACGTAATAGTTTAACCCCACCATGATATCTATAACCCCACCTCTCGAATTATTTTCCACATTCTATTTTCCTATTTAAGGCAGGCTCGGAACATAAGCCCTGATATATTCTTGCAACACCCGTCGCTACCAGCTCATAAACATGTCCACGGAAAACAACCACAGCCCTTTGGTGCAGAGTTTCACGAAGAACTCCGACTGCAAACAGTACATACAAGACGTTGAAGGGGAAGTGTTAAACGATGTGAAAAAGTGTCTTCCTGGAAGCCTAATAAGATCTTTGAATGCGACACTTACTTGCGGGAAGGTGGCTGCTCAAATCATTGGGGAGACTTGGAAGGTAAGCCGTAATACTCCATTTAGAGGAATCGAGCTAACGCTTCATATAGGACTACATGTGGAAAATTCTCGTCTACTTTCCTGGAAAACCTACGATTGGAAAAACATTTACCATCATGGTCCCGCTTACCGAATTTGGTTCTCTAACAATAACGGCTAAAAATCTCCTTGGCCATTCTAAGTCCTTGAGATTGGAGGATCAGTACTATTATTTCAACGAGGAATGCAAACTTGAAATTAGCGGTGATGGTCGGTTTGCCGCTTTGGTTGGGGTTCCGTCTTCATAGGTTGCAAACTTTTCATGTTCAATGCTGAACCTATAACGAACAAAAGAATAAACCGGTGCCTAACATTAATCCGATTCACGAATCCTTAGTATGTCTTCGGAAATGTGATCAGTAGTATTAGCAACATATCCTCTGTCGGCTCTCCGAAAGTCGGGTATATAAGGGTCAGCTTCCGTCTAATGCATTTAGATTAAAATCGGCATCATCTCTCTTCTAGTTCCCCTATACATTTATCGCAGTTAAGAATGCCTCAGCCATTAAGCTTCGAGTCCGATATTACTTGCAATAGGCCCGCACTTCTTGGTATTAAAGCAATTTTGAAATACCGTAACCCAGACAAGATCGAACATGAGGAGCTAGAAAGAATCCTACGAGGACTCCCTGAAGGTACGGAAGCTCAACTAAAGCTGGTTGTGCAGTGGTTTGGCGTAGACGCAAACACGTCTGAGGAAGCAAAGTCATTTAATGATCTTGTCGAATTCACGAGCCCGAAAACTAAGGAGAGCGAGAGAGTGGAGCGCCTTCGACGTGTGTGGAACGAATCCGAATTCGAACCCAGAGAGACACTGGGGCGGTTCACCACTAGATTTAACGACAGTATAGTAAGTCATGCCAGGTTATCGAAATTCTTAGGCTGACTTGGGAAATAGATGAAAATAAGAGAACAGTATCGCGAGAACGCAATGCAGGAATTACGAGAAACTATAATCGAGAGGAGTCTCAACATAATTGAGAGAAGCTATCAACAAAGAGAGTGTACGTTTTCGTCAGTTTCAAGAAATTCTATCTCCAAAATTATCCCTCTAATAATGATATTCTAGAAGTCGAGCACGACCAACACAGCGACAGAGAGAGTAGCGAGAAAGAAGGCAGGAGAAATCGTAGGAGAAATCATAACTGAATACATTTGTTTTTTATCAGATCATGTGATCTCGGTATCATTGGTTGCCTTAATGAGTTAAACTTCAGAGTCATGTTGTTACGTTGTGAGTTAAAGTTTCTTCCTAGGAGGTCCCATCTCGTCTCATAATGTGTAGGCCTTATCGATAGAAGTGAGTTTCGGGCTCGTATACTCTACTAGAGGGAATCATCTCTCCTCCCGTGGCATTCATGGTTATGGACCCATGTCACGGGCCAGAGTGCTCCTGCTGGTGTACATCCATTTTCCTGTGGACTGTAGTTATGCGGCATGGTGGGTTTCCACTCAGTAAGGGATAGGACATCTGCGATTATCTCGCAATCCAACGGTTAGAATATCGCAAAGGGGAACTAGTATAAAGCATGGCCAATTCGCACTACACCTTGACATTTTTCCAACATGTCACCCTAACCACTCAAGTATCTGTCAACGCGACCTACATTTACCTATTAAAATGCTACCAGAACGATCATTAAGGCGTTGTGCTTCCACCTCGGATCTTAGCCATCCTCCTATTAGCTATGACAGCCAGGACGACCAGATAGCCGTTCTCGATCACCTGCAGAAGTTACATGACGAAGTCGTTACAGGGCATGAGAGTCGGAACAGAAAACTTTCAGAGGAGTACGCAATACTAGAAAAGCGGTACACCGAACAACAGCTAGCGGCTAAACTGTCAAAGAGCACCGAAAAGTCGAGGAAGAAAGGTGCCGCGGAGAGGGCGCGGGCGCGTGATGATGAAATCGCTCGTCTTACAGAGGAACTCCAATGTGAAATGGATCGAAATGAGGCCCTTGAAGATTATATAACGCAGGCAAACAAGTTTGCTCATACCACAAATGAAGATATTCGGTATTTGAAGTTCCAGCTAGAGCGTGTACGTCGCCAACGAGAAGAGAAGGAGAGTCGTGCTAGCCGCCTGGCTTCATCAAACACGGCTCTCCGAGATAGAATCGCAGCAACGACGAAAGAGATGGAGGAGCGCAAGCATGAGCAAGAGATAGTTGAAAGACGATTGGGGGATAATGCCGTGCAAGCCCAGAAGAAGGCAGGCTTAGCGCTTATCCAACGTGACTTGGAGCGAGCCCGGCGGGAGGCGGGGGTACCTTTTTCCCCCGAAGCTCAGGCTTTTGATGACAAAGCCCTCTGCGCACTTGCTGCATCGGACCTGGATATAGGAAGCGGAGCCAAACGAGTAGCGACTCTAGGCCAGCGAAACGGGAATATGGCCACAGTGACTCATGAATCGCGTCTTCTCTCACTAGCTGCAGAGAATAAAGCCCTTAAAGAGCAGGTGGCGCAGCTCAAAAGCCAGAAAGAGCGGCTCAGAGAGGTGAACCAGGCGGTCATCGTAGATGCACATCGCCTTAAGGCAGCGTTAAAGCGACTCTGCGAGCGCACAGGGCTCAATTTCGATGAGATTATTCCTGCCTCGGGATGAATGTTACTCCTATATCGAGTATATATACTGAAAATTAACAGAGGAAGAATCCATGAGTGAATCAACAATTATTTTTTTTCCGTCAGCCGTTTAATCCAAAATAGGGTGGTCTACCACCATGAATGTTGCTCCGGTATGTATGTAACGATAAATATGGAAGAAGAATCTATGGTGAAAATGTGAAAGTAAAATCGCCCAGCGTCGGGCGAGGATGAAACTGTGAATAAGCAAATCTTTGTCTAACCCAAAATCGGCGCCAGGGCCAATCTTATACAGTTTAGTTTGGGGTCACCGGACTAACAATTATCCAGTATTCAGGAGCGAGATTCGCGACGAGCCAGAGAACTGTACCATTCATTGCTTCCATTATGCAAGTTCCCGAACATGTCGCCCACGAGGTCTGAGATAATAAGCAGCCACCCGATCGGGGACCAGCTAGATGCTTTTAAAGATCTATACAGCATCTGCTAGTCTCCAAACGAAACCAATCCTTTGCTTCAGAGAGGAGTCGATGATGGTACCAAGAATACGTTACTGGATTTTCTAATGGCAGTGCAAGCTTTACCTGCTTGCCGCATATTGTCTTCTTCTCGGGGAAGTGGAACGCTTTTCGGTGATATTTCGAGAATTGGTTCCACTATCGATTCAGGCTAGGCTCAAGTTGACCGCCTCCTTCCTCTGTTGAAGGTAGTTCGGGACAAAGAACCTGATGAAATCATATGGAATAAGGTCTACGAGGCTGTTACTGAATTAACTCCTTCTTTCTATCTATTGCACTCTTTCTAGACGCCCTTGACCCGAAATATAGGCAGCTTCGCCAACTCGAGCGAGTTCCGAACCGACACAGACCCCGTGCTAAGGGAGGAGCTGGGCGACATGTATGTTGACATACCAAAGTTCTCCGACACCTTCTTTGGAGATATCCCGCAGCTGCAGACAAACACGATGGCGGTCTTTGAGAGGTGTAAGGAGGGAGAGGAACCGGCTGGAACGGATGGCCCGAGGGTACAAATGAGGCGCCTGTGCTGGCCTGGCTGTCGGATGTTGCTCGGTCCCAGCTCCTTGAGGTGCCAGTTGAGATTAGCCGTATTATCTTTGACTCTTTGGACGTTACAAGCGTCTTTCTCTTAGGCCTTACCTGCCAACGACTCTGGGTAATAGCGAAATCGGTAATTGAGCGGCATTTTGCCGCGTACTTGGGCGCTTGGGCTGGGACACCTATCGTTTGTGTCGGTGACGGAACTTGCCGTGGTAGAAATGTCACTTATCCACAAGGATTACTGCTCCCGGAGGATATTGATGAGCTCCAGGAAGGGTTGAACCTGGACGAGTTAGAGGATGATCTGCTAGATGAATTCGCCGGGAGGCCCGTCAACCTGTACGACATAGCAGATACTCGATACGACATCATCGAGGATCACGGCGTAAGCTTTCCCCAGGACTTGCTAGGCGTCGCTCTCGATTTTACGCACAAATATCCTCGTCCAGCGGATATACTGCGAGTAGCAAATCCAGAACCCTCTTATTTCTACCCCGCCAATCAGGATTGGGTTCTCAGAAATTTGACCACCCAAGAATTTGTTCGTCCTACGGCTATTGCGCTGCACAAGAGCCACATCCGTGGCCCATTTATTGACAAACTTGGCTATGGTGAAGTCATTCTGTCGAGGATTTGTTGGTCCACGGACGATTTTACGTCGATGACTGGAGAGGGGATCCATCAGGGCGTGTGGGCTGGGCATGCTTTAGATATTGTCCCCTCCACTTACTTGGACAGTGGTGGCCCATGGAAAGATATCAGCGACGAGGTTGCAGAGGATGTTGCAGAGATTTGGAAAAGTGAATATGGCGAGGATTGGAGAAATCATATCAGCTAGAATTGGCGAAAACAGCACGGGTGAAATGCAACAGCCCGAAAGTGGAAGCGGGTTCGAGTGCTCGGCACACAATTCCCTGCTCCGTACATATATTTATGTACAAATAGAACCCATAGGAGATACATCGGTATCTCTACATTTGGCATTATATAATGAGGCATCGTTTTACTCAGTTGACTCGGTCCCACCGCCAGCTTCTCAAAACCGAAACACGCCAGGATTATACCCGGTTGAGAGAAAGCCCTTCGTTGGAAATTTCCACGGAGGCAATGAATCATGTGACTAGATTCCTACCAGTAAATCGATCGCTTCTTGGGTGTCATGAACTAGCTAGGCCACGTAAGGTGGTCATCCTGCCGCCAAGCTGCGCCAGGGACCAACCCAAAACGGTTAGTCTTCTCAAGAATTTTTTGTGAGGGACGTCGCCTCTTACGGCGCAGGGCCCTCGTGATATTTCTACCAACAGACTGCACCTGCTTACTGTTGGCAGCTTTCATCCGCCGCCAGCCATCCAGCTTATGTTGCAAGATACCACCCTTGGAGATTTCCAAGGAGACCCACTGTGACGCGTGACCGCACCTATATAACATGGGGAGAACTGCCTGCCTCTTCTGATCCGCCCCTTCTGGACCGTCCCTTCGGGGTTTTTTGGTCTTGAATTGAAAGAAAAGCTATACTTCTCCCCGGCGGCTACATATGTACAGTTCCAGTTTCCTCGATTCTATCTTATTTAACCGCTCATCTTATATAATCACCCGGTGAATATGTGATGGCAAATAATGTTAGGACAGAGAGAGGGAGGGGAAAATCAGAAATGTAAAAGATACTTGGGAATAGGGGCGTATAACTACGACGGCCCACAGAAAGCTTTTGAATGTTTTATAAAATAAATATAAAGCGGTGTCAGAACTTATGGCCCTTTGGTATCTGTTGACCCCTCGAATGTTCTATGACGTACTTGGCCACGTATTTAAAGGTGGTTCCCGCTTCCCGCCGCCAAGGTGCGCCAGGGGTCAACCCAAAAAGGTTAGTGTGGATCTACTCGTGCACCAGTTTTGCCGTTGTAGGTAGATTTCCGCAGCAGGCGGGGAGGTTAGCTAAGCTCGCCACCATATTTCAGAGGAAACCACGTACCAAGCAACACGGGTTACATTGCCAGCTAGGCCGGGACGAGAACCGCCATCTCTGGTGTATAGAGGCTGGCGTACGCGATGGCACGACCCGGGGGGATAAACTAAAGAGCCAGGCTTGTATTAGATAATCTGAGTGCTAATCTAACGTCGGCCGGGGGGCTGCAGAAGAGAATCGCCTCCCCGCGGTGCAGCCTGGGTACTGGAGAGATGCTCTTACGATAGAGATCCTCTTGCTAAATGATTCTCATGGTTGGAGGTGTGGTGGTGGTGACTCGCCTGATGAAGTCAGCGACAAACTGCTTTCGCACAACACAGGACTGCCAACCAAATGGGTATGAAAACCATCCGACGGGTGGCTTCAATCTTCAAAAGGGACCAGATTCTAAGTAGGAAAGGTCATCTCGATGACTCGACTGAAAAAGATGCCCGGAGGCCACCTGAAAGGACACCTGTGGTGGTGTGCAGAGTTTTCACTTGGAAGGAACGTGATGCCCTGCGCTCGCGTACACCCCAAAATCAACAACAACACTTCGATAAAAGTTGGGTGCGAGGGCGTCGTTAAGGGAAAGGCGAAATGAGGATGGGGATAAGTTGCAGAGCGTCGTTAAGGGAACGGGAGGACTGGAGACAGTACTTGGTCGCTAGGAGGCGGCTGCCTTCACCGGTGCAGCGCTCGGAGGAACACTACCACAGCGGAGTGGCCTCTTAGGAGGGATATTAGTGGGACGGCATACTCTGCGGACGAAGTAAAAAGGGATATTCGCCCAGGTACGCTGAACCGGGCAACCTGGCTTATACTCCTGCTGCCGCCCTCCGGCGATCGAACTACGGTACCTACGAAGGATTCCGAACAAATACCACGGAGAAGCTGGCAACTCCCTATGCAAATGGAGCTGGGACTACGGAAGTGCCGGCACTCAGGGCTTCAACAGCCATCGGCTGGGACTTGTTGAGGAGACGAAGATACCATTGGTTAGTGGGCTGGAAACGTTACAGGACGCGCTGCCTGGCTAGGAGTGCCACCTGAGCAGAGCCTGCGAGACACGGTCGGCCCTGTGGAGAGAAGAGATTCGGCAGGGCAACGCGAAGTGATGTAACAGTCATGGGGCGTAGCACATAATGGAGGCGATGGCTGATAGACAAGGACTGTCTACAACACCTTCTATGTGGCTCGAGAGGACGGATGCGCGTGTCGGTCTATGGAAAGGGTATATAGGGCAGCGGGCATGGTGTACCGACATAGGCTTAAGGAGCAAACCATGAAAGGGGCATGGGCGAAGGCTTTGCCGGGGCTGGACCCCCGAAGTAGTGATTGAACGTGAGTCTTCGGGCAAGAGGCGGGATGGACTACGGGGAAGTGTGGTGGAGGCTTGGTCACCTCCTCTTGTATTTAATATTGGTACGGAGGCCTATACTTAGGTTAGGTCCTTCAGCATGCTCTCTGAACCAGAGCAGCTAGTAGCAAATACAATCTTTCATGGCTAGTACCGCCGTGGCAAACGACAATCCAGACCAGCATCGCGGACAGCAAAGAGGAAGCCATCCAAAAACACGACAACTACCTCGACTCCGGTGCCCTAGCTATATACACGGATGGAAGCGTGATAAACGGTAAGGTGGGAGCCTCGGCGGTGACGATAACCCCTGGAGATATACGTCAAGCATATCTGGGAAAGGATACCGAAGCAACCATATTTATGGCAGAACTCCAAGGCATACGGATGGCATTGGATCTGGTGCTAGAAACAAACAGAACGGCCGTCATATTCACTGACAGCCAAGCTGCCATCAAGACAATAGGAAAGCTAGGAATCATGGGTCAGCAGTTCCTCACAGAGATCCTCCGGACGTGGGAACAAATCAAGAATAATGGTCAGGATGTCGAAATTGCCTGGATACCCTCGCACGAGGGAGTCGAAGGGAACGAGCTCGCGGACCAAAAAGCCAAGGAGGCCACAGGCTGGAGGATAGTGCGGAACAGACGCGGCAGGACAACCCAGGCTGATACCGACAACACAGCCAGGAGATTGACGGACCTCAAGGTACCGCTGACATGCCTATTAAGAATAATCAGCTCCCATGTGTACGCGAGGTGGGAGAAGGAGTGGCGAGAGGAGTCCAGAGGACGCGATCTCTACAAGCTGGCGGAAACACCGTTCAGAGGGATCGTAAGCCTGCACGCGAAACTCTCCCGGCCTCTATCCTCCATCTTAACCCAGATGCGGACGGGAAAGATAGGGCTGCGAGACTACCTACTCAATATCAGAGTGCCCCAAGTGGAAGACGACGTCTGCCAGTGCCTGAAAGGGAGGGAGTCGACATCACATCTCCTAAGAGCATGCCCAATTTTCAAGGACCTGAGGAGGGACATATTGTGGCAAGGCGAGTGGACGACCGACCTGAAGAAAATGCTCTCACATAAGAATTATGCGCCAAAGGCTGCAAGATTCATGCTGCATACAAAGCTTCTTGGACAATTTCGAAGCGTAGAAACGGAGGCTTAGCGGGGCAATGAGACCCATAAGCGTATCAGGGCACCACCAGAAGCTGCAGCAGAAATGCGTAGCATCCAGGACCGTACCAGCAAAACATACTATAGGAAAGCTATGTTTTCTTTATGCACATTCTTTTCTCTGAATTTCATTTGTTCAAACTGCACGTTCCTTTACTGTTTATTTAATTTTTCTTCATGTATCTTAGTGCAAGTGGTTAAAGCTGGGGCCACGTGGTAGAACACAGGCTGCATAGCTGCTGACAAAGCGGCTGGGACGGCGTAAATGAATCAATCAATCAATCAATCAATCGTAAATGAATCAATCAATCAATCAATCAATCAATCAATCGTAAATGAATCAATCAATCAATCATAACTAACTAAGTAGGTTGATAAGTAGGCTGATAAGCAGGTTGATAAGCAGGTTGATAAGCAGGTTGATAAGCAGGTTGATGAGTAGGCTGATGAGCAGGTTAGTGAGTAGATTGATAAGTAGGCTAATGAGGCCTTAAGGGCCTACTTAGAGGCTACTTAGGGGCTATTTAGGGGCTATAGTTAATTAGAGAGTCGGATTTTAACTAATCAGAGAGCCGGATTTCGACTAATTAGCGTATCAAACGCTAACTAATCAGTATACAAAACGCTAACTAATTAGGTCTTAAGATTTCAACTAATCAGTTAATTTAGAGCAGATCTACAAAGTTTAGAATTTAAGCTATCTAAGTAACTACTAAAATGCTCTCTTATAGTCTTCGCTTCGCTCCGATAATAAAAATACTTATTTTTATAAAATTAAAGTTTATATTTATAATTAATTTAGTTTTTAATTTTATACTTATTATTAAAATATAAAATCTTTTTATTATATAAACTTATTTTATATACTAATATCTTTATTTTTAAACTTATATTAGGTGCCCTAATAGAGTCTCTAAGGTCTATTTTGCCCCCCCCCCCCGATCTCTAATAGAAGATAGAAAGTGTCCCTTAATCTATTCTAACGAGGTGTTACAGACCAACAGCCTCAAGGCTTTATGAGCCACGATGATTGGCTATGAGAAGGATTCACGGAAGAACGTTTCACCGGCTAGCCAGCTCGTTCGACTCGCTACAGCGAGCCAGCTACCCAAGAGCGCTGTTAGCTCGCCCGACTCGCTCGACTCGCCAGGAGAGCCAGGAGAGCCAGGAGAGCCCCAAGAGTATACCATGTATATAAAGACGCTCATTACCTTAGGATCGAGAGTCTTATACTCGCGATCAAACCAGCTACAGTTTTACCATACTGCTTAATACAAAGCACCATTCTAGTTGTCTTATATTATATTTACCGAATACCCCTTTGCCTATTGACGCAGGTCAACTTTGTCTTTATTGCTCACAAGGACCTTCAGCCTTCATCCGACTAAGGCACTGACTGAAGCCATACTTGGAACTGAGAGATAGCCTCGCTTTAGTATTCTATCTCGCCCCGGTACTGAGCCGTCTCCTACAACGACTCATCTCCAACCCAAGCTTTCCCTAAGACCTTCGTACCTTCTGTCTTACGGCAGGTGTGAACCTCTGGTCACCTTTAGGTAATCAAAGGAGCGCCGTCAGCTTGTGACACGAGGGAGGAAAAATCGATCTCTTAATTTTAAAACCACTGATTGTTTATACCGAAGAAATTAGTCAGCAGCATTTGAATGGAGGCCGCATCACAAGTACAACATGGATTATGCAACCATGCCCAGAAACCTGCCCTTTAGGCGCAGGGTGAGCCTTTTGAGGCTGAGCGCAAACAGCATGCTTCGTCGTCCAACGACGACTCTATCTCTCACTCTCGCTTTCTGCCATCCTTAATTTCCATCATATAGGATAATCTGCAAGCCAGCTACATAATGAGCTTTGGATTACAAATTTAGTCTAAGTGGTGGTGTTTGGGCTGCTGAATCCAGCAGCTTTCGGTGCTGCTTTATGCCACCCAAACACCATCCTCTAGATCACGTGCTCATACATCGGCGCTTGTCAGCCCAACTTCGACCCACCTACAGAACCACCTCTGAACAGAGTGCATTCCACCTCTTCCATTTCCCGTTTTTGGGACCACCACCCAGGCTGTCAAATATGGGGGCCCTCCTCCCATCTGCCACGGCCATCGCCTGGCATCCCTTGATTCCTCGTCATTACCACTCGAGCTGGTCGACCAGCATTCACCTCGCAGAGTCCATCGACTACTCTCGCAACTTGATCCTCACCCTTCTCCTTCCCCTAGACCCTCGTTCATCCCACCTGCCTCTCGTCGCCCAGACTTACGACTGTCTCTCTCCAGAAGAGTCCTCATATTTCAAAGCCCATCCCACAGAACTTTCTCGATCTCGATCCCGGCGGCCGTACACGTCTTCCCTCCTTGTCTCACCGATCATCTCTCTTGGTTCTCCTGAGCTCAAGTCACAGCTTCAGAGATGACAGTCAACAATACCCAGCAGCAGCCGTACGACCCTGTAGCTGCTCTCACCAGATATCTCAACGAACGAAGTAAACCTACTGCGCGAGAGCAGAAGGAGAAACTCACTCCTGAAGGGTACAGAACCCAACGTGCAAAGCTTAATAAAGCAAGCCCTCGCCAGAGAGATGCACCCACAACGAAAGAGAACATCAATGGCATCTTGAATAAATGGAAAAAGTATGTCAGGAGATTTGTAAGAATCACAAAGAGTCGAATTACAGCTAATCCATATGCTAGGTACTGCACTTACCAATGCGAGGCTAGCTGGACAGAGGCACTGAAAACGTGCGATAAAGGTGCCATGATGTTATTCCTGCGATTCATTTGCGAGAATTACGATGTCAAGAAGACCGAGTCGCTCCGCCAATACTGGCGGCAGTTTAAATGCTTTACGATCGGACCAAGGGCGCCCCTGTGGATAGAGATGATGCTAGAGATGTCGTACGAGTACGCAATGTTGACTCCATTGATGAGAAGGTAGAGAGTGCTAACGTCAACTTTAGTATATACTCGCCTTAGAAGACGACTTCGAGCTGGATCCTGCGCCGAAAGAGAAACCTGTACTAGGATCTGACGATGTTTTACTTCTGCTCACCCACCTCTGGGCAAGGGATACGTCCATATTTCCCACCGAGGATCAACGCCATTATCTCGCGACGATACTGCTCTTGTCCATCTTCACAGGCGCGCGGCCGGCAGAGCTTGTTGATGCGATGAATCACAACGCTCCCCACAAATACCCATGGGAATGTCTAGACGACCCTGACCTCGATGGGCGGGACCCAACAGAGAACGTCGACGATCTCGACGACAAGGATTTAAATTCCAAAGACGAGCCAGATTATGACCAGCAGCAACCCTGGGACAATGCTGACGATGCTGATTTTCATGATATTGGTGAGTATTCTGAAACGAAAAGACGTTACAAGTCACTCTGCTATGAGGATATCCGACTTTGAAGTATCACAAAGGCGCAGATAGGAAACCTAAACCGTGCGTTCATGCGTTCTTTGGTCCTCTACGATACTAACCCATATTTGAAGGACCATCTACCTCTTTCGAGAAGAAGAGCTCCCTATCCTCTGTCCTATTGCACATACTGCTATCGCGCTGAAGGATGATGCGATCTTGGTCGGCGACCGCCCGGAAGGTGCAGAGCCGTTCTTCACTACCAACCTTCAAGATCCAATAAAGGCAAACCAGATAAAGTGAAAGCCATCAAAGCTCAAGGTTCCAATATCTCGGCAAGCTATTCGTACCGCAGACGGGCTTCAGACCTCGAAACACAAGGCCCTTCGCTACTCAACGTATAACTACTACCTCGATCGCCTTGGATGGGATGCTGGCCTTGTGCAGAAGCTGACGAGCTATTGCGCACGCCGCGCTACCGGGAACGCTGTTGACGGCAAGTATCAACCTTCTTTCTATGCTTTCATCCTCTCATAACTATATAGGGGCAGCCACGACGGCTGTTCGTGATCAGATCATGAGACAGAACCCAAACTCGGCAGGTTTTAACTCGGCGTATCTCAATGAAAAGGTTCGATTTGATATTCAGTCAGCGCTGATGAATCGACCATCCACTGATGGGCTCACCCTCGCCTTTACGCACATGGGCCTTACCTGCGATCCGCGTGCTCCAAAAGATGTGCCTCAAAGTGTCCGAAAGGCTCTCCCTCCCGACCCTAAAATAGTGAAGTGGGAGGAAGAACGAAAGACACTTTTCGCAGAGATCCGCAGTCGATATGGGTTCCTGAATCAGGCGACTGGAACGAAAATGGGAGATATTTACAAGGCGCTTGTTAAGAATATTAAGAGGAGGACGAAGAAACGCGAGGAAGACCTCAAGAAGGAATTCCGACAGCAATACTTCTACCGCATTCACAACGAAGAACTGCAGAGGCAGCTGAACAAGGTCAAGTGTAGCGAGTATGAGGCGCCTGTTATTTGTCACCAACTACCGGAACGGATCAGGCTACAGGAGGTCATCTGCGACTTGTCGACAGAATTGAGCTCTGAAGAGATTGTGCGACGCCGGATCCGCACGATCGACCTCATGGTAGCGCTTTGTTCTCAACGGGAGGTACTGCAGCCTAAGCCGTTGGCAGCCGCGAGCCGCGAGAGCTCTAGTGAAAGCTCCTCTACAGCAATTTTTCTCATGGAGGATTGTGCGCTTGAATCGTCTCCTGATGCCGAGCCTATGTCCCTCGAGTTAAAAGACAAGACTCAATGTATATTTTGTTTCGGTAACGGCATTAAGAAGACTTTCTGCCGCCCAGCGAAGATGATGGACCACGTTGAGAGCCACCTGCGCCTAGAGCCTGCGAAAACAGTAGGCTGCCGCCATCCAGTTTGTAAAGCCGCCGGATTGGTTCTCGACACTATTGAAATATTCAAGAATCACGTGCAAGTGGTGCATGGCATCACACTTCGGGATCCACGGTTTGTGCGCTTGACACAATAGTCTGCTCTATATTAAAAGACACTGGCACTCTCAGTGCAATAGTGGAAGGTGTAAGGGGTTTAGATATGGTTGTTTGTGGTGTTACGCTGGAGTATCGGATGTACTGTCATATCATGTAGAGAGATTATAAAGCAGTGGCACAAGTAAACTTCACTAGGAAACTCTAGCTATGAGGGGTAAAAAATAAGCTATACTAAAAATGTAAGCTTATCAATGCCCTCTTTACACTCATTCTTTACAGTACGATTGTACTGCTGGAAAACGCGAAACAGAATATGGGGCAGGACACCACTAGTACAGACAGGACAGTACGATTGTACTGCTGGAAAACAAGAAACAGAATATGGACAGGACACCACTACTAGTTACCTGGTGTGCCAGTACGAATGACGTGCCGGGACGTACACTGTAGTCGAGTTAAATCCACTATACTACTATAAAATCACTCACAAATGATAGATAGATAACATGGCGGCAAACACAACAAATGTTTATGCCCATAGTTCCGTTTCTTGCCATGACACATGCGGCGCGCCCGAACGAGAGGCACTCCCGGTTACGATTTGATACTTGAGAAATTCGGGTCAGCCTTACTCCTCCCTAGGCCTTGATTATACACTAGTAGTCTAAACATTGCCATGCTCTCCGTTTGAGATCAATGGCTCTAACTGTAGCTACTGTCTATCGTATAGAAACAGTCCTAACTTCATAATCATTGCCCCAGCGCTCCGTGGCGACCCGCTGGTGCCAAGAAGGGATGGCTATCAAGTCATCAGCCGCCCCAACCTTGAACAGCCCAAACCGCTCGTACTGGTTGTCCGCCGTCTCGAGGAGCGTGAGGCCGCATGTCTCATACTTATCCCCCGGCCGCATAGACAGCCCGAGGAAGAAGAGCGGTCCTCTATCCTCCGGAATGCCAAACGCGCTCCGAATTGATCCGTCCTTGGGAACCTTCCATCTGAAATCTGGGTTAATCATTCCGATAGTTTTGGATTGATCGGCCCTCGGCCCGCAGCCGAAATGTTGCCATGCCTCTCTCAAGCTCAAGCTTCTAACGGGACCGCGAATGGTCAATAGACCCCCTTTGACCTGACCGAAGGTTGCTTCTTCTGATACTAGGTCGACGGAGCAGTCGAGAATTTCTGCTCGGGTTGATTGGACAGAGTACCTGCTCGCTTCGTGTGGATAGACGGAATAATTGGTTACTGATGCCCATGACCAAGATGGGACGTGGTATTTTGGTACTGGTGATTCTCCGTGTGTCGGGGGAAACGCGAACCACTGGAGATCGTGCATCAGATTCCCCTTCCATAGTCCCGCGAGGTACTCATCGCCAAAGATACGGTGGAACTCGGAGGCCAGTGCAGACACGGCAGGTAGCTTGTCATCCGGATTTGTCAGTCTCCCGGGCGTATACTCCGATACGACATTATCCCAGAGCTGACGAAGAACCTTGCGTGCTTCAGGGGAAACGGCTGTTCGGCGGAGATTCGGGGTTATCTCTGAGTCTTGCAGGAAGAATAGCGGACCTAGTTTTGACGTCCTGGCGAACATGGGCGGGTTTAGGCGCTCTTCCTCTGCTTTGAGCCCGTCGTCGGATAGAAGACCTCCAGGACACTTGAATTCGATATAGTCATGATAGAAGCTGATAACGCGCGGTGAGAGGAGATACTCCTGGTATGTCCATGCGCGGCGGTCGATTGGGAACTTGTCTTCGAATCTCATGTTTACGCCGTTGAATCTTGCTGGAGTGAGCATGATGCTGCCGGTGAGACCATCTGGACCCGCTATGGAGATGGTGACGGAGCGCTCTAGTCGATTGCGTGTTTCTCCTTGGATGCCGAGGAACCCGTCACGGCACGTCGATGCTGTAGCTGCTGAGAAGGTCACCCACGAGTTCTTATAGACCTGGCTCATCTTGGCAATCTCCTTGGTCTTGTCCGGCTCGGAGTCTTGGATAATGCAGAGAGAGTCGATCCAAAGATAGGGGATCTTTAGAGCCCGCGTCAATGCTATAGCATCCCGGATGGTGGTGGGAAACAAATCCATCGGAAGGGACTTGTGGTACCCGGCGAGTCTTGCTGTCGTAGTGGAATGCGGTTGCGGACCACCCCAGCAGTAAGTCAAGGTAGCATAACGGCCAGATTCGTTTGATGAAGGAGTACACAGCCTCGGCACCTGGCCCCTGACGTCGATGACACGGGTGGGGAGGGTAACTGCCCTCGCGTCCCATCTTACACATTTATTATGCCCTTGAAGCCTCGAGCTGCACTGCTGCAGCCACTCATCCATGACGCCGATACTTCTGGCTGAGAGAGGATCAGGGTTGACAGGATCCATTCCAACCACGGACCACGCCGGATCGTCTAAGCCAGGAGTTAGCGGAAAGAACACTACGCGGCCGGCCTCCGTATCATCATACCTGGAGTAGTGGACACAGCAACGTGGTACCCTCGATCGGGTGTCTGATCACCTCTCAGGATGGACAAGAGCAGCATCTGGTTTGCCGGCCCTTGATCCGCTCGTTGAAGGAAGCGGGTAATCTCGTCATCGGAGCCTGGATATATAAGTTTCGCGAAAGCACAGCCCTGGGACGCGCAGCGCTCAAGCTGAGCTTTCGGCCCGCTGAATAACAGGACCTTCTCCCCGCGTAAGAGCTGGTGGACTGCTGATTGGCTTTTGAGCACCTTGCATAATCCATTGGAACCAATGCAACCGCCGCAGTTATGGACGGCTGGGGTCCTCGACGGCCGAGAACCCGCTAGGGCGGAGTTGGTGGTCTTGTATATCGTCTGAATCTGTTTCTGCTGCGTGCTTTTCTGTTCAGCTGCATACTCTAGGCAGAACCTGAAGTCTCCAATGGTGACGCTAATGGGCCTTGACGTAAGAATTGCATCCCGAATGATGGCCCAAGTCGAGTTGGTAAGAAGCACTATTCACCGTCAGTGATATGTGCATCAAGAAGGGTTCAAATAGTGGCATACTAGAAAGGCCGTCCTCAGTCAATATAAACTCGTCCTCGTCCTGTTCGGGACAAAACACAATAAAGGCTAGATTCGTGCACGAAAGACCTGTCCCATAGCGCTCCAGAAGGTTATCATCAGCGCGACGGTAAAGTACACCAGAGTCAGATTCGCTGTAAGGGACCGAGCTGATACCGATGGCGCCGTCGAGGGGGAGGCCTCTTACGAGCTTCTGGATCCCGCTTTCTGATTTCTGGGGGATATGGAGCACGATATCGGTGCCTCGTCTGAACGCGCTCGTCGACCTGTCGTCCCAGAAGGGAATGACCTCCCTGATGAATTCGTCCATCTCGGCTATGGTGACGCAGCTCTTCCGGTCGCGGTCGATCCATGGAATGACGGGGAAGTATCTCTCGGAAAAGCCGAGGCTGGAGATGACGCGCATCAGCCCGCACCTCTCCATCACCTCGACCTCGGATACCGTCAAGGCGATGGCATGTAGCCTCTCCTTGGGCAGATACTCGGGAGGCACGGTGCTGAGGCCCGTGGGCGGGTAGTAGAGGATGGCTCGAATGTCGGAGCGACCTAGGAAGCCGTCCCTGCTGAAGGTAGTCTGGTGGAAGCAGTCGACAATCTGGCCCTCTCGAGCAAGAAGATGGAGGATCTGGAACCACTCCAGTGGCTCCCTGGGGTAGTCGCGCTGCGATTCAGAAGCGCGGCGCTTGATGGTGAATACAACCTCCTTCTGGCCCACGTCGGCGAGGCCCCGGGAGACGTACGTCCAGCATGGCACTATCCCACTCACCATGGACTGAATCTCATGGTGATAGATCAGGACATTATGCCGGCTTTCCGGGGTAAGCGGCACGATTATGGGCCATGTGTGCGACCCGACGACTGCTGATGGCTCTTGTGCTGGCTGTCGTACTGATTCTCGGCCCGCTGTTTTTGCCGGTTCTTTGCCTACCGTCTCTGCTGCCGGTCGTGGTTTTGGTTGCAGTGGTGCCCCAGCTCGCAGAGGAGACTCGGCGGGCGTTGGCTGGGCAGGCCGCGGGTGAAGGTCATGGTCTCCATCGCGGCGCGGGCGGCGCTGTCTGCCGAAGACTGGCGAGTTGCTTCTGCATTAGTGAATTGCAACGCGTCATCTTGAACGTCGATAGCACTCACGGTTACAACAAGACATTGTCTTGACAGACTCGGAGTATTGCGCTTCTGCGATTTCGTCCGTCAATGAACCAAACCGGACCTCCCTCCCTCGTCTCAGGGAAGGGCTGGACTTAAAGGCCACATGGCGCGGCAACAGGTGAATTTGTGGCGCAGCCATGGAATAATTATTGCGACACCGAACGAGGGCTATTTAGCGAGTCGACGATTCCGCCTTGCGAATGACCCGGTTACCTGCAGACGAGGTGCAGTAGCGTAAGAGAGCGGGGTAAGCATAAATTTGTCGAGAACTACTGTCCCTTAAGAAGCTACAGGCTGGATCAGGCCTCCCCAGGGAGGCTCCGTTTTGGGCTTCATCAAACGGTAGTGTCGCCGACGCTAAATCCAAAGCTCATGATAAAGTTTGCTTGCCCATTATGCTACATGAAGTGAAGAAAGAATGGCAGAGAGTGGGAGTGAAAGACATGTTTGTCGCATTGGACGACAAAGCATGTTGTCTGCGCTCAGCCTCAAAAGGCTGACTTTGGCGCCTAAAGGGCAGACTTCTGGCATGGTTGCATGACCCCATGTCGAGCTTCTGATGGGGTTGCTCGAATGTATGATTGATCGGTAAGGCTTAGCAGTTCGCCACACACAGCTACAGGTCAGCAGCCACAAGCTCCTTGATTGCTTAATCTGGAGGTACCAACCTATATAAGAGACGTCGTATAATATAGCACTTACTAGTCACTATAAGGCTAAAAATAATTTTTAGTATCGTAGTAAGATTCGGAAATCTAGATTAAAGTATTAAATAAAATTTAAAGCTATAAAGAGCTTATAGTAGTATTATAGATTAAAAGTTCTATTATACTTTAAGTTAATATTCTCTATAATTAAGTAAAAGCTCTATTATTTAATAAGATATTAAGGTTTTAAATAGATAGATAGGTTAATAGGCCACCACTTCCATGGGTTTACCCACGCCCACAGTGGGCCTAATAAAAGGTCTGCGGGTATACTTATGCGCGTTTATCCTTATGTCTACTTATCTTTAATTTAATTGTGAATTATATATAATTTACTCCCAAGGCCCACACGAGCCAAAATATCACAATTATTATCAAGAGCGTGGGTTAGCCTGATTATAACTTACTATAGCCTAATAACCACTAGTTATTTAAGGAGAATAATATATAACCTCCTTAAATTGAATTTATATAAACTCATGGAGCCAGGGACTCAAGACCAGGTCGGTCAAGGCCCACTCCTGGCCTTGGTCTGCGTGCTAGAGACAGCTGTCAATAGTCCTTGCTGGTCCAAGCCTCCAAGGACTGCGTTCCTCATTACGTTCTATATAACTCCTCGTGTGTAATAGGCTATAGATACACATAGGCTTAAGGACCTAAGATAACATTTCTGGGCTGTTCGATCTAGCAATTTGTTTATATCTCTGGGCCTCTCCTATCAGGTTTAAATTTTCCACTCTCCTATATCGGTGTATGTAACTACCTAAGCACCCCGCCGTCTTATGTCTTTTATCTTATGACAAAAAACTTAGGATTTTAGGTAGTTATCGGACGCTTTAGGTCTCCCAGCTCCAGATTAGTGCGAGAGGCTCGCCGTTATAACTATTAGAGATCTTAGATCTTTTCAATATCTCTCAAAATTTTAGACCCACCGTCTAGTCTTCCACGTCTTGACCTCGCTGCTTCCAAATCGCCCTGAATGCGGGCCTTGAGCGCGTATATATCGGGCGGCCGTTCCCTAATCAACCGTTTCTTCTCGTTGAAGGTATTCCACCACGACTTGTCATGACCACGCGTGTGGGGAAGTAAATGCCAGTCCCACAGGCTTCTTTGCTCCTCATCACTGAGATTCAACCAAGCATACAGATCCTGGCGGGCCGTCGTTCGCTTGTCCGCAGATATCGGTAGGGGATCGCGTCTACGCCAGACGCCTTTACAGTCCTTCGTGAACTCGACGTCTTCCGGCCACTCAAAGACGGTGGCTCTCAGCTGAGGTCCGGCATCATAGATATACGGTCCAGCGTACTCCCCCCACAGCCAACACCACCCTTTATATAGCCGAGAGTCGTCGCAGCCGAAGCCATAACAAATCAAGACCGTCGGGATGACTGTAACGGTAACTACATATAGCTGGGTCGCCAGTTGAGCCATTCCCAATGTCACAACGTGCACTGTAAATGCCACCCAGCCCGTCCACTGAGCGAGGCGATACACACCAGGTGATCTGACGGGAGTCTCAGTGACAAAGACACCACGGAGAAGATGTTCGGGGATGAACATGGTGACTGCCCGCGAATCAGGCATGACGACAAGGATCTTTACGACCTCTGGCCGCCACTGTCGAGAGCCCTGCTGTGGCCGCAGCGCCTTGGGGTCCTTCCGGATTCTTTCGTCCCATTCACCAAGGGCACCTGTGAACGTTGTGGGAAGGGGCTTTGCTGTGGCGACAGCTCTGTTGATCGCATTGCGGTTTTCATGTATCGTATACGATCGCACGACGATGAGAAGTATGATCGCGATAGTATTGGCATAGCCGTACCAGTCCCCAGACAGGAGAGTCATAACAAGCAGGAAGCCTGTGAGCGTAGCCGAGATTAAGGCCGGAACGAGGACGTATGACCACTGTGCCGGTGGTGCTTCCTTGATCTCCCAGTACACGAGACTGCGGGAGACATGGAATTCCTGTGCTTGCATCCACCTGGTGAACCATGCCGTCAGGTTCCCCGTCACGATGCCGCTGGAGATGTTATAAAGCGTGAATGCTGATTGTTTGGCGCGGAACCGGTCGCCTGTGAAGACGAATCCGGCCAATAAGGGCATGTATTCAAGCCAGTAACTGCGCGCTAAGCGACCTACGGAGATGTCCACCTCGTTTGCACCTAGCAACGTCAGCAAGCCGAGGGCATCAATCTCAAAAGGGGTCCATCTTGAAAGAGCCTTCCAGGGATAGAACATTGTTACTTGAGGGAAACGAAGCAGGGCTAGGATGATGGGAAAAGGAATTATGTCGACGGTAAGGTAAATTTACAAAGGCCATGTTCGTCTGATGAGTTATATAGTTACAAGTACAATTGCCTCGTACGAAGGGCATCTCACCCTGGCAAGGCTGTGCCTCGCGCCGGGGGGGCAGTGTTGTGACCAACGTGCAGGAAGGCTGACATCTCCAAACCAGTAGTGAATTGGCATTACTCCGTATAGCGAGGATGATAACATGCACGGCAACCCAAGTGAGCAAGCGGTGGTGATTTACATACTTATACCAATCGCCGAACCCATCGGGCGTATTCAGCCGGACGAGGCTCCCCTTGAGGGCAAAACTTGTTGTCTCCAACTCGCCATGGAAACCCATCCCTCACCTTGTGATGGGTGTATATGCCCTGACCTCCCAGCTGCAACCGATACGTGCTTGCTTCTACGGACGACGAGGCTCTGGTGCTCTTACATACCAAAACACTAATTGATTTAAAGCGCCCCCTTTGCATCAAAAGGACGACCAGCCTGCCTTCTAACGCTGGATTTCCTGAAGGCCCAAGGAACCCTATCACCCGAATAACTAACTGCTCCGAGCTAAAATACCTACTAGGCGCATGATGCCGTTGTTTCGACCACCCCCTAGGCAGAGCCAACCCTTCGTCAGAACGATCTCGACAGAACGCCATCCCACTAGTCACAGGCTCAAATCTCAGCCCCCCCCGCAGGTCCCAGTAACATGGAGGCCCTACAACGTTGCCCTGGTAGGCCTGGGATACCGGGGTTACAGAAGCCATTTCCTCAGCCTCCTGGGTAACCCGCGCATTTCAATTACTGGCGTTTGTGATATCAACCGCGCGGCACTGGAGGCTTTCTCTACCAAACATCAAGGCATTCCTACCTACCACTCCCTACCACAGCTCCTGCAGAGCCACAATCTGGACTTCGCCATTGTATCGATACCACATGGCGCCTACATGGAATGCATCACTGCCATAGCAGCAAAGGGTGTCTCCATCCTAAAAGAGAAGCCTATTGTGGAGTCGGTGGCAGAGTATGAGTGGATGAGCAATCTGCCAGTAAAGATTGGAGTCACCCTTCAAAAGCGTTTCGAGCCACTCTTGTTGCAATTCAGGAGTCTACTACCACTTGTCGGGGACGTTGCCGCAGTCGAGGCACATCTCACCTTGAATATCGTGAATCTGGAAGAAACGTGGCGTGCAAGCTCCGGGGTCGGAGTCACGGTAGGTTAAGGCCGACCCAATAAACGTATAGAGTACGAAACCAACTATTGATCACTAATAGGAAGACCTTGGATGCCACATGCTCGACCTCCTTGTGTGGCTATTCGGACCCCCAACCTCAGTGATGGCGCACCAGGTCTTCTCCGTGCGACCTTCCCAAAGATACGGTGGGGACGATGTCTCCGATATTATGATGAACTGGGGGCACAAGAACTGTATAGGGCATGTACGCTTATCACGGGTCGCCCATACGCCTGCTCAATTTATCAGCGTAACCGGGACCAACGGTACCCTTAGTCTTGATGGACACCAGGTCACGCACCATGATACCCAAGGTCGCCAGACACTGAACGTCGAGCATCAACCGACCGAGAAGCAGGTAATTAGGTCCATGGTTCAAGAATTTGGTGACTGGGTTACTGGCCGTCGACCTAATTTTTCGGCCTCCCTGGCAAATGTACAGCATACGGTTTCCGTTGTCGACGCTATCAAAAATTCTCTTACAAGTCACCAAATCCAACATCCACTTTTATTATCGTCGACTAGGGTTTTGGGTGCTGCCAGCAACCGGCTCATGCCAAATGCATCCACAAACCGAGTATCAGCCGCCACTTTCTCCACCTCGTCTTTTCTCAAGAACAGGAACAGAGCCTTCGGCCTCAATACAGGAGCCTCAATTCCCGCCGTTGGCCTAGGCACTCGCAGAGCCGAGCGACCCGGACAGGTTTACGAGGCTGTATGTGCGGCATTAGGAGCCGGGTATCGCCATATTGATATGGCACAGTCTTCAGGGAACGAGCGTGAGATTGGACAAGCTATCAGGGACTCTGGGGTTTCGCGAAACCGGATTTGGATCACTACCAAGCTGGATAATAGATGGCATACTCGCGTTGATGAAGCACTGGAACTGTCTCTCAGTGCTTTAGGCATGGATTATGTTGACCTCTATCTCATGGTAAGCGCGCTTTGAACTTACAAATTGCGAGGGGTAAATGGCTGATTTCGCGAGCATTGGCCCGTATCCACGAACCCCAATGATCCTGCTACTCGGCTGACCAATTGGGATTTTGTCAACACATGGTAGGGTAGAGTTCCACCAAAATTAAATATAATCACTAGTTATATCTAATTTCTATAGGGAGGAAATGCAAAAGTTGCAGCCGCACAAAGTACCGAATATCGGGGTTTCGAACTTTGGTATCACCGATCTCCAGCGACTTCTGAGCAACCCGTCTTGCAAAGTGGTCCCCGCAGTCAATCAAATCGAGGTAGCAACCGGATATGTGCTGTGCCCTGAGTCTGTCCTTCTAACATTCTATAGCTCCACCCTTACTGGCCGTCTCGAAGGCTTCTCACGTACTGCAACAACCTTGGTATCCACTGCACCGCGTATTCCTGTCTGGGGTCCACTGACTCCCTGCTATTCAGAGACCCAACAGTGCTTGAGATTTCCCAGAAAAAGCAGAAGTCACCCTCACAGATTTTGTACGCATGCTCCCTCTCCAGTTTACCATCCCTTCTCATCTCCATTTACTCCGTACTCTAACATCAAAAGGATCATGTGGGGTATCCAACGCGGGACCAGTGTAGTACCCAAAACTGTAAACACAGTGCGAATGAGGGACAATTTGGAAATAGATGGTTGGGATTTGAGTTGTCATGAGATGGACATGCTGAATGGTTGCACCACTCGGTTCAAGTCTTGTAATGACAACTGGTTGCCTAGGAAGGTGTTCCTCTGTGATGACGGATGAGAAAATGGCGATACATACGAACCGCACAGTATCACCTGAAGACGGCCTACTTGAGAGTAACTTGAAATCTTATTACGCCTTGCTTCTATTACGCCTGCTTCTACTACGCCTGCTTCTACTACGCCTGCTTCTACTACGCCTGCTTCTATTACGTCTTGCTTCTCGAGGTTATCTAATATTGATTTTAACCTTAATTGTTTGAACATGGATTATTAGTATATTAAGAAAGGAGCTATCAATGTTAAAAAATATGTATATAACTATATATTTTAAATAATTTCAAACGTTTGTAGTGGTCTACCCCGGGCTTTAAGAGCCGCTATTGTTGGAGCCTTACCGCCAAAATATAAGCCAGCGCCCATCTCGTCGTCGCCGAAGCCAGCAAACCTTGGGTCCTTGTTACTGATATCACCAGTCCGACAGTCCAGAAACAATTGTTCGGTAAAGACGCCATTATCGCACTTCAAAACCGGCCGGCAGTGGCTCGGAAGCGACCCGAAAAGCGGCTCACCGTTGTTCAAGCCGTGCACGTAAGCCAGGCCGACGACTTGGTACTGGGACCCCGTTGGCCGCAGGAGCATGAGGCTCCTACAGCCGAGGAGGACGACGACACGATCCCCAGGCTGAGTGACGGCCGGCGCGAGTCCCATGCGGCCGTCTGTCGTGCGGATGAAAGAGCGCCCGGCACAGATGTCGATAACCAAGCTGTAATACCTGTTGGCTGGGACGATGACAGACGATTTCTCTACGATATTTTTCACCGCCGCAAGACTCTCGGAGAATGATGGGAAAAGGACTCGCTCTGGGGAGATACGGTTGCTAAACGTGTCATGACACAGTGTACAACAGTAGGCTTCCAGCATCGATACAGCATTCCCAGGATAAACGCGTTCAAGGACCCCCGACGGGGCGCACTCGCGGATAAGCTGGATCGCGGCGCCGTCACTTCTATCTCTCGTATCGAACGCTGTCGCCGCCTGTATAGTGGTCACGCTTACCCCTGTCACCGTTAGAATGCTCTCAGTAATGCTTATCATGTCCGTTGGCATATACCCCGAGGCGTACTGCTGAGCCCTAGGTGCATTTGCGTGCTGGGGGCGAGACCAGTCAGGCACCCACGTCGGCGTGTCGACAAGATGGTTCTGGAGCTCGCAAACAGACAGGAGCCGCAGGCTCTTGAGTTTTTCGATATATTGGTGTATGTAGCTCTGGTAGACCTTGCCGACCGACTTCGTATAGTCTACGTCGACGTGAAGCTTCCTCTCGTCCTCCCGACGTAAGCTCAACAGCGCATACAGTCTATCTCTTTGGTCAGAGCACTTGAGGTGGACTGTACGCCGGATGAGCATCGACAAGTTTGTTATATTCGAGTTATACATCTGACGCACCATCTCGATGCGCTGCCTGAAATCATTGGAAACGGGAGCTCTCCAGGGCTTGTTGTGGAAACACCAACCGGCTGTCATCACGTACTGCCACTTGATGAAAGCTGTGCCACATTGCAAGAGGGCCGCCTTGCCCGCCAGCCGTATCTCCTGGAAAACCCAAAGCCTCTCAAACCAGGAACGGCCGAATAAATCGGACAGAGCGCTCACTGTCGGGGTCTCGTAGGGCAGAGGGACGGACATGTCAGCCCATTCCTTGTTCCTCTCGCCCACAGGCCTGACTCTCTGCCTGGGTATGTCAACATCAACCCTGTCGGCCAGGTCGCAAATCGTACGAATCTGTAAGGGTTTCAACAGAGCTGGTCAGTCAGTGCAATCATATTGAAATTAGGGGTTGGTTCTATATACAAGACATAACACGAAGAACGGAATATCTACAAGAATCAAGGGACACGCATATAATAAGGTGATCACGTGAGCAACACGTGGTCCCGTGACAATATGGGACCTTCACCAGAACTCAAAAAGGGACCTTTTATAGAATGTATATAAGGACGCTCTTTACCTTAGGATCAAGAGTCTTATACTCGCGATCAAACCAGCTACAGTTTTACCATACTGCTTAATACAAAGCACCATTCCAGTTGTCTTATACTATATTCACCGAATACCCCTTTGCCCATTGACGCAGGTCAACATTGTCTTTACTGCTCACAAGGACCTTCAGCCTTCATCCGACCAAGGCACTGACTGAAGCCACACTTGGAACTGAGAGATAGCCTCGCTATAGTATCCTATCTCACCCCGGTACCGAGCCGTCTCCTACAACGACTCATCTCCAACCCAAGCTTTCCCTAAGACCTTCGTACCTTCTATCTTACGGCAGGTGTGAACCTCTGATCACCCTTAGGTAATCAAGGAGCGCCGTCAGCTTGTGACACCTCTGAGCTCGACCTCTAGTTTATAATATATAGTATTTTCTCTATCTATTCACGGTTTATCTTTTCGCTATATATTTAGGCAAAACCACCCCAATGTATAGCTAGGGCCTTGACAGATTTAGTTTTTATTAAAATTCTACTAGAACTCCGAATATATTCTATTAAAATAAAAAAAAAACTATATAAATATGGAGAAGTATTATATTAATCAAGATGGAATACTTTAACAATTAATATTATCGAAATATTCAAGATGCCATGTACAGAAATCCACCATCTTTCCATCAGCTGGGAATTTAAGTGAATCCCCTAGTTCCAGGAAAGCGGGTGACATGTCTTGAAGGCGTAAGTCAACGTCCAATGAAGCAAAAAAATTCTTGTTCAAATTCCAGACCTCTCTAGAGAAATCGACCTCCGCCACAACAGGCACGCTAGCCCGATAGTGTGGGCTGACATACGGGAGCGTGTACGGGGCCCTACAAATCGTACTATCCGAAAGCTCCAAGCATAGCCCTCCCTCACGCGCACCGGCAAGGAAGTCGCGACAGTCGACGTGGTTGAGTCGCTCTCCAGAGGGTATGGTTCGTTTATCTAGGTTGAGAGATCCCTGAGCATCACAGAGGGTTCGAAACTCGTCGACAGTGCATTGGTTGACGAGGAGGGATTTTGCGTACGTTTCTGTCTGCCCACTAAATGTATCATCATCGAAGAGGATGTAGTTGCCAGAGGGAATGCGGCTGACTTGAGAAGCAAGCGGGGGCGCACCGTAACGCGCGACAAACCCGCATGCTTGGCGGCTGAGGGGACGAAAGCGTCGGGACATCTGGAGGTTAACGGTACCGGGCAAACATGGATCGAGGCTGATGACCTGTTGATCCCCAAACCGCTCTTGGTATATTTTTTCCTGGTCCGCAAGGCGTATTGAGAGAATATTTACTGGTGGGAGCATTCTCGGCTCCACAGTGAAGGCCTTAGCGAAGGCTTGTCGTAACCCAGCGCAGAATGTCCTGTACGCCATCGCGGCCCTGTCCAATATGCAACCCTGATTTCTCACCCACGGCTCAATGGCCCAAGGACCTTCGTCCCGCATGTAAAGTTCACCGGCTCCCCAGGCCAAGCAAGCGACCTAGTTTGCAAATGCGTCCATTCCGCCTTAGTGATATCTAGAAGACCGGATAGATCTCCCTGCCAAACTTTAGTAGAACTGAAGTATGGGGCTTGGTCCCAGCTGAACATGACTCGAGGGTTGTTAACTATCAAGGCGTTCTTGGACGCTTCCTCAACAGCTTGGAGGCTCCCTTCTCGCACAACACACAGGCATGATCCCCTCTGAACGAATGAGAGAGAAAGCATGGCGTTATCGCCCCCAAATACGTACACAACGTTTATAGGGCGATGCGTTCGTACGTTCTGGGCGAGCAATTGCGCTATATAATCTAGGACCCGGGTGAAGTTGACGGCCCGTGGTGCATACAAGGCGGACCATCGATCAACCATGAGCCACTCGCTCTCGGCTACTGCCCGTTCGCAAAGGTACAAACGCTGGGCTGGGGATAGTGTACCATTTTCACTCCCAGAACGTGTCTTTGAAGCGAGATACCCGTTATGGTCGGGACAGATATATCCCCCAAGTACCGCTATGCCCCGTCCTTCTAGCTCCCGCTTTGCCGTCTCCATCGTCTGGATGTGACCCTTGTGGATTGGGTTAAACGCCCCCGTCGTGACAAGGACAGCCAATTCCTTTGAGGCGTCATTCCCCATATGCAGGAGCCGTGAATGCACCTTATCAACTGGTCCTGTCCACCAGCGTGGGTTGAAGCCGCTATAATTGCCGCCCAATCCGTCCTCGAAATAGCCCGCAGCTTGCAATAACTCGAATGAACCGTTAAAAGCAGCCAACGCCTTTCGGTAAGTCTGGTCTAGACCTGCAACAAGCCCGGCCAACGGTATATTGTTGGCCAGTGATGTGACAAGAGACGGAGCGACAGGCTGGATGTCGCGTTGAAAGCACCGCTCATAAATGATATCCATCCGCAAAAGGACAGGTGCGCCCGTTGTCTTGGTAGAAGTGGCGAAGTCATGAAGCAGCCCATGATCGAAGAGTAAGCAGTCCCCAAGGTCCATTGAGACTTCCAATAGGACATCCCTCGGCGATGCGGGCTCAGCGTGGTCCGAGAAGTCTCTCTCGTCCAATGGCTTCCACCTCTCCGTATCCAGCAGAAATCGAGTATTCCCATCCCCGTCTGCGTGTAAAGTGAGTTTGAACAGGATACTCATCAAAGGCCGCCGGTTTCCGCTTACAAGGTTGAAGCCCACGTCGTAATGTGGTACAATAGTGCCACCATGCTCGAAGCGTACGAAACGTAGTGTTGGATCCAGGCCGACCGGACGCCATAGGCCGTGGTCATTGTTGTCGTGGTAGTTCTCCTTCACCTCGCGTTCCGACTGTATAGCTGGCCTTAATCTTGCCCAAAGAGCGTTGGCAAGGCCTTCATTGTTCGCACGGGCCTGAAAGCATCCCGCCCGTTGAACCTTGTCGCCTATAGAATTTGCTAGGAGGTGATTACCGTCATCACCATCAAGCGGTCTACCGTGTATATCGGCTGCACCCCATGACCATTGTTCAGAATTCTCTAGGATCAGATTGCATATATCTGGGGTTAAGACGCGGCGGGCTAAAAGCACAGAGTCGCCAAAGTCTCCGAACTGCATTGCAGGAGGTGGCTGTGACGATAGGTTTGGTCCACATGAGATGTTGAGCGGAGAGCTTGCATCGTTAAAGGCGAATAGTCCAGGCATTTTTGAAGAGTCAATATTGCACGTTAGGTTACACAGTCAGAGGAAGATAGGAAGGGCAATAGCACTTACATATTATATGAATGGAAGCGTATGAAAACAAAGTAGAACTTTTCGTGGAGCCTCACCCTCGTCCAGCCTTGCAACGAAGAGCCGCATTCAGAGTGCCCGGAGCCTGATGGCGTATGTAACTAATCAAGAAGTAGGCTATCACGATACGGTATGTATGATTGATGCCCAACTTCCAGGGCTGATTTTATTGCGACATGGTTGTCTGCGACGAGCTGTGCGGTATGTATATCTGTCCATGACCGAGCCTGGTCGCTGTAAGCAATACCCGCTACTCTCATCTTTTGCAGTGCCCCCGGTACAACAACGCACCCACCGGCCATGGCTGCTCTCGCCCCGCGTTACCAGTACAGCCCCATAGATTCTGCAGGCGGCGAGATTCGGCTCCTGACGATATGTTCGGGGACATTCAACGCGCCGCTGGATTTGCGCCTCGACATCCGCCGCCGAGTACTCCCACAGCCTGGAACGGGGTCACCGCCCACTGCGCCGAGTTTTGAGGCTCTCTCGTACACCTGGGGCGCACAGAGCAAACCCGTGAATATCCAGATCGGTAGCTGCCAGGAGCGCCTTTCGGTCACTCCCAATCTCGCCACCGCGCTGCCATTCTTGAGGCTCTCAGATCGGGACAGATTAGTCTGGATTGATGCAGTATGTATAGACCAGTCCAACCTCCAGGAGAGGGGTGTCCAGGTGCAGCTTATGGCCGAGATCTTTAGGCAGGCGGCGCAAGTCGTCTGCTGGGTTGGACTGGAGAGTGCGAACAGCAAGCTGGCGATTCTGTCACGGGACCACGTGTTGCTCACGTGATCACCTTATTATATGCGTGTCCCTTGATTCTTGTAGATATTCCGTTCTTCGTGTTATGTCTTGTATATAGAACCAACCCCTAATTTCAATATGATTGCACTGACTGACCAGCTCTGTTGAAACCCTTACAGAATGAACAGGTGGCTCTGGAGGCCATCAGGAAAAATAGCCACAGGATCCAGCGGCCATATGTAAATTGAGGCATCAGTCAGGGAGCTAGGAAAAGTATACAAATATACTAATACCGTTATTTCAATTCAAAACAAAAAGCCCTTAAGGGACGGTCCTGAAGGGAGAATCTTGAAGGGGCGGATCAGAATGGGCAGGCAACATGTTATTGGTGCAGCCTGGTGTTACAGTGGGTGTTCTTGGAAACCTTAACCTTACCGTTTGACTCATAGGCGCCAGCGAGTGCGTGCTGTGACGCCAGTCGACTTGGATGATCCTCAGCGAGTGTTATCCTTGAATTGATCTGAGTTTGAGTTCGCTAGAGGCGTCAGACCCGACAGTCTGGTCGGTCGCCCCTTGGTCTTGGCACCCTTGAGGGGCGCCCCAGCAAGGGCTCGAGCCTCAAAGAGGCCAACCGCAGCAGAACGACGCAGGAATGGAGAGACGAATGGTCCCTGTCCCCCAAAGGAGCCCACCTGAGGAAAATCGACACCGCCCTCCCAGACCAGCACACCCGCCATCTCTACGCCACGCTCCAAAGGGCGCAAGCACGACTTCTAACACAACTCAGGACAGGTCACTCATGGCTAAGTGAATTCCGAAACCGAATAAAATATACTGACAGTGACAAATGTGAATGTGGAGCAAAAGAATCAGTCCGTCACGTGCTGGTGGACTGCCCAAGACTACAGCAGCAACGTCAGGTTCTACGACAAAAGGTAGGAGATAGGTTCAACAGCCTCTCACTAATGCTAGGGGGTAAACCACCAAATTGCTCAGGGAATGAGATGAAATGGAAGATCAATAGAAGCGATCTTAACGCGGTTCTGGACTTCGCTGAAAGTTCGGAACGATTCCAAGGTAGGGACAACTAAAGAGAGCAGCCACAGGCCTTGACGAGGCATCAAGATCGTGCATGTAATTAGACATGGAAAGATAGATGAGAGTAGTCATAGTCGTGGTAGCCTGCATATCCCGGTGAGGAAGAGGTCAGGGTAAATGAATAAAAGGAAGTGATTACGCCCAGGCATTCTGTCAGCTCAGGTACACCACTTTGCCCACTTCTTCTTAAGACGAAGTGCAGCTGCCGAGACATGGGTCGGAAGGGAAGGTCCTGAAGAGGAGGATCGCAGGCAATATGTTATTATAAGAGTGCCGCCAGGTGTCACAGTAGGTCGATTTCCTTAGAATCCCTGATAGAACCCATCTTTGAGGCGGTGGGCTGGTGGCGGACGAAAGCTGCCAACAGTAAGGGGTGCAGGTTGTTGGTACCAAACATAGGAGGTGGGTGACATCCAAAAGGGCTTTTGGGAAGACTAGCTACTTGCCGGTTTAGGTTCGTCCTGGTTCAGCTTGGCGGCGGGAAGGCCACCTTTAAATGCGTGGCTAAGCTAGCATCATGACATTCGAGAAGTTGATCAAGTTACTAGGAGGAATCTAGTCACTTGATTCGCCTCTGTGGAAACAAGGGCCTTCTCTCAACCAAATATGATCATAATAATTACAATATTATCGAGTGGTTAGCTAGAATAAATAGAATTAATTAATGTACATAATTATGGAAAATAAGAAAACTCAGTTTAACCCAATAACATTAGGGTCCTCCTGGGCGTTTCGAAGGATTTCCCTTATGGCAGAATACAGACTTTTATTAGGTGTTTTCCACCTTCTGCCATTGGGAAATACAACTCGCCATAGTCTATTGACCTAAGGCACGAGTGACTAATAGTATTCCGTAAACTGTTTGGTAGTTGTCTTTAGAAATTTATCTTCCTTAGTGATTACGCCAATCTTTATATCAGCTAGCTCCTCTGTATTCATGAAGTTCCATTTGTTGAAGTGTTCAATAATCTGGCCTTTCCCAGGGCCTTCGTAGTGGATACATATCTAGAAAAAGACCCAGAAGAATGATTCGAGATCATATATAAAGGAATGTGGTTTATCGTCTAGAAGAACTCCGGTTGCTATAAACGCCTGCGTGCCGATCTTGCCTCGCGCCCCTGAAGCATCTTCCCAGTCTTCTTTGATGGCAAGGTCCAGATCAATGATAAACGCCTTCTAGGACGCGCTATCCTTATCCTCGTTGATTATGAGGTTATTGGGGGAAATGTCTCTCTGAAGCATGCCGGCCTGCTGATAAAGGGACTCGTATCCTTCGATGCACCCTTCTAGCGCGGCCAGCAAGGCAACCCTCGAGCTCGCCTTGTAGATTGGCTGGCCGTAGTCCTAAACGATGACACGACGATGGACACGATTTGGGATGGACGGAGGTTGGGACTGCTTGCGTTTGCTGGGTGGCAGCGACGGCTCAACGCAGGTGGATGATTGTTTGCGGCTAGCTGTCTGGCTGCTCTTCCCCTTGCGGGATGCGCTCCTGCTCAGCGGACGCCTGGAGCTGACCTATTTGTAGTTGCTTGCCGTCGTGATGTCTAGTCTCTTCCTCACTCTGTCACGGATATCATAATCTTGGCCCTCTACCTGGACCGTCGCATGGTAGTAATACCTCGCGACGTTAACTACCTCCTTCTCCATGGCCTCACGCAGCAGCTCCCCTTCCTTATCGCGCTTGGGATACTGCTATGAGGCCTTGATCACCAGGGGTGTTTGGGATTCGTCTCTGTCGCGATGTACCTTCCAGCAAGTTGTGGCTCGTCCGGCGACGCAGTGTGCGCGCTTTATCACCTCATCAATAATGAGACGCTCCTCCCCACTATCCCGTTTGATTTTAAAGTACCGCAAGCCATTGGCGTTGGTAATAATCGTTGGATCGAATCCGAGCTGTCCTTTGGTTATCAGCAGATACCCAAGCATGACCGAGACGAATCAAAGGCCGTCCTTGTGGATGTCGAACTACTTGGACGCGATCCCTCCCAGACAGTCAAAGAGCCATAGCCTCATAAGTGACCCGCATAGCGTAAAGCCTAGCACAAAGAAGCAAGAGTCCTGCGCGGCTAGCACTTCCCTTGTATATCTGCCTATGTCCTGCCTAGACTGGGTTTCGTAGTCCGGGTCGTTCTTCAGCTCTCTAGGAATGAGGATCTGTGACCACGCATACTTGCCGTCCTCGAGGGGTTTAATGCTATCCATGAAGCCGATATCCAGCGTCCGCTTAGCCGTGGAGCCCTTAAGCCGCTTATGAGGCTACGCTAGGGGCCGCCTTTGAATCGCCTCGCCGGGCGTGTGCTCCTCATAGAATTGTATTATCTTGTCGATGGCCCCCGACAGCCAGGCAAGCACAGGCGCCTCCTTTGCACCCTCGGGCCATCCCCTCTAGCCAGCTCCATCGTGGAAGAGCGGCTCCTCCCCCTCCTTGCATCTCTCAAAGACCGCCTGCGCGTTTGTCTGTAGCCCCAGGATATATCCAAAGAAGGTTTCGTAGAACTTTGGTATGTCAACATACATGTCGCCCAGGTCCTCCCTTAGCACGGCGTTCATGTTGGTTCGCAGCTCGCTCGAGTTGACGACGCTGCCTGTATTTCGAGTCAAGGGAGTCTGGAAAGAGCACAACGGAAGGGGGGAAGGCGTCAACTCGGCGATAGCGTGCGTCACTTTACTCCAAATAGATTCATCGGAGTCATTGTCGTGAATTGCCTTGAGCAGGGGAAGGAAGCGTTCAGCATCAAATGTTCCCTGGCGGACTTCAGGAAGAACCCTCGCAAGCCCATCTAAAATAGGTTCGCGCCCGGTCAAGGGCAGTTTTCGACAAACAGGATGAGATTGTAGTGCTAATATGAGGTCAAGTAGTCGATCATTTATATCAGCCCTGCTCGTTTCTTCTTCCGATATAAAGGCGTTATATAGGTCTTTAAAAGCATCTAGCCGGTCCCCGATCGGGTGGCTGCTTATTATCTCAGATCTCGAGGGCGACATGTTCGGGAACTTGCATAATGGGAACAATGAAAAGAATAAAGAATTCGTCAGCGCGTCGCGAATCTCAAGTCTTTTTAATTTTGGATAATTGTTAGTCCGGCGTCCCAGACTAGCCACATTAAGATTGGCCCGGGCGCTAACCGCTGTTGTTAAAATTAGAAACAAGAATTGCCTATTCAGGCTGCATCCTCAGGCGTTTCCATTTTCACTTCATGAATTCTTCTCCTCCTGTTAAGTATACATGCTGGAGCGACACATTCAACACCAGGCCCGTAGCCGAAGGCCTTCAACTAGCAGTTGGAAGATCCAAATATCTTCGGTATTGCCCCCCAGAGGAAAACACTCATGTCGAGATTCGATACGAGGCAGGGGTGGTTTCTCTACATCGTCGACAGGTTCGGATTGCGTCACAGCGCATAGACGAAGCTCAAGGAACGTTGCCGGAAACTTTTGGTGACATTGTTATGCATGCGGAGAGGCTTTCTAGAGCGCACCGTGTACTTGAATTGCGATGTGAAGGGGGGGAAGAGAGTCTGGAACACGCTGTAGACTTTCAGGTCGGTTTTGTGGAGGAAAAAAAGCCTGGCAGGCTATTTCAAAAAAGTGATAACCGCGTCAACGAGGGAGATCGTCTTTATATTCGATTGAATAACAAGGGAGATAGCCCGGTTTATGTGTCTGTTTTCAATGTCAACATTGCGGGCCACATCTTTCTATTGACACCACGACACCCTTTGGGTATGAAAATACCTCCCGGAGAATCTAAGGCCATAGGATATACTGCCTTCAACGTTTTGAAAGGCCTCGAGATGGTCTGGCCAGAAGGCCTCTCTAGAGATTCACCGATTGAAGAGTGGTTTCTGTTTGTGCTTTCAGGCGCCCCGGTTGATTTACGATACTTATGTGATTCGATGGATCGCGATCTTATCTCCACTCTCAACCGCAATGTGCTACTCCCAGAAGAAGAAAGCCTCGATAATCGTTACGATATAGCTTATATACCGTTCTCCTTTCATCCAGCAGCTGCTGAGCCTGGAAATGGACTTGCTATCGAAAAAGTTACTCCCTTTCCACCCGACGAAGGGGATATTCAGCCTATGGATACCATGCAGGAGCAACAGCATATTCCTGCAGCAGAGCTGCCAGAACCCGAATCTATGACGGAACATGATGACGCCCCACCAACCGTCATTGGAAAGGTGGGACTTTTGTCACCGATTTTTCCTTGTGTCTCTACTAACATCAGCCGGCTATAGGGAATCTTTGGCGCAATCAAGCGAGCTCACATCCCGCTCCTTATTCGGGTTGTAAACCAACACGATGAAGAGATTACGGTTGTTGTCTCCAAATATCGGCCAAATCGGATGCTGTCAGGTGCCTCTGTGAACGCATCCGCTACCGGCGGAGGAATAGAATTCAACACCACTGTATGCGCCTATCACACACCTCCCATATATTTTTCATTCTCAGAACGCTAATTATGACATCTGATAGACATTTGTTGGGCCAGCTACCAAAAAGACACTCCTACCCTGGGACGGAAGCGATACCGGCCCGACGGCTACCTTCCCTCTCTCGACTCGAAAGGAAGGGTTTGGCGTCATCACGATCTTTAAAGGCCCTCAGAAGACACTATACATCGAGAACGACCGCGTTCCGCTTGGTGCTACTGCGTATTTCGTAAATAAACCTGATCTGAAGATTATAGAATATGCTACTAAGCAGGGTGAGAGTCAGAGGGCCCAATGACATGGATTGGGACTAGTATTTCTAATTATTCGCTATATGTCTGACTATAATGTAAATAGTCTCCTGGGGATCTAGGAAGTTAAATTAATCCATTTATTTTCGTATTTTCATCGTATTGGTTCCAGGTTGCGTCAGTTTAGCCCTTTCGTTCATTTCTATTCATTGGGGGCTCCCCTGAAGTTTTACCAGACCTTGTGCCGTCGCTGCCTAAGGACACTGCCTGCATGGCTACTCCGTTATCTTAGGCGGTGGCTTATTGGTTGTTGCAATAGTGAGTATTGTAACGCAAGAATGCCGCAGCGGAAGCCTTGCGGGCATGACCGATCACCGTCAATGCAGCGGACTCGCTAAGGTGCGTAAGGTGCCGGATTATGCGTAATTGACTAGAGGGTGACTTAGATGACGGTGTTACCTGAACAGAAAGGAGCCAATAGCGTGTTACATCATGCCTGCATTGAATTTTTTTGGGTAAGGGTTGCTGTTTCTTGGGCTGGCTGAGTAGTGCGTGCATGAAGCCGGATATATCGGGTTTACCGTGCCTATATATGGATGTCAAACTCGGGGAATCAATGCAAGCTGCATTCCGGAGGTGAGCTAAGGCCCTGCATTTCGAAGGACTATCAGCTGAGATTATGATTTCACATCAATGCGAGCGGCTACGGCTCACGGACAGCTTTGGACCAAGAGAAATATCCTTTTTTTAGGCGGGAAAGTTTACTCTATTTTTAACTAACTGTACCGCAACTCAAACCTCACAGTACTAACGACTATTATAGTACCATGAACATTACTATCGCGGTACTAAAAGGATATAAGTATTGAAGAACGTCCGTTTGTGGAGGGTCACAAAACCATACAAACTACGATAGGACAACTCTACCCATTGACACTTGTTATTTTATTCTGATAAGAACTTGTTCAGCAGGATACTTTGCAGTCAGAAATTGCTTAAGTGGTTTTGGAACCTGGATTAGCATATGATTTGAGCGGAGAGGCCAGTGGAAGATCTCAACCGTGCTGTTGATGTGGCTGACATGGCAGTCGAAGCCGCTCCGCACGACCACCCTGATCGAGCTGGTTACTTAAATGGTCTTGGAAACAGCCTCAGCACACGATTTAAGCGGACTGGGTCTTTAGAAGATCTCAACCGTGCTGTTGATGTGGCTGACATGGCAGTCGAAGCCACTCCGCACGACCACCCCAACCGAGTTATGTACTTAAATGGTCTTGGAAACTGGCTCGGCACACGATTTGAGCGGACTGGGTCTTTGGGAAGATCTCAACCGTGCTGTTGATGTGGCTGACATGGCAGTCAAGGCCACTCCACAGGACCACCCTAACCGAGCTCATCGTTTAAATAACCTTGGGATATGGCTTGGGACACGATTTTAGCGAACTGGGTCGTTGGGAGATCTCGACCGTGCTGTTAGTGCTGCTGATATGGCAGTCAAAGCCACCCCCCAGGACCACCCTAACCGAGCTCATCGTTTAAATAACCTTGGGATATGGCTTGGGACACGATTTTAGCGAACTGGGTCGTTGGGAGATCTCGACCGTGCTGTTAGTGCTGCTGATATGGCAGTCAAAGCCACCCCCCAGGATTACCCTGATCGGATAAAATTTGCTGACAGCAACCAGCCGCTTCAGGCAGTTGGCGCACGCTTCAAGGTAGTAGATGTCCTGGAAGAAGGTATGGAGCGACGGGATGATTTCTTTCCTCCCCTGCAGATCTCCCAGATAGCCGTACGTTCAAAGTCGCTGAAGCCGCCAAAGGCTTCACCGCTGAGCACGCGGCCCCGTGCGGTCTTTGCATCCTTCCGGGAAACCCCGGGGGCTAGAAGCTGTAGGCTCTCCACCGTTTGTAGGTCAATTCTTATCATCCGCTCGCGGTCATCTCCCACCAGAGACGCCCAGAATTCCTTCACGAACGTCAGATAATTAACGATTTCTAGCAATCGATAGACATGGGGCCTGGAAATGGAGCACCGACCTCGTCACAGTTGAGAACTAGAGCCGATATGCAGTCCACCCCATAGCCCAGGGATCGCCAGCAGCGCGTCGAACGCAGCACGCACATGTGTGTGAGAATTAAGTTGCCGCAGTCGCTTTGCTTTATTTGCCGACAGTCGCGACATCCAGCGCTCCTCGAAACGAGAATTAGCTTCATGCTGATACTGGCGGACTTCCGGTAGACCTCGCCATCGCTCGGTGGTCTGGCGTTGGAGTACTCATCAATAAGAGAGATTTGTAGGCTGGAGCTTATTTCTGTGCTGAGCAGTCAGGGAGGAGCGCGGCAGTGGTGGGCGGGGATGCATGTGTAGACATACCGTCTAGATAGAGGTCGACCGTCCACCACTGGTTGCTGGGCGAGAGTAATCCCCCGCCCGCCTTCAGACGATGTTGGCCGTGGAGACAGCGTACCTCTTCGGCGGAGAACTGAAGGTGCGGATGATTGATTGATTGATTGATTCATTTACGCCGTCCCAGCCGCTTTGTCAGCAGCTATGCAGCCTGTGTCCTACTACGTGGCCCCAGCTTTAACCACTTGCACTAAGATACATGAAGAAAAATTTAATAAACTGTAAAGGAACGTGCACTGTCGGCTTGACGACCTTGCATTGCCCCGACTTTGACTTACGACGAATAGTTCTATTCGAAGCCTGCCCCGCAGGCCCGCAGGGGAAGGAGGGTCGGTCAGATTGAGGCGTAGGAAAACTCATGGTTACGCTGCTGGTGTTACCTGGTTGCAGATCCTCATCTGCAAGTTCTGATAAACCTGAGGAGTCACTGCTCTCATCAAGAGACTGTTCTCCGCCTAGAGATTCCGGCTGTGTGGAGAGGTCGCTTGCGGAAGGTACGAACAAAGGACTATTTAGGGCTTCTGGTACGGACATATTTCGATCAACTGTAGGGGAAAAGCTGCTATCCGGCTGCAGGACATTGTCTGATCCCAAACCCAGCCTGGCGTGCTCAGTAAAGCGGGATCGATCGTGCCAGACATGGTCACACGTTCTATTCCTTCGACATGTCAGCGATTCAGAAGTAAAAACGGAGCGGGGAAGATGCTTGCCCAGGTCATGCCGTCCCTGTGCTCCCTCTGTAGCCCTAGGGTCGACAACGGCGCAATCAGCGGGAGCTGTGGTCAACGGCGTTTGCGCTGGCGACTCGTCGCCAAATAGGGTATCTGCTTGCGCCCCAGAACCACTATGGCCTAGTTAATGTAAATGCATGGATGTACGAATACCATGCAGCTCGATTATATCAAGGTTTGCGGCACTGCCCAAATTGTCGCCCTACGAGCGTCCTCCACCCTATTAAAGTTAGGTTCTAAACCTGACGAAAGAGAGGTGACAAGTCGTTGTGATATTAAGAACTGGTCCAGTTGTGCTATATGGAACTATAATACTCCTTCGTTGAGCTTAAGATGCGTTGGACGGTTTAGGAGATCTAGAACTCCTAGACTAGCTCTAAGAGTGACTCTCCTGCCACTTCGCCTCGCCGCCTAGGAAATATAAACCCCAGACGAGTGCTGATTACCATAGCAAAAAGAAGAAGGGAAAGAAAGGTTTGGTTATCGTTAGAAGGAGTGCTATTGTCGAGGAAGAGAGCAAGGAACCTCCCAACCTTCTCACTACGAGTAAGGATAGTACGCCTACAATTACTTACGAGATAGGCGAAGCCGAGAAGGACATGCTTAGAGCTAGCTTAAAAAGGTATGACCTATATCTAAAGGTAGCAATTGAAAGCTAATACATAGGTTATAGCTACTTCTATTCCTCCAAGTTTGCCGACCTTGTGATTCGAACTGCGGATGACGAATTCAAGGTCCATAAGGTGGTTGTCTGTGGGCAATCTGAGTACTTCACCCATATATTCGACGGGATTGGAAGGTCACTCTACCGGCAACTGCTATTTAAACACGTAGCTTATAGTTGCTGACCTTCTAGGAGACTGCGGAAACGTTGTTGACCTTTCGAAGGATGATCCATTTACCATTGATGCAATGGTCCGTTTCATGTACGAGGCTGATTATGATGGGAGTGGCAGTAACAGAGGGCGAATCTCACCTATGCTCTTTAATGCTAGGGTGTATGAAGTTGCGGAGAAATACTCTATACCTCATCTCAAGGAATGAGCTAAGAGGAAATTTAAAGAGGCTGTGGGTACTTGTTGGGGTATGGATGACTTTTCCCCGGCGATTGTAGAAGTTTATACAAGTACTCTCTCGACTGATCGAGGGCTGTGTGGTATAATTTTGCAAACTGCCTTCCAAAATATTGGGTTACTTCTGCAGAAAGATGATTTCTAATTAGTTTTAACAGAGCACGCTGGGTTTTCTGCGGATATTGTTTGGCTTCTCGCTAATAAACCTCCGCCTCCAGCCACTCCTTTGAGAACAACATGCCGTAGCTGTGGTGGTTATTATTAGTTGAAATAAAACGTTAAGCTTGGCTGTATCAAGGGGTGTTCGGCTAGAGTTGTCCCGGAGAATGTGTGAATATTGTAGCCATTCTCCATCTGGATATGGGTTAGCTATGCATGCGAGGTAATATGGGCAACTTTCAAATATACATACAGAGTTGAGTCCAGGCGGAAGCGCTGGTAGTAATTATCGATCTCGCCATTTAATGTCATCGAAATACACAAAAGCCTCGCTGTTCTTATGCCCAATCAAGCCTATTCCAGCACTGCTATCTCGTAGATATAAATCTCATATAAACCCTCACCAGTACGCGTATCTGAAATGATTTTGGTATGCCGCGGACCGGTTACTCTATATGGATTAATATTTCTATAAATTCTAGTAGTCCAAAGAATATTGAGATCCAAAGAGATACACGGATCTATAAAGATTTTCATATCTGTCAGGGATCTGACGTAGAAAGGTTGAGAATAGATAATAATTGATTGTTCAACTAAGAATTGGCTTATTATACAAGACGTAGTACGAGGAAAGGAAAACAAATGAAGAGACAGGGGGATCTGCAAGGTAACGGTTATTCTAATCATGTGATTTAGCCTTGTGGGTCAGTCCCGTGACACCGGTATTTTTATACACCCCGGTATCGAAGGTACCAACGCTCCAGACGATTTTGGTATGTTCTTCTGGCGATGCTAATATATATAAACGTCCTAGTGTCTCCAAGGTCGGGGACGTCTTTAGTTATTAATATACTTATGTATACGAATACGACGGGTGTATCGGGAGCTTCCGGCATCTTAATATTTAAATGGATTTTCGTACCCCCTGGGATTCCCTTATCTGAGATACGAGATATTTGATTGATTTGGTTGGTCAGGTGGGTCTGGAGCAATCTATGAGATTTCAATCTATCAAGCACTGATCATCTAAATACACGATATTGAGCTCCTATTTATGTTCCTCATACGGCCATGTATCTTGCCATTGCGGAGATGCCAGCTACAGCTGAAACAGGCGTTAAAACGCCGGGCGTAGCATTTGTTCGATGATGGAGAGCTGACACTGATATTTAATGAAACGGCGTAGTTGACTAACGTGTTTCGTACGATCAGGCAGTATTACACCGAATCTCCGTTCAACACCATTCAAGTACGATGGTTCCATATTTAATCCCTGTTCATACTAAGCGCTCCAACAGTGCTCTCTTTAGCAGGCGGCAGAAAATATATTAATATACATGTAGACAACTAGAGGCCATGCTTATTTGAAGAGGCCCTCTTCCACGCCCGGAAACCACGACGGAGATCCCTTCGGGGGCTTATTTTCTAATTTCTTTCCCAACGGTCCTGATGGGCGGATCCGGAGGGGCAGGCGGGAAGCAAAGAAGAAAGCAAGGAAACCATGTAGATGGGAAAATTATATGTATGTGTGTGTACATGAATATTATGGAGTTTTATAAATATAAGCATCGGAGACCACTGAGTAAACGCGAACACAACATACGGCTCTGGGGCCACAGGGTAAAGGCAGCCCAGGGTCGAACGAACATAGGGCTCTGGAGCCACAGGGCAAAGGCAGCCACCGGGTCGAATGAACATGTGGCTCTGTGGGCTACAGGGCAAAGGCAGCCACCGGGATCCAGCTACCACGTGTTAATCTAAAGGCATTAGTAAGAATCGAGGAGACCGGGACTGTATGTAGCCGCTGGGGGGAAGGGGCTTTTCTTTCATCATCAAGACAAACCCCGAAGGTGCGGTCCAGAAGGGGCGTATCAGAAAGGGCAGGCAATTCTCCCCATGTTATATGGGCGCGGTCACGCGTTACAGTGGGTCTCCTTGGAAATCTCAAAGGGTGATATCTTGCAACAGAAGCTGGTTGGCTGGCGGTGGGTGAAAACCACCAACAGTAACTGGGTACAGTTTGTTGTAAATGTTGGGAGGGCACTGCACGATTAGAGGTGATGTCCTTCACAAAGGATTCTTAAGAGGACTAGCCGTTATAGGCTAGTCCTGGTGCAGTGGCAGCGTGAAAACCACCTTTAAATGCGTGGCCAAGCTGCGGACACTAATGTTAAAACAGGAAAACAGGCTTATTCATAGACTCACCCCCACCCACCCAGGCGCTTCCCTTCTATTATCACCCCAGGGATTCTTCTTCCCCTAATAATTTTACACACATACCAGAGCATTCAAACCTCAGCCGCCTTCTAATGGGATTAATCAAGGCTTAAATATCTGCAAGTAGAACTGCAGCGTTCTTGGCGGCCGAAGACTAGTGCTCTGGAAGAGATGGACACGGAGGGTGTGACACATTGGGAGTGCAGACACATTGGGAGTGCTGACACATGAAGCCGGCACAGCTCCCGGGAAATGCGCCATCTTCACTGACAACCAGGCCGCCATCCAGGCGGTACGAAACCCCAAACACTCCTCGGGCCAGTATATCCTCGTCGAGGCGGTACAGGAGCTCGACAGACTCCGAGGCCTCGGTTGGGAAGTACAGTTCCGCTGGATCCCAGCACACGTTGGAGTACCAGGCAACGAGGAGGCAGACCGAATGGCAAAAGAAGCTGCGAGTGTTGCCCTGAATCTAGGGATAGACACCGGGCAGCCTCCGGAGTCAAACCATCTGCGGATCCTGATGGCAACCACGAAAACCGCCATTCGCCAAACGATGAAACGCGAGTGGGAGAAGTCCTGGGAAACGGCCAAGCACGGCAGAGACCTCTTTAAACTTGGAGTCCGGCCGGGAAAAGCGACACTTGCCATCCACAGGGGAACGCACAGAGCGATCAGCTCAACAATTACACAGATGCGCACAAGTAAGATCGGCCTGCGGGCATACCTCCATGCTATCAATAGAGCAGACTGGTAAAATGTCAGGAAATTGCGGCGTCAGGCAGGCCAGAGATGCAGAAATGCAGAAATCCAGGAATGTGGAAATGCTAAAATTAGAAATGTAGGGCGATGCAGGAAGCGCAGAACCTAAAAGTGTTTGAGCGCTTAACCTCCTCATTCTATCCAACCACCCACGTTAGTCAAATGGGAGACAGGAACGCGTAAAGTGTACATGTTTAAGTTATGTAACAACAATAAACGGGTGCAGTTTTTTGGCAGTAGAAACGTTAGTAGAGCAACGCGCGATTTACAAGAGGCGACGAAAAGACCTGGATCCTCTTTCCCATCTTTCTCTGCCCCTCGTCCTCCAGTCCACTGGCGGTAGCCGAACGCTTCACAGATTTCCTAGTGCTTACAGGGGCGACCAGCCTGGAGCGGTGGAAGTCAATTATCAAGGCTCGTTGTAGCTCCGAACTCCATAATATATTATCGGGCTTCAAATCCTCGTGGACCACACCTAGGTCGAGGATCTGCCTCTTGGACCGCTCGATGTGGTCGGTCAACTCTGGCAAACTCTGAAGACTGCTCACTTTCTGGCCTCCCCAGCCCATGAGCAGCATATGCTCGATTGACCCCGCGCCGTGCACATGGTACACCATTCTTAGGTTAATGGGCCCAAGGAAAACCGGGACTGCAGAACCTTGAACTTTCTGGAGGACACGATAAACGTCTGCTTCGCGTCGCACTTCGTCCCAGCGGCGGGCCGTCGTACCCTTCCCGACTACCGTGTAGCCATACTGGCGACAGGTGATCTTAAACGGTTGCCCGTACGAGCCACAGGTGCCAAACGGGGTGCAGTCCCGGTCCAGGTCCTCATCCAGCTGTTGCTTGATCAGGCCCACCAGTCCGCCCGCATCGATAGGGTGCTTGTCGCCGCCATTTATCGATCTATGTCTCTCTGCATTCGGGCACCTTGTATCTAGTTGACCTCCCCGCTGAAGGCCGAGTAAGCATGTCTGCGTGCAGAATTCCGCGGTGTGCTGCCTGGAGCCTCCCCGACCCTCCCTACCTTCCCTCTGGCGCCACAGTCGTTGGCCGGGTGGCGATGCCGTGAGCTCGCTCAGGTTTCGCTTCCGTCCGGGAGCCGCCTGCTGGGAGTCGGAGTCGGAGTCCGCGGGTTCTGAATGGCGTGCGGCTGTGCTTCGAGGCGCACAGCCAGCCTGGGATCGAGTGACGGGCCGGTGGTCGTCCGCGGTTGGAGAGCTCAGAGGAGGAGAGGATGGCACATGCTCCGAGCAGGGAGGGGTTTTTTCGAGCTCCTCTTCTGGTATGCGCGCCCTCTCGTAGTCAAGGCTTGTTTCCCATACGTTTAACCGTTGCCTTGCATCGTTTCTCCAGTATTGATCCCGAGGCTGCGAGCAGCAGCTCATCAGGCAGAGACAGAGTACCCGAGCAACAGCGGTCTTCGGTTGCAAGATCCGTACGTCCCCGAGATCAACCTTGTTGGGTTCGCAGAGATAGTAGTAAAGCGTGCTTGGATCATCGCGCTGCACGCAGAGCAGAACATAGGCCAATCCGTTTGTAACGTATGAAAATTCAAGTCCTTCATTGATCATCACATGGTATTCCTGAACCAGAGTGGATGCTGTTATCTGTTCCGCGTTATATATTAACTTTGCATTTTCCTCCGTTGGGATCGTGTCCCGCTGGACTACATCCTCCCAGAGGTTCATCTCCCGGAGGCCGACACGGAGATGCTCTACTGCTAGCTTGTGAGGTGGTTTGTACTCAACGGTGGTGAGTAGTGTATTCACGCCATCGTCTACACGATGGACACAGAACTGATCTGGTATCGAGCGTCGCGTGTTATGTCGGTTTGGCGCGCTTGTATCATCATCCTCGTCAATAGTATTCGCGTGATTCTCAAACATGACTCCCTCTCCAAGAGAAAAGTCATTTCGAGCATCTGGGCGCTTGCACAGCTCTGCGATCACGTCCTGGACGTGTTGTTCCACCGTGAGCCGCTCATGAAACTCCACATCTTTCTCACTACTTAACGGCCGACACCTCCGTGCAATATCTTCGAGTGCAATGATGGGAGGAAACAGCTTATCGGTTGGCTCGAAATAGTCGTGGACACGGCGGTAGAATTCATCCTGAATCCCCGAACAGGCAAGCCAGGGGCGAAGGTAGGTCGGGCACAGCTTGCCAGTTGGCTTTCCGATCGACCCTTTGGTGGAGAGGGCGCTCTCTTGGACCTTTGTGGGCAGAGAGAGCAGGTTATGGCAGGCTCGGATGAACTCCTCGAACGATGTACGCTGGTTGCGCTCTTCCGCCCTCGTTGCTCTCTCATCCGCCTGTCGCTGCTGTTCTTCTGCCTGTCGCTGCTGTTCTTCTGCCTGTCGCTGCTGTTCTTCTGCCTGTCGCTGCTGTTCTTCTGCCTGTCGCTGCTGTTCTTCTGCCTGTCGCTGCTGTTCTTCTGCCTGCAGCCGCTGCTCTTTTTCCTGTATTGCTCGCTCCTCGGCCTGTCGTCGTTGCTCCTCGGCCTGTAGAAAGAGAGCCTTGTAATCTAGCGCATTATCGGAAGCCATGGATCTCGAACTCTCTGACGCCAGAGCAATATGGTTATAAGTTCCTGAATATCCATATCCCAAACTTATTCCGCCACCAACAGCATGGTTACCTCACGTGATGTTTAGAATCACGTGGGACCTCAGCTAGATGGACCTCGGGCACGATTTACCTTATCCAACCACCTACCTTATTGAACTACCCACCTTATTGAGCTGCACGTCTTATTTAGCCACTCAGCTTATTGAATTACCCATCTTATTGAGCCACCCATCTTAATGCATTTAGTGGATGGATCCTCAGAGCGGCTCCTGTTCTGTGATACAACATACCCTACCCTGAAGCGCGTTGCTAGCAGACACTCGGCCTAGAATTTACTCGCTCTAGCAGACACTTGTTCTAGCAGACACTTGTTCTAGCAGACACTTGTTCTAGCAGACACTTGTTGGGCTGCAAAAGAGAATCGCCTCCCCGCGGTGCAGCCTGGGTACTGGAGAGATGCTCTTACGATAGAGATCCTCTTGCTAAATGATTCTCATGGTTGGAGGTGTGGTGGTGGTAACTCGCCTGATGAAGTCAGCGACAAACTGCTTTTGCACAACACAGGACTGCCAACCAAATGGGTATGAAAACCATCCGACGGGTGGCTTCAATCTTCAAAAGGGACCAGATTCTAAGTAGGAAAGGTCATCTCGATGACTCGACTGAAAAAGATGCCCGGAGGCCACCTGAAAGGACACCTGTGGTGGTGTGCAGAGTTTTCACTTGGAAGGAACGTGATGCCCTGCGCTCGCGTACACCCCAAAATCAACAACAACACTTCGATAAAAGTTGGGTGCGAGGGCGTCGTTAAGGGAAAGGCGAAATGAGGATGGGGATGCAAGTTGCAGAGCGTCGTTAAGGGAACGGGAGGAATGGGGACAGTACCTGGTCGCTGGGAGGCGGCTGCCTTCACCGGTGCAGCGCTCGGAGGAACACTACCACAGCGGAGTGGCCTCTTAGGAGGGATATTAGTGGGACGGCATACTCTGCGAACGAAGTAAAAAGGGATATTCGCCCAGGTACGCTGAACCGGGCAACCTGGCTTATACTCCTGCTGCCGCCCTCCGGCGATCGAACTACGGTACCTACGAAGGATTCCGAACAAATACCACGGAGAAGCTGGCAACTCCCTATGCAAATGGAGCTGGGACTACGGAAGTGCCGGCACTCAGGGCTTCAACAGCCATCGGCTGGGACTTGTTGAGGAGACGAAGATACCATTGGTTAGTGGGCTGGAAACGTTACAGGACGCGCTGCCTGGCTAGGAGTGCCACCTGAGCAGAGCCTGCGAGACACGGTCGGCCCTGTGGAGAGAAGAGATTCGGCAGGGCAACGCGAAGTGATGTAACAGTCATGGGGCGTAGCACATAATGGAGGCGATGGCTGATGGACGAGGACTGTCTACAACACCTTCTATGTGGCTCGAGAGGACGGATGCGCGTGTCGGTCTATGGAAAGGGTATATAGGGCAGCGGGCATGGTGTACCGACATAGGCTTAAGGAGCAAACCATGAAAGGGGCATGGGCGAAGGCTTTGCCGGGGCTGGACCCCCGAAGTAGTGATTGAACGTGAGTCTTCGGGCAAGAGGCGGGATGGACTACGGGGAAGTGTGGTGGAGGCTTGGTCACCTCCTCTTGTATTTAATATTGGTACGGAGGCCTATACCTAGGTTAGGTCCTTCAGCATGCTCTCTGAACCAGAGCAGCTAGTAGCAAATACAATCTTTCATGGCTCGATCTGATAGCAGAATACGACCTGAAACTCTTGCTACCAGTAGGCACGAAGACAAGACAAGAACAAGGGGAACCAAGCACCATCGATCTGGTATTCAGCACGACTCTCCTGGCAGATAGCCTGATATGCTGTTCACTCTCTGGGATGGAGCTGGACCACGACTCCGATCACCTGCCGGTGACCACTCTAATCGGTGTACACACAAGAGCTAAAGAAGACAAAGAGCGAAAGGTATGGCACAGGCTACGGGAAAAAGAATTCATGGAGGAGGTCCAGACAAATCTTCAAGGAACCCACACCCCACGAGACATCCTGGAAATTGAGGACCTGGTACGCAAGGTTATACGGGTGATAGACGAAGCAATCCAAAACCACTGCCCAAAGTCGAGGGTGGGTCCAAGGTCTGTACCGGGATGGACCCCTGAAATCAAAGAAGCTCAAATGAACGCTCGGAGGCTTAGGAGAGAATATCAGAGGCTCCGCACGGATGAAGCGTGGGAAGATTATAGGCAGGCACGCAACCACAAAGGTAGACTGATCAAGAAGCTTCTAAGAAACAACCACCGTGCGAAAGTCCAGGAGGCAACCTCCTCGACTCAGGGTCTCTGGAAACTGGCCAAATGGGCGAGGAACAGGGAACACAGGCAAGCGTATACCCCGCCGATTAGGGAAGGGGAAGGACCACTGGAAGAAGGATTACACCAGAAATTTGATCTTTTTAAAAAGGCTTTCTTCCCGCCAGCAAGGGCTGCGGAGACAACGGATATAGTGGGATTCGTGTACCCAACACCGGTGGATTGGCCACCGATAGCAGCCGTCGAGATTGAGAGAGCCATCGAAGCAGTATCCCCAAACAAGGCGCCGGGACCAGATGGAATTCCCAACCACATCATCAAGAGATTGGCAAACATACTGACACCAATTCTGACGGCCTTGACAAATGCCTGCCTGGATCTGGGCTACTGCCCCAAACACTTTAAGCAATCAGAAACAGTTGTTCTGAAGAAGCCGGGGAAAGAAGATTATACCCAAGTAAAATCTTACAGGCCAGTCGCTTTGTTGAACACATTAGGGAAGATTATTGAAAAAGTCGTGGCAAACAGGATCTCGGACGCGGTAGAAAGATACTCACTTCTTCCAGAAACACATCTGGGTGGGAGGAAAGGCGTGTCAACCGAACATGCGTTACACTGGCTGCTAGAAAAGATCCATGCAGCATGGCGCAGCGGACCAAACCAGAAGGTGGTATCAATCCTTTCCCTAGACGTCTCAGGAGCATTCGACAACGTCTCACATCCACGGCTGCTTCACAACCTTAGGAAACGCCGAATCGAACCAAAGCTAGTAAACTGGATAGCAAGCTTCCTTGAGGGACGCCAAACGAGAATCCGACTACAAGAAGGAACGTCTGAGATGATGGACACACAATCAGGGATCCCCCAGGGATCCCCCCTCTCGCCGATACTCTACCTTTTCTTCAACGCCGATCTGATGGAAGAATGCCACGACCCAGAAACCAGGACTACAGCGATAGGCTGGATTGATGACGTGAACATACTCACATCTAGTGAGTCAGCAACCGAAAACTGTCTCAATCTCGAGAGGATACACCAGAAGTGTAGAAGATGGGAGCAAACTCACGCGTCGAAGTTCAATCCATCCAAGTATAGCCTCATACACCTGGCGTGCGGGAAAAGAAGAACAGACTGGGAGAGCTCTCTACAGCTAGGGACTACCTTGATAAAACCGGCCACAAAGACCAAGGTGCTAGGCCTCATTCTGGATAGGAGACTGAACTGGAACGACCACATCGAACACGTCAAGATACGAGCCACGAAATCCCTCGGCGCTTTGAACAGTCTTGCGGGCTCAACATGGGGCACCGGGTATAAAGGGCTGAGACAGATATACACAGCCGTGATCCTACCGCAGATAAGCTATGCAGCGTCGGTATGGTACACTCCCCTGGGGACAGAGGAAAGGTACCGAAATAAGATAATCGCAACACTGGAATCGATCCAGAGGAAGGCGGCCAAGGCCATCACGGGAGCGTTCAAGACCGTCTCAGGGCCTGCACTCAACATCGAAGCCTACCTCTTGCCAATAAGACAATATCTCGACCAGAAAACGGCGAATACATACCTGCGGCTCAGGACATCGCAAAAGTTTCAGATCATGGGACAAATCGAGCAACAGGAAATATGGACCGAACACAGAAGGGAATGGCACCTACTGCACATATGGTGGGCCCCACTGAGAAAACACGAGCACAGATGTAAGGCCTTGCTAGGGGAGGAGGCGATGAGCAAGATCGAACTCAGGAAACCACATCTAGTACCGCCGTGGCAAACGACAATCCAGACCAGCATCGCGGACAGCAAAGAGGAAGCCATCCAAAAACACGACAACTACCTCGACTCCGGTGCCCTAGCTATATACACGGATGGAAGCGTGATAAACGGTAAGGTGGGAGCCTCGGCGGTGACGATAACCCCTGGAGATATACGTCAAGCATATCTGGGAAAGGATACCGAAGCAACCATATTTATGGCAGAACTCCAAGGCATACGGATGGCATTGGATCTGGTGCTAGAAACAAACAGAACGGCCGTCATATTCACTGACAGCCAAGCTGCCATCAAGACAATAGGAAAGCTAGGAATCATGGGTCAGCAGTTCCTCACAGAGATCCTCCGGACGTGGGAACAAATCAAGAATAATGGTCAGGATGTCGAAATTGCCTGGATACCCTCGCACGAGGGAGTCGAAGGGAACGAGCTCGCGGACCAAAAAGCCAAGGAGGCCACAGGCTGGAGGATAGTGCGGAACAGACGCGGCAGGACAACCCAGGCTGATACCGACAACACAGCCAGGAGATTGACGGACCTCAAGGTACCGCTGACATGCCTATTAAGAATAATCAGCTCCCATGTGTACGCGAGGTGGGAGAAGGAGTGGCGAGAGGAGTCCAGAGGACGCGATCTCTACAAGCTGGCGGAAACACCGTTCAGAGGGATCGTAAGCCTGCACGCGAAACTCTCCCGGCCTCTATCCTCCATCTTAACCCAGATGCGGACGGGAAAGATAGGGCTGCGAGACTACCTACTCAATATCAGAGTGCCCCAAGTGGAAGACGACGTCTGCCAGTGCCTGAAAGGGAGGGAGTCGACATCACATCTCCTAAGAGCATGCCCAATTTTCAAGGACCTGAGGAGGGACATATTGTGGCAAGGCGAGTGGACGACCGACCTGAAGAAAATGCTCTCACATAAGAATTATGCGCCAAAGGCTGCAAGATTCATGCTGCATACAAAGCTTCTTGGACAATTTCGAAGCGTAGAAACGGAGGCTTAGCGGGGCAATGAGACCCATAAGCGTATCAGGGCACCACCAGAAGCTGCAGCAGAAATGCGTAGCATCCAGGACCGTACCAGCAAAACATACTATAGGAAAGCTATGTTTTCTTTATGCACATTCTTTTCTCTGAATTTCATTTGTTCAAACTGCACGTTCCTTTACTGTTTATTTAATTTTTCTTCATGTATCTTAGTGCAAGTGGTTAAAGCTGGGGCCACGTGGTAGGACACAGGCTGCATAGCTGCTGACAAAGCGGCTGGGACGGCGTAAATGAATCAATCAATCAATCAATCATTAACGTCGGCCGGGCTCTGTGAGGACAGCCCGGCCCTAGGTCTCCTAATGGTGCATTCTATAGCGAGTTTATGCTAGAGCAACTAGAACTACATTAAAACGAGTATATGCCAGCGCACACTCGCGTATTGAGGTGGCTGAAATTGCGGGATATTATACACTCTTTGGTCCCCGGCACATATAGGGCCGTGGCAACCTGACTGATGACTAGCATTGTCCGAAGACTAGATTGGCCGCAAGTCTGCCTCCCTTGGGCCTGCTGGGTCCGAGGACCGCGGTCCATGGACCAGTGAGGACTATTGACAGCTGTCTCTAGTACGCAGGCCAAGGCCAGGGGTGGGCTGCAGTCACCCTGCCTCGGCCGCAATGCCTTTGACCGACCTGGACATTAGTCACTCGCTCTATGCCCTGGGAGGCTCGAGGACCGTCGACTTATGTCTATGACGGGTAGCGGTTCGTTGGAGTCAAAAGCCCCCATTCCGATGCCCTATATATGCATCATACTGGGGTTTTCCCCTCTTTTCTACCCACGACGCGCGGTCTTTCTACGTCGGATTCCTTAACCGTTGGCGGATGCGCGATAACAACCAGGACTGCCAAAATCCATATCGCCGGATCCGCTTTAAAGGGTGATTGTTAGCAAACGGGTTCACCTATCTTAGGGTGAATAAGTACGGTTCTAGCAAACACTCGCTCTAGCAGACACTCGCTCTAGCAGACACTCGGACTAGAATTTACTCGTTCTAGCAGACACTCGCTCTAGCAGACACTCGGACTAGAATTTACTCGTTCTAGCAGACACTTGTTCTAGCAGTCACTCGGCCTAGAATTTACTCGTGTCTGCTAGAGCGAGTGTCTGCTAGAGCGAGTAAATTCTAGGCCGAGTGTCGGCTAGCAACGCGCTTCAGGGTAGGGTATGTTGTATCACAGAACAGGAGCCGCTCTGAGGATCCATCCACTAAATGCATTAAGATGGGTGGTTTAATAAGATGGGTAATTTAATAAGGTGAGTGGCTCAATAAGGTGAGTGGTTCAGTAGGTGGTTGGATAAGGTAAATCGTCCATCTAGCTGAGGTCCCACGTGATTCTAAACATCACGTGAGGTAACCATGCTGTTGGTGGCGGAATAAGTTTGGGATATGGATATTCAGGAACTTATAACCATATTGCTCCAGCGTCAGAGAGTGCGAGATCCATGGCTTCCGATAATGCGCTAGATTACAAGGCTCTCTTTCTACAGGCCGAGGAGCAACGACGACAGGCCGAGGAGCAACGACGACAGGCCGAGGAGCGAGCAATACAGGAAAAAGAGCAGCGGCTGCAGGCAGAAGAACAGCAGCGACAGGCGGATGAGAGAGCAACAAGGGCGGAAGAGCGCAACCAGCGTACATCGTTCGAGGAGTTCATCCGAGCCTGCCATAACCTGCTCTCTCTGCCCACAAAGGTCCAAGAGAGCGCCCTCTCCACCAAAGGGTCGATCGGAAAGCCAACTGGCAAGCTGTGCCCGACCTACCTTCGCCCCTGGCTTGCCTGTTCGGGGATTCAGGATGAATTCTACCGCCGTGTCCACGACTATTTCGAGCCAACCGATAAGCTGTTTCCTCCCATCATTGCACTCGAAGATATTGCACGGAGGTGTCGGCCGTTAAGTAGTGAGAAAGATGTGGAGTTTCATGAGCGGCTCACGGTGGAACAACACGTCCAGGACGTGATCGCAGAGCTGTGCAAGCGCCCAGATGCTCGAAATGACTTTTCTCTTGGAGAGGGAGTCATGTTTGAGAATCACGCGAATACTATTGACGAGGATGATGATACAAGCGCGCCAAACCGACATAACACGCGACGCTCGATACCAGATCAGTTCTGTGTCCATCGTGTAGACGATGGCGTGAATACACTACTCACCACCGTTGAGTACAAACCACCTCACAAGCTAGCAGTAGAGCATCTCCGTGTCGGCCTCCGGGAGATGAACCTCTGGGAGGATGTAGTCCAGCGGGACACGATCCCAACGGAGGAAAATGCAAAGTTAATATATAACGCGGAACAGATAACAGCATCCACTCTGGTTCAGGAATACCATGTGATGATCAATGAAGGACTTGAATTTTCATACGTTACAAACGGATTGGCCTATGTTCTGCTCTGCGTGCAGCGCGATGATCCAAGCACGCTTTACTACTATCTCTGCGAACCCAACAAGGTTGATCTCGGGGACGTACGGATCTTGCAACCGAAGACCGCTGTTGCTCGGGTACTCTGTCTCTGCCTGATGAGCTGCTGCTCGCAGCCTCGGGATCAATACTGGAGAAACGATGCAAGGCAACGGTTAAACGTATGGGAAACAAGCCTTGACTACGAGAGGGCGCGCATACCAGAAGAGGAGCTCGAAAAAACCCCTCCCTGCTCGGAGCATGTGCCATCCTCTCCTCCTCTGAGCTCTCCAACCGCGGACGACCACCGGCCCGTCACTCGATCCCAGGCTGGCTGTGCGCCTCGAAGCACAGCCGCACGCCATTCAGAACCCGCGGACTCCGACTCCGACTCCCAGCAGGCGGCTCCCGGACGGAAGCGAAACCTGAGCGAGCTCACGGCATCGCCACCCGGCCAACGACTGTGGCGCCAGAGGGAAGGTAGGGAGGGTCGGGGAGGCTCCAGGCAGCACACCGCGGAATTCTGCACGCAGACATGCTTACTCGGCCTTCAGCGGGGAGGTCAACTAGATACAAGGTGCCCGAATGCAGAGAGACATAGATCGATAAATGGCGGCGACAAGCACCCTATCGATGCGGGCGGACTGGTGGGCCTGATCAAGCAACAGCTGGATGAGGACCTGGACCGGGACTGCACCCCGTTTGGCACCTGTGGCTCGTACGGGCAACCGTTTAAGATCACCTGTCGCCAGTATGGCTACACGGTAGTCGGGAAGGGTACGACGGCCCGCCGCTGGGACGAAGTGCGACGCGAAGCAGACGTTTATCGTGTCCTCCAGAAAGTTCAAGGTTCTGCAGTCCCGGTTTTCCTTGGGCCCATTAACCTAAGAATGGTGTACCATGTGCACGGCGCGGGGTCAATCGAGCATATGCTGCTCATGGGCTGGGGAGGCCAGAAAGTGAGCAGTCTTCAGAGTTTGCCAGAGTTGACCGAGCACATCGAGCGGTCCAAGAGGCAGATCCTCGACCTAGGTGTGGTCCACGAGGATTTGAAGCCCGATAATATATTATGGAATTCGGAGCTACAACGAGCCTTGATAATTGACTTCCACCGCTCCAGGCTGGTCGCCCCTGTAAGCACTAGGAAATCTGTGAAGCGTTCGGCTACCGCCAGTGGACTGGAGGACGAGGGGCAGAGAAAGATGGGAAAGAGGCTCCAGGTCTTTTCGTCGCCTCTTGTAAATCGCGCGTTGCTCTACTAACGTTTCTACTGCCAACAAACTGCACCCGTTTATTGTTGTTACATAACTTAGACATGTACACTTTACGCGTTCCTGTCTCCCATTTGCCTAACGTGGGTGGTTGGATAAAATGAGGAGGTTAAGCGCTCAAACACTTTTAGGTTCTGCGCTTCCTGCATCGCCCTATACTTCTAATTTTAGCATTTCCACCTTTCTGGATTTCTGGATTTCTGCATCTCTGGCCTGCCTGACGCCGCAATTTCCTGACATTATACCAGTCTGCTGTTATCTATTAGATTGATTGATTGATTGATTGATTGATTCATAGACTGTCCCAGCCGCCCTTGTGGCAGCTATGCAGCGTGCATCTATAAATACAGGTGTTCCCGCCCTTTGCTTCCAAGATCAAGCTATTCGCGTCCTGAATTGCTTTCTTTTCCACTCGAGCTTAGATATCCCTACATAAATAGTCTTCTTACCTGTTCCGTGTCTGTGCTCTTGTTAGGCCTCTCTTGGCCTTCCTCTGCTTCTGTCTACCGTAGTCCCCCTGTCTGTTCTGTTTCTCTGTATCTATCAGGCCTCTCCTGGCCCTCCTCTACTTCTGTTATTACCAAAATTTACTCGTTAACGCTAACTATACTGGAGTAATGTGGACGGGACAGCCTGGAATTGACCCAGGAGCCCGGTCCTCAAGATCATCTTGGCTGCTTTGCACTGCCATAGATGGGCTGCAGAGAATGCGCTTGATATCCACGCATGGGAGCTTGCCTGCCCACATCCGATGTCTTTCGTCCGCCCAGTTTCGGCATTCCAGGAGGACGTGCCGCACGGTCTGCGGCCCGTAGCCGCATTCGCATTTGTCGGTGTCGGCTTTGTTGATGGCGTGTAGGTATGCGCGCAGGCCAATCTTGCCTGTCCGCATCTGTGTGATTGCTGAGCTGATTGCCCTGTGTGTTCCTCTGTGGATGTCCAGTGTCGCTTTTCCTGGCCTGACCCCAAGTTTGAAGAGGTCCCTGCCTTGCTTGGTCGTCTCCCAGGATGTCTCCCACTCTCGTTTCATTGTTTGGCGGATGGTGGATTTCGTGGTTGCTATCAAGATCCGCACATGGTCCGACTCTGGAGGCTGCCCGGTGTCTATTCCAAGGTTTAGAGCAACACTCGCAGCCTCCTTTGCCAGTCGATCCGCTTCTTCATTGCCCGGCACCCCGACATGTGCTGGGATCCACCGGAACTGCGCTTCCCACCCGAGATCTCGCAGCCTATCGAGCTCCCGTATCGCCTCGATAAGGATATACTGGGCCGAGGAGTATTTAGGATTCCTTATTGCCTGGAGGGCGGACTGGTTGTCGGTGAAAATGGCGTATTTGCCGGGGGCTGCTCCGGCTGCGTGAATGTCGAGTATTATTTGCAGTGCTAGCACTAGACCCTTGAGCTCTGCCGCGTACACTGTTGACGTGCTGGATACCCCCATGTAGTGGGTTCGTTTTGTGCAGACGTCGTCTATCTGGAGTGAAGGCGCTACCGCGGCTGCTCCAACGTGACCGTTGATGCCACTCCCGTCCGTGTAGATGCATAGGGTTGTTGGCTCCGCAACGTCGTGTTCCCTAATTGCATCCTCCGCAGACTCGGCGATGCGGATGAATGGGGGAGTCCACCAGGGTGGCACGACGTGTGGTTGGCGTTTCTCAAGTCGGTTGAGCTGTACCTTGTACTTGTGTTTCAGGATGCCCGATAAGCGGCCAAGGGGACTCTGTGCGTCGCGTCTCCTGCCGTTACCGTCCGTTGCGGCCATGTCGTCGTACAGCGGGGAAGTTCGTATGCGCAGGGCGGTTTCCAGCGCTGTTTGTTCGAGTTGTTGTTGTACCGGGAGGAGGTGTGCTTCTAGGTCCACTGCCGCTCCGGCGGTTGTCCGGAATGCGCCACTGATGATTTGGGCTGCACGTCTCTGGATCCTCTTGATGGCGTTTATCATAGGGCTGCCTCGGCCTCCGTGGCCTTTACCGGGAATGTACCAGGCTGAACAGCTGTATAGCATCTGGGGCACGATCATCGTTCTATATACCTGCCGGAGATCGATCGTCCCTGTTCCCCAAGTTGACGATGCTAGAGCCGCGAGCGCTGAGAGTCGTTTCGTGGCTCTCGCCTCTATCTTGTCGCAGTGGAACTCCCATCGGAGCTTGGTATCCATCTGGATGCCGAGATAGCGGCACGACGGGGACGCCTCGACCGTGGTATGCGGTAGGCGGAGGGCGTGTGTGCTCTTTGCCTTCGGGTCCCGTGTGAAGTGGACGAGTTCGTACTTTGCTGGCGCGAACTGGGACCCATGCTTTTTTGCCCACTGTTCCGCCTTTTGGTGGATAATTTTAAGCGTTTTGCAATTGCGCTGTGCCGTCGGGCCCACTGCTAGAATTGATACGTCGTCAATATATCCCACCGCTTCTGTGTCTTCGGACTTGCACGCCTCGACAAGGTCAGCGTTGTAGAACAGGTACAGGATTGGCGAGACAGGCGATCCCTGTGGGATTCCCGTTTGGATAGGCGTCGAGGGTGCGTTGAACTCCTGCAACTTAAGAGTCGTGGATCGGTCACTGAGGAAGGATGCTACCCAACCTCCGATTTTCTGGCTGACCCGACGTTTCCGGAGGTTGTGCAAAAGTCGTTCTTGAGATACGTTGTCGTATGCTCCTGATACGTCGAGCAGTAGGAGCGAGGCCACCTTGCCCTCGGACCATGCTTGGTGTATTCTCTGGAGGAGGAAGTGCATGGCATGCTCCGTCGATGCCAGTTTCCGGCCCCCGGTGTGTCTACTGGGAAGAAGTTGGTGGACATCGGCGATGTAGGCCAGTCGGTTTGCGATGATGGCCTCCAAGGCCTTGCCCAACGTGTTGAGGAGGGCAATTGGCCGGTACGACTTGGGCTGTGTGTAGTCGTCTTTGCCCGGTTTTCGAAGGACTACCGTGATGCTGTTTTTGAAGTGCTTAGGACAGTATCCCTGCTCGAGGCATGCGTTGAAGAGCTTGCAGAGATGTGGAAGGAGAATGTCAAGTGTCCGGTGCAGGATGCCATTTGTGATACCGTCGGCGCCTGGGGACTTGTTCGGAGACGCTCTGCGCACTGCTCTTTCGATCTCTGCCGAGGTGATGTCCGGGCATTCTATGGGTGGAGGGTATTCGTATCCCTCGAGGTCTGAGAGGTCGGCTTGGTGTGGCGGCGGGAAGAAAGTCTGGCGGAGCACTTCTGCCTTTTCTTCCGGCTGGTGGACGAGTTCTCCGTCTGCTCTTGCTAGTGCTGGTGTGCATGCTGGAGGTACGTCGTGCCTGTTTTTAGCCCATTTGACTAAGTTCCAGAGGCCTGATGGCGTTGCGGAAGCCTCTTCGACTCTCTGCCGATGGGTGTTCCGGAGGGCCTTTTGAATGTGGCGACCTTTTTTATTGCGTGCCTGTCGGTAGGCCTCGTAGTCGTCTTCTTGTTGTGATCGTTGCCATCTCCGGCGGAGCTGCTGGACTTCTTTGCATATGTCTTTGCAACCCTGATCAAATCCTGCGATTGATCGGGGGGAAGGGCTCGACCAAGGGGTTGATGCGGCGACACCCGCATCTAGCGCGCTGACGATGGATAAGATGAGTTTGTCGATACTGTCCTTATCATCAAGTTTTGAGGTATTATAGGGTAAGGGGAGGTGTTTCTCGACGGTTTTTTAGAGTAACTCTACATTTGTCTTGGCCCATATACGTTTTCTAGTTATAGTTGCTGGTTGCTAGCTCCAGTCAATGGCCACAGTGATAGGGAGGTGGTTAGAGTCATAGTCCAGTCTTCTGTCTACTTTGTAGTGGGTTACGTAGGGTGCTAGGTCCTTAGACGCGAAGGTAAGGTTAATTATTGTCTCCCCACCTGACCAGTGATGAGTCGCGGTTCTAGGCATAGTGAGGAGCTAGAGCTAGAAATCTTCAACAATTATAAGGAGATCTCAAGCACTTGATCTATAAGTGGCCCGCGGTCGTGCCGCCGACCATAGCAGGTAATGTAAGTTAAAGTCTCCTAGTATTATAACTTTCCTGTAGGATTCCAGCCTGTTAATGGCGCTGGCTAGTGTGGAGAGAGTGTTAGTTCCTACCTTATTATAGACATTAAATATATGGATACTTCTGTTAGAGGAGGGGTTGTGGATCGCTAGAGAGATAATGTCTTTGGATAGGTATGATACGCTCCACGTGCCTAGATTAATCTATTTATTGATATAGAAGTATACCCTTGTGAGGGCGTTATTGAGATAGGTTAGTTAAAAATGTGATTTTAGGGGGTAATATGATGTAAAAATGAATAGGTTTCGCCAGGGTTCCTGTATCGCCAGGATGTCGTATTCGAGGATCTGGGGATCTCAAAAGAGACTGGCGAGGACGACATCTCTTGACTTTTGGACATTGTACTGTAAGATGCGTAGTTCCTGGTGTCCTAGCATGGGAGTAAGGCTGTGTCTGGGCTATCTATGGGGGATCGGCTTCTGAATACGCGAGTCCTCAGTCGATGAAATGGTGGGGACTGGCTCCGGGTTGATCGGGTCCTAGGTTCTCGAAGCGTCCATCCAGGGCTGGGGTTACTCCATCTTCCCCGTGTTTCGATTCGCACCTTCAGGTTTCTTCGGATATATTCCATTTTGGTTCTCATGTGGTTGCGCAGTGCCGATGTCTGTATGAAGTCTTTGCCACAATACACGCATATCTTCATGCAGCGGGCAATCGTCATCTCAGCGTTGCGTGTTGGCCAGCTGTCATATAGTTCCTGGTGTTCTGGGCAGTTGCACCCCTTGTATAGTCCTCGAGCCGTACGGGTATTTGTTGCCACCGAAGTCGGTATGGAACTGGCTCCTTCGGAGCCTTGCCTGTTCTCTGCGAAGGTGTTCTCCAAATTGGCCAGCCATTCCTCCGCGTTATCCATATCACAATCTCCTAGTGTGGCGTCAGGGGGACATAAGGGTTGATGGATTGGTGTCACACCCGTCGATATTGCCTCCGTGGTGCCCGCGTCTGGGGTATCGACTTCTGCTGGATTGGCCCTCCGGGGTTGCTCTGTTGCCAATATCTGTGGATCGATAATGAGCTGTTGCAACGTAGGTTCTTGCTGTGATACTGGTCTCGCCCATTCTTCTGCAGCTGGCATATCCGCGTGTGTTTGCGTTACTGCGGGCTCCAGGGGTCGCAGTTCTGGGAGGGGATTCCTTGCCTGTGCAGGCGAGGGCTCTGCGGTGGAGTCTCGTTGGTCCGATGGCTCTACGTTCGGGGTGTCTGGTATAGTGACATTTCGGCTAGGGGTGAGATTGCGTGTACGGCGTTGTTTTGCTCTCGAGCTGTCGACCTTGGGGGGTTCGTCTGTCGACACCACGTGCCAGTAGGTGTTCCGTACCTGCTTAGCCTGTTCGACTCTCTCCAGCTCTTTCTTCCTCGCCGGGCAGGCGTTGCTCCATGCTTTATGGACACCTTTGCATACTGTACATCTGGGAGTGAAGTTTTCTGCTCCCTTCTGTTTGCAGTTCCTGGTCTCATGTAACTCAGCGCAATAGCCGCATGCTTGGGCTGCGTTGCATTGTGTGCCGATGTGGCCGTAATTGTAGCAGCGGAAGCATTGCTTTACTCTACATGCGCGGTCGTAGAGTTGACACATGTGTATCTGTCCGGCCCACGCCATCCCCGCATAGATGATGGCGTTGGCCATTTCAGGGTCTGTGAACTCCACCACTATGGAGGATGCGTGTTTGAGGGCAGACTCCCGAGTCAGCCATCCTACAGATGAGATCTCTGCTTTGGGTATAACTGTATGGTTGTCTGCGAGTATCTGTTGGATGGTTACTTCCTGATCTTTGATGTTGATGGAGTTCGTGGAGATGCCGTGGACGATGACTCCATGGGTTGGCACTATAAGTTCGGCGTGTTCTCCAAGGCCACTTACCCATCCCCTGCTCTCCCTGAGCCTCGCGGCTTCTGCTCTAGATGAGGTGAAGATTTGGATATCCCCGCTCTTGAGTTGATGGGCTGCCACCACCGTGACCGACCTGGAATTCGCATGATTCTGGATGGAGGTATCTACTTGTTGTTTTATTTTGGTAGTAGAAAGCGTCCGGAATCGTTGGGTGATTCCGTGGTCCTTGAGTCTGACTGTTACTGCTCGATCTTTGTATGCTGTGACAGCGGGTTGAGACTTAGTAGCACATGTGCCTTGTGAAACCGGAGGGCCTCTGGCTTGTGCTGCCACTTGCGCCCAGGTCGCGGTTGCGGCTCTGCCTCCGGTGAGATTGGTCGCACTCGGCGGAGCAGTGTTCAGGCCCACAGAGTTTTTGATGATCGAAACATCTCTCTGAATGTTCTGTGTGCATCTAGTTGTATCCTGGATGTGGTGGAGGATGTCGCTAATTGCAGGTTGCTGGAGCACTTTTCCAACGAGCGCAATAGTGGATGTGATGTATTTCTGCACTATATTCCATGGTACTTGGTCCTGTCCTAGGGCCTGTAATTGATGGCATGCTTCGCGGAGATATGCTGCGTGTTCGTTGATGTGTTCCGGGCCATTGTTTACCTGCGGCCACTTCGGCGCCATAACCACAGATTCGACGCGTTTTCACGCGTCAAATGCGGCAATTGCCTACGAGGATGCAGGTAGACTGTAAAGATTGTCAAATTTTACGCGATTTTCAATAAAATAAATCAGCTTTTCGATGTTCTTCCGCTCCTATGTTAGGCCCATAGTAATATTAGCACTAATCTACATTAACTGCACTTGTTATTACGCAGCTTCTAATATCACCGAAGACTGATGTCGGACCAAAGGCTCTTTTTGGAGAAGGCAAGCCACTATGTAGGAAGAGCGAAGATTGACTTGCGACACTTTTGTTTTAAAAGAAACCTGTCTGAAGTTCGGACTATTAGCGATAAGCAAGTAGAGAATTTGGTCAACGGGTTTTGGCACTATGGTTGCTATCGACTGAAACCGGACAACTACGTACAAGCTCTTATCAGCAGTGATGTTCTGCAGCATGTATTGGCAACCCAACGACTGGAGCGCCAGGATCTGTTGGGGGACGCCGAACCCCGAGACCTGGAGCTTCCGGTGGACGCTTTCGTAGAGGTCTTGCACGGCCGGCACCGGTTGCTGGCAGCCGAGTGTTTCCTGTGGGACAAATGGTGGGTTGCCGACCTTTACGTTGACAGTACGTCGTGAGAGTGCCTGTGAGCTGCACCTGGTATCTAACTGGCGACAGATCTACCGCCATGGGTGGAGACCGTGATGCGTGAAGAGCATTCTAACGCTCACCAATTCTGCGATGGAGACATCTATCGAAATCTGAGATATCATCAGAGTCACGAAAACGAGAATGAAGAGGAAAAGTGGCGGGCGAGGCTATCGCCAGGGAAACGGGACGATATAGACCGGATGGACTCGAAGGCGAGGCGGTTAAGAAGGGCGTTAGACCGGCTCCTTCCCTTTACGGGGCTGTGGTCTGCCCTTAAGTTGGGGTATCTGGGTCGCCTCCTTAGGCTGAGGAGCTCTGAGGTAGCCAGCCATCTGTAATTCCATAGCTTGTTCCATTACTGACGTTTATAGGAGCTGGTCCATTATCTCGATCGCATCCACTGGATATACACTCATATCCTCGGGGGGTATTAGCCTAGCCTTCTTGATCCGAAGACAGTCTTAAAGCTCGAGACTTTGACTCCAAAATTTTTATCTCATAACGCTGCGCAAGCCCGTCGGATGATGAGTCAAAGACAGATCTTCCCTACCGTCTGGTCGCAGGACCACCGAGACCGGATTCTGGATCGAATTCTTAGCGTGCGTGGCCGGATCTTGTCGTTCCATACTTTCTTCCAAGACTTCCTGTACTTCGAAGCTTGCTCTCTCGTCCTGCGCGGGCTCTTACCCACTCCGCTCCAGGGGACGGTGCGTGAGATGTTCTCCCATAGCTACACCGGGATCAACCAGATACATGGGAGTTGTTGGATACAGGTCGGTGAATCCGAGTTTCGCAGCCATCCAGGGACAAGGGAAACCAGCATCCGTCTCGGTTACCGGCAGCTCTTCCTTGCGGTGATGCGCGACTTCCCCCTGCTGAGCGATCTATCGCCCCTCCGGGATTCAAGACGCGTCCGGCCAGTAAACAACGGCTTGAGGTTCGAGCGACTGTACCAGCTTGATGAGTCAGTCTTGCTTGGTGATGATGGGGAACTGTACCGCAAAAGGACAGATGGTGTGTTTAACGGCTTGTTTGTGGGGTTGGAGAGAGGGCGGCGATAGTAGAGAATGGAGACAATAGCGTCATATACATTGCGCATAATGTTTTGATTAACTGAGAGGGGGGTTCAAAATATGGGATACATACATGGCTGCAGCGACGGTGATTGCGAAGCAATGCTACATGTACAGTAGACGTCATGTTGGCACCAGATGGAATTTCTGTTGGTTTGTAACGAGCAAGTTCTTCGGAAACATCAAAAGGAAATGGGATAATCACGTGTGGTCTCCTTGGAATTTTCCAACGAGGGTAGGGTAACATCTGGCTCAGGGCTGCAAAAGAGAATCGCCTCCCCGTGGTGCAGCCTGGGTACTGGGGAGATCTCTTACGATAGAGATCCTCTTGCTAAATGATTCTCACGGTTGGAGGTGTGGTTGTATGGCCTCGCTGATGAAGTCGGTGACTCGAACGCTTCCACACAACACAGGACTGCCAACCAAACGGGTATGAAAACCATCCGGCAGGTGGCTTCAAACCGTCAAGAGGAACCAGATTCTGAGTAAAGAAGGTTATCTCGATGACTTGACTGAAAAAGATGAGGCCACCTGAGAGGACACCTGTAGTGGCGTGCAGAGGACGTATGCGTGTGTCGGTCTATGGAAAGGATAGATAGGGCAGTGGGCATGGTGTATCAACATGGGCTTAAGGAGCAAACCATCTTCAGGTACCAACCTAAAATGGTTAGTGTGGGCCGCCTTATGCCCCAGTTTTGCAAAGTGAGTTGGATCCAACCACAGGCGGGAGATTCCGCCAGGCTAGCCACCAAATCCAAGGGTAACCGCGTGCTCGCGATGGGGTCTGTCGGGATCAACCTAAAATGGTGTACTTGTATAAGATGATGCAGGTATCGTCGGCCGGGCTCTCGAAAACAAGAGGAGAGCCCCAGATGTCGAGACTGCGTAGACAGGCGACAGACCCAAGATAAGAAGTAGCCTGTGTACAGGTGAAATAATAGCGAAGTGGGATTAACTACTGGGATTTCAACGCGTAAAGCAGAGAGTGGTTTGGCTAAAACTAGAACTTCTAACACGTGATTACACTGTTTTATCGGATTAACAATTATCCAGAGAATAAATTATGGGGATTTCGTGTCGTTCTGCTGAACTTCGCGCTTCCCTTTCCATCATGCAGCTCTCCGACCATGTCACTCACTCGATCTGAGATAATAAGCAGGAACCCGATTGGGAACCGGCTAGTCGCATTCAATGGTTTACACGACATTTTCACTTCGCCGGCCGGAAGGGATACTGCCGACATAAAGGATCAGCTTCTTGACCTGATTTTATCGCTTCAGACTCACCCAGTATGTCGAAAACTAACCTCAACATCAGGACGTGAATCGATTTTTGGTGGGCTTGCAAGGGTTCTCTCGGAAGTCCACCAGGATAATTTTGATATTGACCGTTTTAATCATCTTTCTTTTGCGACTTTTGGTTGCCGTTTTGGGCTCACATGAAAACGGCGGCGGAGAAACAAAAGGCCGGCCTTTTCACTTTAATGCGCGTTTTGGCCAAATATCGACAACATTGGGTATGTACAGAAACCCACGATACACGCCCGAATACTTCCAGCTTCGACGAGACTCTGCTCGGTTTAATATTTTCGCTCTGATTACAGTTTATTACCCCTAGGTGAAGAGGTATACTAGGTATTACTTTGTGCCGTTTAGTTGAATGGTCAGTGAAGAACGGCAAACAAAGGACGACATGGGCTCTAAAGTGAAATGGAAGGTTACATGATTCAGCTCCGCGGAAACGAGGTTCGTACTGATGTTGATCCCACGACGCCACCAGGGGATACCAAGGCGGATCCAGCCATCCTTGTCCTGAAACCCCAGGACGCGCATGGGTGTTGATAGCTGGCTTGCATGGCAATAACTTGGGCCCGGTTATGTTTTGATACTTAGGCAAGGCGCCAAAGGCTCTCCCCCTTTGGCCCTTATCCCCTGGCTGAGCTTCAAAGCCAGGAGATATTGACCATGCAAGGGCTACATCCCCGTCACCGTATGCGTAATCAACCCTTCGCAGGGCCGGTCAGATGGCAGCACGCCTGACAAGGCTCATCAGGACTTATACGAGAACACATCCGGAGTAGTGGGCTGTTTTAAGTACCTTTGCCGGTTAGGCCTACCTAGCTTGTTGCTTTGCTATATAACACTATCCGCAGGTAACGAGTCCTCGGTATGCACACTGAATTTTCACACAGCCTTCTCCTGCTCAAGATGCGCGCCCCGGTTATATCCCACCTCTTCATAGTATTGGCCTATTCGACATCAGTCCTTGCCGACGACCCAGTGTCGATTAACCAAGCAAGTGAATATGACAGACTGCGCGATTGTGCTCTTTCCTGTATCAGACGCGGTTTCAACGACCCTGGGTACGGAATTGCGATCGAACTGGATTGTCCTACATATCCTGCTATGAATAACTGCTTTTGTCGAACGGACCTACAGCCTACAGCTACATCCTACGTTTCATCCTGTGTGAATAATCAATGTTCACGCAATGAAGTCGATATCACACAGGCGGTTGGTATCTATACGGATTACTGCACCAGTGCAGGATATACGAGTTCCAGTGAAACTTCAACACATAGCACAACTGGTGAGGCGACTATTTCTTAGAATCAGCGTGGTCGCCATATTTCCCCCTCCTTTAATATTCATGATTTTGTTTGTTTAATGGAGGGAATGAAAACAACGGTTAATCTTGTATACTCTTAGCTAACCGTACACCTACCCGGACCACGCCACCAGTTCGCTCTTCCTCGCCGCGGGGAACATCAACTTTTTCCAATACTTACTACCCAACCACACCTCCTGTTGAGCCAACAACACAGTCTAGTTCGCCGAACAATAATGGTGAACCTTCCGATGATGGTGACAAACTACGTGGCGCGGAGATTGCTGGTATAGTTGTCGGTATATTAGGATTTATTGCAACACTTGCTGGGGTGTATTTCTCTTATAGGATGCTCAAAAATAAGAAACAGCGCGGGCGGGCACCATCGCCGACAATGGCTTCTGTTTCCTAGAAGATGGCCACGTATTGGTGGGAGGCTTCCAATCAAAAGCCCGTTTACCGACATTCATAACATAGTGAATAGCATTTAGAAGGTCTCATTTTTCTCTCAGTTCATATATGGAGTTCAAGCTAGGATGACATCTTTCTGTAGCAGTGATATGCATGATACTAAAATATATCAGCTAGTGGAGTGAGCCAACCGGTAGATTAGGCCAAAGTCCAACCACAGGGAGAAGCTCATCCATCGCATCTCCATGGGGCTTCAGTTTGACAAAGATTCTATTGAAAGTCTGCTGCTCGTTCGCGGTTAGCCGTGAGCGCCATGCGTTCGCCGCTTCCTGGTTGCCGAGCTTCTCATTAAGACGGAGATTTCGAAACTTTTCGCCGTTACTAAAGCTTTTCGCGTTTGGATTATCCTCGCAGAGGGCTAGGAGAGCCGCATGCGCGAGTTCTTGATTATGTTAGCTGGTGCAACTATATTCTCGGACTGAATACCCACTATCGTCGTACAACTCAACGATCCACCGCTTATCTAGATGAAACTCATCGGCCGCCAACAGTCGATGATGTCCCCTCAAAACTTGAAGCTTTACATCTGCCGATATCTCCAGAGAAGGTGGTATTGTTGGCTGATGTGATAATTTAACCAAGTGTTGTCGATCAAAGTTTGACCGTTGAAAGGCGGTATCTAGGGACTCCTGGAATACGAGTACTCGAATATAATTCTCTGGACATAGTCTTTGAGAACCCTGCCTTTTGTATATACGGACAAGCCTGGACACATTAGAAGGATCTAATGTCACCAAAGAAAGACATGAAGATATCTTGTTGGATGGCGAAGGCTGTCGCGTGTCGCTGTTCCTGCGGGTAATATCGAGGAAGAGATGAGGTCGGACGGACTCATAAGACTTGATGTCAGGGATTCCGCAACTGTCTCTCCGTTAACCCACAACAGCCTGTTGTAAATAACGGCTCCGTCGATACTATAGACCTAACAGGTGGTACCTGCGAGAGAGTAAGAAGCATTAGCCAACCCAGTAACACTAACGTCGATCTGTTCAGTATCGAAGCCTAGGCTACTGGCAACCTGACCCAGTATGCGATGCCATGGATTATTGATTGCGCCTAGATGCCGCTTCCGCTTTCCCAGCCGGCCCCTGCGAGGGGTGACCCCATCACGCATAGCTAAAAGATACAGCTGGCAATAAGCGGCTGTAGCAGCAGCTTCATTTGAACCATAGTCGACTTCGATCGACGTTGTGCTTGAATACTGGAGTTTGCAACGTGGACTAGCCCTGCGGGACTGAGAGGAAGATGGTGGAACATTTCACGGAAAGGTGACATATTTGTAGTTCCTGGTGGATGTACGAAAGCCCGAGGAGCACCTAGTATGAATTTATTAAGGAAAGCTCTTCAAATAGTAAATCTCAGTCGCTTGCTATCTCACCTCTCTGCAGATAGTAGCTATGTGTCGCTCCTCTAACTTGATATCAGAGTGTAGTTGCTCCAGAGGGAGGTCCATGCGCTCATACGCCAGATACATGTCGCGCCCAGCAAGAAACGCGTCCTGGAGGTTGACGATATTTGGATGCGACGTTCTGAAGAGAAGGTGTGCTTGTTCCGTATCTGGGAGCTTACACTCTTTTATGGCGACAACTAGTTTAGGTGCGTTGATATCGTAGGCAAGAACCACCTTCCCCGGCTCTCGGTTTTTTGTAAACTGCCTATATCTTGCCCACGGAGACCCGCTCTCGGGGAAGCGGGAGGCAAATCGCTTTGCACTGTCTATCCTTTCGGTAGAAGTGCGCTTCGCCGAGATGGGTAAGTGAGGAGGCTTCCATCCTGGACGCTTCTGGGACCCAGCAGCACAGGTATGCGCATTTGGCTCCAGTGGAAGCTCGGTAATGAGGCTAGAGGAGGATTTGTGCTGTAGCTCAGGTATGTTGTTGCCTTCTAGAAGGCGGTCATGTTCGAGATCTCTGCTAGAAAGAAAGGTGATACACCTCTTCTCAGTATGTGCTGGCTCGTTGGGAATTCTGTTGGCCCCTGAGTTGCTGATGTCGCCAATGTCGATACTACTGGGGAAAGTACTACACCTCTTCTTAGCATTAGACGTCATATTCGCACGAGATGAAATTTCTATACGAGTGTACCAGTATTTATTCTGGGAGTCAAAAGTTGAGGCAGCTAGTTTCACCGTACATTTTGGAGTAGAACAACCCAGGCTGGCGATAATGTTAAAAAAGAGGGAGGGGAAAATCAGAAATGCAGAAATGTAGGAATGCGAAAAGTGTACAAGTCTAAGCGCTCACTAAATCCTAACTAGCGCGAGTGACGGCTATGGTACAGCGAGCAACTGCCAAGTCTTCGGCCTATGTAGGACATGGGAATGAGGACTTATGACTCCAATGGTCCGCTGCCCGTTATAGACATAAGTCGGCGGTCCTTAGACCTCCTAGGGCATGGAGCTAGGGACTGAAGCCTAGGTCAATCATAGGAATGACGTCCAAGGAAGGGTGACTGCGGCCCACCCCTGGCCTTGGTCTGCGCGCCAGAGACAGCTGTCAATAGTCCTCGCTGGTCCAAGGACTGCGTTCCTCAGACCCAGCGAGACTGAGGAAGGCAGGCTTGCGGCCAATCTAGCCCCCAGACAGCGGCGGCTCTCGGTCTGGTTGCCCAGGCCCTATGCAGGCTGAGGAACCCGCACGATCTCTGGCCGGCGTTGGATCTATATGTGGATTATCTAATGCAAGTCCGCCCCTATAAATTAAACTCACTAGGCCGTGCCATCGCGTGCGCCAGCGTCTCTACGCCAGACAACTCAGCTGCCCTCCTGGACTAGCTAGTAATACGGCTCGTGTTAGCGAGTGTGTGGTTTCCTCTGGATTACGGTGGCTAACCTAGCTGACCTCCCCGCCTGCTGTAGAAATCCACCTACAATGGCAAAACTGGGGCATGAGTAGGCCCACACTAACCTTTTTGGGTTGATCCCTGGTGCACCTTGGCGGCGGGGAAGCAGGACCACCTTTAAATGCGTGGCCAACTACGTCATGGAGCATTCAAGGAAGTACTTTGCTGCAGAGGAGCCCGCGAAGAATAAGAAGCATTCAAGAAGCTGCCTCATTCAGCCTGTGCTACTGGCTCAGTCACGTGTTATTGTGGGGTCTTGTTGGAAATTTCCAACGAGGGGCTTCGTCCGTTAGTCATAAATGCGTGGCCAAGCCAGCGTCATGAACGTTCGAGAAGGAGTCTATGAATGATGAAAACCAACTGGCCGTAAGATGGATGAGGCAGGTGAATGACCCACGCAACTGTGAATTGCAGACATAGTGCCTCCGTTTAATTAGTTCTCTCGTGGCTTAGTCACGTGTTATCGTGAGCCTTGGATGTGCTCCTATAAACTAGAAAGGATTAATGTACATAAGTATATAATAAAAGAACTCAGTTTAGCCCAATCTACGCCCAATACCCTTGAGAAACATATAGAAAGCCACCACAGTGGGAAGTACACCTGCACCATCTGTGGCAAGAGGCTACGTTCACAAAAATCTTTGGAGAGACACAAAATTTTATGCCAGTCATGGGATCCTAAGTATCGCGGGTATGTTTGTGACTGTGGCAGAGTATTCCCAGGGACACATGGTATCGGCGCACACAGAAACTATTGCGATCGGTGCCTGAATAGCCGGGGCCTGGGTAACGGTGGATTCTTCTCTATATCAGCGACTCAGCCTGGGTGTGGCGATGGTAACGCGATTCAACCGTCTGCGAACCCACCTCCCAACAGTAGTATCGGCCGGGGCCCGGCTGGGTTAAAAGACAGCTCCTGCTCTACCGCGGCTATTGACCCCACAACGATCCTGATTTCCCAACCTGGTCCAAAGGACGGAGAAGGCATGGAAATGGGCCTAATTCCTTCCAGGACAGACGCGCTTCGGACATCCAGCCTCTAGTTCACCAGGATGAGAAGTACGCGCCCATTCTCCCGCTTGCGAAGTCAATATCGAGATCGCTCGACGGCCTACAGGCAACATACGACGGTGAGACGGACCCGAGCTATCCAGTTAAGGACGCTTATCCGGCCGACATGCCACCGCCTTTACGAGTCCATGAGAGCGAGTTTAACTTTGTCGGGACCACGCCGCTACGTCCCCAGCCAAACACCTCCTAGTGATTCTTTTTAGAAGGTGCGAGGAATAGGTCGATAATCAGAAGGGGTTGGGGCTCGGGTTAATTTAGGCATAAATTTCTAGCCAACAGTAGTTAGAGCTGATGCGGGACCCTGGCTTGCCGCGCATAGGAAAAAGAAAGGAGACCCTCTGGCCCTCTAGGTAAACACTAGATGCTCGCTAGCCATCTCTCTGAAATATGTAGTGTTAGGCCTGTACACACTAGTCTAGACGCAATTCCCAACTCCTTTGCCAGAGTAAGATTTATAGTTTAAAGCCAGGAGGATACGGCGGGGGGGTGCACTAGAGTCTGAGGGACCTACTGTTGAACGGAGATTCGGTGTAATATTGCCTAATCGTACGAAACACGTTAATCAACTACGCCCGTTTCATTAAATATCAGTGTCAGCTCTCTATCATCGAACAAATGCTACGCCCGGCGTTTTAACGCCTGTTTCAGCTGTAATTGGCATCTCCGCGATGGCAAGATACATGGCCGTATGAGGAACATAAATAGGAGCTCAATATCGTGTATTTAGATGATCAGTGCTTGATAGATTGAAATCTCATAGATTGCTCCAGACCCACCTGACCAATCAAATCAATCAAATATCTCGTATCTCAGACATATAGAGGTCCAAAATGGCCGATAAGCCTGAATACCATCATCATTCATCTATTTACGCCCAATTTGCGACCTTTTCTGTAGTATTCCGGGTTTTACAGCATCTTCTCAGCTTCTGTTTACTACAAGTCAGGAAGTAGTTGTAGGGCCTATATTAATTGTATTGAGTGTACGTGATGCGTGTTGAACCAACCACCGTAAACTACTAATTGATTACTGACATCATGATATCACAAATTCAACCTGGTCAAGCTCCATCACAAGAAGAAATAGGGTCTCCTAACATCCACATATGATTCCCCTATCCACAATGGGCCGTGGGTCCCTTGCAACCACTGTTGCAATGTTTCAGGCGCCTGGCGCTGGTTGGTGCGGTGCAGTCGTAAAGGCCCTGGCGATCGGGGACATTCCTCCAGCCTATACACCGAGTTAGCGGCTCATTTGTAAAAGTAGCTAGGCGTGATTCGAGGTGTAATTTACCTAAGCTGTCGGCAAGATACCAGCCACAGTAGTTATAGCCAACATTACAGTTTCGTGCTGCGACTAATCCATTGCCGTCGCCCGCCGTGGCATCCTCTTGGAGTGCCGCGCCGTTCGCAATGGCGGCGAGGGAAAAGGTGATGAGGGAGATGAACCGCATGTTGGCTGGTTGGTTTATGCCTGGTTGTTGGTGAGGCTTCTGGAGTTTGGGGTTGTAGACTGGCTTTTGGAGTGTATGAAGATCTTGAGGATTTTGGAGTTGATGGAGATAGTCTCCCTAGCCCGGCGGACGACCCTCTCTTTATACCCCGTGGAAGCTGTCAACTCGCCGAAAATGGTGGGTGCGAGGCTAGCACGTTATGAGGAAGCATGGCATACCTCTGGAGCATTGCTAATGGCTACCCCCCTGCACATTTCGAGCAATATAGACCGAAGTCACTCCGCCCAAATGATAGCTGCATCGTGTGGTTGCAGCCAAGTATACCGTAGTGCATACTGGTCGTTAATGGTGTGCTCTACTCTATACCAATGATCTAACACAGGCTCAGCAGGGTTCGGACAGAATTGTATAATCAAAGGACATTTGGGTCAATACACATACTACTCTACCAATAGACTTGTTTTCTCCTCCCCCCTTATGTCGGGCGTCAGCTTTGCAGCAACCTAGAACGTCCGAGATTCTCCAAGGTGCATCCTCGAAGATGTCTAGAGGGTTACTTCTTCGATGGCCACAGCTATGTATAGCATGTGGACAGCATGTTGGAACAAATGAGCCGATGAGCCACTGTTGAACGAGAGCTTTCTACGCAACTCTCCAGACTATTACATCTGTTTGCAGTATCCTGGTGGAAATATGGCCTCCTTAAAACATGAGTAGTCTTTATTTCCTTATGTATATAGATCCCTGCGCCAGCAGGGTCATGTCGACATAAACTTGCGGCTGATGTAACTAAAATCTAATATACGCTCAGCGGGGTTCAGACAAGCATAAACTTTGAGCGGGCTGCTTATAGGCTGAACGACCCAAGATACTAAAACGAAGGACTAATATAACTAGGCCAGGAAATGAGATGACAATATGCTATCTAGGAGGCCAGGCTATAACTATACTAGGTAGTCAGGCGGAAAGTTGTGGTTAATTTCGCCTCTCTCTCAGTGCTATCGGGGAGCACGATCGACTATACGACTAAGCTTATTGGCAGCCAGTTCGAAAGTTTCGCCTCTCTCTTAGGACTATCGGGGAGTACGATCGACTATATGACTGAGCTTATTGGCAGCCAGTTCGAAAGTTGTGCTTGATTTCGCCTCTCTCTCAGTGCTATCGGGGAGCACGATCGACTATACAACTGAGCTTATTGGCAGCCAGTTCAAAATTGTGGATAATCCCAAGGCTGTTAGTAGATGTGGTTGTGGTACAAGCTTCGATATCTTGGGAGAAATCGAAGTATCTTCGAGATCTTTATATATCCCGGAATTGCGAGCATTACTTGCCCGATGATAAGTCCATAGTCCATAATTCAGAAGATTGGCGGTCTTCTATATCTAGAACGTCTAAGGTTAGTCTGAGGCAGTCAGAAGTATTGATACAGAGGATACGCTAACACTTTACCTCAAAAAAGTGTAACGGATAAATTCTACACCTATAAACTATCCAATTGGCTGCTGGGAGTGAATCAAGGTCGCAGTAAATCTATACGCGAACTTATCCCGCCGCTGGTATCCGAATGTTTCGAATGATATCTGCTGTTCTGGATCCCCCAAGAACCCCCAAGGATCTGCTTGAATGCATTGTTTGTTTTGGGGGCGTTCGTATGTACCGCTTCTAGACCTTTACTATGCAGGAGCGGCAAATAGAGAAAGCTGAACACGAAGAAGTGGAACTTCCGAGCCTGGGGGAAGTAGCACGGCCGTTTCTAATCTTAGAAGTTCCAAGAGAGATGTACGCCGGGCATCCAATGGAAGGACATAATGCAGAGATTGGCCAGGCAGTTACGAAGATTCAGCTGCCTAAACACTGAAATATGGGGAAGCAAGGCTGTAAGTGGCAAAATGTCAGCTCGTGAGATTCTCAACATCCTGGACAACAAGGGATGGCATGACGATCTGCAATCCAAGCAAAGCCGGTCGAAGAAATTACGGCCAGGATAGAAACTAATTTAAGAAGGGAGGCACATATAAAAAGGGGATGCTCATTCTCTTTATCCCCAGTTTCAATCACACAACACAAACGCATTTGACAACACCTGATCTTAATCCAAATCCAAATCTCTTGCAGCCTTTGCTCAGCAAACATGAAGGTAGTTCATCTCTTAGCAAGTGATGAGCTTCGCATACTGACTGAGAGATCTTAGTTCACTACTGTCTTCGCCCTTGTCGCCTGCATTGCTGGTGTCGTCAGCGCCTCTGACAACGTTGTAAGAGATATCCCATATAATTTATAATTCTGTGGACTTTTGCTAACATTTAATGCATTAATAGCTCGAAAAGAAGTCCTGCACCCCCAGCTCCTGCCTGTGCAACGGAATCCAGGGACAGTTCTGTGGTGACGAGAGAATCAACTCTGCCTGCAAGAATGGCCACGTGTACGAATGTGCTAGAGGAACTGGCAAGGCGTGTGATTACGGCCGAAGGGATTCTTGCCGTAAATGCGGCAAGCTCAGCTGCTAAGGGATGAATATATGGAGATAATCTTTGGATATCTTATCTGAACAGGCCGAGTCATTACTCCTTCGATCTTGTGGCATTCAATTTCTAGATATACACTGTATTTAGCTGAGTAGTCTGTATTTGACTTGGGTCGAAAATGAAACATCCCTACTGCCTTTTACTCTTGCTATCAAGCACCTCATTTCAATTCTTGCGCCGCGATTTCAAGAGTAGATATAGAGGGCAGTAAAAGGCCAAGCAACATGAAAACTGTTCTGGGCCGGCCGGAGGTGCCTCAAGCCTCCCAGCGCGACGTTCACCTTGGTGGCTCGTTTGACCGCCTGTTGCACGTGTTGCTTCCAACGCAGCTCCCTGTCGAACACCACTCCCAGGAGTTTGGCTGTGGGGGACGGTTGGATGGTGGACCCGTTCATCACGAGCTGTCCCTTTTCGTGTTCACTCTTCTTCCGCGTGATGTGGATCAGTTCGGTCTTCTCTACCGCGAAGCAGGACCCGGTGCGTCTGGCCCACTCTTCGATCCGTGGGATGTCTTCCTCTTGGATCTTCTTGATATTCTCCTCCGCTGACCGTCCGGCTCGCCACCGGAAGTAGTCGTCAATGTACGCTGACGCGCCTCCGTGGTAGTCGACCGGCTGGTCCACCAGTTCCGAGTTGAAGAATGTAAAGAGAATCGGGGAGAGCGGAGACCCTTGTGCCAGGCCCGCGTTTTCCAGCGGTGCCACCGTCGACTCAAAGTCATCGAAGGAGATGTTCGCTTGACGGTCTTCCATGAAGCTCCGGATCCATTTCCTGGCTGTGGTGGGGATCCCTTTCGTCTTGAGCTGCGCGTCCAGGCTTCCCTTGTTCACTCCGTTGAAAGCTCCTTTCAGGTCAAATGCCACCAGGGTGACCACCTTCATTTTCAACCATGCTCGGTCTATCGCGTTGGCCAGCACAAGCAGCGCCTGTTCGGTTGTCCGGCCGGGTCGGCCTCCGAACTGTGTGTCTGGGAGTAGGCCATGTGTTTCTGCATAGTAGGTGAGCCGCCTGGCCACTACTGCTTCGAGGAGCTTTCCAAGCGTGTTCAGAAGCGAGATGGGTCGGTATGCTCCCGGGACCGAATAGTCCGATTTGCCGGGTTTGCGCAGCACCACGATCCTCGCGCGTTTCCACTGTTGAGGGTAGTGGCCCAGTTCGATCGAGGCAAGGAAGATGCGGGTGATCACCTTGCTGATGTAGTGCCAGAGGTGTTTCCACACCAGGGTCGGAATCCCGTCCTCCCCCGGTGCGGTAGTGCCTTTTGCAGCTTTGAGGGCCCTGTGAATCTCCAGCTCCGTGACGGGTTCCCATGGGATCTCCTCTCTCTCAGGCGTGATCGTTCCCTCGTCGGGTTCTGCCATCTCCGGAAAGAAGGTCTTCATGAAGAGCCTTGCCTTGTCCTCGTTGTCCGCAACTTCCTCAGTTCCCACCCTCAGAGGTGGGACTTTGCCGTACGATTCCGGGGGACCCATGTAAGATGCGGCTTTCCACAGGTGTCCTTCGCCAGCGCTGTCTAGAAACTCTTTCCAGTGCGTTGCTTTTGCTTTCTCTATCGCTCTGGTCCATGCTCGGCGTTTCTCACGCATCTCCGCGAAGAGGATCGCGGTCTGAGGATCTCGGGAGCCTTTGGCGGCACAGCTTTCTTGCCATCTGCGTCGGGCTCGGTTCGCCTCGCCTTGTTGTGTCTTCAGCTCCGGTGTGAACCATCGTTTCGAGTAAGGCGATGGCTTCGCTGTTGGAACGTGTCGATCGATGGCATCTTTAGTAGATGTGACCAGCATCTCGACAGCCTGTTCAAGCTCCTCCCTTGATCCCATCTCAGGTAGCGGATCTAGTGCCGCCTGCACTGCCTGTCCGATTTTCTCACAGTTGGCGCGTTCATATGCTCTTCTGGGCTTGGCATCGGCCGCACGGTCTGGCCGGAGCGACCATTCCGAGTACGTCGCGCGGTGGTCCGATCCATAGTTGTCGTGGTACAGGTGGCACTTGATCAGTCTCTCACGGGAGTCGGTCACCGTAAGGTCGATGGTGGACGTCTTCCCTGGCCGGCTTAAAGACCAGTAGGTCGGTGCTCCCCGGGGGAGGCACCATTGGAGTCTGTTTGCCTGGAAGAAGCTGACCAGTTCCTCTGCGTGTTCTATGAAAGCGTGGTAAACCTCTCTATTGCTCCAGGCTGGGTGGTGTCGATTGAAGTCTCCCGCGAGGATGAGCACCGTTGGTTTATCGGAGCTCTCTCTTGCCTGCCGGATGGTCGACTGGATCTCGTCCAACATTGGCTGTATGGAGACCTCCTCGGCGGATTGATAGAGTCCGAACGGCGGAATGTACACCGAGAAGAGCAGGATCTGGGTGGCGGTAGTCCACATTCTGACGGCTGTGACGTCTGGGTGATTGCATTTCATTTGGCGGTGCACAGACGTGGAGATCCTCCTATTGACATACAATAAGCTTCGTTTCCGCGTGTTCTCCTCTTGGATGGTTGGTTGGTAGAGGCGCCAGGCGCTGTGGTTGACGTGCGTCTTGTACGCCGTAAGTGGCGGTTCTTGGACGAGCAAAACATCAAGATTCCATGTTTCCGTGTCATTGATCAGCGCCTCCATGCCCGCTCTCGATCTGTAGATGTTCAGTTGCAGTAAACGAAGGTTTGGTTCTGTCATTGCATGTGGGGTGGTTCTGCAGGGTTCTGGCAGTTTTTGTCTCCTGTTGGGTGGTCTCCGTTACAGTCCAAGCACTTCGGCCTCACACCCGGGGGACAATTTTGTCTCTCGTGGGTGCCCGCACAGTGTCCGCACCTTGCCTTTTCTTTGCATGACCACGCTAGATGGCCGAAACCCTGACATCGGTGGCACCTCTTCCTCTTGACCTGATAGGGCTCGACGCTGCCGATGTATCGTTGTCCAACGATGAGGCCGTTGTTGACCATCCACTCCGCTGCCTCCGGCGAGTCGAACCAGATCCCCAGCGAGCCGTGGGTGCCTGGCAGTTTGTCCCTCCGTCGGAGCCATGCGATCTCTGTGATCCGATGGCCTTTGCCTGTCAAATCGTTGTCTTCCGCGATTTTGGCGATACTTTCCTTCTCCTCCTCCGGCAGTCTGAAGGTATTTGTCGGCGTTCTGTGCACCACGACCCCGAATCTCGGCTTGACGAGTTTGGTGTCGTTGCCTAGCTCATCGAGCCAGTCGGAGTTGGACCGCGCTGCATCCGCGGACCGTTGGTCTTTGAATCTGATCACATATCCAGTTTTCGCTGTTCCGATGCCTGCAACCTGTGCATCTTTGGTGGCGTTGGCGCTGAGGAGCGCAGATCTGATGTATGTGTTGGCGCTGTCCGTGGGAAGATACCTTCCGAAGCTGTTGATGTCATCAGTTCCGTCTTCCGGTGCACGACGCGTGCTGATCCGGACGCAGTTTGGTTCTTTTCTGGCCTGGGTGCTCCTGGGTTGCTGGACAGCGCGACTGGGTTCCGGGTTGCCCGCACTCGCTGCGACTTCTGCCCAGGTTCTAGCTGGTGGATTCGAGGATAGGGCCTCGATTTGTGCCCTAAGGGCATGGATTTCTTCTTGAAGGCTCGAGTTTTGGCTCTTCAACGCCTCTTGCTCAACCTTGAGCTCTAGAATGCCCGCTTTGGTGGCTTCGATAATGTTGGTCTGGTGGCCTATTATATTTTTCAGGTCGTCGATGAGCCTTCTGATCTCCTGGTTTGTGACCCTCCCGCTGCCGTCTCCAGCGGCCACGGGTTCGGGGTTTGAGTTCGGTGCGTTCGTAGCATAAGAGTTATTCCTCCGGCGTTTCTCTCGTCTCGCAGGCTGGCTGGATTGGGTTATTGGTTGAGAGTTTTCGAATGAAAAGATTGAGGTTGTTGTTCCTTGCGTGTTTGGTGGTTCACGATCTCCCGTCGGTTCCGCCATCGGGCCGACGTTAGCTCCCGCTCGGCACACCACACCAACTTCCCAACACCAGTTTCCTCGTCAAAATAGAGTATTTTCCACGCAAAACCAGCAACAATCTCTGAAGTCGCCTGCTCCGTTTTCGATATATGGTTTGGTACAGTTCGTTTGGTACAGTTGGTCGATTACAGCCCAGATAATACAGTTGATTCCAATCTGTATATACAGACGCGCCCGGAATCTCCTTCCATATCATACATGTAGAGAACATTTCCCAAACCCTAATCATGTGAGTTGTCTAAGTCATATGTGGTTAATACTCCACGTGAGTGGACGTTTGATAAAAGCCTACTGGCCCATGGGAGGGGAGAGTAACCAAATATAGATTAGCAGGCCTTGGCATTAGGGTTTAAGAAACAATCTATGTATGTATGACATGGAAGGAGATTTCGGGCGCGACTGTATATACACCGTACATGCATGGATATACTGATATGACTATAGGGCTCTTGTGCCGTACGACTGTCGTATCGCCCGGATGACGGACGTGTCCGGTATCCTCAGAATCGGTGGCCAGGAGCTTGCTCCATTCGTCCATAATGACTTGGGCCGTACGGTATTGTCCCTTCCGGGACTCCATATAAGCTATGTCCCTGGTAGCATAGACTTACGGCAAATACTATCGCATCGGCCCTCGTACATCAATGCCCTGCTGATTCAATCCAGAGGGAGGTCTGGGAGGCATGCCTGTACCAGCTGCCAGGGGCGTACAGGCCTCAGGCCTTTCACAAAGTGCGTCCGGCTCCCCGGCCACTTTGGCGAAGCTTGTGGTAATTGCAAGTGGCGCGACCGCGCTACCCACTGCTCCGTACGGCACGAACAGCAGCTGGCACGGACGGAGGTAATAGCCCTGGACGATGGCTCTGAGGACGACAGCCGGGTCATCGACCTGACGGGGGATCGGCCGGTACGGCGGCCAAGGGCCAGAAGAAATAATGGTGGAGATGGGTCTTCGGCCAGTACGGCCATTGTGCTTCTTTAATGTAAGGATATATTCTTTTATTGGACTTGATGACTGCGTTCCATTTGGATTTGGGGTTTTTGCCCTATGCACCCATGCCAGCCGTACGGGCCCTGTGTACGGCACCCTGGGCATGGCCTGCACCTCTCCGTGGTGCCTGGGATGAGTAGTTGAAGCTCAACGTACATGCAGTTTGTATGCTGCATGTTGTACGCACGAAGAGCTCAATGAAACCAAGCAGGCCGGCCTTACATAACGAATTCATGTTGATTGATTGGATGAGTTCGCCCGTACTAAAATTAACCTGAGGTAAAACATGCTACTCGCCAAGCACCCAAATAACCTGTAGTTATACGAGGGGTGGCGTACTAGAAGTGACATCGCGTTGATGGAAGGTTCCTCAGGTAGTTATGTACATCCTTTTTATGGAGCCAAAACATTTGCGTTCTTAATCATATCAAAAACCTGCCTCATAGCTGCCTCATTGACCTTAGGGTCCATATAATCAGACGCCAGCGGTGTTAATACTTGATTGGCCCTCGTCACCTTGTACGCCATCATACGCGTACCCACAACCCGAAGAGCAAATATCTTCATTTGACCCTTTGCCTGACCAGTTTCGAGAGCATTTATTGCGTAGCCTAATACCTGTTCGTCTGTGTAGGAGTCCTGCGACATAGTTTGATGTTGGGGTTTTGCTTCGACGACAATAACCTCGATGAATGCACTATTTGACCAGAATCTCTCAATAACAAAGTCTGGTCTCGCACCGCTTGTCTGGCGTTTTTGAGGAGTTACAATCCAATTATCACCGCCAAAGTTGTTGTTGAGGAGACGGTCCCATAGCCCGGTCGTAGAATCCTCGTTTGGGTCTTGCAATGCTCGGTCGTACTGGACTGCGAGCGCAATTGTGTTAATTAAGCCTCCCTGTGACGGCATAGCTGCTACGAACATTAGCTATACTTAGCAACAGGCATAACAGTAGATTTAAGGCTGACTTACCAAACAAGCAGCAAAAGATACGTGGGACAACGGTTTAGGGAAGTGGTATACGGAGTAGTTAAGGACCAGTAAAGAATAAAATTAAAGAGAAACTGAACCTCGAGCGTGTTGATGTTTTTACCTTGGGACGTAGGGAGGAATCGGCCTTTTATGCTCGTTTTTGGACCGTGGGGATTTACAAAAAAAAAGAATGTAGAGTCTACTGGAAGGTCTGCCTGTAGTTTACACGCATTACTATATTGCATGCGTAAAGCCCGTGTCATCTTTAAGTCGTTTGGTCTCGCGCGGCTTGGAGCAGCAACAGCTGAATGAATATCAGCCCATACCCTATTGATCCAATTGCAGCCACGACGGTGGAGTCAGGCCACCATTGAGTTTTCGTGTATGCAGAATCTAGGATTTCGTCATAGCCAATCGCCGTTCTATGCCGAAGTTGGTGATAAATACCAGCCAGAGCTCGGTTTCGGCACTATTTTTGTCAAAGAGATACACTGCCCATCCCTGCCACACCCCTGCCACACCCCTGCCTATCAGGGGAGATACAATATCTAAAGCGTTGAATACCCTAGTTGTGGCGTAGACCCGCAAGACACCTCTTTACAGAAATTACCCCTGATGTGTACGAGAATAGACATATCACAACAACCACACCACACCTAGCTTCCGAATAACCCGCCTGATCTATACATAATAGGAAATTTCGAGTAGAAGACACACCCTCCTCTCATGTTGGAGGATTACATAACTTCCACTTAAGCTGTTGCATTATATAGGATAATTCTCCAGGCCATAAGCTCCGGCTCTGTGCCATGCGAGTACAACGGCTGGAGAATCGTTCTCGCAAACGTAGCGAGTCCCCTTAGGATCCTTGCTCTTTGCGCATAGAAAAAGTCAGGGGTTCATTCCTTTGCTGCTGCTGCAGCTTCTTCGCCCGACCCTCCTCATAAACAACTAGATGTCCAGCGGCCCAGGGATGCAAACCATGGTAGCGCGACCGAATGTCCATGCATCTACGGAGTAGCCACGATACATATACTTATGATAGGACTTTCTAGAAAGAAAATGAGAGTGGGGGCCAGCGGGCATTTTAGCTCCGCCTTGTTAGCTGCGGCTCATGCATCTTTTATCATCCCGAAATAAGAAGTAATTCTAATCTGTGTGGTAGCGGTAAAGACAGTGGTGACAGAAGCGGATGTGGCTAACGTTTACTGGCTCGGGCCCTAGAAATCAATCCTTCATGGAGAATCGCACAATCGAATGGATCAAGGCCGCCCGTGAGATATACCCCTTCGGGGGCATTTGACCCAGTTTGGCAGCCGACCTCCCACGTCCCTCCACTCCGTGATACTCCTCCCATCCTTAAAGTGATCGCTGACATGCTCGCGTCTCTTGATTATCGCGCCAAAGCCATTCGCCGCCGTAGGATAGGCCATTTTACAGAAACCACACCAAAATCGATGCTGATAATCACCTCCAATGCAGTATGTAATATTTAGAGTAGAAGTTGAATAGAAATATTACATGCGAACCAATTTCTGACGCTTCCTGCTCACATCTTGACTAGCGCTTGCTCTTTATTTTTGGCCGGGTCAGAGCACACGAGCCTGCTCTCAAGGTGCGAGCCGACCACTTTCTCTTCGGCGTATAATGGTGAGACTAGTTCGGTACCCTGGTCCTCCCCCAAGTAATCGTTCGTATTTTCCAACAGTTGGCCGTCAGGGATCGACGGGGTGCACAAATTGACTAGGGTAGGAGTCTCGGAGCGCTTTTGGTCGATATACCGAAGATCATTCTCTAAAAGCTGAGTCCGCCATCGGATTTTTCCTCGTAGAGAATCTAGCTCGTCGTATACGTCAAGCCAAAGGTAGTTGTCCAGAGTCTGGTGGGCCTTCCAATGTGACTCCTTGATACCGTCCAATCTTCCCTTTTGGGCCGTGACCGCATGTTGATGAAACATTAACGTTCGTAATATCTTGGGATTCCGGTCGTTTTTGAGCTTCCCACGATTCACTATCCCATCTAAGTCAACACCTAGACTAACCAGAGAAAACGTTGAAAATTCTTCGCCCTGATATAAGGCGTCTAGCTTCTTTTCAAACTGGACAAGGTCCCCTTTCATAGATTCAAGGAACTCCCTTCTGACTCTCTTATGCAATGTACGGCGCTTCTCAAGGGCTCCGTACAACTCGTTTTGCACTGCAAGTTGTTTATATTCAATATAGGCTCCGCATTCGTTAAAACCAGCGTCAGCGGCGGCATCAAGGAAGTCGTCTTCGTTGTCGCAGATGAAGCAATCGTTCACGGGGAGAGCGTTGGGAACACGCGGCTCCAATGGGTACGCCAAAAGCCAATAGCTATCTCCTCGAAATTTATGCCAGGCTGTGGTCTCACGGAGCCTTCTATCCACGTTAAGGGTCGCGGACACGTCTAATTTCGGCAGCTGGACGTAGTAAATTTTGCAACAAGTTGTCATTGTTATATAAACGCACGCGCACCCAGACGAGAAGACAATTCAGAATTGCCTATTCTTAAGAAGGTATGAGATTTCTTAAGGGTATAGTAGCTCTTTATAGCAGTGCCACAGTGCCACTGAAAACTACCGACTCGAGGGATGCGGCATGATCTGCAGGGATTACTATGCACTTGGGAGTATCGCAGCGTCTCAAGGCCGTGGGTATACTAGCCATTTCCCTTACATAATATAGGTCGTTATAGCTTGATTTAATCTCCTTTGAGTATATAAGTTCTTCTAACGTTGGATCGTTAACGTGCTCTAATTTATGGATGTTGACTGGCTGTCTGCTTAGGCTAAAGTAGTTATATATATAACTAAGAGCTTTGTTGCTGAGATAACGAAGAAATCGACGAAACAAAAGCAGAAAACTGTTAAAGAGCGCTTGGCAACATTTCGTGCAATCCTGCCAAGCGCTCTTCGAGCCCCTTAGGGGCTGAGGCGACATGGGGCTATAAAACCTTTTCTTGGCCTCAGACCTTGCATATGTAGATAAAATCACGTCCCCTTGCATCGAAAACGAAACGCCTGCGAGGCAAGCGGGTAAATCGTTCACACAAGCACCTCCTGCTTCAAGCCACCCCCTGTTTAGGGTCTTCTGATCCATCGTGGATAACTTGACATGAATCTTCGTGTAGAGCATTGAGTGGCCCCGTTACGTCATTGCGGAGTGAACCTGTCAGCACGTGACACACGACTGATTACCACGTGGTAGTTTGCCTCGTTTTAGCCCATCTTTCCCATTTGGCTTTTCAAATGAATCAACGACCCACGCAACGACCAAGGCACACGGCACCCGAGAGGCCTTCATATCCGTATTTGTCCGCTATATAGCGTCGCGATCCACAAACAGCGTTGCAATCCACAAACAGCGTTGCGATCCACAAACAACGTCGCGATCCACAAACAGCGTCGCGATCCACAAACAGCGTTGCGATCCGTATAGCCTATATATTTATTATATAAGTACGGAGTACTCCACTGTAGGAGTTTGGTTTATGCCTCGCAAGACAGTTTTTTGTATCCGTGTACTCCGTACGCGCTATACTTATGCATTTCTTCTTTATCCTAGTTTCCCTACTTGGGACGGCTCTCTGTAGCGCCAAGCTGGACTCGCCGGCCATCGGTTTAAACACAAAAGCGCTGTCGAACTCTCAACAGTGCAATAATCTTACTACAAATCGATATGTTGCCAGAAATAGTGCAAAAAATATTATTGAAACAGAGTTTTGCAATCTTGCTGTGCAGGTTCCGACACTCTTCCCAAACCGCACATGGGTCTCACGGTTGTATAATCAAGACTCGCCAGAAGAGATGATACTTACTATGGACTGGAGCCAAAGCCCAAATACCAAGCTGGAAGCTTTGACATGTATAAAGCTTTTAAGGGATAAGCTTCTTGATGGCTGTGATAGCGACGACGTGATGAACCCTATGAAGTGGAGAGGTGGAGGAACTCTTTGGGAAGATGGAGTTATGTTTCAACTTTCCCCAAATACAGTGCGGCCGCCGTTCCCTCAGAAACCGATTAGTAAATGTGAAGTTACGCCTTATGAAAAATATTATCATGTCACGATCTATATGGGTGGCTCGGAGCCATTTGAATGGCAAAATTTATTAATAGGCTGTTCTCCTTATCTTCCCGACACCTTATACCGTAGCTACGACAAGCGAGTTAAACCTTTTGAATATCGCTACACCGCATACTTAATGAGCTGGAATGCTACTTGTGTAGCTAAAGCAATCAAGGAGATAGTTGGCGCCGACGTGATATGTATGACTAGTTAAGTAAACTCGCGGGGCTACCTATATATCTCGGCATTATGATTGAAACCCCAGAACGGCCCCGGGCTAGAAAGGAAATTTATTGTACCTGGTGTTGGATCGGCCTCAATGCTTTATAAGATCCTATATATATTTAGAACTTAGTTATATAGTCTGTTGCAAAATTAGCTTGACGCTTCCGACATTCATTGCTCTTTGTTGGAAACAATCCCCGCTCGCGAATCGTAACTACTATATCCAAAATTGGCAATGCGATATCGGACTAAGGTTACTAAACATCTTTAGTCAGAATACTAGGCTGATATTGGATCTAGAGCGAGCATTCTGATGACTCGTTAATTGAAGATAACCTGGTTATTCCCGTCGCCCGGTAGGCATTAGATGTCGAGAAGCTTGAAGGGATTTTGCAGTGGGAGCTCTTCCTGTTGCTCGAATACCCGATGAAGCTACCTTTACGTAGATTGCTGATATTATTGATAATGCGGCCTACATCGCGTTATGTATCCGTTATATAGACTCCGATCAACCGTATAGGAGGCAAATCGATCCCTTGCGGCGTATCCAGACAGGCCACGAGACATCTCCCTCGATAGAGCAGTTATTGTTGGCCAACGACTTTACCTAACTGCCAAGATCCGGATTGTAGTTACGATAAGTTACGGCCCACGGGTGTGTGGTCTGCCCTGCTGGACAAATCACAACTAGCTGATACTATAGGTTCGGCTGGAGCCGCAGCCCCTGCAGCCAACGTCAAGGTAATATTTTTTGTCCTCTCTCTCGCTAACCCAATATAACCTACAAACTTCTTACAGCAAGATCACACCCACTCTAGCTGAACTCGATCAAGCTGTCTGTTATCTCTCAATATCTCTTTACCTGCCGCGTGACTACCCTCTGTTTACCTCTGTTACCTATCAACCAGACGCGTCCCGAGCAGCCCACACCCTCAACCCAATGGAGGACAATTATTTCAGGGTCATACCCCCTGCGCAGCCAAAGGACCCTGATATACGATTTGGAAATCACTGCAAGTCACCAGAGAAGTGGTATATACGCGTTAAATCGCATATTACGCCCGAAACTATAAGCCTCGTGGCCTTGGAACAACTGCCTTGTTATCAGTATAAAGGTGAACCGAAGGATACGCCTGGATGGCTCAGCGAGGATGATTTTGATGCGTGGCTCACGATCGTGGAACGTGATTTCAACAATTCCATGACGAGGAAGGAGATCCTACAAATGCTATATTTCAATGGCTTTCACATGCCACGAGCAGGTGTCCGAAATTATACCAATTGGCGCGCGCACATTGGCCATCATATCTCTAAGACACAGGAATTAGAATCGAAATCACCGCCAAAGCCTCGATCTCGGGATTTAAAACCTACACGCCTCAGACAAAGCGCCCGGATGAGCTGTGGACCCGTGCATATAAAGAGAAAAGTGGTCTCGGAGGACTTAAATTCGGAAGTAGAAGGATATCGATATACGCTGTGTTTCTTCACACGTCCACGTACGGTTTGGCCAACTGGTATGTTATAAATAATGAGGATACATTTACTTTGGTTTAATGCTAGTACTACGGTTACTAATCTAATATATCAAAAAATTACAGATCCTCAACAAACCACGCCTGTACTAGGAGGGTGTACTAACGAGACTTCTGGAGAGCGAAAGGCGAGCATGGAGCCAGATTCGAATATCAAGGAACAAGTTCAAGAGGGCAGCATAGAGCCGAACAAGCGGCCAAAGACGACCAAAGATGAGCAGGATACTGAAGTAGCTATGGATAGTGACATTTCCACTAGCATTTTGGATGCAGAAGCTAGCCCTGCGATGGTTCAGTGTAGCGATACCCCTCCCCTAGACCCAAAGAGCTCTGTCCCAACTTCGCAACCTGCGTATGGCTCTGATGCTACTGTGGACCGCCAATCTTATCGTTCTAACGGCGACTGCCCAGATGAGAGTGCTCCAGGGAATAGTACCAATGAAAGTGATTTACAAGATGGCCCGGGTGAGGGTGCTCTAGAGAACGGTACCAATCGAAGTGATTCACAAGATGACACCGATAGAAGCGATTCACAAAACGGCTCCGATGATAATGCTTCGCAAGATGACTCCGATGATAGTGCTTCACAAGATGACTTCAATGATAGCGATTCACAAGACGGCCCGGGTGAGAGTACTCCAGGGAACGGTACCGATGGAAGTGACTCTCGGGATGACTCCAATGATAGTGCTTCACAAGATGACTTCGATGGAAGTGATCCACAAGACAGCCCGGATAAGAGCACTCCAAGGCACGGCCACAGCGATGCTACAGACCGCCAATCTCGTTATCCGGAGGATGACTTGTTGCCAGATAATGAGGACGATGATAGTTCGGTTTTAAGCATTTCTAAGGACGACTTCTTGAAACAATCGGTCAATAATAACTTTGAGGATAATGAGGACGATAATGATTCATCATTAGTATTTCTAAGGACGACTTCTTGAAATAGTTGGTTATAGACTTAGTGAGATATGAGCAGGGTGATAATGAAACTGGCAGTTTGGCTGTAGCAACTTGGAGTAATTCATCAATGTAGGTCAATACACATCGGCAATTGATGGGGATATGAACGACAATGGTGACACTACTCTTGGTTTATGGTGAGCTTCTACTACGAGAATATGTCAAATGGGTGTATTAACTAGACATCATCTCATCGCTCGCTACACTGTATTTAGCATCCGCAGTAGATAGAGCTCAGATATCATCGACCTTTTCTTGATATAACACTTGATGATTAAAGCTAGTATGTTCTATAACTGTCAGAATCTTCGTGTGTACGGCGTCTTGGCAGTATCAGGCCAACGCCACGCCCCCCCCTGCAGATCTGTTTGATTACGGCTCGTACGTACGCTACGCCTTCCCCCATATATATAGAGGCCAGATATGGCCTGTTTCCCTAGTTATCATCATCATTCATCGATATTAGGCCTATTTTCGCTCTTTGCTATTGTATCTTGGGCTTATAGGCATTGATTTGCCGTTCCGTTGTGTCCCGTAGAGACGCCACAATCGTACCGATCATTAGCGCGCTCCGATAATAACTATTCCTCTGTATTATATAATTGAATATCTTTTTCTTGGCATTATCACGTGTTTACAAGGACTAATATTCTTCCACTCCGTTTACATCACGTGTTACCCCGTCAAAATATGCCTGGGATTACATAATGCCCACCCCCCGTAGGAGTTCCATCAACCAATCAACAACACTGGGCCCTTTTGTATATCCAGTAGGATGAAGCCTTCCAGTAGTGAGCAGAGCGAACGCTACAACCTAGTCATGAAGATATGTATGGAGTACTCGCGCCGCCAACACCCGTTATAGTGCTCGCCGGCTCAGCTCTTGATCCATACTCCGTACATACAATGCAGTTCCATTCTCCAGGACGGCCTCCCATCTGACCACCACGGACCTGGTCACGATGATACGCACTCCAAGGCGTCCGAAGCGCCTATATTGGTCGACGATACCGACATTATTCGAACACTCCTGGCAGATTAGCCATTTGTCCTGTACGATGATCCCGCCGACCCACAAGGGAAGTGTCCTGCGGAACGGGGCGTGTGGCGCATTTTGGGCATACGTCCGGCTTGGAAGGAAGATGGGGTGTGGACTTCGATTTCGTCAAGAGAGATGGTCATTTTCTCATCCTCAATTCGCCTGGGGACTTCGTGGGATGATATCTGGAGTCGAACGCTGCAGGGAGATTGTCTGGACGGCTGGAAACAACGAGATGCGGCCCGGAGAATCCTGACCCAGAGCGATTCCAATACAGGTTCTAGTTGGCTCAATCGTTGCACTTATCAACGGGCTAACATTGATTCTATATTTACCCTTGATGGCACTGGCTTCGATTTATCGCTACATTTATCCAGGGCTCTGGCTTCGATATATCTGCATTTTTCTGACAGGTTGGTTTTGATATATCGCCGCAACTTATTGCTATATAGTGATCTTTGTTTACTGATAATTATCATTTGTTTGCCAGGTAAGCTTACCTTATTGAATACCTTGCTAACTGCCTATATATATGTCTGGCCTTGATCAAGCGCAGCCATATCTCGTTCACAGCCGCCACATCTAGTATTGACCTATACCCACTGGCAGATAAGTAAACTACCACCGTATGTACGGAGTAGTTTCAGTGACTGCTGGGGGCTACAATGAATACTAAGATTACCGATCTTAGTGACTATCTATACCCTCTATCAATGAAAACCGTAATCTCCGGCTATGGTGACTGATCCCAGCCACTTTTGACAAAGGCTATACCCCCTAGTAGAGTGAATTCCTACCTTCACTGCTATATTGAAATGAAATGCTGCGCCATCACCGGCCTCTGTGAATACTCATCCTTAGCCCTATATAACCCCCCTCCAAACCCTTTTCTTTACTCTTCAACCATCTTCCTTATCTTATTCTCTCCTCACCGAATCGCGATAATCCCCTCAGACGGGCGCGATCTTTACTTATATATATTATCAGAGGCCTTTCTCTTTCCCTGATTTCTCTCCAACATCATCTGGCAGCCTTTACCTACGATCGCATCCGGGCTTCTGTATGCTATTTTTCACCTATGGTCGCATTTGGCCTTGGCTCGCACTCTGGTTTAGGCTTTGACATAAGCTCCACGATGGCATATAAAGATTTCAAAGCATATATGTCCGGTATATCCGATATTGTCCCGCCCAGCCCTATATCAGCGAGAACAGCAGCAGCCCTAGCCCTATCTTATACCCTCCCAAGCCCTGTTAGGACACCAATCAACAGGATCAGCTACCAAGGTCGAACATATAGGCCGGGGAAATTTGTTGAGCTCCATAATGGCACCTTTTTACGACTAAATCATATCTTTTATTCGAGCGAGGGAACCGACATCTCAGGACCCAAGTTTGCACATTTAGAAACCATGGACAGCCTAATATCGGAGAAGGATATTGCCAATGCTTTGGTAAAGGAGAAAACACCATGCTAAAAGATTTAGGCCGCTGAAAGTGCTGGCCTTCGTCTCACCCTTTGTGCTGGCCTTTATCTCGTCCTTCGTGTTCGCCCTTAGTGCTAAGGCAATTCAAAAATCGTCTCGCCCGTTGTGCTGGCCTTCGTCTTACCCTTTGTACTAAGGCAGTTCAAGAAGTCGCTTTCAAGCCCCCTATGGCTTCTTTGAAACACCCAGCGCCATCACCAATCTCTGATACGACCATCAGAGTTGATATGCAATAGCCTTTGCGAGATCCAAAGGAGCAAAGACGAGCTCCTATCAAGGCTATGGATGACACTACCCAGGCATTGTCTTATGAAATAACGATGAGCAAATTCAGTCATGGAATCGTTGACCTAAGACAGATTATTGCATCAATCAATCTCCGGGCAATAATCTCCGAGCTACATTTGATGCCTGTCACAGGAATAGGAGTGTTTATATTGATTGGAATTCATATAGACAGCTTTATCGCCTTCCTATATACTAAAAAGAACGAAATCACAGGGCAAGTGAGGACACTCCAATCGAAGACAAAAGGACTTGGAAGAGAGCTTCCTATCAAGCTTTGCCGAACGGGGGCCAGACCTTAGAAGCACCATGGAAGAAATGACACTCCATCAGCTGCAGCCAGGCGAGACATTCCAGCCGTTGCTCAATAGTATACCCGAGAACCTCATTCATAGGTTCGATCCCATTTCGTTGAGCATTATAATCGTCATAATGTCGGACGCCTCCATACAAACGCCTGAACTCAAAAAAATAATTAAAAAACTGGTTCCTCGACTACTATTCCGCAAATTCAAGTATGACATGGAATAGGCTCTATGATAAAGGCAAATCTTTTCTCGTTATTTGGAGCAGAAACCAGAGCAGAAACCAGAGTATTAGAAACCATGGCACAAGGGCCTAAAGATAAGCCTAGTGAAGCCGAAGTGGAAGATCACCTCAAGGGCAAACCATCAGCTGCTCCCCTAGCCGAGCTAGATGCCCTTTGGAAATCAATCTTTCAGAGGGCAATTCCGCCAATTCTCCATGGATATGCATAGCTCTTCTTATGAAAAAATACATCTTCGACAGTTCGAGATGGATACAGCAGGTAACTCATGCGAAGCCCCTTATTAGAAGGGCATATACCGGTCGGATTTGGAGAGACCTAAACATAAGAAGAGGGCGCCATCATCGCTAGAACCCTACTAGCTTGATAGCACCAAGGATCAAGCAAAGGCCCGAGCTTGTAGATTCGGCCAGATAAACAAGTTTATACCTGGAGATAGAAATGGAGGTGGCGACCACTACGGCAATATACCTACTTCTATCTATTCACGCAGTTATTTCGAATATCACCCATAAGAGGGTTGAGTGTAACCAGGCCCAGGGAATAACACACAAACCTTGATAGGATATACCAAAGGTACTGCAAGAAGTCTAGTAGACTCCCAAGGATAGAACGTAACTCCATGAAAGATAACCGGACTATCGTGAGAGCTAGTATATTTTGGGCGTTCTTGTGCCGTGCAAGTACTAGCACTAAAGGCTGAAATGAAACGTTGAGCAGGAGTGATAGCGAACGTAAGCGATGCTTCATCCACGCTCTTTATCTATATAAAAAAGTCAGGGTAAGTTAGAACTATTCAAATAATTAAAAAGGTTGAAAAGATTAGGTAGACTAACCATAACTTCTTTCTCAATTAAAATTTTTGTAGCACCCTCAGTATATGCTCGAGAGTATTTCCAAATATCTCTAACCTGGAACACGTTATTGGCAACCAAGTTTTTAAAGGTAATAGTTGCACTCTCGCCAGCCGGAGCGCTACAGTAGGTTGCGATATTGGCTTGCCCTTGCACACTCCCATACTCTTTCTCAGCTATATATGCCAAGACACTCTTATCTGGATACAGTTAGATCTCACTTACTCCTGTTTCGAATACTTTACTCTGTATGGTACTGAACCAGTAAAATGACCAGGGCGTTGTACTGCTCCTGTCTGAGTGATACGTACATAGCTAGAAGATTCTATGGGAATGGCCCTGCCAAGACGGGTTCCTGGAGATCTGTCAACCTTTCCTCGCACTCAATCGAGAACTGACCTCCAGAGCCTGTCTGCCAACGCTGCAGGATATTCGTGCAAACTTATCAAACAGGTAGTCATCGAAATTGATAATCTATAAACTACCACTTCGCATCTCACAGTTGCTGCTACTTATATAAAGTCGCTAACGCTATCCGAAGTCAAGCGGGATCGATAGGGTATATACTGATATTTGCCTTGATTAATCTTGGACTGCGCCATGTTACATCGTGAAATACTATGACTAAACTTTGACTGCGAAGCCCGCATACAGTGGCTCACAAGGATGGACCCTTTTCAGATAGAATTTATTGACTGCTATCTCTGAAAAGACTTTAATACCCTTATAGCCTCCAACTTTGCCTCTGACCTTTCCGTCAACATAATAAATAGCGAGCGAGCGAGTTGCATGAAAATTCCTAATCGGAATCATTCCCCTTCTCTTTCGGCACAATCGTGTAGTTTCCGCTTATTTGCGCGACTTAGGAGCCCCCGAGAGAGCCAGTCATGGCAGATCGACCGAGATAACCACCTTCTACTATTAGCATACGAAGATGTATCAATAGGACGAGGATATGTCCATACCTGTCTCTTCGGTTTTAGGGATGTCAACCATAACAGAACCGCTATCCGCAAGCTCTGCCTTGGGCTCGTGGAATGCTTTCCATGCCTGGACCTTGGTGTCCTCGGCTGGCATGTTCTGCGTACTAACTTCTGTAAAGAAGTTGCTGGAAGGTTGGGTAGGCATAATGGCGAGTAATCGGTGGCTTGATTGCACTAACTATGGCTTAAGCTTGATTCTGTTTAGCTGTTAGCTATTGTAAATCAGCTCAAGCTTGGAATGCCTACTTGAAAAATGGGTAATAGGTGCTGCTTTTCCTTACTCTGGAGCCGATAATTGAGGTCCACCCACAGCCTCTTATTTATATCCAGCTTACGGACCGTCCGCGCGCCGGACCGGCTATTTCAGTACTCCTTATCAGAACTATCCTTGGTTGCTGCATTAGACTGTTGCTACATCCGCGTTTCGTTACATTATAATGTTACAGTATCGGATGCTGCGGCATCGAGGAGCTGCTATTTAATTAGGTAAAAGGCCGGGGAGCATTCCTAGGTGCATCTTTAGATGCGGTGAGACCACGCAACTCCTTTCCTTGGCTGTGGTTTCCCCTCATCGGCTATAATACCATGTCTGCTCAGAGAAGTAGCGGCATAGGTGAGAAGATCCTCCGGTCTTCCCTGTTATTTCAGAATCAATTTTTAGAATGACCCGTCCCTTATAACCACACGATATCTTGATTATATCAAGTCGACACCAGCCTTTGAACATCTTCTATATCCAACCCCAAGCCGCGCCAAAATGCCTGATATATTTGCGAACATTGAACACTTGGCTGATCTTCCGCTTTACAAAGTCGAAAAGCCATATGGAGCACTCCTCAGCAACGGCAGCGTCTACTTTTCCCAGGGCCATCGACTTGATAATATCGAGTTCACGGAATACAGGCGTAAAGCCGTCGATGTTGGCAACAACCCCGCCTACACGTTACCAAAGAATGGGTTTCAAATCTTCAAGCAGGAAAGCGATACCATGTGGGACGTGAGTACGATTGATTTGGCACGTCGTCACCGCGAAGAGATCGCCGAGTGGTTGAAAGGGCGGCTTGACGCTGTTTTCGTTCATACGTATGATCTGAGAACCAGGTTGAATGACGAAGCGCCGAGGGATCAAGTCGACGTACTGAGTCCCTTGGTTGTGGAGCCAAGGGCCCGAGGTGCCCACAATGGTTTGTTGAAACACTCCCTAGCTATTACAACACGCACTGCTAACTAGCCCACTAGATGTCACATTGAAATCTGGCCCAGATATCTTCTTTAGCCACCTAATTGAAGGCCAAGAGGACTATCTGAAGCCAGGATACCGGGTTCGAATCATGAAGTGAGTCTTCCTCGGTCGGGATTGTTGCATCCCAGGCGCTAATGAAGACAGCACCTGGCGCCCTCTTCGGCCTGTCTGCAAAGACAACCCTCTTGCATTCTGTGACGCAAGTACTATTGATCCTAAAGATCTAATTGCTGCGGATCGCGTGTACCCACATTCGGTGGGAGAAATCTACTATCTGGCTTACAATGAGAATCAGCAGTGGTAAATCTCCTCTAAAGCCAATACTCTGTGATATGAACTGATTTTGCTAGGTGCTGGGTTGAGAACCAAACCCCATCAGATGTATGCTATTCCAAGAGCGTTGCCTATAGAAGATTCCTATCCCTAGTCCTAGGCATTGCTAATCCTCGCATTCAGGTCCTTGTCATGACTATGTATGACACCCATCCAGGAAACGATGCACGATGTAAGGATTCCCGCATATACTCTTGTGCCTATCTGTGCTTACGAGGATATAGACTGCCCACATGTCTCATTTGTAAATGAACGTGCGCCAGCAGACTCTCCACCCCGAACGAGTCTGGAAACTAGGTCAATTGTGATTAGCAGGCTAAAGGACTAGGATAATGAATGCGACGTCACAAGGGTACTGGGATCTAACCAGTGGGGAATAGCCTTGTTTGATTTGCTTTGTATGTTGAATGTGATATTCACACATGGGTCATACTTCAAATACATAGTCCTTATAACATAACTAGAGACATTTGCTATTTTGAAGCCGTATATAATAGGCCGAGGAAGCTCGCGTTGAGGTGGTCGAGAAGCAGTTCCTTTAGTAGACCGTCGTCGTGCATCCGGAAATGCGCCACATAGGCCATCACCTAATGTTAACTACACGCTCGGAGAGCTTAAGGGTTTCCCCCGCTCTGCACCCGCATAAATAGAAATGTCAACCCCGTTTCTGTACTCGGGGTATATGGCATCTCCAAAGAACCATATGCAGACATCTCATTACAAGGGAGGTGTGTAATTGTTGGAACTAGCTAGATGATGCATGAGGTCACCCATGCTAGTTACCATTCAATTTTTCCGGCTTGGCAAACTTACGCTGCCCTCCACAGATGCTCTGGGGTGAACGCTGTTGTTTCTTGCATACTACAGCCATCAGACAGGTGCATATGTGGCCCAACGGGAAATGCGGGCTTGAGACTGCTCTTACTCGTGCCAATATCCGTGTGACAGGGTGTTGTGGGTGGCTAGCTTGCAGCCTTGGCTGCTCTCTCTCCAGGGGTTGAGGTCAACGCGACATGCTTGCTGGGCACTAGCCGTTCTTGCTCTTCTGGAACCTGAAAGGCTCTCTTCCGGAGGTGCTCTCTTACTTTACTCTGCACCTACAGTATCCCAGCAGTAACCGCCTGAACCCGTCACTATCACTTCGTTGCAATAATCAACAGCCTAGCCTTGGACTGTTTTAAGACTTCCAATTGTGTCCGACCAAGCTTCATCAGTCTACAATGTGTCAACGGCTGTGAGCAGAGTCACAATACCTACGACTATCCCGCACAGCCTCTACAGTGTCTGGTTTACGGAAAATGATTCCGGAACAGGCTAAGCGGGCCCCAGCCATAGAGCTACAGCAAAATCAAGGCACAATACACGCTGAAATAACCAGCACGAGACGAATGCGGAGCTAGATCCCATAGGTCAGGATGCCAATGAGCGGAATTATCCCCATGGTATGAAGCTTGCATTCCCTCATATCAAGAGCCAGTGAGTTTTAAATCATCTGGTGACAATTTACATTATTAGCCTTGGGCCTATGGAGCTTACAGGAGCTTTGGATAGTGGTAGGTATACAGTATACAGGAAAGAGTAGGAACAACCTTCTCACATTGAATCTCTTTTCATACCATAACCTAGCAAAATCATATAGATATCGTACTTTAGGTTAGCTCAGAGCTCGACACCTTCTTAATTGATCTCCACTCCATTCCCATCGAGGAAATCAATGCTGCAGCAGCCAGCGCAACTCCACAATAAATCGTCCTTGTCAAGGCAAAATTGTACACCTTTAACACACCACCCAAGGATTCTGGCCCAACAGTCCCCCGGAAACCTGTTGCTCCTTTGTCGAGCACAAGTTTGGGGTCTAAACCCGGTACAGCATTAACAAGGCCTTCAAGTAACTGGCTCGTGAGCACATTCTGTGCCACAGATAGCCACACTGCGCCACCAAGAATTTGCGCAAAGATCATGATAACAGCCCCAATAGGCACGTCTACGGGCGCGAGAACTGTTTGGGCAGCCGTGTGAGTTTGTTGAATACCAAGGCCGGCGCCAGCGCTGAATATGAGCTGGTACCCTATCCATTGCGTAGTGGACGATGAAACTTGCCATGTTGTTATTAGGGAGGCGCCAGTGACTAGTAAGGCAGCACCTAGGATCATAAAAGGGGTATAGTATCCGAATTTTGCAACGCCGATGCCAGCAATGAGAGAGAAGATCACAGTTCCAAGGGTGGTTGGCAGAATGCGGCTTCCCGAGTCAAATGCTGTAACGCCTTGGATAGCTTGAAACCAGATGGGTATCTAGGGAGCCGTTAGTAGGTGATAAGCAGAAGATAATGAAAAGCACGAACGAAGTATTGAGTGACATTGAGCGCGCCCCCTGCATGGAAGACGTAACAGGCACTGCATGCCACGCTGCGCTGCTTGATAATTCGAGGAGGCACAGTAGCGCTCTCTTGCTTCCAGACTTGGACTATAACAAAGGCCAGCCCGGCCGCTCCTGCTGCTGCTAGTAAAGCGATCGGTGGAGCAGTATTCCATTTGTATAGCGAGCCACCCCATTGAAGAGCGAGAAGCAAGCAAACGATTCCTGGGACCAAAATAGCGGTACCAAGGAGGTCCATCTGACCAAGCTTTTGCTGCCAAGTGGTTGATGGCTTCTTTGCACTGGTCGGTGGATGAAAAAATAATGCCATCGCAAGTAAAGCGGCTCCACCGATTGGCAAATTTATATAAAAACACCAACGCCACGTCATTCTTGTAGTGAACGCTCCACCCAATAAAGGTGCTACGACGGAGGCGACGCCATACATGCCACTGTACGAGCTGACAAATATTGGTCTTCTCGCCAGTGGAAGACAGCTTGCCAGGATACTATCTATACATGAGTTCACGTCCGTTGGAATGGAGGGAATCTTGAGGCTTACATGATGAAGCCGGCATTTATGCCAGCGCTGCCTAAACCTGCGAAGGCACGACCTATAATGAAGGCACTGGAGGTTGAAGAAGTAGCACAGATCAGGGAGCCGACTTCGAAGATGGCAACTGAGACAAGGAAGACATATTTAATGGAGTAAAACGAGAATAGTTTGCCGAATATAAGTTGAAAGGCCGCAAAGGTCATGAAGCTATAATCAGTGAACATGTTTCCTCATCTAAGAGAGGTTTAAATAGTATCAACTTACTACGCAGATCCGTACCACCCAATATCATTTATGGAATGGAAATCATCAGTGATTTTGGGGATTGCAGTTGTGATAATAGTCTCGTCCTGAAAGATTATGGGGTATGTTAGCCTGGTTTTCCTCGCAAAACACTACTCCGATGCTGGGTATACTTACCAGGGCCACCAAGAAGATCGAAGCGGCCAGAGAGCCAACAATCACAGCGAGCTTCATACCATGGGGATAATTCCGCTCATTGGCATCCTGACCTATGGGATCTAGCTCCGCATTCGTCTCGTGCTGGTTATTTTCAGCGTGTATTGTGCCTTGATTTTGCTGTAGCTCTATGGCTGGGGCCCGCTTAGCCTGTTCCGGAATCATTTTCCGTAAACCAGACACTGTAGAGGCTGTGCGGGATAGTCGTAGGTATTGTGACTCTGCTCACAGCCGTTGACACATTGTAGACTGATGAAGCTTGGTCGGACACAATTGGAAGTCTTAAAACAGTCCAAGGCTAGGCTGTTGATTATTGCAACGAAGTGATAGTGACGGGTTCAGGCGGTTACTGCTGGGATACTGTAGGTGCAGAGTAAAGTAAGAGAGCACCTCCGGAAGAGAGCCTTTCAGGTTCCAGAAGAGCAAGAACGGCTAGTGCCCAGCAAGCATGTCGCGTTGACCTCAACCCCTGGAGAGAGAGCAGCCAAGGCTGCAAGCTAGCCACCCACAACACCCTGTCACACGGATATTGGCACGAGTAAGAGCAGTCTCAAGCCCGCATTTCCCGTTGGGCCACATATGCACCTGTCTGATGGCTGTAGTATGCAAGAAACAACAGCGTTCACCCCAGAGCATCTGTGGAGGGCAGCGTAAGTTTGCCAAGCCGGAAAAATTGAATGGTAACTAGCATGGGTGACCTCATGCATCATCTAGCTAGTTCCAACAATTACACACCTCCCTTGTAATGAGATGTCTGCATATGGTTCTTTGGAGATGCCATATACCCCGAGTACAGAAACGGGGTTGACATTTCTATTTATGCGGGTGCAGAGCGGGGGAAACCCTTAAGCTCTCCGAGCGTGTAGTTAACATTAGGTGATGGCCTATGTGGCGCATTTCCGGGCCTCCTCTGGTTTTTGCCATGCTGGCTGAAGTTGTGTTTGGGCGAGCGGCGGAGCCGGGTGGAAGTGTTTTCCTCGCATCCACAGTCTACAGAGTATGGCATGTCTCCCTCTGGCTGAATTTGACGGACACTAACGGCTCTAGATCACGGCATGAACCGCTTTTCCCGGAGCAGACATATGAGGTACTTCGACTCAATGGGATGAAAGGCGATGATCCCCTGGTCGAAGTTAGGACCAACGATGGCAGTATCAAACATGGATACTGTACGTGGGTGGATTTTGCGCATATGTCGCAAGCATGGGAGGTATACCTGAGGGGTGAAGGAGAGACTTTCAACCCAGGGGTCAAATTGATGATTCTCATATACCGCATGACAGGTAAACAGACGCGCAGGCATTGGTAATCACCTTCTGTGCGAGAACTCCAGGCCGCTAAAATCTACTGACCTTGAGCAAAGGTACGGGCGAATGATTGTGGCGAACCCAGCCGCGGTGGACCGTATCGAAAGTTATCAGGGGCTCAGATACGGGACTATGTCGGGCGGTGATACGCGCAGACCCTTGGCCGTTGCTTTGGTTAAGGGTAAAAGGGTGAAAGTTATGTTCCCGAGTTTCGATGTGTACCGGCATTGCAATGGAGCAGGCGAAACGCTCCGGGAGCGGCTGGATATTGAAAGGTATTCGACAACGTGTTTGGCGGCGCGGAGTCGGGATTAGCCGTTAGTCGGGCTGTCGTGATACCATGTTCCCTACACGCTTTAGCGTCTTCCTAGGTCAAACAATGCCAAATGCGGCCATTCTCTCCTTCGATGTTTCTTTGGCTCAAATTTCTTTGTTGTTAAATTTATCTGCGTAGGGCTCGTCACATTGGTGAGCATGTTGCGTGAGACCTGCAACAATTAATTCCACTTTTCTCCTGGCTTGTATATAAAATCCGATTGATTCCTGATCCTTTTTATTTTGACGTTTCTATGGGAGCTCTTATTCTCGTACGTTTGCCATCTTTATTTATTACTGTAGCGCTCGTCGTGCTCTAGAAGCAAACTGAATCTAGGCGAAATGCCCTCATACGCACTGGCTGAGGTGATTACTGGCGACTTCGAGACCGGTCCCACTGGAGTCAACTTTGCCCACTCGATAGTGAATGACCGGGGGCTCCCCATCGGAGAGGAAGCAGACCGGCAGAAGATCGAGGAAGCCACACGAGATCTTACCGAAGAGATCATTCTTAATGCAAAATTGAGACTCGGAGGGGCGTATCTCACAACGCTGCCAAGGTTAGCTACTGATCATTCCTGGTACACAATCTAGTTACTGACGGCTTGATAGCGAGCTGTATCCAAGGATTGCGCCAGGGGTTTCTCCTGATACTACGCTGTAAGTTATTGTCGTTCGTGATAATAGGATACTAATAAAGGTTGTACAGATATTTATCTATATGCGTTACGGGGAAAGAACTGGAAGGTAAAGATAGTTGTGATTGTTATGAGCAGGTCATACCCGAAAGGCCTACGAAGTATCTTGACTTCGTACAAAGAGACGGTATACGGGTCTTTCTCAGATACATGACAAAGCCCAACGGAGCCACATGCATTATGGCCTCAGAGCAAAGCGTATTGGATAAGTTTCGGATGTTCCGGGGATATTTCTGTGAAAACCAGGTCGACAACCTTGAGTTGCGTTTTTGCGAGGAAGCTCTTCTGTCAAGCGAAAGGGAGGGTGCCAAGGCTTTGGATGAAGCGGTGGCTGCGGCTGCTATGGCTTGGCAAGAGCAAGCCATAGCCGCAACCAAAATGTAACTAGCGTATGCTCCTCTCCTGCCTTTATTCTGAAGTTACATGAGCGCCGTCCCATACCGTGTGGGAGGTACGATGTGTCTGTATATTTGGATAGTTTTCTCCAGGGCTGGATTGGCAGTTTGATTAAATCTCATTGTATATTTATATATCGCGCCCACGCCCGCTTACGATGGGCCCCGGCTGTAAGTCTCGCGGCGTACATCGCTTTTATTATCCACCTTCGTGTCTCCCGTCAGAATGTATTTACCTTTATCCATTGGAGGGCCTGACCTAACTTATCACTCGGACCAGCTGCCAGCACGGCCATCTCCCGAGCATTTGCTCCCAGGATATACTCCCGGGTACTCTTACGATGCGGTCGCACCAGCGCCTACGACTACGACTACGTATTCTCCGGATGGTTTACCACAGAATATCGCATTCCATCAACAATACCTAAATCCGCCGCCGCTAACGACCGACCCAAAGGCATATCAGCTGATCGCGCAACTGCCATCCTACGGCCAACGACTTGACCATGGCGGTATATCGTGCGGTCCCTCCAACGGCGCGGAAGGCAAGGTCACGGCAATGATACCGACGGCTCTGCCCTTCCAGGATTTAAGGAAGAGGGTCGTTGGTTCCCAGGGTCGACGAGGAATCCTCCCAAGCACCAATCTTGCGGAGCGCGCGGGGATCCCGGACAATACAGACGGCAGATTCCCGTGCCCACGCTGTAGCAAGACATATCTCCATGAAAAACACCTCAGGCGACTCTTTTGCGTCGTAAGTCTGGTACTCTTAGCCAAGTCTCCGCAATCTGCTAATGGATCGTAAATACTATGCAGATACTGGAGAGCGACCCTACATGTGTATCCTCTGTGAAAACACCTTCACGCGAAGCGACACCCTCAAACGTCACTTCAGGAAGTGTTCCCTCCGACGGGGCAACCCAACCGGATTAGGTCATTTGTCCCATCCGCATGCCCGCAGGCCTCGCTCGGGCAGTGCGGTATAGGACCATATGCATATCTATCTAAGTTAGCATCTGTATAATAAGTATATATCGTTTGTTCTCGTGGTTCCTTGCCATGGTGTGTCTAGTTTTTTAACTTTGCAATTAAGTAACTTCGTTATTAGTTCCTTCTGCTAGCTGTCTGCGTTGCATAATCGTTCGTTACCGTCCTGTGTGAAAAAGATGCCCCCGCCGAAGGTTTGCTGAGCCTCACTGCATGTTACGTAATAGGGAAGGCGTCGATTCGTCATCTGACCCACACGTTTCTACTTCCGGGCGGTTAAATAACATCTAGTCAGCCCATCCTTTTGACGTTTTTTCTCCGCGCAATTATATTATACATTGTCTAAGTTATTAGCTCCCAGTCTCTGCTCAGCTATCCACGCTCACTTATACATATACAAGCGCCCTTACTAAAATTCGTATGGTCGCTGTCATCTATGTTACATTGCAAAATAACCGACAAGCCAAGTATATTTCAACCCGTTGGCTGGCGCTTCGGTCGTCTACCACGCCGAGGTTTCCCACGAGAAACCCCACGACGAGAAATCTGTGTCAACCCAGGTACGCGACTTCTCTTGGCATCGGGGGAATATGTTTTCCCTCTCCTTGCAGTCTGATTTTTGACAAATACACACATTGTTGGCCTGCCTCAACTTGCGCAAAGCACGACATGTCTCTTCTAGACTCTGACCCATTTCGTTTCTGAGAAAGTTTTGGCGCACCTCTTCGGGGGTCGATGGCTTTTTCGCAGCTACGCCATCGAAAATTTGGCTTAGCCCAACATGCGTACTCTCCACGTTTGCTTCACAGTCTGAATCCGTGACAGCAGAACTGTAGTGAGGGGGCTCGCTGGGGTCTCTGTCGCTGTTTGATTGCTGTCGGGGTGGCGAAGTTGTTTTATCGTTATGGACATGGAGCCACGCATTTGCTTGCTGGATACGGCGCTTTTGCCGGATCATCGCTTCGGCGGCGGCTGGGGCTTGGGTACACCAGTGGTATCGTATGCTCCGCGAGAGTGCTCGAGAGGACGGGCGATTACGATCATAAGTATAGATGGCTCGATCGGGAGGGCGATGGGATTGGTAAATCACGACAACGGCCAGAAAAACCATGGCCTTTATATCCCATTCTAAAGAATCTAGACGTGATTGTCTCTAGAACTAGACTACAAGGGAAGTTGCACCATAAACCGGTGATCATAAGTAACTACTATCTAAAGTCTCAAGCAGGCGAATAGGGAGTGCAACCGCAAACGCCAACAACCCTGGAAAAGAAGATTCCAGGGCACTTTCCCGGTCTGGGACCCCTTGTGCCCAATATGGCGAAGTGGACGGTCTGGGGCTGTATACAAAGCCACAGCAACTACAAATGCCTATTGGCACATTTGTGTTTGAGATTATCCCGGACCGCCGACTGAGACCAGAGCAATCTAAGTTGGCACCTTGCTTCTGCAAAAAGGCTTGATAATATTACGAGCATAGAGCAGAGGTTGGCCTCAGCAGATTTTTTTTTGGCCCAGGCCCTTAAATCTTTGCGTTGGTAGCTTGTTTCTCTTCTTCCTTCTGCCAACCGTTTCCATATCTTACACCATGACCCCGACCGGACTTCTCCGTACATTATCTATGCTGCTACGTGGGCCTTCTACTTATGCTGGCACCACCACTCCTTGACATCTCGTGGGAGACCGAGGTCGCGACGTGCGTCTCCGAATACTGCAAATGGCTGGAACGTGCAGATAGGAATGCACAATACGGGGTAGATCAGCAAGGGAAGGGCCGCATGTCAGCTTTGGTTCCGGGCTATTGTGCGTAGCTAGATTCCTGCGGAAGCAGGGCTGGCCGTGTATATAATGCGGCATCCTCCTGCTCCTTCACTGCCTACGATTGAGTCAAGCCTTAGACGACTTTCCCAAATTGAATCAAACTAAATTTTTCTCAAAAATATTCGCCATGAGCGTCACCAAGGTCACTATTGAAAGGGGCAGCGGTGATTTCCCTACTGAAAACGACAAGGTGAAGGTCGCATATACTTGCTACCTTAAAGATGATGAAAAACCAGGAGACTATTTTAAAGGAAAGCAGTAGGTTCCTCCCTCCCTGCCTACGACATACCTGGGAACCGTTATTGACCTTTCTCATAGGATTGTTCTCCCAGGACAGTCGGGCGATCTCACATTTCGCATTGGAAATAAAGAGGTTGTTCCTGGTATGCCGACATCAATCACTCGGTTAAGTATAGTACTGAAAATGGTCTTCTCCCTAGGGTTTGAAGAGGGGGTATCGCGTATGAAACTTGATGAGCGGTGCATCTTGACTATTCCTAGGTAGGCTGTATTCCCATTTATGTTGATAATGGTATGGCTTGTTAGCTGACCCACGGTATCAAGTGAGCGCGCATATGGTGAAAAGTAAGCTGCCCCGTGCTCTGAAGGCTTCATGCTTATAATTTTAGGGGATTCCCCGGGTGTATACCACCCAACGCGGCTCTAGTTTGGTATGAGTTCCAATACTGTAAACCTTCGGCTGAAACTAACGGTTTATAGTGAAATCCGCCTTTGGCAGATCGATAAATCGCCAGCTACAGTCTATAGCTGCACGTATTGCCGTAAGCCCTTCGATGCTAAGGATGACTGGAGTCGCCCCGAGTTTGCCCACCTAGATGAGGATGATAATATCGGCGAGAGATGGCGGTGCCCCGAACCCAACGAAGCCGGTGGAGACTGCGCCAAGAAACTTCGTTCGATGCACCTTTTTGAACAGCATCGCCGGGATGAGCACGGTATGGCCGATACCCCGGGGGAATGCCGCGTGGAAAACTTTACGGGGGGCGACTACCACACTCGCTATTGGTGTGGCTTCTGCAAAAAGCTTGTTTCCAATACCACGGAGGGTTTCGAAGCTATATCAGAAAGAAATACTCATGTCGCGCGTCACTTTGAGAATGGGAGTACGATCAAAGAGTGGGTGCACTAGTAGTCTGTTAAATAGTTCAAGTGGACTAGTGTGTCATATTTCGGTTTTAAAGGCTTGAGAATGGGAACGGGGAAGTCGTGGGAATAATTCCGTGCCAATGTATCCCATTGAAGGGTCGCCTGTGTGTGTCAGTGTATAATCTTGAGTTTAACAGACGGTTCTGGAACCTTTCGCACGTGATCGCGCACGACGGTGCTTTCCTCACGACGCTTTTGAATGTACGGCATGCCTATCTATCCTTGATCAAGTCGTTCGCCTGTAACGGCTCCAAGCCAGATCCCTGGCCTCGAATCTTCTATACCCGCTCGTTCCATCATCTCTCTTGGCCATGGAACCTGGAACCTGCGAGAAGTGCCTAAACCGCAGGACGGACCCTCTGCATCTATTGCTGCAAGGTATGATTTCTACGTGCATGTTGGGTGATCTCTTACTTTGGAAACCGAATATTCCTCCTGGGGCTAGCCAGTTCACTCTTAAAGATATACTGCTTTAATTGGACTTAATTACAGAAACAATGGTTCAAAATCGCCCACCTCTCCAACTGCCTGAATCCGAGGACATGCTGATACCCGAAATTTACGCGAGCCCGGTCGCCGGAGGAGCTATCTATTCCTGGGATTTGAAAATTCATTCCTCAAGTCTTCTTATCGAAGCCTTGACAGTGACAGACCAATCGTTAGTTACGATATTGCTGGCGCGCACTCCTTTGTGCGGCCCAGACTACAAGGCATGCATCTGAATCTATAATAGTCAGTTTTTCACCGTGAAGAGATGCTTGATGGGGACACACAGCTCTACAGAGTGATTGTTTTTGCAGTTGCACACGCAGTTGCATTTCTTATGGTTCCATTGAATAGAAGGTCTTGAAAACTCGGTAGCTTCTATAATATCCTCGTCAGAAGCCAGCGTTGTGATAAAAAGACCTTGTAGTCTCTCGTGAAGGCTCTCAATAGAGAAACGTACCATCCTCAGCGATAGCAAGCTTCTTTCCAGAGGCTCTCTCTTCGGATTCAAGGAAGTCTTGATACTCTTGCGTGTGGGTGTCTGTTCCCTTTATCGTATCGCTCTGTATGTCGCCTTTACTCTTGTCAAGGTCTCTAATCCGTTGTATCAACATAGTCTTTTCCGTGGTCAGCATAAGTTCTTTTAGGGGGATTTGTATGACGTACTCTGATACTATCAAAATTGATAGCGAACTCATAGGCCGTTTCATCACATCCAGACATGATCTCCCAACTATCTCTTGTTCCCTGGAGATAAGTTTCTCTATCTTCGTTTTCAGCTGCAGGCCCAGACATAAACTGGATCAGCTCCGCAGAAGGTTTTTCTTTGGCAAGATTTGCGCCAAACTGGCATACAACCGCTTCGAGCCGCATCATTCTATCACGGGAAAGCTCGTCCACGATGACTTTTAGCTTTTCACGTCCGATCCGGAGGTCAAGGTGAGTTACAATTGCTTGCAGTGCAGGGACGGCGAGACGATAGATGCGTCCAGATCCGGATATTGAAATTGATGCGTCCCGCATCATTGTCCGTTATAAAGCGAGTTACCTAGCGAGTTGTTGACAGTAGGGAGATTGGAATTGATCTTGTTGAAGGTGTGTCTCTGACCTCAGAACTTGGGGGGTATCTCGTCCCTTTTATGTCTCGAAAACCCCCCTATCCCTCTGTCCTGTGCTATTCCGTTGTTGGCAAACCATGATAGTAGCGGCATGCAGGCGTCTCAAGCCCGGATGCAATCTAGTTCTAGCTTCGACTATTATCTAGGGGGGTACATTCCTGTTTGGTTTCCTATATTTTTATTACTAGCTGTTATTTTCTATTTTATTTTGGGCTATCATTGTCTGGGTATCAGGGGCCCTATGCGAGGCATGTGGCGTGGTAATTAGTCGCAATTCAATAAACCGTGTGAGCCATTCCAGATATCCAGCCTAGACAACTCGTTTCCCCAATATATAAGGGGTGCCCTTGGACGATATGCCTCCAAGGTACAACCCATCATTCATCCACTCCTGAGCTCAACGGCCGCGGCCCGCATGATAACGGAGAGATGGCAGACAGCACTTACCGGTTGTTCGAGCGCGATACCTGCCTCCAGCCAACCGGCCACTGCTTCTTCTCTATATTCCCTGAAAATCTGAAGACCGAACGGGTGAGCGTGGATTCATCGGCTCCTCCAGAAGAGACCGTGGCTTGGATGCTGATGGACCACGATGCCGTTACGGTAAGACAAGAATGGACAACACGGCGGATCTATACGGATAGGAAGCTCTGCGGGGTTCCAGAGTTGGTGTCGGTGATATTGATCCAGCAACCACGAAGGTCGGCGGTTATCGTTCCTCTTCTGAATCATAGGGATCCTGGATCTAGACCGGAGAAAACAGACGTTCTATACCTGTGAGTGGAAAGGGTCAAAGGTGTTACCAGCGAATATATGCCTAACTGATAACGATAATAGAGTTGTTGCGAGATCAGCGATAGGAAAGGACCCGGATATCGTGGGCATCAACATATCTCACCTCACTGATCTCATGAGGCTTGCCATCCACGTGATACAACATGGAGAGCTAAAATCCCATCTGTGCGATCTCTACACAAAGTTATCCGAAACACGCGCTGCTCGACTTATTATCGCAATGGTCCGAGGGTACCTCCGAATCAGGCGCTGTAGCACCCTCCAATTTGCTGCCATGCCGCGGGTATCGGAAGCAGCAGCTACAAGGAATGACGGCCCGCACCCGTGCGAAAAATGCTCTGAAATATTCGGTTCAGAGGAAACTCTTCGACAACATCATACCAGAGTTCACCACAAGGAATATTTTACTTGCAAAGTGTGTTTGAAACCCTTTGAATTTATGTGCTATCTTCGACGACATACCGAGGGGGTTCATGGAGACAAAAGATTCAAGTGCAGACAGTGCGATTCAAAGTTTTCGACCGCAGAAAGATGCCAGATCCATACCCAATACGCTCACGGCGCGAAAATATTTCCGTGCGACAGATGTGCTAAAAGTTATAGTTATGAGCCACAGCTTCGACGACATGTGAAGAGGGCTCACTCATAACGAGGCACCGTGCGAACTGTGTTCTGCGAAGCTCCCCGAATACGGCCTGAAGCGATATTATGCTACAAACCACGGCGGAGAGTATTGGTCAATCGAATACTCTGTCGTCTCATCTTGTTAACACACATAATGGCGAATCGCTAGAGATGACCTCCATATATCCTAGTGCCTATGCGGAGCGTTATCTGGAAAGGCCACTGAAGCGACAATATTCATGGCAGAACTCCAAGGAATACGGATGGCATTGGATCTGGTACTAGAATCAAACAGAACGGCCGTCATATTCACAGATAGCCAAGCTGCCATCAAGACAATAGGAACGCTAGGAACCATGGGCCAGCAATTTCTCACAGATATCCTCCGTATATGGGAACAAATCAAGAGCAACGGCCGGGATGTCGAAATTGCCTGGATACCCTCGCACGAGGGAGTCGAAGGTAATGAGTTTGCTGACCAAATGGCCAAGGAGGCCACAGGCTGGAGGATGGTGCGGAACAGACGTGGCAGAACAACCCAAACCGATACCGACGGCACAGCTACTAAACTGACGGGCCTCAGGGTACCACTGACTTGCCTTAAAAGGAGGACCATCTCTCATGCATACGAGAGGTGGGAGAAGGAATGGCGAGAGGACACTAGAGGGCGCGATCTCTACAAGCTGGCGGAAACACTATCTAGGGGAATCATAAGCCTACACGCGAAACTCTCCCGGCCCCTATCCTCTATCTTGACTCAAATGCGGACGGGAAAGATAGGGCTGCGTGATTAGCTACTCAGGATCAGAGTGCCAAGTGGAAGACGATGTCTGCCAGTGCCTGAAGGGGAGGGACGAGAAGGGTTCAGGCATTTTTATAACGGAGCAACTAATAATGGCCTGTGGAGGTTCTATTACTAGTGGTTATATAAGGGGGTTTTGCCCGTGTTATAAGTTTCTATGACGTAATGTAATGGCTGATTGAAGCGCTTCTGATATGATTAATCCCGAAATATCCGAAATAAGAGGCATGAATTCTACTCCGTGTAGTGGTGACACTAAGAGGTGTGGCTAATGGCTCGGGCCCGAGAAATCAACCCATTTTGGAGAATCGCACACTCAGGCGTGGGAAGGCCGACGACTTCGAGTACTCTATTAGGGGTGCCGGCCCAGTTTGGCTCGCGACCTCCAGCATCCACCCACTCAGTGATACTCTGCCCATCCTTGAAGTGGCCGCCGACATGCTCGTGTCTCTTTTCCATTGCTTCAAACCCCTCTTCCGCCACGGGACAGGTCTTTCTGCAGAAACCACACCAAAATCGACCCTGATAATCACCTCCTATATAGCAGTCACTGACATAGTCTTCCTCCGGTTCCGGTGCACACCCGTGATCACCCTTTAGATGTTGCCTGAATGTTTGGGCACGTTCAAACAGCTTGGCACAATCCTCCCCATTCTGATTGGCCACGGCGCACCGCCAGATCTCACGTGCGCAGTGTTGTTCCCTTTCGTGCTCGACCCAGGCGTTAATTACCAAACAGGCGAATGCAATCTTTGAAAGTGCAGCCATATATCCTCTCGGGATCGGGCCGAGTGATGCTCTCTATGCGGACAAGGCTGTGGGCCGTTAGCCTTACTTAAGCCTAGGACGCGAGGAGAGGGGATTCATACAAAAGTATATCCGAGTTTGGCGGTATTGACCCGGGAAATCCCCTAAAAATGTAAGTAGAATACCCCAAAGAGAAGAGTCTCCCATACATTTCACCGTATGCGCGGTCACTAGTTTAGATTAGCTGACAAGCCATACTTTAGCTCTAATGTGAACGAGACTTACCTAGAGACAATCAAGTCGCATAGCTCACCGAGTTTCATACACGAAACTCCCTCATCAAGCCCTAGGAGGAGAATACCACTGTCAGATACTACACTAGACCGCATGCCCCGAAGGTGAAAATACCGGAAATTATCGTTCCATCCCCAATACAAAATTCGTAAAAGCCTGAGTCTCCTGGGAGGATAACCCTATCGGGAGGTGAGTAACTATGAAAAATGTGCCGACAGGGGGAACTTACTCCTTTCCTTTAAAATCGTCCGCCCGATTTTTGTCATCGTAAAGATAGCACGAAGATTTGGCCCTGACCTTGTCGTTCTTAGTAGGGAAATCGCCACTACCCCGTTCAATAGTGAATTTTGTGACGCCCATGGCGAAGATTTGTAACTGTTTAATCTGATAAAACTGGTAACTGGTCAGAGGAAACTCAATTGGCAATGGACCAGGACAGCAGGAGATGCTGCCTTATATATATAGAACGACTCCCCCTGCCGCAGAATCTAGCCATAGACAATTGCAAGCTGGCATGCGGCCCATCCCTTGTCCGTACGCTCCGGCCATTTGCAGTATTCGCGGACGCAGATCGTGGCCTCGACCTCACGAGATGTTAAGGCGTAGGTGGTGCCAGCCTGAGTAAGTGGGCCCATGTAACAGCATAACTACTGTATGGAGAAGTACGGGGTCGGGGTCGTGGTGTAAGATACATAAACGGTTGGCGGAATGAAGAAGAGAAACAAGCTACTAATACAAAGCTCATCAAGGACCAGGGCCAAAAGAAAATCTACAGAAGCCAGCTTCTAGGACGGGCTCGGAACCTACTATCAATACATTGTTGATACGGATATCTAAGCGCCTCCAGGCGGGCAGCGGAAATGTGGCTTAAGAACCTTTACTTCATACGGCGTCTGAGCCCCCCATTGGGCAGCTTCCCCCAAAGGATCCCAAGCATCTAACCGCAGGGCAGCTACATGATACAACGTCGTGGAACCGCTTCGCGAGAGTATGGGCGTGGGCCAGCTGCTTTATTGACGATATAGATTACATGACAGACAAAGATGGTTGGCAGAAGGGCAAGAACCTAGAAACTATAGGACATTTTCCATATGAATTGCCGCCTCGAATAGTAGATGCTGTCAAAAAAGCTCTGCAGCTGGCTCTCAATAGATTCGTGCTTTGGATAACCGAGCCTACAGAGGAGGTGTCGATCTTGCGGGTAAACCACAGGTTGCGCGTGGCCTTGAAGCATTGCTATAAACAGCGTTGCGCCAGCCATCATGTCCTTATCCATCGTGTCCATATCGTATGAGTCGGGGGCCGATTCATCTCCTAGAGGAGAAAAACTGTACTCTTGTCAGCGGTCAGGTCCAGAGTTGTCAAATGTTCGATAGACATATACTATACCAAAGATACTTCTCCACACCGTCCCTGTGTTGGCTGGTTAGCGAAATCTTGGCCCGCTCTAGGTTCCGGTGCCAACTTACCGGCGTAATGGTACGAGGGCAACCGTTCCCAAAGTTACTAGGCGGAAGAACCGTCGGTCCTTAAGGTGTAGGTCTTGATAAGAAGTGATACCAGAGCTTATTTTGGCGCCACCACTGCCAAAAACAATCCACTTAACCCTGCACGGCTCCGTGGTAGTTTCAGCCCTCTTGTCTATGAACAAGACATAAACCTGCTCACACATGTCTTAGCTGCTGCCGTATAGAAGGTGTATCTGGAGTAAGAACACTCACGCTACCCTCTCCAGGGAGATATTTGGCTAAATTTCCGTGCAATGGGAGCGGCCTGACCAGCTGATATGCCTGAGGGTTGGTTGTTTGTGTAGAGAGATTAAGCTCTGGTGGAACCAAGTCCCAGTGATAGAGTGGTTCGTGTTGGAAGTCGCTGCCCAAGGAATTACCGTAGGCCGGGCCCATCCTGCCAGCAGACACTAAGGGTGATAAAGAAAAAGATCCTGCAGCGAGATGGTAAAAGAGTGGGCATGCAGCGATATTTAATCAAACCGCCAGCCCAGCCATACAGATATACAAACACACCACCCATCCTATATTATAAAGTTGCCTGCGTAATTTTAGAGTAAAGGGGAGAGGGTATACGGCTCTACACCTCTAGTGCCGGGATTTCTAGTGCCGGGATTTATTTTATTTGCAACTACTTGCAACGCCGCATGCCTAGCACCACTCCGATCCCCGGATGCATTCTGCAAAAGTACCGAGACAATTACAGCCCATAATGAAACAGGAAACTGAACAGGGGGCGGTTAACAGGTGGAACAGAGGCGCTGTGACGATGCGGAGGAATCCATATTTTAGCCAGTGGTCCGAGCTGATCTCGAACGCGATATGCCGATGGCGCATATGCGATCGCTGTGGCTTATAGGCAGCCCTGAACCGTCGGTCCCACAGCATCGTGCACGAGTGCCCCACGCCGGGGAGTGCCCTGGAATCTCCTTCTCTAGGGGGGCTGTCGTGGTCGGCCGCGGTTTCGGTCCCTGTTCGTCTGCTTGAAGCGTTTGCCAGATTTTGCTGATAATTGCAGGTTCATGGCAACGTGCCATATCTACTCTAGCTCTAGATTTAGATGATCATGTCTAGCCACATCTTCACGGGTCGGAATATAAAAGGCGATGGTATTTCTGGTCTCGTCCGTTCATCCTAAATTCCCATCCAAGAAGCCGTATAATTCACAGTAATTCAAAACACCCATTCCCCAGGGTTGCGCTTATGGGACGCGGAGCATACGACACCACCGGTGTGCCCAAACCCCAACCACCACCAAAGCAATGAGCCAGCCACCGACTTCAGGCCTTAAAGGAAGCCATGCCTCATCGCCCCGCCAGCTTCCAAGAAAGGGTGGGTTCCAGCGAGTCTGCTTCCGATTCACCTATGTGGATCTCAGACACAGACGATGCATCCGACACAGAAAACCCGGCGAAGACAATGCGTGTTGGCCTTGGGCGAATATTCGATGGCGTGGCACCGCAAAAGCTACCGGCTCCAGAAGACCTTCGCAAACTCTTCCTCAGGAACGAAATGAATCCACTTCCGAGGGAAAAGACGCCCAAGATAGACACAACTCGGCATATCGCCCGTCATATCGCCCGTGAGCGCTATGTCAACAACAGCTGTATCTGTCGAAAACGGGAGTGTAACGCAAGAGAGATGCTGATCCCGAAGTGTAGGGACACGCCGAGGACTGGGCCTGGACGCAGCATTCGGTGTGGTGGATGGCCAAAGGGCCAAAGGGCCGAAGGGCCGGTGGAACATACGTGAATCTGTCACTTGTTTTTTCGAGATGTAGAATAGATCCTGGCAGCTTTGTACCGTGTTGGGTTGGAATGCTTGTATAATGTATAATACGTGAGCGTGGATATAGGTTGAGTAGAGAAACTGGGAGCTGATAACTCTGCTGGAGGACATAAAAAGATGAAGAAACATTTAGGGACCACTGGAGTATTTAGCCGCCCGGAAGTTAAACATGTGAGTCATGCAGATCGGCCCATCAGTATTACATAACACAAAGTGAGGCGCATCAAAAACCTTCAGCGAGGGACATGCATCTTTACAGAATGGCCAGCGACGAACGAGAAGGTTAAAGACAAGCAAGCAATAAGAACGCCTCCAGGTTAGAGGTTGCCCGCCGACCCCTCCCAGCGGTTATACACCCTCACCCACGAAACATGAGTGTTATGCTTCACCCCATACCTGGAAACATCCTGAATGCACCTCGTCCACTTCTCTTTATGGCAAGGGACACTCTCCGCAAGCATCATCAGTGTAGTGAACACCTTATGAAGGTGGGCTTCTAAGTGGCCTTGTGTATGTGGAAGGCTGACCTCGAGCAGCTTTAGACATGGCTCTATTCCAGCCTGCCATACTTTGTCTGGTAGCTGGTGATCTTCTGGCCAACCCCGCAAGCCGGCGGGGACTTCAGGGTGCTGTGCAAAAACCAAGATATCGATACACCAACTGATAAGAGCGTGATGTGTGTGGATGACCGTCGTGTAGTACTGTTGCGTCTTATTAGCTTCTTCCACTTCGGCAAGAAGCGCACACGCTCCTTCCGCTTGACGGAGTTTTGTAACCAGCCAGTCATGTTCCTTTTCAAAGGCTTCTACCGAGAGGCGCCTGCTCCCTACCTCGTCAGTGATACCTGTGACGGGCTGACAGAATTGTTGCGAATTTTTCCAATGCTTATAAACAGTCCAATCAAAGACTCCGTCGCGTGAGAACTCCTTCTCGCTAAAGGCGGTACGGAAGAGCTCGCGAAGATGATTGTAGTCGGGTTCGCTATTCTGGCTGGGAGATTCCACATACTCCAGGCAGTCCTTGAACGCACGAGGTAACCCTCTGCAGAGAACTTCCGCCCGCGTGTTCTCCATTTGCTGGAGAATGTCTTTGTACGGTGTCTTTGTAAGGTCGGTCTGGAGACCCTCCCACGGCGCTAGTCTGCGGCACATGTAGATACACATGAGAACGAGCGCCTCGAGGTCGGAATAACGCTGCGTGAGTTCCGTGGTCGGTGTCAACGCGGCTACCTCAACAAGCATGACTTGACCCGAGGCCTTCCCAACGCCCAAGCCAAATGCACTGGGCCGTATCCCCCCGTGAATGAGACCCCGGGAATGTATGGCCTCGACACGATGGATGAGCTGCTCGCCAAGGAGTAGAACGGTCTTTAAGGAGAATTTCCCCTCGCAAAATTCCAAGAAGTCATCCAAGCTAGGACCGGGCATGCAGACGACAATGAATCTGTACCCCTCCTGGATGCCGCGGCCCTGGACAAGTGGAACCCCAATATGTCCAGCAAGGGATTCAAGGATGTCGGCCTCGCGCTCGAGGGACGGCGCTTCCAAACCGCAGCACTCCAGCTTGACCATCACCCAGCGGTCCTCGCCCGATAGAACCCGCTCAGCATCTTGGATTTGGCGCTCACCGAGGTAGGCGCCGTCTCTCAATGCCCTTACGAGTTTATACCGGCCGTCAATCGTTTGCTAGAGCAAAGTTAGTCGAGTTCACAAGAGTTTCAACAGGTAGCCATACCAGTGGGAGAGCCATTGCGTCTTGTCGGCATCCGATTTGCACTCGATTATAGGTGAGAGGCTGGGGGTGATCCAAGGGGTTGTCTGCGAAGCTTGCATTGTGGCCTGAAGGATAGAGAGGATGGGATTTCATTTAGGTTTATATGTCCTGCCTGTATTTAGCTCTGTAGAAAGGAAGGATAGCTAGTGAACGGCAACGTCGAAGTCAACCCATAAAGAAACGTATTTGCAAAACGACAGTAACGCTCAGGCTATGCCAATCATGTTATCCCCTCCCATTTCGACCTTTGGGCAATACGACAACCCACAGCTGCCAGAATTTGAAAATACAACAGCCCTTCAGCTCCATAGAAACGCGGTCAAGGGAAGCCTGTCGTAGGCGCCGAATATCTTCCTTGTATCTGGGATCCCATTCGGCAACAGCGTCTGCCAGGTTGGAGTTCCACTGGATCTCCTTGATGGAATACTTCTCCCTCTCCCCCAAACCTTCAAACGAGAAAGTCGCTTCGTGTAGATCCGCCGGACATGGCCGGTCACACTGCACAACTTTCGCTGCTAGATACGTTAGATATCACTGCTTTGGAAAAACGAAAGCGCGACGTACCTTGGGTATTACACCTTAGACAAACGGAGCGTAGAAAGTTAACGACCTTTTTCCGAATCTGCTGTAGGTCCCACATGCCGTCGGGAACATCAACCAGACTAGGCGGTGGAGCTGGTGGACATTGCGGATCTCCAGTGGTATTTTGGGATACATCTTGCGCCGATTTCTCAATATCGTAGTCCTCCTGCCAGAGCGCCGTGTTGGCCGTCGACGTAGTGTCTTGTTTCGTGAGGGTCACCTCATCCGAGGTAAAGGCCGACGGCTGCTTCCGAACGGGTAAGAAAGAGCGCCGAAACCCCTGCAGCCAGGACAAAACTCGAGATTCGAGCATTTTTAAGAAAGTTAAACGGTTGTAAATTCCGTCAAGTGTAATCAGAAGGGTCCAGAGATGGTTCGCATAAGGCAGAAAGGCGTCCATGCCCAAGGGCGGTGAGCTTGCTTTATAGATCGCATTAGTATATGATTGCGGAATGTCGGAACGGACTTTAGGTCTAGCCACTTCGTGTGCTAGCTGCCGTTTCGTCAATAATCTGCACAGGTCACATTGAAGCACGAACCGGGGCGATCAGGACTAAGGATTCCATGCGATAAAACAAGTTTTCGAGCCGAGCGGCGGCCCGCACCCGGCTCGCTGCCCGCTAGACCTAAGGAGGAACGAACTACGTCCATGGACGTGGTTCCTCTTTAGGTCTAGCGCCGTTAACTGTAAGCAACAGGACTCTGGAGAGTCAAGATTGTCGCTGCCTGGAATACGTTTATCATATCCATCACTGAATATCTGCCCAATACATGTCTACTATGATTTCGAGTCAGCCACACAGACTCTTTAATTTTGAGGGGGACGATGCTGAATATTGCAAATTCCTTGAACAAAAGCTTCTTCGAGTTCAACAGTTGTATCCCGTCACCGGTCTTTCGACAACGCTCGCGGGGCAGATTTACCCAGCCAACAGCGAGGTCCCGGCGATTGAACCATCTTTGGCTTCTGAGGCCTCGCATAATCTCGCGAACAGTACCGCAAACAATACTAGTATATACCCAGTAGCTAACAGCGCTACCCCGACAGTTGAACTATCTTTGCTCTCTAGATCCTCTCATCCCACAAACAGTCCCGTTCATACGGCAAATCATAATGGCACCCGAGAAGAGTCTACGCTGGAAATCATTCCTTACAAACCTGAACCTACCTCCTCTGGCACGATACGGACTCGCAGGAGCAGATGGAGTATAGAAGTCGATAACTTTCTCTCCAATATTCCAAAAGATTGGAGCGCGCTGCAAGCCATTACTCGGGAGGAGGTGTACCGTCTGCTACTTAACTGCGAAATTCACTTTCATAACGGAAAGAATGTTCCCGCGAACAACAGTATCGATGTTCCTACCGGGCTTGATCCGTTGGCTACACACTGTTATAAATATGCCTTGAATACCTCTATTGCGCTCGAGCAACACTTCGCTTATGGGAGTATATTAGGCCTTCGTGTCATTATCGTGGGCTTGATGTGCTCGGTGATGCGAAAGCGCGGAGCATCAGTTAAGGCGGTTAACCCGATACTGAAAGCCTGCTTGCCCAGGTCCGAAAAGATACAGGATAGAACTCTGATGGAAATTCGAGCAGCCGCAAGGTGGGCCAATATACTTGTGTTGCAACTTGCTAAGAGAGGATGGGGAAACAGAAGTGCAGAAATCTTTTTTCGGTGTAAGTCTCCGTCGAGTAAGTGTTGGCAGCGGCTAGTTAACGATAGATAGTTGGGCGAAGCATCTACCAGAATATGCATATGTGCAAGAACGCGGAGAGCAGAGAAGTATTGATGGCGGCACTCGACAGACAAAAGAAACCCGTCCCACAATTAAGCGAAGATCAGATGCAGGTCTCCTTTCCTTGCATATTGGGTGTTCTTGGGAAAGACTTTATCACGTACGTCCCGGCCTTCGCTCTATAGATGTTTGACTGACATCAGTTTAGGCTGAAGGATATCTGTGAGGAGCTCTCCTGTGAAACGCCTTCTGGTGAAAAGCTTTCTTATAATTATGAACACACTGTTCAAACCTACAAGCGGCTCTATACTCCCTGTTCAGACGACGAGACAGCTTATCCCAGTCCGCCACCGATAAACCTCAGCGATGATGATAGTGGAGAGGTTGAAAGTGTTGCAGAGGCCCAGAGTCCATTCACGCCACCATCAGGCCGGTCTGAAGGCGATCTCAGTGACTATGGACCTCACCCCGAAGGCGACTCGAATGATAGTGAGACCGACCCCGCGCCTCCCCCCCAAACGAACCAGGGGACCGATACTTTTCAGGTGCTTGTGGAAGCTGCAGAGGCCTGCGCGAAACAGACGAACAAGCGACCCTACCCGGCAGACATTGGTAGCCAGTGCCGAGATTCGCAGCGAAGGAGATTGAGCGAGCAGACGGAAGGTAATGGACTCGCCGGCTTCTACTCGGAGATTACGCTAACTTCTACATAGGCGATAACTCTTCTACCAGCAGCATTCCCTCACCCCGACCTGGTGAGGCAGGATCCAAGAGCAACAGGAATCTTTCCCAAGATTCATCATACTCGGCCGCTGAAGTGGCGTCTGAACCCAGGCAGCAGCTGTTTCCAGAGAATGATGCCAGGCGATCTCCCAGAGCAAATAATACTACCTTGTCGAACGCGGCGCAACAGCCTACGGGGACGCCATTTCAGTTGGATCCAAATTTTACGATCGACCCCGCGTCCTTGGATAAATCGGCACCATATCAGTCACCTCAGAGAAGGATAAGTATGTTATATAAAGAAATATCTCGTATAAATACTAACAGCATATAGTTCGAACACATACAAATACAGCTACAAGTATAGAATATGATCCATTTGCTGGTGCGGATTCTCGCATCCCACCAGTCTTTCAGAACATGGTCGATACAAGTCGCCAGGAACATACGGGTATATTTGATGTTGATACGGAAGGCTTTTCGATGCTACTGCGTAATGTTGACATAGAAAACTTCTCGATGCTACTAGGTGATGTTGACATAGAGGAGTTTTCGATGCTACCGGGTAATGTTGATACAGAAGGGTCCAGACAGAGTTGATATGCCTCTCTTCATTTCTTTACCGGCTCGGCGACACGAATCAGAAGGAAATCCAACGCCCCATCGATGTAAATCTCATCTTGATATTTCACAAACATACCAACATGGAGGTTTTCGCAGGTTGAGTATGGCGTTTCCGGATAAGCGGAAAGCACTTTCGACTCGATTGGTATACGAAGTGGATATAAATATGATATCAGAATACGTTTTCCGTGAATTCGCTTCGGAATATCATCTTCCATACGAAATAGAAGTATTTGAGCCATATGTTTATGGTCCTAATGATAAAGTCAGATTAATTCAACGAAGGGGGTGTAGCTTCGGTATACCAATTTCTGAATCAACTCTTTAAATTCCTTATGATTAAGTACGGCTTCGTTCTCCAAGGGGTTGGCTTGTTCGAACTCTTTAGTAGAAATCAGCCATTCTTGTCGAGCATCGATGAGTTTCTTTAGTTCCTGTGACAGGTGACCGATTTCGATTTGGTTTTCCTGTACTGAAATTGAGTATTGGGAATATCTGATTATCATGGCGGGGTTTCCTTACATCGGTACCGGCGTTGTGCTCGCTCTCTGATTGACCTGCCATATCTTAACTAGCGCGTTGTGCCTCAAATATCGTAATACACGCCAGCCAGGAGCATTTATATCTGAATCGTGGCTTTGGAGAGAAAATCTTTTCTTTGGAAGCAAACATCTCAGGCTACCCCGCTACGTCATGGCGGGGCGATAGCAGCATGTGGCCATATGACCGATGAGGAAGAACAAGGTTTGTATTTGGATGTTTCTCACCTCACAAATTCCTTCTACGTCTAACGCATCAATACCTAACATATTTCTGCCTTTTCATCGGCCGATATGTATTCTCGATGCAATAACTAGCCTATCTACATCATTTACCCCCTGGTACTTGGAAGCGAATCTGTCTGCTGCGGGTCAGCCGCGTCGCCCCTTATCGGGCGGGAGGCGGTCGTGTTTTGAACTCGTCCAATTGAGATTTGCAGACCCAAGTATGCACGAGCCGGCAAGGCACCATATAGAACAGATATACGTCTCAGATGGGCGATGAGCTCAATCTATCCATCAGCCCTTGCGCCTATGAGGATATAGCTGGGGGCATTGGTACCTTAAGATATAAGTCGCGCTGCAGTGTCCACCCGAGATGGATCCCCACTCCCATTTTCACCATTGATACTCTCGATACATACAAGTTGCTTGTCTCCATGCTGCCCCTGCTCCGTCCTCCGAAATACTTCTCCTCTGACCGCCACAGATGTGACCAAGAAGATACACTCTCCACTACGTCTGAGGCGTCTACGCTGGTCGACAATACTGAGACTATCCAAACACTTCTGACAGATCAGCCCTTTGTCCCGTACAAGGATCCCGCAGACCCACACGATAATGTGGTGATTCGATCCGCGCCATTTCGTAAATTCCTTGAGAAACGAAATCATATGGGATTCGTTGCCAGCGTTCCGTGGCTAGCCACAGCTCTAGCAGATCACGAGCCTTATTGGCCAGGCGCTTTTACCGTACTACAGCTCATCTGTGAGCAAAGAGTTATGACGGTAGCTGATGAAAAATTGGAGCGAGATAAAGAAACACAAAGGAGCTATGGCCGATCTCTTATTGCCAGCAGCCTAGAGAGGGAAGGGAAAATACGGCTGGATCATAAGAACCAAATCACCGGCCAAGGAAAATTCTATGGTTGTCGACTTGAGCGTGCTTATATGCCTCGTGAAGACATATCTTACGAAGGCAAAACGAACGGATATGGGCTCGACTTCATGGTCCACAAAAACGGTGGTTTCAGAATACAGGTATACCCATCCGAGGCGGAAATACATCAGCCAGAGAGGCGAGGTATCCATCTATATGCCTCTAGGCTTAGGACCGGAGCAGGAGACTATGCAAGGGAAAGATGTTACCGCTGCGTGTGTGATCAGGAGTGCGGAAAAGAAAATATTCCACCATCGCCACAATACAGCACCCCTGATGAGGGAACGAATCTCGGAGGATCTGTTCGTCCACAAGGAAAGAAGAGATCGGGCGCTATCAGCTATGACGGCGGGAGGAAGCGTCCAAGTTTATAGATATGGCATAAGTGGGAGAGGCGTCCGAAAGTATAAACCTCGATTGTATTTCTAGCTCTAGTATCCAAGAAGACAAACCTTTAAACTTCACCAGACCGTGTGTAGGTTTACTACTGAGCTTTTGTGGAGGCCTGAGTAATTAGCAGACTCACGGCCTCTACGCCTAAGGTCAGCTATATAAGGCCCGCTCATAGGGACTTTTATTACGGGCCACTCGGCACCATTTCCAATTATCCCATTTTCTCAATTCGCAATGTATCCCACAAGACTGTCAATCTCTCAGTCCGTATATGGCCCTCCGTTCCTTGCAATAAGAGCAATTCTCTCTGATTTTGCAACCCAAATTTCATGTGAAGAGCTCAAGGATATTCTCAAAGAACTACCCCAGGGGACGGATTCTGTACTAAAGGCAGTTGTGTGGCAGATTGACTCAAACCCGTTTCTAATTGAGCCCCCCGAAAAACTTAGTGATTTTATAAAGTCGGTGGCTACGAAAGCAAGTGAAACGCAATGTGATAAAGAAGAGATAGAACATCTTATCAACGATGCATGGAAAACATGGAAATCCATATCTGAGAAAGAAGTCGAAGAAGCCGAGCCTGGATCTAGAGAGACAAAAGAAGTATTCATCTCAAAACTACAAAATATCTTTGTAAGTTATTAAGAGAATCTTGAAGATCCTCAAGCTAACTATTGTAATAGGAAACCATGAGAGTGCTTTACCCCTTAATAATAGAAAGACGAGAATGGGAAAACAAGCTGGGCAAGCTTAATCCAAACTTCGAGAAAAACCTCGATAAAGTTAAGAACACGATTAAAGGTATGCTTTCACAGAGCTACATGCGATCCTTCCAGGGCATTCAAAGGCCCTCACTAACATGTAAGTTCTAGAAATTCTTAGTGAGGGAGCTGGGGGAGGTTCGTCTAGAGAGAATGAAGAGCCGTCAAATGAGATACTGGATAGGCTGGGGGAAGTTGAACGATGTAACCTGCAGCAAAAGAGGCCAAGCCCTTGTCCTGAAGGCGGGAGTAGTAATAAGCGTAAGAGAAGGAAGACTACGCCACCAGTGTAAACTGAGCATGTTTATCTTGACGTTCCTCCGAGATGTGTGGAGTCCACGTGATCTCCATACCGTTAGGTACACATGGTTGGGTCATTGCGGGAGGAAATAACTTTGGTCCGCTTAGAAGCTGAGCCGCATATGCACGTGATCACAACAATACAATCACCTCAATCCTAATTCGGTATTAGCATACTTTATGCAGTCCAAATGAATTTGCCTTTATCAACCCCCGATAAGAATAGCAAAAGGAAAATGGGCGTACCTTACCCAATAATGCCAATGCCTGCCATCCGTATACACTTGAGATGAACTTTTCCGTCCCATCCTCGACTGGCTAGGCTCATCGTAGGTCAGGGCCAGAGATATTACTCTATATAAGAACCGGCTCTCCCTGTATTTCACCCAGCTATCATCGTACCGCTTAAATCGTTATCACCTTCCTGAAAACGTCACTTAACAACCAGTTTGGGCATTTGCCTTTACATGAACTTTACGCTGGTTAACGACTTATTCTCCAGTTCCGGCGAGACATTATAATTCTGTGCATTGCTCCATATGTTGTTACCGGCAAGGCGGATATTTCAAAGACATTAGGAGAGCCTGGAGATTATTTATCACAGAGTGGGCAAGCACCAGCGAAGGATCAAGTCTCCAGCTACCCGTTATGTCGCTCCAGCGTGCCCAAGGCTCTCTCATAGGGGAAAACCGCATCAAAAAGCAGTCCAAGTGGTCACCAGAGGAAAATGCGCTGCTCATTGAACTTCGAGGCAAAGGGATAAAGTGGGAAGACATTAGCAAGAGACTTAAAAACAGAAGTCCAATAAGCTGCCGTCTCCATTATCAGAATTATCTCGAGAGAAAGTGCGAATGGGACGAAGATAAAAAAAATAAGCTTGCCGGGCTATATGAGAGGTAGTTCCCTTAGTCCAAAACTAATCTTGGCTCACACTGTATACATACTAACTGAACATAGATTTAAAGAAGTAATGTGGAAGAAAGTTGCTGAGGAGATGGAGATTCCGTGGCGAGCTGCTGAAGCTATGCACTGGCATATCGGTCAGCACGAGATGGCTAAGCGAACAGGCACCACCCTATTCACATTTTCCAATATCGCAACACCCCCTCGGGCCATTCAGCTAACCACAGGATCATCACGGCGTGACCGTCCTCAACTGCCATCCCTTGCTGAACTCACAGCAGGTATTCCAGTATACGCAACACCCTCCTGCACCCCCACACTTTCCTTTATGAGTAGCGAGAGAAATACAGGAGCGCGAACCTAAGAAGGATGCGGTGGAAAGAGAATTGGTGCAAAGTGCGGGCGCAGGAGAAGGCGGGCTTGGCGCTTATCCAGCACTATCTAGAGCGAGTTCGGCGGGAGGCGGGCGTACCTTTCTCCCAGGAGAAGCGTCGATATGTAAAATATATTCCATTTACTAAAGCATCCTATACCTTTTGTCCAGCTTTAGGAGATCCTTGTGAATTTTTCTTGATAAATCGTAGCCGAGTTTAGCCTTTAGCTCTCCCGGTAGTAAAAATTAATAGGGGAAAGGCGAAGAGGATCCATGGGTAAAAAGTGAAAGGAAAACGCCTGTGAGGGAGGATGAAAAGCCTGTTTCCTAGTTAGTTATCGCCCTTAATCCAAAATCGGTGGTCAGCGCGCTGATAGCCAGTTTGGAGAACACGGACTAACAATTATCCGGCATTCCTGTTTCACTGATAGAGGGGAAGAATCCATGGGTGGGGACTGTTGTTATTTTGTCGAATTATCGGTCTAGAATATTAACGGGCGAGATGTGTGTACATCGAAATCCTCCCTGATTAACAGACATAATGTCCGTGGCATACGCGCTTGCTACCGTGGACGGCGCTCACGTTGGCCGTACATATATCGAGAGAGTATCCACATTTTCTCCCGCGAATTCGATCGAGTTAAGGAGCCAGGTCTCTAAAAGATACGTACGGCTGGCTTTCGCATATTATTGGTGGCTTTTACCCCATAGATCTCAGCCAACCCATGTGCCCTCGTTGGAAATTTCCAAGAAGACCCATGTAAGCACGTGACTGATAGCACCCTTGTTAGTCTGCACCTTTGTTGTGTTAAGCACCCTCATTGCTCCAGCGCTACAGAGCGTGAGTGAGTCCATTGATGTGCGAGATTGATGGCTTCCGATAATACGCTAGATTATAAGGCTCTTTTTCTACAGGCCGAGGAGCAACGACGACAGGCCGAGGAGCGAGCAACGCAGGCCGAAGAACAGCAGCGACAGGCAGAAGAACAGCAGCGACAGGCAGAAGAACAGCAGCGACAGGCGGATGAGAGAGCAACAAGGGCGGAAGAGCGCAACCAGCGTACATCGTTCGAGGAGTTCATCCGAGCCTGCCATAACCTGCTCTCTCTGCCCACAAAGGTCCAAGAGAGCGCCCTCTCCACGAAAGGGTCAATCGGAAAGCCGACTGGCAAGTTGTGCCCGACCTACCTTCGCCCCTGGCTAGCCTGTTCGGGGATTCAGGATGAATTCTACCGCCGTGTCTGCGACTATTTTCAGTCAACCGACAAGCTGTTTCCTCCCATTATTGCACTTGAAGATATTGTACGGAGATGTCGCCGGCCATTAAGCAGTGAAAAGGATGTGGAGTTTTATGAGCGGCTGGCGGTGGAACAACACGTCCAGGATGTGATCGCAGAGCTGTGCAAGAGCCAGGAGGCTCGAAACGACTTTGCTCTTGGAGAGGGAGTCACGTTTGAAAATCACGCGAATACTATTGATAACGATGACGACGCCAATGCCCTTAACCGACAAAACACGCGACGCTCTATACTAGATCAGTTCTGCGTTCATCGTGTAGACGATGGCATGTATACACTACTCACCACCGTCGAGTACAAACCGCCTCACAAGCTGCCAGTAGAACATCTCCGTGTCGGTCTCCGGGAGATGAACCTCTGGGAGGAGGTGGTCCAGCGGGACACGATTCCAACGGAGGAAAATGCAAAGTTAATATACAACGCGGAACAGATAACAGCATCTACTCTGGTTCAGGAATACCATGTAATGATTAACGAAGGACTCGAATATTCATACGTTACGAATGGATTGGCCTATGTTTTGCTTTGCGTGCAGCGCGATGATCCAAACACGCTTTACTACCACCTCTGCGAACCCAACATGGAGGTTGATCTGGGGAACGCACGGATCTTGTAACCGAAGACCGCTGTTGCTCGGGTACTCTGTCTCTGCCTGATGAGCTGCTGCTCGCCACCCCGGGATCAATGCTGGAGAAACGATGCAAGGCAACAGCTATATGTATGGGAAATAAGTCTTGACTACGAGAGGGCGCGCATACCAGAAGAGGAGCTCCAAAAAACCCCTCCCGGCTCGGAACATGTGCTATCCTCTCCTCCTCTGAGCTCTCTAACCGCGGACGACCACCGGCCCGTTACTCGATCCTAGGCTGGCTGCGCGCCTTGAAGCATAACCGCACACCGTTCAGAGCCCATGGACTCCGACTCCGACTCCTAGCGGGCGGCTCCCGGACGGAAGCGAAACTTGAGCGAGCTAACAGCGTCGCTACCCGGCCAACGACTGTGGCGCCAGAGGGAAGGTAGAGGGAGCCAGGGAGGCTACAAGCACACCACGGCATTTTGCACGCAAAAATGCTTACTCGGGCTTCGGCGGGGAGATACCCTGGATAGAGGATGCCCAAATGTGGAGGAGCATAGATCAACGGATGGCGGCGACAAGCACCCTATCGATGCGGAGCGGCTGGTGGGCCTCATCAAGCAACAGCTGGATGAGGACCTGGACCGGGACTGCACGCCGTTTGGCACCTGTGGCTCGTATGGGGCGCCGTTCAGAATCACCTGTCGCCAGTATGGCTACACGGTAGTCGGGAAGGGTACGACGCGCCTCCGCTGGGATGGGGTGCGACGTGAAGCGGAGGTCTATCGCGTCCTTCAGGGGGTCCAGGGCTCCGCGGTTCCTGTGTTCCTCGGGTGCATCGACATGAAGATGATATACCACCTCCATGGCGCGGGATCCATCCAGCACATGCTGCTCATGGGATGGGGTGGAGAGGACACCAGTAGAATGGAGCAGTCTCGAGAGTTATGCGATGAGGTTGAGCGGTCGAAGAAGCAGATCTGCGCCATGGGGGTAGATCATCTGGACTTACGGCCTAATAACATACTGTGGAATGAAGAGTTAGGGCGGGCCTTAATAATTGACTTCCACCGTTCCAGGCTGATCGCCCGCGTAAGAAATAGAAAATCCGCGAAGCGTTCGGCGGCCGCTAGTGGACTAGAGGACGAAGGGCAGAAAAAGAGAGGAAAGAGGGCCAGAGTTACAGAGCTTCCCAAAATAGCCTTCCACATCAAATACTCTGATCAACTCTTAATCCTCTTGGCAAAAGTCTAATATATACACTAATCTGTATTTGGTTAGAAAAGTAAAATATTGTTTATTTCCTGACAGTACAGAGGTTGTGACAAAATGTATTGTTTTGTATGTTCAGTTCAGAAGATGCTCGAAGGTTCGATTAAACTTACTAAGTAGGAGGTGAATTGGGGTCTTTCTAATTATCTTACTCTCTGCAGCTTCAATACTACAAGAGCGCTACGCTTTATTCACGACATCCGGATCAGAAAGCAGGGTATTAAAGTAATACGGTATTTGAGACCGCTAGTTAGGCGGTGGTTTTCCCTGCCGATACTTTATTGAGTGCCATGGCTAACGGGGCATTAGTCAGTAAGACTGACAGAGGTGGCATCTAGGAAATGAGTGACTGGAATGCCTCTCAGATTCAACCACTTGATTCATGGTACCAAAACGTCCCAACCCCCGGTTTCTTCAGCCCTGAATCTGCATCCTCCGTACGTTCTTCACCCAATAATGAGCGTGAACCTGGTCATTTAGGGTTCGACCTAAATGATGAACAACCAGCGTTCTCTCTTTGCTACTCTATCGAGTGGCGGGTTACTGTCAACAACCGCTCTCTGGCGAAGGATACAGAACCGGATGTAGCCCTACCCCCCGGTTCATATTGGGAGCAGTTTTTAAAACAAAAGCCCGACAATATAATACATCAAAAAATATCTCGTAACCGGCGGGTTAGATCGGATGATACCACGGTCGTAGTATCTGTAAATGATCGTTCCCAGCGCGATTTCACAAAGCGGTTTGAGAGCGATAATATTGACTGGACAGCCATAGAGAAACAGCTCCTCTTGTGGGAGAATCTGTTCCGGCTGGGCAAGAAATTGAGACTCAATATCACCTTTAGCTACATAGACGACAGTCGTGAGATTTCATCGAAAAGAGGGGACAAAAGAGGTCCTACATCGGTAACTCAGAGAATGCTTGCTGACCAAGAAGCTGAGATTGATGCTGAGTGTATTTCCGGGCGACCTTCAGCTTGGCGGGATGTATATAAGTTGATGCGTTGTCCGGGACCTTCATGTCATCAAGGGCGCTACTGCTGGCAGGATCCCCATGGAAAGAAGCATTACAAGCTCACAACGCGTCACCTAACAGCCCTTGTTAAGTATGTGGAGAATGGCGGCACCCTAGTGACTCACGACGATGTCCCAGATCAGATCCGTCAGCAGTTATATCAAGAGCAACAAAGATTTGAAAAGGGTCAATCAAAGGGTAGCAGCCCAGCTACATCCAATCCTCCCTGCCCTATAAATATCAATCTCGTACCTACCCACGCTCCTCAAATTTCCACATTAGCAGCTCCTCAAACGGCGGTCATGGCTCCTTACAATGCAAATACCCAGTACCTTAATTGCCCCGAAATTTATGGCCCTCGGGATGATGCACTGAGAGCATACAGCAAATGGCAGGAATCCAATGTCACCAGCAACGAGTATAAGGTAGAATTTCAAAAGGCATGTGAGGTGGCGCTGGAACACTGTCTTGATCTCGAGCAGATCTTTCTCAACCAAAACCATACGTTCTTTGTCGAAAAGGGCATCAAGATGGGTATTGCCTGGCGTTTTGTCGGCGACATTCCGAAATGGGCTGAGCAACAGGGGGAACTTCTAGACCACTGAAGAGATTTTTATTGTGCTACACAGTTGAGGATTGTCACTGTACAATACACTGTACTCTATTAAGGTTGATATTCATACTCTTCATTCAGGTTCTGGGCGCCGGAGACAGTATATGGTACTACCAGAGTCAAAACTGGTTTGGAATTTAACGGGGAAACTAATTTTTCGGTATTTTGATCGTCTTGTATGGAGTACTTTCGCCCTAAAAGACCGTACAGCAACGTATCGGTGATACAATGCACCAGAAGCCCCGATGTTGTCCAAGCCTTCCTCGCCCGCGCTCATTAGGTTGGCTGGAAATCTATCCCAGTTTTAACGAAGATACATAGCTCTTTTGGGTGGGCAAACATTCAGGTACTGTATATGTTTACACACTATCCTGTTATCTGCCACATTCCCCCATAAGCCGCGCATTAAATTATCAATACAACAGAATAGATCCCGAGATCACCTATCCCATTCATACATCCCATATATGTCCAGCATCCTAGACAGTTCTCAAATACCATTCAAAGAGTCATCCGCTGCATTATCCTCTTCGACCTCATCGTAGGAGTCATATTCTTCCTCGAAGCAATCTTCCACAAAGCGAACTTCCTCACCCTCACTGGAGGTATCGAAGTCGCTAAAACCAAACCCACGGTGGAAAGGGCGAGCTTCGGTGGCTGATACCTGCGGTTCGGGCAGTAGATCCAATAAAGCTGACATGTCAAATGCTCCACCACCGAAGTAATTACGATTATGCGTTTTGAAAGTGGGCAAAATGATGTCCTCGTACCAGTGATCAGTCTCAAGTAAATCCGCCCATTCCCAATGTCCAACAATCTCCTCTTTCGCAACTTCCCATAAACAGACGTAGTGATTTTTGTAATATTCATTGGATTTGCCGTATGGGTCGGGTACTCCATAGAAACGCATTTCTTTATCCATGTTGAGAATGGGAAGGCCGTTCTTCGCCCTAACGTTTGGATTCAAAGCAGTGATTGTCTGACTCCCTCTCTTCTGTGCTCTCCTTTTGGCATTTTCTTGGAGCTCATCCGGGGATTGCGTGAATGAAATAAAGGGAGTAGGATCCCATCTTTTATGATCAGCGTGTATAGCCAGAAATTTTTCCCGAGTTGTTGCAGTATCTAGTCGTTCACGAGGAGATCTTGAAAACATCCTCCCCATCGCGTCGGGTTGGCTACCTGACCGGCTATCCCACGTTCTTAGCAGCGGCTGGCTCGGGTCAGCGGAAATTTCCAGAGCCCATGGGTGCGCACTGTCTTCAGCCTGGAACGGGGATCGTAGAAGGCTTCGCACGATGGCTTGAGTGAGAGGTTTGTCGTTAGCCATTTGGGGCGAGCTGAGTTCCAGATTGGTATCCACCCTAGATCAAGATGGTGGGTTTAGGGTGACAGTTTCGATCGCAAAGACTTAAAAAGCGGGGTACTCCCGGTCGAGTATCCGTTCGGCATGACGTTGTTCCTGCCCGCCAATTAAAACTACGTGCTAACCCGACGTAATTCATCAGGCCACTCGCCTTCGCCGTACCAGCTCTATAATATGGCTTTGCATCGGCATCAGTCATCTTTAGAAAGGGTATTGGACTTCTCCACACCCTTTTCACTAAATTCCCAACAGCATCAAAGAGCAACAACACTTCTCAGGAGCCTCGTCCAGCTCTACGGCGTCGAGCAGACTATCCGCCACGGCTTTAAACCGGCGTCGCTTATCCAGTTCACATTCGAACATATTAAAGCTCAAGATGCATTCCTCTCATTCTATTTCTCATTCCTTTATGAGAACCTATGCCCAGGTGTAACGGATTTGACGGAGCCAGAAATTACGGTTGCCTTGTCGTTCTTCGACGATTTTTCTACCTGGGATCAGAATCAAAAGGAGGACGTCAATGGTGCTTCTGAAAAATTTGCTGAATACATTGTCGAGAATTTTCTTCTCCCACGTATGTCCCCATACTTCCTGATCAGCAGAATCACAAATTAATTCGGCATTTTCAGTCAGAGCTTCGTCAGTGAAGACCCCACAACCAACCCCCTCGTCACTGTCCTCGATACAGCCATCCACGCCTACCGGCACGACGCAACGTGTATCTATCCTGCGACAAAATTGTCTCGTGCGTGATCGCCATCGATGCGTAGTTTCTCGGAAGTTTGATAAAAGCGAAGCCAGCAGGCGGTGGAAGCAGGATGGTGATGATTTTAAGGATGATGACGGAAATCTATTGAAGAATGAACGAAACGACAATTTTCAGTACCTGGAAGTTGCCCATATCTTGCCGCACTGTCTAACAGCAGTTGCATCTCAGGACACTGACCTAGTACGTCTGCTGGAATGCACCCCGTGCCTTCTGCCACACTGACACAACGTTGTAGAGCGACTCGAAGAAGAATGTACTCCGGATTTTGGACATGTTTGACCCCGGCATTATTCATCTTATTGACGGCCCGAAAATTGACAGCCCATTGAATGCTCTTACACTGACGCATGATCACCATCGGGCGTTTGGTGAATTCCAGATATACTTCGAGCCAGCAAGCACCCAGTATCAATATAGAATTGACTCAATGGAGCAAAGCCCCTTTCTACGCGATCCGCTATTCCCGGTCACCCGCACGCTGTCACTTAGCCCTAGTCGGACCATTGACCCGCCATCAGCTCGACTCCTCGGTGTCCATCGAGCCATTGCAAAGATCATGAATCTTAGCGGCGCAGGTGAATATATAGAGAAAGTACTCCGAGATTTGGAGGAGATTGATGTGAGGGCTGATGGATCAACAAACTTAGGACGTGTGATGAATTTGCGGCTTGGTGGCTGGCTCAACCCATTGACTGTATTTTAATTACATATCTATCTCTAGCCATCTCATCCTAGGCAACCAATGTCTCTTCAACCATCAGACCCGCATGCCGAAAATGCCCTTTGGCGCTTTGTTCTTTTCGCCCCACTGCATCAACGCACCATTCAAGAAATGCACCGAAGCCTTGACTAGGATCTTCCTCGTAGAAATCCCAATTTCGCTTGATAAAAGCTTTCAGCTCGGCAAAGAACTCTTCAATCGGATTCAAGTCTGGAGGATACGGTGGCAGATATACCAAGATGACTCCAGCATTGGCACACATATCCTCAAGAGGTTGAGAGTGATGAAAAGAGGCATTATCCATCACCAGAACGGATTTTGGCTCTGGCCACTTCCCGCAATGTTGAAGAAGCTGCTCCACAAAGTCCTCGAACATACATGCATCTGTTGCACCCTGGAAAACTCTAGATAGAGCAATGCCATCCTGCGCATAGGCAGGTAGGATTTGATACCGTTGGTCGCGATGAAATTGAGATATTTGAACTGGTGTCACACCCAGCGGAGACCACCCTGTCCGTCTGAATCCTATTCTTTTATCGCACCCTGACTCGTCAATGAAAACCAGATGATATGAATAGAACTCGGAAATACTGTGAGTGTAGGCATCTCGAAGGTCTGCATTGCGCTCTTTTGCTCTTTGCTGAGTAACCTTCTTAGACCAACCGTGAGAAGAAAGAGTCCTACTAATGCTGGACTTGGTTACGAGAACCTCAAACTCATCCCAGAGAAACACCACCATCTCATCCAGATATAAGCCGGGTTTCTCAAGAAGGTGCTCACAGAGAGCTTCACGCATAAGTGGTGTAATAGATGGCCGTCGACCTGCAGGGTTTCTTGGTGCTCTAGTATCGCTAAAAAGCCGTAGGTTGGAACGAATATTTGTGATTGAGCGCTTGCTACACTCCGCTGCATCAGCCATCTGGGATATAGTTAGTGAACCTCTTAATACCATATCACGGATCAAGTCATGCTTCCAAGCCGGAAGATTTGGCGCCATTTTGCGTCACAAATACTAAACATAGGATGGGACACGCAGCCCGTAGCTTTTGACGAAAAACATACAGGTCCCGATTAGGTTAGCCTTTGTAACAGACACATTACATTAGACCGTGACCGTTGTACTGTACCGAACGTAGTTATACTTTAAGGTCTAACTGTTCACTGACTAGCAATTAATTAAGCTCTTTGCCAAGAGAATTAGAAGTCAACATAAAGAGTTTTAGATGGAAGGCAATTTCGAGACGTACTGTAGGACTACCCTGAATTATAACAGAAGATTTTAGATAACTATGATGTAAATTTTTTTTTTGAACCCTAGTATCCTTAGATAGCTATAATACTAGTCTTTCGCCAATGAGTAAACGAGAGAGATACCTGTCTTCCTCTTGCGTTTTCTAAGTGCAATTGGGCTTCAGCCACTGAGCGCTTCCTCCTCGCAGATTGGATAAATTTGCAGCGGTGGAAGTCAATTATCGGTGCTTGGGTATCCCTTGTTCCTGGCATAGAGGGGTATATATATGTGTAAGGTATCTACCGTGGTATCAGAACTGTTATTCGTTAGGAAGTCGGCGATATCACTTGCCTCCGCCAGAGAGAAAAGGAAGGTAGCTCTATAACTATTCATAGATGATAGTGACTTGCCAAATGCCCTTAATAACTTCAAATCGGCCTGGTTGTGTATCCTTAGTTGGCACTTCACTGACGCAAGATACGTGATAGCCTCTTCAATAATCCGGGCTGCGCTGCGACCAGACGTTGATACACACTCCCACATTTGGGCATATCTGAGTGAGGTTGGTTTCATCCCTGTCTAGCTCTAGGCAAATAGATGGAATGCAGCTCGGAGATTATTTCTTGGGCCGCAATGTCGTGCTATAGTCTTCGAAGTCAACCTAGCATAACTTGTTGACTCTATCTGGTATTAGGCTACCGATATAGGACTAGGCGAGACAATACCGGATATGCCATCATAGAGCTTAAGATAAAGCATAAACTGGAGGGCAAGCCAAAGGCCAAATGCGACCGTAGGTGTGGTCGGTCAACTCCCAGGAACCCTGAAGCCCGCTTACGAGCAGCATGTGCTCAATTGACCCCGCCCTGTGTATATGGTATATCATTTTTAGGTCAATGGGCCCAAAAAAAAACCGGGACTGCGGAACCTTGAACTGCGTAGAGGACACGATAAACGTCTGATTCACGTCGCACTTCACCCCAGCGGCGGGGCGTTGTATTGGAGGCATATTCCTTAATGTTAAGGCATTAGAAAAAATTGGGAATTCTGTTAGAAAACCATTGGAATTTTCATGTTCTTCCATAGGAAGAGGCTCACTATTTATAGGTCAGAGTCACGTGAAAATTAGGCTTGGCGATGCATCCCCCATGTTCTAGCGTCTTGTCGGGTTACTATCCGCCCCAAATCTCTATCCTTGTGAAAGGGTTACTTGTGTGGGGCCAAATTCTTACCCAACAGGACCTCAGCGCGGTCGAAAGGACGAGGAACGTGAAACAGACATCACGGTTTCCATCGCGCAAGGTCGAAGCTACGCGCCCAATTTTGGGTATATGAATGAGCGTTCCCATTTCCACATTTTGAAGCGAAAACAACCGCATTTCTGTGCCATATGCCTTGCCCAATTTCCCTGGGACCATCTCGCAAACGACAGGAGCGCAAGGAGTATCTCGACCGACGTTCATCAAAAAGGCAGAAGCTCGGCCTGCTCACTTCAGCATATTGGGATAATTTGTCGAAGATTTGGTTAACGCGGGACGCTCTTGAGGAGTTGGATCGACGAAACAGTGCTTCTAGCAGCGTACCAGGACCGCCTCACTCCCTCCATCGGCCGCACACTCGACAGTTTCAGGCTGTGCTGCTTGCTTCTGACCCATCGAATAGCTGCAGCCCCGAGAGCGTAAGAGAGATAAAGAGGCTTTCCAGGCAGGGCGGACCTGATTTATCCGACCTTAGAAATGTATGCAATTCCTGTAACCTGCTGGTACCTCTACTAACGCCTTATCTCAGTTCCCAGACCCTTCAAAAAGTCATTTTGCTCCAGCTCCGCACCGCAGTAGTAGCTCCGAGGGCAGTCGTTCCAATCCATTGCTCGTTGGGCAGAGGCCTTTTGAATTCATAGGTATCTTGAGCTCTCGCGATAGGTAACAGTTTATAAAAATTAGTCCTTTGTGTTTGGGGTCAAAGACGGGCCCACAAGTAAAAATTTAGGGTGGAAGGATGAATCTTTATACCTCCAGTAAACGCCCAACTTCTATTTTAACTAGTTAGTTACGTCACGAGACAGGGCCTTGGCATGCAGAAATTTCCAGGTATAACTACGTTAGCGCCTTTGATATTGATAAGTTAGCTTTGTTATGCCAGCACCTCATTGCTCCGGCGCCATAGAGAGCGTAAGTAAAAGTCCATGATGGCTTCTGAAGATGCCTTAGATATAAGGCTCTCACCCTACGCTCATTCTGTTTCAACTCGAACATTGACACAATAAAGTCCGGTTACCATGAAGATATCGAATATCAATACTCTCCCCCTTGAAATCATTGCGCAAATTCATGAGGACCTCCCGGTTTTTAACGCCCTGTATAGGGCAATTCAGAGCTGTCGCCGCATCTACGATGCTTGAGATCTTATCTTCCCAGGAGCCACAGCCCTCAAAGTATGCCTGTTCACAACATATGCCCGTCTGGTTTACTTGTGGGGCCACATTCTTAACCATACAGTAACTACTGTAGTTACGATCCCCGTTATGCCAAATAGTTAGAGTTAACTTCGATATAAAACAACTAAGTATTATCTAAAATAGAAGTTGAATAAAGATTTATCAGAATATCGTACATCAAGGGTATAAACCTGTGGGCCCCCTCTCCTCACCTCAACTCGTCGTTGAATACGCGGAATAATTTATACCGCATATCTAACTGTACATCGGTAAGCCAACACTTATTGTAGTTAAGGTTAGGTATGAGAAAGATGTACCAAAGAGCCAATATAAAATATGCTAGGCCATAATTAGTCGTCGTTGAGATAACAGGTAGGGGTCACTAACACCTGAAAGATCAATATCCTCAGTCAGACAGCCTTCCAAGCACCCTATGTCTGAGGAATAGGAAGCGTACTGAAAGCGTAGACCTCTCACCCGATAAGATGTTCCGAAATTAACGGTATAGGACACCCGGATATATATCAATTCATCACTCGGAATAAAAGACTGGGTCTCTTCTCTCACTTCTCCTAATATATCTGAAAATCCGTTTTTGTGGAGGACTTTGACCCCACAGATGTATTTGGATGAAGCCTCACTATATACCGTGATGCTAGACACGGCGGTGAAATTAGCGGAGGAAATGAACACTGTATGTGGTTCGCTAGTCCCGAATTCAATAGTTGTAGTTGGATATTGTGCCGTTGGTAGGAAAACATTAGTTGCCGTGTGTCGTTGCTCGGGCTCCCGCTGTAAAGCTCCGATAACGGATACGCCTTTTATTTCCTTAATAGTGTTAGCTCGAATAATATATACAAAGGAGAGCAATAAAATAATGGGTTATTAACCGTATGGGCCATGAAAGAACAGAATACTCCATTAGGTGATAACGCGGCATGCCATTCTTCCACTTTTGGATTCCCGAAGATAACACACCTCCCAAAACTCGTGAAGAACTAGCGATCTAGGTAAGCTTTTGTATTCAGACATGGAATAGGAGATTTTACCTTGACCGCTATGGTCTCATCTGACTTCGCACAGGCAATTCCGACGAACGTTTCCTTCGCCTGGGCGTTGGTATAAAACGAAAGCTTAGTTACCAATGGATGTGGATTGCCGAGGTTAAGCTTAATGCTTCCGAAGTCGAGTTCGAAGCCCGTAATAACTTGGCTACTCGCATCCACGAACGCACTTATGGCATTGGCAGTTTCTAGCTGCCTGTCAACGAAACTAAGAGGTAATATGCCTTCGACGGGCCCGCAGTCTGCCAGGACAACCGGTACTAGCTCCTCAGGCGGAAGCCGGGATTTCCAGGAAATGGATCGGTGTTGAGGCAGGCCTGTGCCATGGAGCACTGATATTGCACGGATTTTAAAGGACTAGTAACAATTAGCAACGAATCCCACATTGCGAATAGAAAGAAAGAGAAGACATACGTCATATGAGGGTACAAGCCTAGTAGAACATTCGATAGGCCACTCCATCTGAGTATACACAAGGTCGTCCGAATCGAGAGTAGATCCATGCCAGCACGCTTCCCAAGAAATGTTCTTCACCTGCAAGGCCGTAAAGCCTTCGGCATCTGATACCAGACGCAGGCCATTAAGTTCTCTCGATGATATTGCAACCGCTGATTCGCCTTCATACCCAAATCTATTCAACTCTATCTGGAAACCGCACAGGTAACTGCGGTCAGAAACATGGCTAAAATTGAATAATATTTTGGGTATTGGATAAATATCGATGGCGTTTTCCATCAAAACCTCCGGCGTCGACAAGGGGAGTGAAGGATTTGCCTCCGTACAAAAGAAGGGCTGCTTCATCTTTGAAAGTAAAGTTTCGACATTATCCCAAACCCTGCTGTAGTTATCAATACTTGGTATAGAGCTTGCTCGATGATAAAGATTCCAGAGAACCCTCTCGATTTTCCTTGACACTTCTTTCCTTGAGCCTCTAAAGATTGGTGACCTGTAAGCAAGATATCTTCGCCCGAGGCGAAACCATACTCTGGTATCTGGTTTTACCCCAGCTACTTCTTGTAGGTGATATACGTCCGGGTAGCTGTTCAAATGCCCGTAGATAATCTGGATAATCTCGTGTGGAAGGGAGAATCTGCCGAAAATGCCGCTCGTGCTTTCTAAGGATTTTTCCGCCAGTTCGGGGCCGATACCCTCGACTTCATTAGGTATTCCAGGGCCGTGCGGATACCGTATCGGAGTAAGAAAGGGCGCCATATCTTGAAGGAGCCGGCAAAATCTGTCAAGCCATTCAACTTTGACCCCTTCAGATCCAAGGGCCTTTGTCACAACCAACCAACAGAGGGAATGCGTAGCAACGCCTGGTGGCATAAAGGCTGTCGAGGGCCTAATGAGCGGGCCAGCACCCTTCGCGCTATTTTCGAGTTGTAGAAGCTGAAACGATGCCCTCCACGCCTCCCTTCCGGAACATTTTGAGTCGATGGTCTTACCACATAGAACGCAAGGTCGACAGTAGCCCATACCTTCGGGTATGCTGGTGTCAAGTATATGGTGAGTAAGTATGCCGATAGGGAGCTTTGTGAACCAAACAATTCGTGCACCCACCCCAAGCCAACTACCAACCAACTAGTCAACTTATCACATGATCCACCAGTCAGTTATTTATCTTAAACTAATTTGTCCTAGTTACATCAGTCACGTGATAGTGTACTATATCAAGCTACTAAAGTGACATCGCGTAACGCTGATTCATTGAGGGAAGGTTCCTCAGGTACATATTTTTATGGAACTAAAACATTTGCGTTCTTAATAACATCAAAAACCCGCCTCATAGATGCCTCATCTAGCTTAGGGTCCATATAATCAGCCGCCAGTGGTGTTAACACTGGGTTGCTCCTCGTTACCTTGTACGCCATCATACGCGTACCCACAACCCGAAGAGCAAATATCTTCATTTGACCCTTTGCTTGGCCAGTTTGGAGAGCGGTTCTTGCGTAGCCTAATACCTGCTCGTCTGTGTGGTTGTCCTGCGCCATACTTTGATGTTCGGGTTTTGCTTCGACGACGACAACCTCGATGAACGCGCCATTCGTCCAGAATCGCTCAATAACAAAGTCTGGACGGGCGCCGGTTGCCTGGCGTTTTTGAGGAGTTACAATCCAACTGTCATCGGTAAAGGTGTTGTTGAGGAGACGGTCCCATAGCCCGGTTGCAGAATCCTCGTTCGCGTCTTGCGATGCTCGGTCGTACTGGACTGCGAGGGCATTTGTGTCGATCAAACCTCCCTGTGACGGCATAGCTGCTATATACACTGGCTAAACTTAGCAACGAGCATAACGAGAATCTATAGCCGACTTACCAAATAAGCAGCAAAGATACGTAGGAGAAGGTCGGTGGGAGAGCGATATAGCCAAGGCCCGACAATTAATAAAATCAAAGAGAAACCGAGCCTTAGCGTACTGCTGTTTTTACCTTGGGGAGGGGAATCGGTCTTATATGCTCGTTTCGGGGTTATGGGGAAAGAAGAGGTAGAGGAGGCCTGCCACTGCTAGGTGTTTAGCAGCTTATTGGGGGAAAAAGGTGAGTTAAATCCGATAACGTTCCGTGTGATGCACGATGAATAGTGGCAGAAGAGGGGTAGAGCCTGTCCACGCGGCGGCAGCCTTGAATTTAAAACCTGGAATGAAGCTGTTTTATATTTATTTGATCTCTACTGTGCAGAAATACAATACTTTCTCCTTCATATTATACAAGACGGTCGCCTCAGAGTATACAGCTATAGAGTATGGGTCCATGATTGCGGCCCACTACCACAAGAACCTCAAAACACCCGTGCGGCGATGCGAAGCGCCGCAAAGAAGTATGCGAAAGAGGAACCGAATAGGTAGACTCCAGCGGTTTAAGGTTTTACCGACTCCAGAAGACACCACTTGTGTAACTCCTCGGGTCTTGGCATCGGAAAGGTACATCAAAGGGAAAGAACCTAGCGGCGATCAACCTAAAGCTTAAAGGGTTTGCAATGGCGCGATGTGACTTGGCAAATTTGTGCTTACAAGCACCAGATAAATCCGTCCTTTATAAAATATATGTATGGTATTATCTTCCGCTCCACGAATCGCATGTGACTATATTACATTAACATCGCTGCTTGGCCATTATTAGCCTATTCCCTGCTCGTATTATTATCCATCACCACCGTCCAAAAATAACTGTTAGAAGGCGTTTCTGGCTGGGGACGTGGCGGCGTGGTTTCGACAAAGTTAAACTTGATCTCATCGGCTCGTAAAGGCGGTGGCATGTCGGCCGGATATGCGCCCTCGTTTCGCGAAATTGGACGAGAAGCTGCGGCGGTAAACCTGATATGCTTGCTAGCGGGTTGAACAGCAGTGGTCGCCGTCATTGAGGTCGGCTGATTACAATCTGAATTTCTTTGTATATACCTGTGTTCGTCCCCCGTATATGTATCCAGATTCCTTGTTGTGAATACGTCGCCGCAGGCAAGGCAAGGTGATGCCATGCGCTCAGAATCCCCTGCTTCTCTTTCCGCGGCGGCTTGAACTATAGTATTCTGGTTAGTAGCACAGCGCAGATGCTCAGAGTGGTCGATCTCCTGTCTGGGGGGAAGCGTCGCGTCGCAAAGGGGGCGGTGAAGGCCGTACTGCAACATAATAGCAGAGGTATTGTCTATTAGGATAGTTAGTCATGTTTAACTGGATAGCTCGGGTCCATCTCACCATTGTATGTTGCCTGTAGGTTGTCGAGCAGTCCCGATATCGATTTCGCAAGCAAACGAATGGGCATGTACTTCTTCTCTTGGTGAAGGAGGCCGTGAATGCTGGGAAGTTCTGGTACTGCATATTCCAGAACGTGGTGCGCAGGAGGGAATATATCACACTTGACCCATGACAGCACGGGTAGAGTTTTTCGTAAACATGAGCTTTTAGTGCCCGTTGAACTGCGTCATAAATGCGTTGTTCTTTGCTAAATCCTTCGGATTTCAAGAATTTTGTGATTCTGCCTCTATGGTGATTTCTTATATCCCAAACCTCTTTCGCTAGCGCAAAGCTGCGTCCGGCAAAGAAAGCACGGAGCATAATTTGGCACGTTGATTTCTTCACTGCTAGCAAGATATCCGTGACGCGGGGATCCTGCTTCACCCATTCTTTATTCATCAACTCCGGTGCTCGAAGACAGTCGCGTATATTATCCAAAGATCCCAGAACAGCGTCCAAGGGTTTGGTGAGAAAAGCTGGCGTTTGCGCACTAGGATTTTGCTCCATGAGAGCCAGAGGCCGGATGCCACCGCCAGGAGAACGACTGACCTGGAAGCTGGCTTGGGGAGGGATTAGGCCCAAATCTGTGCCTTCTCCGCTTTTTGGACTGAATTGGGAAATCGGCTTTATTGTGAAGTCGATAGCTGCGGTAGAGTAGGGGCCGTCTTCTAACCCAGCTTGGCCCCGGCCGATGGTCACGACAATACTACCGTCGGGAGGTGCGCTTGCAGGCGGTTGAATTGCGTTACCGTCGCCACATCCAGGCTGAGTCGCTGGTACAGAGAAGGATCCACCGCTACCGAGGCCCCGGCTACCCAGGCCCCGAGTGCAATGTTTCTTGTGTGCGCCGATACCTCGTGTATTCCGGAATCCTCTGCCGCAAACACAAATATACTCGCCGGACTTTGGGTCCCATGACTGGCACACAATTTTGTGTCTCTCCCAAATTTTGTGTGGACGGCTGGAGAATGATGTTCGGCAGCGCAGACAGAGAACATGCCCAAGCGGTGTCTTCTGCCAGGCATTTATGTCTTGGGTCACCGATTGCTTGCGAGGATGTCTGCCCATACTAGCACTTCCGTGAGCTAAACAAGCAGTTTAGGACTGGCTGCCGGGAAACCAGGTTATAACTGACAAACATACCTTGGGGGAGAGTGTCCTCGAAACTGATCACAGCGCAGTCAAGACTGGTCGAGCGAAGGAGTTGTGGTTTGTGGACGGAGTACCCCGTACGTAGAGAAGGCGGCCTTACTCTACCGACACCAAATAGACAAATGGCATATGCTTTAAATAAGGCCGAACAAGAGCCCCAACTCACTAGCCCCGGGCGATCGCTAGCGCCATAGTGGACAGCTGGGATATACCCCTGGTGACTCCCTCAATAGGGTGATTGATCAGATTATTTGTGGAAGCGAGGATCCGACTAGATTGCTCCGGGGGTCCAGCGGCGGTCCAGGATCTTAAGCACGATATGCCGATGGCGCATCTGCAGTTGCCGTGGCTTTTCATGCAGCCTAAACCAGAACCATATACTTAGGCATGCTGCGGTAGAAACCCTGAGGAACTAGATATCTGGTTGCGGAAGTTTATAGCCTGACGACATGTAACAGCATAGCAGGTACAGGGTATTCTATGACTGCCGACTTACGCGCTTACTTTCCTCACAAAGACAAGATGAAGTACACGTTGAATTTCACGGTGTCAGTACACACGAGCAACATAAAACGCGATATGAGTCTACGGGTATGGGTAGACATACTTTGGCGGGGCAGAGAATTGACCATATTGCTAATAATAAAGGAAGTATACGATGCAAAAGATCGCTATAATCGCCACGGAGTACAGAGATCAGGGCCTGGAATTAGCAAGATAGTTTAGAAAAATCCGCATCCGTCTAAGTGTTTCGTTAAATAGTTGCGTCAGGAAGGTCCAGCCCGCTATTCGGCCAGCTTCGAGATGTTAAGTCCAAGCTAGTGCACGGGCGGTCAGGTTTGAACACGTGACTTATATATTGATTAATCAAATATACCCCCTGGTTCGAATTGTAGAAACGGCCCAAATGTTCGTGTGCTATATCCATACCTGGCGCTTCGCATAGGATTTCATACATCTTTGATCTTTGGAAAGAAGGTTCCAAATGCGACGTCCGGATAAAAGCAAGAGCCGTGTCGGATCCAAGCCTGAGTGCAGTATCTTCCGTATCGGTCGTTCTGGGTATATCAGAGGTCTTCGATTCTCCATACTTCTTAACAAGTCTACCCGCTGGGTCAGACGTGTGTGGGGAATATATTGGATGGTGTAGAACTAACATATAAATATTTGTACGGTTATCCTCGAGACTAACGCGTAGAGTATGTCAGCACAGGAGATATAGGCGCCGTGGAATTATGTATACCTTGGTATCTCAGACAGTCTGACTGTTTTCGCCGGACACTCTATGACAGCAGCCTTAAGAAGTACAAAGAGGGGGGCTGACATATCGCTATCTATAGGTACAACAACCATCGCTGAGTTGTAGCACCAACTCTGCCGCAGTCCGTGATGAATCTCGTGCTCGCCACAATAGATGGACCATTCCACCTCGCAGGAGGTATTGGTATCGTCTATCAGGGGAGCCGAGCTTGGAATGTCGGGTGGGAATAGGGAGTAAGAACGGAGCCCCTCTGGCGGATTAGCGGCGGCGACAGCTTGGGCAAGTCGCCATTCGATCTTCCACTAAATAGATATTAATCTCATTTCTATGCGTTTAATCTTTGTTATACGTACCACACACATTTTCACCCTAGACATCGAATAGATCTCATCCCCCTGTTCTTCTCTATGCAAACCGTATGTCATATGGTGGATAGTTCGGATACCCCAGATACTCCGGCAAGTCTCAGCGTCGGGACCGCGAAAGAAAGCGATCATTCCATCCGGGCTCGAACCCTGTATCCGAGAAAAGTACATGCCAATGGCAAAAAGATCAGCCTCCAGCCCCCCATCCGTAGCCAGCCAGGTAGCCATCTTCTCGGGTACTGGCATTTCCCATGGTGTAGGAAGGCATGCTATGGTGATTGCAGTCGCTGCATCAAAAGCTAGGGTAGCAGGGAACTCCATACCTCACCAAGGGTGTTTGGGCTCGAGATATCGAGGGTCTGTCCATCATTCTTATAGACTAGACGATTCATATGAGTACAACCATGGAGGAGGTAACGAATGCAGGCAGTACCTCCTAGACGCCCTTTTCTGTTCCCTTGTAAGGGGGAGATAATATTGCGGATCATGCATAGGCCGGGCCCCCTATCTGTAGGTCGGATCGGCATTTCTAGCCGCCAGCCAGCTAACGTGCTGGACATTGAACTGGCCAAGAGGGGGTGACGAAATGAGCGGGTATAGAAGACTAGCGAGTCCAGGAATCTGGCGTGGGAACGTTGCGGGCGAAAGATATCCCGTTGAATGGAAAGGACAGGCATGAGTTCAGAAGCGCTGAGGACGGCACTACGTTCGTGATCACGTGCGAAAGAATCTAGAACTATCTGCGAGCTCTGCTGACGGAACTCAAGTTTTTACGCTAACTTCGCACCAAACTTGCTGCCCATAGTCCCTTCTCGGAGCTTCTACGGCGTCAGGCCATGGTGCAGTCTACCTTTCAAGGGTCGTGCTAAGCTTTCTTATAGTCAGAGTTTGCAGAACCCGCATGTGAATATACTTTCCCGGTTCCACAGCATATTTAACTACTTATATCGGAGCGCGCTAATGATCGGTACGATTATGGCGTCTCTACGGGACACAGCGGAACGGCAAATCAATGCCTATAAGCCCAAGATACAATAGCAAAGAGCGAAAAATAGGCCTAATATCGATGAATGATGATAATAACTAGGGAAACAGGCCATATCTGGCCTCTATATATGGGGGAAGGCGTAGCGTACGTACGAGCCGTAATCAAACAGATCTGCAGGGGGGGAGTGGCGTTGGCCTGATACTGCCAAGACGCCGTACACACGAAGATTCTGACAACTTATGTATGCTTACGTAGCTATCAAACCTAATTGGTGGCCACACCCTTAAAGCCCGCAATCTTTCACAAATTATTACTATTTTAATAATATATACAAATAAACATATTTAACATTTAGTTATTATTATATTACATATAAACTTGCGGCATATGTTCCGGTTAAACGGCCTGTAAGGAGTCCGCTGTGATGTCCGGCGACCTTAACGCTGTGTAAAATCCTTGGGTACGATGCTGATCACTGTGGTAGCCCACGGGGATATAGCCGTGGCCTTGCATTGAGCTACGGGGCTCGGGGTAGGTGGGGGCGTAGTCTTGTAGAAGCTCTGGGTCGGCCGTCTCATCAGTAGCAGTATTAAGCCATTGTTGCATACGGTCGACAGGCGGTGGAAGGCATTCGGCGCAACCGCATGGCAGTGCTTGGGGGGGCATTCTTCTCTAGGGTTCCACCATGCGCCGATGGGGGATATGGCGAGGATTGGTCGGGATTGATCGGCTGGTACCCCGTTGCTGATAATACAAGGCGATGGTGATAGCATTCGACGCTTCGTGTTCTTTTCCAGTCCGTGCTTACTTGGATAAGTTGAGCCACGGTCAGCGCCTTCTATCGCTTGCGGGGTTCGTTCTCGCTTTTTATCTCTGTTAACTACATAAACCACGGCATTTGCATCTATCGTCACGTTAGCTCCATATGAATTCCGCAAATTATGCCTATACCTACCTACTTCGCCCCTCTCATAACTCTCTTCCGCCCTTCGAACCTTATAAATCTCATCTAGGATATCAAGTCTCTCGCGGGGTTTTATTTGACTTTGGGCATCACGTCCGGCCTCTTCTAGCTTGTTGGCAGTTATTCCATTATTACCAAGCTTGCGGAAGAGGTGGATAAGAAGGCGTATCCGTTCCGGCTTCAGCAGGTGATCGGGTTCACGGTGGGGGACGCTGGCTGGCCACCAGTCTGGCTTAGTCTTCTCTGGGCCCCCCTTCTCGCCGGGTGCTCCTCGTCCTCCATTGTAAGGATGCTTAACTTGCTTGCGCGGCTCGATGATCTTGATATAGGCCTTTGCCACTTGACGACAGTTGATCTGCTGGAAGGCTCTAAAGGCAGATTCGTAGTAGGCCTCAATCTTCTCCTCATTTCCTATCTCAAGGGGTACCATCTCCACACTATGCGGTCTGTTAGAAGGCTCCTCCGGCTCGGTAGTGGAATGGTCCATCTCATAGCGACGCCTCTTCGAGCGAGAGGGGAGCGCATCTTCGACTTTTCCCATCGGGAACTGCATTCCTTGATAAGACTTTGAGTCCCCTAGTATTCCGTGTAAGTAAATAACATATTAAGCAAGCAGGGGAGATTAATACCAGAGAAGAAAGGCAGATGGTTAACGTTAGCCCCCGTAGCTCGTGCGAGCAAATCGCCAAATTCAGAAGTGAATATGGGACCTTTGAACTCTGGGAGAGATGTATGGAAACTGGGCTGTCCAGAGCTGTCAATATCCAGGTGGAAAAAATGCGGGTTAATAGTATGCGGGAGAGAAGGGTATTGGATGCCTTCCCTAGGGAAGCTGAGCACTCTCCCAGAAACGACCATTATATCGAAGGCTCAAAGTCAGGTTCGGTAAGGTTGCCCTTTGCGGTGAAAGCCGGCTCTAGAGGGACTGAAGAGTGCAGAAATTCGAAGGCGGTATCAGATAACCTGGGTTTGTGGGAAGGGAAGTGCGGTCGGTTGGGAGGGAATGAGATTATTATATGAGAGTATTATATGATAGTTGGCGGATAACATTATCGTTTGTTTCTGTCAGACACGGATCGGACGGATTTCCCTTGATGGATACTAGAGCAATTCTTGAAGCCGGCATGCAGACAGACGAAAGATGTACACCAAACCCAGCGGGTGGTTGCATCAGGCCCCAGGCCAGAACATCATACCTGGCTTCTCCTAGCATGCTCGCGGATAACATTTGGTTAGGAGGAAACCAGGGTATCGAAAAAGAAACAACGGCCTGCACCAGCAGCTATTGATAGCCATCGGGCTATAGTACGAACCTTTACCTGCTCTCCGACGTCGTGATAAACCACCGATGCGACACAACCCTAGCTTGGTTGCGCCCACTCTCCATTAGCGTACACTCAAAACACCCGTTGAGACAACCCAGAAAGTTTAGAGGGATGGTATAGGGAAGCTCTAGGTGCTTATACAACGTTTGTCTATATTCCACACGCGCTAAATCACGTGGTGGATTTCTCAGTAAGGACACTTCGGCCTGCTATTGGACAGCTAAGATAGATGGACCGGTTCTGGCAGAAAAAGCAATTTCGGAGCATACACATCAGCATGGCACTGAGGCTTCCAGAACGTCGCCTGCTGACTCACCCCAGCGGCTATGCACCCCCGCCCACGAACCATGGGGGTCATGCTCCATCCCCCACTTAGAAAGACCCAAAAGGTACCTCGCGCACTTTTCCTCATACTGAGGTGCCTTCTCCACAAACACCGTCAGCAGAATAAACGTTCTATGAAGGAAACCCGTCATGAGGTTACGCGTGTGCGGAAGGCCAGCCTCGAGCAGCTTCAGACACGGCTCTATTCCGATCTGCCATACTTTTTCTTGTAGCTGGTGGCCTTCTGGCCAACGCCTCAAGTCAGTGGGAATCTCGGGGTGCTGTGCAAGATCCCAAATATCGATATACCTTCTGGTGAGCTCGAGGTGTGCGGAGGCGGCCGCCGTCCAGTCAGCTTTATCCGCCTTGGCAATTGACACACACGCTTCTTTCGCTTGATAGAGTAGATCGGCCTGGGCGTTGCGTTCCCTTCGAACGTCTTCGCCTGAGAGGCGCTTGCTCCCTACCTCGCCAGTAATGCCTGCGACCGGCAGAGAGCAGCCTTGTTGGGAATTCCAATTCTTGTAAGCAATCCAATCGAAGACTCCATCGCGTAAGAGCCTGTTCTCGTCGAAAGCGCTGCGGAAAAGTTGACGGAGATAGTTGTAGTCGGGTTCATTGGTATGGTCAGGAAATTTCACGTACTCCAAGCAGACTTTGAACGCTCGAGGCAGCCCTTCACAGAGAACTTCCGCCCGCGTGTCCTCCATTTGCCGGAGAATGTCTTCGTACAGTGTCTTCGTAAGGTCAATCTGGAGCCCCTCCCACGGCGCTAGCCTGCGGCACATATAGATGAGCATGAGTGTGAGCCCCTCAAGGTCAAAATACCGGGCATCATTACGCCGCGGGTGTTCCGTGATCAATCCGGCTACCTCAACAAGCGTGACCTGATTTAAGGCCTTTATAGTGTCCAAGGCAAACGCACCAGGCCGTATCCCGCCGTGAATGAAAGACCGGCGATGAATGACCTCAACGCGGCTTATGAGCTGCTCGGCGAGGAGGAAGACGGTCTTTAGGGAGAACGCCCTACACCATTCCAATAAATCCTCTAAGGTAGGACCGGCGAGGCGGCAGACCATGAATCTATATCCATCCTGGGTGCCATAGCGTTCGACCAGGGGAAAACCAATTTCCCCCGAAAAAGATAGAAGATTCTCGACCTCGCGTTCAAGGGACGGTGCGTCCGTATCGCGCGCCTCTAGCTTGATCGTCACCTTACGGTCGTCCCCTGATAGCCCAGCACCCTGGATCTGACGATCACCAACGTAGACGTCATCCTGAATGTGCTTAATGAGTTTATAGCCGTCAACCGTCTCCTGGAGCAAAGTTAGACGAGTTCGCAAAAGCTTCAACGGGTAGTCATACCAGTGGGAGAGCCATTGTGCCTTGTCGGGAGTTGGTTTATAGATATATCTGGGGAATTCAGGACAGATCCATTGTCCGCGTAGAAGCTTGCATAGAGCAAGATGAATAGAAAAGATAGGAATTCGGTGAGCCTTATATGCTGTACATGCCTCTAGCTCTGTAGCGACGAAATGATATCTCAAATGCGGTACAAGTCATATATCGAATTCAACTAGATACCATCCTAGATTATGCGCTAATAAACAAATAATAACGTTGAAACAGAAAGAGTAACGTAGTTATCGCGAAATAAGGTTTTCTTCTCCATAATCGAGGCTCCACTGGCTGTAGCTCTCCCTGGTTATCACCCTTGCCGGCTGCCGGGGTCCGCTCTCCTCCATCTTTTGGTATTGTTTGAACGTGTCCCGGTGGCAATGCGGGATGGCAGCTACCGCTCCCGGGCATTGTGAGTAGGCGCCTACGCTCGTGAAAATCACTTTGACACGTTGCGTTACATCCACTTCGGCCCACACTAGGTACTTTCCTCTAGCATGTTCGATGCCTTGGTATGTCGCTACCCATTCGACGGTTTCGGGGTTATCTATGATCTTCCGACCGTTCCTTATATGGGCGAGTTAGCACTTAGAAGTAGAATAAATAGGAGTTGCCGGCGTATACCTGTAATTTTCATTATTTCCATTGTGGCAGGCCGAAGATTCAAAGTCTGGGGGAAGGTTTTTCCTAAACTTTTCAACAGCCGTCTCCATTCCCCGCATCAGTTTTAACTCTGGGAGAGAGCTGTACACACTCCGCTCTTCGCCGGCAACGGTCCGAACCTTGATCAGGGCGCCTTCGTCGTTGATGCTGAGAATTTGGACGACATGCATTATATCGTGTGCGGCCACACAATCACCGCCTGTCCTGTGATTCTTAGCTCACGTACAATTATCAGGCAAGAAAGGGAAAGACCTACCCGGGTAGCGCAAGGGCAGGCTCCTTCAGCCTCACACCCCAACACTGTGTCAGCCAGGAGAAAATCATGCTGTGGAGATACGCAGATAATTGCGCACCATCAGGCCGAAATGGAGCATGCAGGGCGCAGGCAGAAAGGCGTCCATGTTCAAGGGGCGGTGACCTTTCCTATAGACAAACTTCGCTCAAAATACATATAAACCACCTCCGTTGAAACGCAAATGTGAGGCCTGGACTGTGAAGTAGGCCAAGTTTCGGGGCTCCGGCACGGCCCATCCTATTCTAGGCTAGACAGCATCCTTTCTTACCTTTAGGCTTCCGCCATGCAGTTAATCATTAGCGGCCCCGCTTTTATAATTATTGATACTATAAGTCTGGTTGGCCGAGCATATCCCCTGTCGTATTTATAATAGTCCCATGATCAATCATGTGACTAGTAATATTTTCTCTCGGCCATGCATTCCAACTCGCGAACGTCTTCTTTTTTTTTTTCACCCAGCAGGAAGTTACAATGTCTCAAGCTTCCACTGAGCTGCTATCTGCCCTGCAAATTCTTTGCAACACCTCTCGTGAATCACTTCGCGCCTTCCGCGGATTGGATACTTGGGAAAGAGTGAAGGTTGTTATCAATTCTATCGACGACGACTCAGACACAAGCTCAGAGAATGAAGACCTTTTACAAAGCTCTCTATCTTGTCTCTCTTCCTCAACACCATCGATTATCAGCTCACAGAGCCATCGGTCATCCAGCGCTATTTTGCCAGCTCCCACATGCATCACCCCATCCGTTGAGAATATATCAACCAGTGGGGCCGGCATTTCCCAGCGCAAGCGTAAAGATATATGTGTCGAGTTTCTTAATGAGGTGAAGAATGTTTTGCCAAATCTTATTGAATTTTCGACCAAGTATCAAACGCTAGAGGCGATACCGCTTGAAAAGGAATTTTCACTCGACAAACGGATCCTGTTCTTAAAAGTTGTTTATGGCTCTAAGGTTCTCAGTGAGCGAAATCTGCTCCTATTAGGCCTTTCCCAAATTTCGCATGCCTTGGATTACTCGGAATGGGAGATGAAGGAGCAGATATGCCCTAAAGTTGATGAGATTTGCTCTAACTTGTCAAAGGTGAATAGGAGAAGCGGGAAAATTACTCAATATGTGAAGGATAAAGTTCCTGAGGATCAAGAAACGGTTTTGAGAGGGATAAGAGATGGTGTAAACAAATTTGCATTCGTGAAGCTATTTGTGAAAAGGCATAAAGAATCAGAAGAATCAGAAGAATCAGAAGAATCAGAAGAATCAGGCCAGCACGCTGAGGAGCACGCGGGCGCCGCAATAGGAATGCTACCTATTCTCTCATTTGCTTACCTAAAGTTTCGGTTATTGAAGTACGATCAATATCCGCGGGCTATCGATGCCCTCCTTCTCGAGGACAGGATGGTGAATGCTATTAAAGGCCTTTCGAAGTGGACTCAGGAACTGATAACCACATTTCAATCGCCTTATCAAAGTAAGTTTTTCCTTTAATTTTATATCGTATACTCTGGTTAACAGCTGCTGGGTAGGGGATACTGGTATTCTGCAGAACCTTTTTCAAACACAATCTGGCACGATACTTGACTCTTTGAGTACGCGGGCCTCTCTCTCTGAAGAATCCGTGAATGAAGAAGTCAGGCAACCGGAGCGGGGCGGTTCTTCGCCTACAGGGAGAATGGATGCGGGCGGCCTGACAGCAACATTTGGGATAAACGCGTACTTGCGGGCGGACCACGCGGCTGCGACACAGACTTCATCGCGCGCGGAGTTACTGACGGAGCAGGAAGTTAGATATCAAGGTATCGTACCAACTATATTAAAGAATCGGTCTATGTTAGGGTCCAGAACTAATGTTGAAGGAATATAGGCCCGCACACAATGGGAATAGTGACGGCTACGGCGAAGCGACGGCGGCTGAACGTTGCGTTGAGCGGCCAGAAAAGTAGTCTGTCTAGTCACGGATCGATCCAACGGAGTGCGGACAATTGCCAAGCCATAGCACTAGCATTGCCTGCTAGTGGTTCATTTGAAGGTAGACATCATCAGGGTGTCCAACGACGGATGCTGACGGATGCTGCGGATACACCCACCGTAGCAGAAAGCGGTTCTCTCGGTACGCAGGCCTCTCTCCCCGAAGAATTTGTGAATGAAGAAGTAAGTCGGTCAAGGCCGAATGAGTTTTTGCCTGTAGGGCGAACTGGGCCGAAACGTCGCCGCCCGGATATTGCACCGAGCGACCTGACAGGTACTGTATTCGGTCAACGTGGACCGGCCCATCACTTCCGGAATTCGCAAGGCCAGGCGGATGGTGATGTGCCTGGGCACGGTCCAATGGTAACCAACCGAGTCAACAACAATCATCTTCGTGTGCAACATCTAGATAGTTTCACGCAAGCGTCGAGTCAGCAGGCCAACATCATTAATCAACTACCAGCGCAGTCCACGGCACATCTTAACCTAGATAATCCGGCAAACACATCGAGTGCGAACCATCCGAATTTGATACAGTATCATACGTTGTGCCCAACCGCACATAATATAGACCAAGTGCGGCAAAATATGCCCCAACCGGGTCCTCCCAACGCAGCGGCGCAAACACCACTCAATCCAAACACAGACCAGGGCCATACAACACCTGGGATGGACGCGTGCTTACAACCACGGGCGAACCACGCGGCTACGGCACAAAGCTCACCAACTAGTGACTTTCTCTGGCTTGCTTCATATGCGAACTTTGACTCGGGGAATATAGGTTTAGACACACATTTTCCACCAGCCAGCGATGTTGACCTCCTCCAACTTGGCCTACATACAGATTTCACGTTAATGGATACAAGCTTGGCCCAACTACCGGCTAGGTCTGCCTCTGATCAGCCTCTTCACCATCCAGGGTTGGTACCGGCGAATACGATGACCCCCATACAGTTCCCTCAGTCTCAGGTACAAGAACCAAGGTCTAGCCTCCAGCTTGGCATATATGCCGACGTTCTTAACACAAATCATGCCGAATAAAAATCGAATGTCTTTTTGGTATGCGTCGGCAGGAAACGTTGCTTTTCCCAATCATTGTGTGCTGCTTTCTCGCACAAGGGCTGTAAGAAAATCCAGCTGAGCGTTGATATGTTGGGGTTCTGTAAACCGTATATATTCTCCAGGGTTAAGGTGGTAACCGGAGATATCTACTGCACCGGAGAGAGGGAAGAAAAGTGCATGGTAACCCGGATCTGGTGCGATTGTCACGCTTCCAGAAATCCTCCATAGTGTAAACCCGTTGCCCTAGTAAATTTGTTAACATGGTTTTGCTTAATTATGAAGTTGTAATACCTCTTTATAGAGGCCTAAACTCTCCATCAGTGGCCTCCATTCCTCGAACCGGCTTTCATCCACACACCGTGATGCGTTTCCTTTTACTTGACTTATTTTTGCTGTTTCGAACCATTTTCTTAATGCCTGCAAGTGCTTTGTGGCGTCATCGTTTAGACACAAAGCCATATTCTAGAACCCGCGCTAAAATAGCAAAAAATAACAACGACTTAATCTGATATCCACGTAATGCACGTTTGGTTGAAGAATTTTAGAGAGAAAAAAATACATGGATATTCCAGAAGCGAGGGCATCGTCAGAAATTAAACAAAAGGAGTGTAAAGGAAATGAGGGGCAAGTCGCCCACTATTGGCGGTGAAGGGTGGCAGAATTCACTCGGATGCCTAACGGGTTAGGGTCATATGACGTACTTAGCACCAAGTCAACTGGGCCCACTCTGATGCTCACATCACTTATTACGCCAAGGCCTTTAGCCTCGTATGACTAACTAACAATTGGGTGTGACTTCGTAACATGGGTCGTCAGCATGGTGATCAGTAAAGTTGTTCATCACCCCTGGTTCCGACGTGCTTGCATGAATGACTACGAGGGAGAATAAAGTATCACAACCAATGACAGGAGGCTCCTAAACTTTGTTTGCTAAGTCGATATAAGAAAAAGACTATTTAACTGATATCAACTGTATTCTGTTGATATCAAGATGGAGCGTTTATGCTTTTGTCCGCATCAGCTGATTTCAGCTGATTTCATTGGATTCCAATTGATTCTGGTTGATTTTAGGGGCTTGCCTTATATAAGCATCCTCTTTATTGTTTCCACCAATCTTGTCAAACATTTAGTGCCATTCTCATTCGTCATCTGCATCTAAATAAGTAAGCTCGGGGTTTATATGAAGCTTAATGCATATCTATGTAACTCCCGCAGGATGCAGGAAGGGAAGTGATATTTCATGTAGCGAGAATTTCATACCAATTCGGAATGGGTGTTTCCATCATCTGCAACATAAAAGAGCAAAATGCCCCCAGATCCCGGGGAAGAGACAAGCATTCAACAAGCTAAATTCCAAATCTACAGATACACATCATCGCCCTAGTCCAACAATGTCTACGCAGGAGCACCCCCACCCCTCTAAGGCCGATGCCTTCCGTGATATCCAGGAAGAAGAGGCAGTACCAAAACGAGGAGTAGACGCCGAAGCGGAAGGCGGAGACAAAACGCCCCCTAGGCGTCCACTTTCACTTTCAGTATCCGGGTCCGGAGCCATTTACCGTCCCGCAGTCCTTGCCCTGCAAGCAATTGTTAATTCCCTCGACCTCAAGAAAGAAATTCAACCCGAAGAGCTGAAAGCAGTTGTGGATAAGTTTTCCCCTGAGGAGGTGATTCGACTGCAAGCGATCACATGGCAGTTTGGCACGGATCCCGCCCTAGTTGAACCTCCTGAAGCCCTCAACTTGTTTATGTCTAAACCTGCAGCTGAGAGTAGAGAAAGAATACTGTATCTCGAGGGAGCCAGGAAGAGTTGGAGAGTCATGTCTAAACATGAAGAGACAGGCCGAGAGTTCGTTTATAAAGCTGATAACATCAGAGTATGTCATATCGACCGAACCCCCCAAAAGCAGATGCTAACTGGGAGTGGGAGAATAGGATAGGGCGATACAGCTGATCAGAGACCTTGGCAAGAGTGAAGGCTGCAAGGCCCAATCGATGCCGCTACCGCTGCAGCCAACCCCGAAGGCGGAGGAACCATTTCAGCGTACCAGCGTCTTGCAGAGCGACACGGTAGATGGACCGGACACCCGCATGCAGGAATATCAGGACTTTCTGGTATCTGAGGAGATAGACTCTGGAAAACAGCTTGCTATTGCTAAGCAGGGTACGTTTCCCGTTTGCGGCATCCGAGAGCCCCTTCACGAGAGATTGCAGGGACTTTATGGCCCTGGAGCTGCAGAGGGGCTCATTGTAGTAGCTTCTCTAACAAGGATATTTATTATAGAAGCTACCGCCGAGTTCCGAATACCGTCTATTCAATGGAGTCATAAGAAATGCAATTGCCAGTGTAACTGCAACAACAATCACTCTTCAGAGCTGTATGTCCCCATCAAGTATCTCTTCACGGTGCAATACTGACGATTATAGGTTCAGATGCATGTCTTGCAGTTTGGGACGTACAAATGCGTGCGCACCAGAACATCGTAACTAACGATCGGTCTGTCACTGTAAAGGCTCTGATGGGAAGACTTAAGTTGTTAAACCCTAGGAGTAGATAGCTTCTCAGCGACCGGGTTCGCTTGAATTTTGAAGATCAGCATCCCCTCGGATTTAGACGGCTAGGGAGGTGGGCGATGCTGCCGGTCATTTGCTTTTTTGAACCATTGTTTCTGTAATGAAATCCAATAAGCAGCATATCTTAAAGAACGAAGTGGCTAGCCTCAGGAGGAATGTAGAAACCATACATGCAGCTATAAATGCAGGGAAACCTGGCCGCGTCACAACCAGAGAGGCTGTTCTTCGACTTAGCAGGCTCAAGGAAAGCCACATTGCGGGAGAGGTCGCTCATCCACATCTTTCGTAAACCGAGTGGTTCAAGTTTTTCTTCCCTGGCCACCCCTTTGGAACTCGCACCATCATAGAGGAGTATCCAATCATCGCACCTGGAATTGTTGGATATGACTGTCCGGCCGATCTTCCGGAATACTGATGCTGCCGACATATGTATCTGCAGGCACTTATGCGCTGGTCATAAATCACGCTCTTCCAACAAGGCCGTTGGTTACTGATGGCAAGGTCATCAATTCCATTACAGGTGTCAACATCGACCTTGCGGCTAGTTACCACGGGTGGTTGAACCAAGGATGCATTAGAGGGTGAGCTTGGTTGAACTGAGAGCGCTCCGCCCTAAGCAGCCCGTGGGTTATTTTTAGCTGGAGATGAACATGCAGAAGTGCACTTGTTGGTGAACGGAACAATATATTTCCATCTACTTAACGTTTGTACCCCTAAATTGACCATGAGTATTGCAATTACGGCTTGGCGGCTTTTTCACACCTACCCTGTCGAAAGACCCTCGGAGTGAAATGCCTGGTAAGGTGAAAAATATATATATATAAAGTCAATGCTTGCTACTCGATGGTATTGCTATGTACAAAGGCTAAAGGCCTAATTGGGGAGAGACTTGCTAGCACTGTTGGCTCGGGTTCTTGCTCTTTTAGTTTGTTTATTTGAACCCTGAGGATCCTCGACGCTGTCATTTGGCTGTGCAAAGCTCCACGCGGCATCATGGAACTCAGCTTCATCAGACGTGGCTGATGTATCAGAGTCCTCTTGGATGACAGTTGGCTCTGAGGTTGCCTCGCGTTCAGACGTAGACAGAAGTTCGGATCGAGCTTGCCTGTGTCTCTCGTTCACAGATTTGATAAGATCGTCCCGCTGTTCTTTTGCCCAATCCCGTGCATTCCGATACGCGGATGCCCCATGCCGAAAGCCATCTGCATTCCCAACCATACTCCAAGCATTTAATTGAGTCATAATGTATTCAGGACGGCCGTCACTCTCTCGGGGAGCGGTGGGATGTGTTGTGTAGAGCTTGAGTGTACCACCATGATAAGTTGACGTTATCGTGTAGGCATTATTGTCGTTAGACGGCTCATCTTGCTTGTACGACTGAAGCTTGCGTATTCCTCGAGCGCCCAGCGCGCCATGGTAACAGGCTTTCCGAGTGGCAACAGCAAGGGATCCATCGGGACCTTTAGTCTCAAGAAAAAAGTTCGGAGCCATTGGGAGGGAGCTCTGCGTCGATGGTAGAATGAACTCGCTAAGCTTATCGCGGATTTCAGGGTCAAGTTGCTCAGGGCGAGCGCCAAAGAAGTGATCCGGTTTTGCCTTTGCCAGTGTTCCATCTGTTAGAGGAGCAAGGTTTCCGAATGGGTAGTCCCCTCCAACACATTTGGGGTCACCAATATCGCCATCAATAGTTGGCATGACAGAAGTTGCCACAGGCTTCTCTTTGGATGCGTTGGTGTCTGCTCGTTCAAATTTCTCAAACTCCCTTTCAGAAAATTTGGAGGGTGAGAGGGAGGGTCGTGGTTGGGCCAATCTTTCATTTATCTCGTCCCAATTCTTTGGCTTTGCAGGTACTCGACCATCTGGATACTCGTAGCCCTTGGGGTAAACGCCATAGTCAATCAACTTCTGCTCAAAGTTCCGGTTATAGGCGGTGGTGCTTGTAGTCTTTGTGGACTTATTGTTGCTATTGTCGCTAGCTGGAGGAGTTCCCGCGCGTCGCTTCTGGCGGCCTGAACTATTGGTGCTCATTGACTGACAACAAGGGATATGCGGATCTGGGAACTGAGGTCAGGCGTTAGTATGAGTACTAGCATGCTGCAAGAATTACATACATTCCGAAGGTCAGACAGGTCAGGTCCGCCCTGTCTGGAGAGCCTTTTGATCTTGCTCAGGCTCTCGGGCTTGTAGTTGATTAAGGGGTCGGGGGCAAGTGTCTGGTAACGACGCTTAAGACTCGCCTGCAACTGTCGAGTGAGCGGCCGGTGGGGGATAAATGTTGACTCTGGCACGCTGCCAGAAGCCCTGTTTCTTCGATCCAACTCCTCGAGAGCGTCCTTCGTTAACCAGATCTTCGACAAATTATCCCAATATGCTGAAGTGGGCTGGCCGAGATTCAGCCTTTTCGATGGAGGTCGTAGTTGGTTGAGATAGTCAGGCTTCTGTCGTTTGCGAGATGGTTCTAGGGAGACAGGGAAAGTCATATGGCACATATACTGGAGGTGTTTTGATTCCAAAACACGAAAGTGAGCGAACGGTCGTTATATATCCAAGAAGTGATTCATCGGGCGCGTAGCTTCTACCTTGAGGGATGGTGTCTGTTTCACGTTACTCCTTCTTCCAGCCTGAACAGAGGCCTCATTGGGTGTGAATCTGGTCCCATGCGCCTGTTCAGGCGTCCATGAAGATGGTGATTTGGGGGCCCTTGCCTTGGAGCCTGCATAGCCCAAGCGCCAAAGACGATGTGCGCCAAGAGCATGGGTATCGTATGTGACGGAACAATATATTTCCACACCAGCAATGGCCTGGTACGAGGGATCCTGGAAAATTGTTGCTCCTACGAGCAGACGCATTTCGTGCCTAATAACAGTCATGTGATGGCATACGTCATGGCTTAAGTTTCATATATATCAGCCCAAATCAGCCCAAATCAATCAAAATCAATCGATATCAGAATCGATCTCGGCCAGGGACAGTCATTGCAGCCGAGTATCAGTTGAGTTAAGCTTACTCCTCCGGGTAGCGTAATAGAAAACATTTACTTACAACCCCACCTTCAGACACCCATGGAAATTTCGACAACAGTGATAGTCATCCGCCCCATCTTGCATCTAATGTGTGTTGTATGACTGAAGGAAATATAAATGCCTGTCTAGCTAACTTGAAATTAATTCATTCCAGATATTGTAAGGTCACCTCTGCTAAGTTATAACGATAAACTCTAGCGGGCAAGGAGAGGAAAGAAGACGCCGGACGCTCAAAGTAATGGTCTGGAAAGAGAAAGAGCTTAGAACCAAAAAGGAGGTAGGAAAATATCCTCAATATATATCACTGAATGGGAGACACTAATAGGCTCATAGACCATCTGTGACGACAACTATGATACGGATTGGCAACCACCGGCAAATAATGTCAGAATCAAACCTCCAGAAAAAACTTCTTTTGTCGTTGTCGATATCAGAGATAACCGTGGCGCAATATTTGTCCATGAATCAGCTAGCGACGAATACGTTGGTGGAATAGGGACGGACGAACAAGGAAATGTGGTGTTAATTCCCTGGAGCCCGGACTGGCACTACTACACTATCGGCTCTTTTCGGGTTGGCTATATCGAAAGGTGATTTGGAAAAAGAGGACTTGACTTGGTTAGAACTAATGTCTGAACAAACAGCTTGCGAAAGATATTATGAGACTCCTCGCCTAAGCACGGGATTTAAAATAATGGATCCCCGGAACAATCATCAATATCTACTCCTCAATCCACCGTCATGTTGCGGGCATGCGGCTCGCCGTAGGAGTGCGCAGCCTCAGAACCCAAAAGGCAACTCAGGACGCCCTTATTTTCTATGCTCCGTATGCGATAAATTTATCTGCTTTGCAGATATGCGAGGAATCAATTTGGATAACCCTGCATGTGATTGTCCGTCGCTGAGACATAGCAGAGCGCAGGTTGCTGGCTCAGATACTCGCAGTCCCCGGGTAGTGCACTATGTCTGTGCCGTTGGGCAGTGCGATTATTTTTCATTTGCAGAAGACGTTTATGGAAACTTGGTTGTTTACAGTGGTCCTCTGCTGCCGGACTATATGGCTATAGCCGGGTTGTAATTGGCGTGACCGCGGTTAGATATTTCCTATCACGAGTCTGTCTTTAACGTTGGTATAATGGCTTTGTTGAGGGGTTGCATTAGTCCGGCAAAAGACTTGAAGCGAAGTGAAAGGACGTGTAGAGTTCTGCCGATATAACTCCTCAAAATCCAGGACTCATACAAGTTATATAGTATGTTCTCCAGCTAGTTAGCTAACTCCATGAGTTGGTACCGTCATACATAGGCCATTTTAGGGGTGTCTGGACCATTACTCTGGCCAAATGGACGTCGTACATATGGCACTTAGCTACACCGCGTTCCTGAAATCAGGCCTAAGCCTGAATTTTCCTGGTCAGATAATGCAGGATTATTGGCACTGATGTCTGTACCACTATCATATATTATATAATGTGGAGGGGCCTTGGGTGTATAGATATATCGTGGCTCCACCCGAGTCTTCTGTCTGGCTGGTCCTGTGACTTGTAAAATAGTAGGGTCACCGTAGCAAGGCAAGGTCTAAAGACGTATAAGTCATATATTAAGAACGTAGAGAAAACTCGCAAGTCGTACCTAAGTTAGCATGGCCACAGCTTTATAGGAATCATATCCTTGGGTGTTATGTGATATAAATGAAAACTTCAAATGAACGTGTAACGAGATAATTGGCCCAATGGAAATACGTTTCTTAATAGGACATTATGAGAAATCAAGGAATATCAATGTCGTGTGCGACTGACTTGGAGGCGATGTGTTTGTCCGCAGCTATACAGCATGTGGCATATCACATGGTAACAGAAACACCCGGGCCACGAAGGCAAGCGAACCTAAATGTTTAATGAGAACAATTGGATATCGATGACCTAAGATATGGAACATTATTGTTCCGGCAGTATCATTCATCACAAAATTCAGGTAACTAGTTAACGTAATCCACATGCGAGCGAGCCACCCAACCGAGCGAGCCACCAAATCCAAACACGTACACTTTTTAACTAATTAACACCTTCTATACGCGATAATGCCACCAATTCGCAATAAAAATAAAAGAAACTCTATAGAAATAGAGGGAAAGATTGAGCTTGCAATTATTGCTTTAAAAAATAAGGAAATTACCTCTATTCGTGAAGCTGCACGTTAATTTAATATACCAAGATCTACACTTACACATCGAATCAACGGCCGCCCTTCACGTACGGATTTACGCGCAAACTCACATATATTAACAAATACTGAAGAGGAAATACTTGTTTAATGGGTTCTTGATCTAGATAAACGAGGATTACCACCCCGGCCTGCCTTTGTTGAGAATATGGCTAACCATCTTCTTTCCGTACGAACTTCTATATCATCACCTCTGCGAGTTGGCAAAAACTGGGTCTCAAATCTAGTGAAGCGCCGTACAGAGCTTCAAAGTCAATACTCAAGGCGTTATAACTATGAACGGGCTAAATGTGAAGATATTAAGGTTATTCAAGAGTGGTTTAATTAACTAAACACTACCTTTACTACGTACGGAATTCAACAAGAAGATATCTACAACTTTGATGAGACTGGATTTGCAATGGGACTCTGTGCAACTACAAAAGTTATTTCTAGTTCTGAGAAATATGGCCGTATAAAGCTCCTATAGCCTGGAAATCGAGAATGGGTTACAGTTATTGAATCAGTGAACGCGTCTGGTTGGGATCTACCTCCGTACATTATTCTTAAAGGCCAGAATACTCAGGAAGGATGGTACGATGGGCTTCCAAATGGCTGGAGACTTGATACCAGTCCTAATGGCTGGACAACAGATGAGATTGGGCTTAAATGGCTTACAAAGATATTCATTCCAGCTATGAATGTACGAAAAAGAGGCAGTCATTCCTTACTTATATTAGATGGTCATGGAAGCCATCTTACACCCGAATTCGATCGACTCTGTACAGAGAATAATATTATTCCTCTCTGTATGCCTCCTCATTCCTCACACCTCTTACAGCCTTTGGATGTAAGCGTTTTTGCCATCCTAAAGCGAGCGTACGGAGGTTTGGTCGAACAACGAATGCGACTTGGATTCAATACTATTAAGAAGCTTGATTTCTTAAATGCGTACCCTATAGCAAGGGTAGAGGCTTTTAAGCCTAAGAATATTCAAAATAGCTTTGCTGCAACTGGAATTAGTCCATTTAATCCAGATAGAGTGGTCCAAAAGCTCAATATTCAACTTCGTACACCTACCCCCCCAGGAAGCCGATCAAGCAACTCTCAGTCATCTTGGGGTCTACAAACACCTAGTAACCCTCGCCAGTTATACAGACAAGCAAATAAGGTTAAGAACCTTTTTGGACAAGACCGTACGGAACCCTCTGAGCAATTTAAGGAAGGCTTTGATCAAATTATTAAGGCCTGTGAGTACAGGATGGTTACTGCAACAATAATAAAGAAGCAATATCAGGATATATTTGCTGCAAATGAAAAGGAGAAGCAAAAACGTACAAGATCCAGCCGCAGAATTCAACAACCAGGGGGTCTTACAAGAAAAGAAGCTCAAAGCCTTGTTACTCCCCCTGATTTACCTACCGAACGTACGATCAATCAGCCTACTGAAACCGAACCACCAGCCTTACAACCACAATTACGAGCTCAACCACGATGTAGTAATTGTAATATTCTCGGACATAGAAGAACAAGATGTCCTAATCCTAGTATTATTTAATTTTTAATTTAATAATTTTTTTTCGGTATTAATTATTATATAAAAAGTTGACCAATCTATATATTTTGAATTTGGTGGCTCGCTCGGTTGGGTGGCTCGCTCGCATGTGGATTACGTTAGCCACGTGCTTATTGTTTAGTCATCTTTTCTTTTGCCTCTTTAAAGGCACAGCGACCCCGCCTCTGGTAGGATGACTCAAACGTCTTCCGTTTAACACGCCCATCACCCAAGTCCCTGAAACGTGGGTTAATTCCGCCAGATCAATATCATTCTCCATTCTAACGCTTCGTATTGCTAGCTAGTTTGGGAGCCGCACCTCCTCATTGCCACCAATTTGTCACTAGACAACCAAAGCCTGCGAAATGCACGATGGGAAATCTCAACTTCTCATAATTATGGCCGTAGTTTCAGCTGCCGCCGAGGAATCTACCGATGTTGGCAGATTTGAGCTACTCAGAGATGCTTTAGCGTTGCTGCGTGAGATATTATCGTCGGATTCCGATGAATCGTCCTCCGTACTTGCTCCGTTTTATATGCTCCAATTCCAACTTTACGAAGCTTTTGCTCCGGAGGTATTAGGCCATAAAGCCTCGGGAGCAGAATGCTCGTTGGTAATGGGATATAGCCCACAGAAATTTCAAGAAGTGCTCCTGGAATTAACTTATTCGCTAAGCGCTTTCAGTGCTATACAACAGTATGTAAAGCAATTAATAATATCGAGAGTACATATACTAAAGCCTTTCTTAGTATGAACGCTATTCCTATAACGAGCCATGTATCTCATTCAATCTGCAGCCTTGAAAAACATTTATCGCACGTTGTACGCCTCGAGACGTCTACAGTTGCTGTAACGCAAGCTGTCTACGCTTCTTGTTGCATCAAAGAGTTCTATACGCTACTCGATCACCACGGAATCTCCTCCTATCTGGATATGCGCTTCTCTTGTCCTCAATATGGCTACCTTCATATTCACACGTTTGATGTAGTCCGTGCCAAAAAACTTGCAGTCGAACAGTACACAGAGCAGAGAGAACACGCTCTTCCGAGCATTGATGTTTGTGGCGACTGGCTTATCCGGTATTGCGCCATTGATCTATGGACTTAATGTGTTCGGCCTGTCGCAGATGATGAGAAAAGCTTTCCCCTATACTCTGGCAAAAGCAGGCTGTCTTCTAACTGGGACTTCTTTTTATGCAGTAAGTCTCCCAATTTCGCACACAAGAGAGAAGTTGACCCTAACATATGTGGTTCTAAAGACCAGATTCCCCGAAAGTCAATATCCTGGCAAATTCGACCTATGGGGATCCCATTCGATCTTTCACATTCTGGTGGTATGTGCCGCTGTGGTCCAGTTGATGGGGTATCTGGATGCCTTCAACTATGCTCACGCAAATCTTACTTGCTCGTCTCTTTGAGTTATGTATCGGTTCCATTATTCATCTTCGCTGCCACTGTGTGCCGAACATTCGAGAATGAGGATTTTGACCCTGAAGAAAGTCTTACCGAAATACTTCGGTACCAAGATGAAGAATCCAAGCTAGACACAACATGTCGTCCAGTCCTAGATCAAGTTAACAGATATGATGGGAAAAGAAAAGGGCCCTTGGCTAGAAATTTTCGGGAAGTGGTTGGTGTCATTATCATTCTCGAGAGTCCACTTTCAATCGCTTCCTTGTCAGAGCTTATCGGCATCTAAGAGGCCAATCAACACTAGACTTAAATCTTTACAATCAGTTCTGATATTAAGCTTAGTTTTACTTCCTAAGCTTTCTAATAATTACTTTTGAAACTTTTTAAATTAATGATATTTATCCCGCACTAGCTACACTTGCCGCCAAAGGTGGAATATGAAATTGATCACTGATCGATTGGTGGCTGTCTTAGAGGAGGTTGAGTAAAGCGATAAAGGCCCGCTATAACTTCGGATCCTGGGTCGGCCAAGTCCTGGGAATTTCGCTGCCCTTCCTAGCCCATGCGAATTTGGCTCTTTCAGGCCCGTTCAGATCTGCAAAACACCTGACGCCTTCGATAAAGTAGTTTATATCCCATTGAGGACAACCTTCTTCCAATTTCTTGAAATAGTCCTGGAGACAGGGAGAAACCGGTTTTCTGTACAGCTCTAACAGAAGAATATCGATTTTTTCTTGCTTCTGTTGTTTTGAAGCTTCTGTCTCCATATTTTCAACGCCTTATAACGTTATTTGGCTGCTATCTGAATGGAGGGCGTCACGTTAAGGCCGATAACGGTTCACATTAGCTGCGTGGAGAACAATAGGTTGGGGGGGGGAATGGACAAGTTGAAAAAATCACAGCGATTGGGGGCCGGCTAGTCGCATTCAATGGTTTACACGACGTTTTCACTTCGCCGGCCGGGATGGGTGGTGGCCCAGCGCTAAAGACCAGATATGCTCGGCCGAAGGAACAATATATTTCCGCTAACGGGAGTCCTTGGCAGGGGAACAGTTCTCTGTACCTTGATTGCCATTCGTAAAACAAACAACTTCTGATGCCCTTAAATTTCGAGGTTGAAAGAAATCTAGCCACTATGAAACGGCGCCTTCTCCACGGAGAGATTTCCTACTCAGTGGCCAAGGATAAGGAAATCAACATTCTTCACAGACTTGGATACTGCAAGAAGCAGAGCCAGTTTATTGCGGACGTTGCTAGTAGAGAGCAATGGGTCAAAGGCGTTGTTGCGCATCATCTGAATGTTGACCCTTCAAGATGCCATATTGCAAATGCAACAAATGAATGGTTCTGGGGCAGCTTCAATCTATGTATCCCAGTTACTATTCAAGATTGGACAAGAGAACAGCCCGGAGATCGCGTGCTTCTCCGACTTCCTCTTCTGTATAAAGTCGGCGAAGAATTTAGACCGGGCAACGCCGACGAAAAAGTGAGATGTGAGGCCGGCACTTACGCCTGGCTACAAGAAAATCACCCTCACATTCCCATCCCACGACTTTACGGGTTCTCACTGTCCTCGGGCGAATCGGTAGGCCTCTCTTAGTTTTGCAAATAGTGAAGCTCGCTAATAGTTCTAGTTTACTACGATAAGGAATCTGCCATTCTTAACCAGATGGTACCATCGTATACGTCGCCAGATATACTTGTGGATCAGCAGATTTATATGGCCTGAACCCATTATTCCGTCCCAATACGCTCGTCATCTGCCCAGTTGGTCTGCGGATCAACGATGCAAATTCCTAATTCATCACAGCTTCAAGTGGACGATTAATATGTTGATCGCCGCCGCTATGCTTCGCTTGCACATGAAGAATGGAAATAGTTCCGTGTCGGGAAAGTATTGCGGGAATCAACCCACACCGCCATCGAGCCCTCTCCAGCGCTGCATTGACTCAGGGTATCTGTGAGATTGGACACGGTGGGCAAAGCACTGTCTAGCGGCTTCGAAGCGCTGGTATTCGCAGTTATAAGCTTGCTATCTACCCCTTCGTTAGTAAATCTTCAGCAACGACTTGTGGTTATCCTACTAAAAGGCGTATTTCGAAGTAAGGGAATCTCTGGTAGATCGGATATTGCAGCTGAAGGGAAGGAATGGCTTGGGAGATTCCGATCCGTTGTCGAAGCAACGAGCAGGGGAATATATATACACGACCCCATTGATTGCGAAAGCCTTTACTTATATACAGATCATCTTGTTCCTGTGTTACTACATTTCCTACTTAGGAGATGGGTCGACTTCCACCAGGTGATTGTGCTTGGAGCTTGTGATAGTAATAGCCTGCTTCCATGCACGAAAGTAACTAACGCATACAACCATAGATGATCACACTATGCCATAGATTATGCAGGAGTACCTTGGTTCTGCATTTCTGTGCACTTACCTGTAGCATTCATTGGCACACATCCAATATTTATGAATGGCCCGCTGCCCTCATACATATGGGATTCTTTCAACTATTTGTGATTCTGCATCGTGTATTAGGTGATTTGACTAAATCGGTATGAATCCTCCTACCTTCAGTGGGTCTCTTTCACGCCCTTCTTACGGGTCGGGCTGGGCTTGACGACTGCCTCCTTATAATGCCCTCCAGAGTACAGAGCAGCGCGAGCTTATGGTGATGGTAGACCGGCTTCGGCGCACTTGATGCTTGGAAAAGTAAGTACAGAAACTAGGGGTTTCAAATTACTTCACAAACTTTTCAGGCAGTTATCAAGATAAAAGAAAATATTTCTGACCAGCTCCAGCCACGAGACTTTAAAAGAGTTATAGATTGAAATTCCATCATTCTTTGTGAACCAATTCCCAGTAATCCTCACCTACATTATTCCCGGACTTAGTCTAATTAGATTCCCGCTCAAAGCGCAGAGAACAAAAGGTAAACTTACTAGCTCACTACCGTGTAAATTTGGTCTCGCTTTGGTCGTGCTCGCGTTAATATTCTCCTCATTTCTAGTCGGTTTGGGAGCCGCCCCCTCCGCACCTGTGTCATTTAGTGCCCTTATTCTTTGCTCGAGTTTATCGAGATGTGCAATAGACTGTACGTGGCGTGGTTTATCATTTAGCTTCATTGTTCCAGCTCGCTTCGTGCAACAGAAACGCTCGATTCTCCGAAAGACAAGAAGGTAGGAGAGAAGAAGCTTAGGCGCTCGCCTCGATAGATTCGTTCGTACGTACTGTAGCATCTGAAATATCAGTCGACTAAATTGCTGTCTTTCCCTGTAGCGTCTGTGCCTTCCACCACATTGGGCCCACCAGTGACTAAAGAGCGCACTGCTAGAACCCGTCAAGAGCTTAGATGCTGCCGCCGCGGCCCTGACCAGCGTTATTATGGACGCACCCGGCCCGGCCATCTCACTGAAGGCAGCTGGTCTAACGCAGACAATCCAGGGCTCGACGGCCTTACCGCCTTTTACTCCTTACACTCGGCCGCCCGGGCGCCGTTGCCGACCGGTGCGAGGTCACTAACTCTATCTACAAAGGGGGTATTATAGATATACCTCGGGTCAATCCAGCCGTACCGACTTTCTCATACAGACCCATACCGCCAGCTCTGCTCCTTATACACCCTTCCAGATTCGTGTTAAGCGTGAATGCACTTATACAGTGTGTGTGTGTGTGTGTGTGTGTGTCTCATTTACCCTGACCTCTCCCCTGAGGGATATGCAGGCTACAACTACTGTACCTATCCTTGTCTATCCTACATTGGCCAATTACATGCAGACGAATTTGGAGCCTCGTCACGGCCTATGACGTCCTTGCTGTTGCGCGCGGCTTTGGAACCTCTGGGATGCTTCTGCAAAGTCCAGCACTGCGTTGACAGTGCTGCCCTGAGCAGAGCCACTTACCTTCTTCCGTCCGTTTCCTTCCCTTCCTCCCAGCATAAGTGATGTATTGTTAAAATTAGTCCCTATCTCTTGACGTAGTTTCCGCCTTAGATCAGCCAGTTTCGGGCAGTCCACCAGGACATGCACGACCGTCTCCTTTGCACCGCATTCACATTTGTCGTCTTCACGGAACCGATATGCTTTGGCGTGTGAGGCCAGCCACGAGTGGCCGGTCCGGAGCTGCGTTAGTAGGTAGGCCCTGTTTCGCGGTAGGGTGCCGTACAGGTGCCTGGTGTGGTTCGCCGGCAGCGAGGCGTCGATGCGCCTGAGATGCGCCCCTTTGCTTGACGACTTCCATTCGCTGACCCATTCGGCCAAGATTCTGTCTCGAATAAATGCTTTCTCTCGCGAGAGCAGGTTCTGAAACGGATGTGATGGTTGTGTTCCGACTGCTTCTTTGGCCAGACGGTCTGCTGCGTCGTTTCCGGGGTTATCGCAATGGCTGGGGATCCATTGAAGGCGGATGCTAACATCGTGCAACTTCAACTCTCGGGCCGACTTGGTGATGGCGCGTACGATGTGTTGTCCAGACCCGTTACGTTGGTTCGCCAGTGTTTGCAGGGCGGACTTGCTGTCGCTAATGATGGTTACCGTTCTCTTGTCTTGGGTCTGTCCCGCATGTCTCTCTTCCGGGTTGATTAGCTCGATGGCCTGCTGTATCCCGATGAGCTCGGCCGCATGGATCGACCAGTGGGTGGCTGACCCGACGCAGACCTTGCGCGATACCTCTACATTTCCCTGCCGATCTAGGATCACCGCTGCCGCTCCGATCTTGTCTTTCTGTGCCGATGCGTCGGAGTATATTAGCTCGGCTGCCTCTGTCCTGAGGCGATCGGCTTCCTCCATTGCCTTAACCTGGTCTGATTCAATAGTTATCGTTTCAAATATCGGTGGATCCCACGGCGCTGGCGGGTTTGGGTCAATTGTTTCGAGTAACTCCAGTCGCTCCAGGTCCATGGTCTTCATCGTTTCGGCCATGGGGAGCCGAGGGCCCGTGCCCACGTGGCGGCTTCGTCTTCGGCTTCGCGCTAGCACATCTTGAACAGGGTGATTGCTTGGAAGCGTGTAGAGGCGCGCGACGACGTTCTGAGCCCGTTGCTTGAGCCGCAGCCGCGTCGGTAATACATGCGCCTCGACCTCCAAGGTCTTCGTTGCTACTGTCCTGAACGCTGAGAGGGCCCGGATCAGCGCCGCTCTCTGTACCGTTTCGAGCATTCTCAGGTGCGTCTTGTCCTTCAGTGGATTGTGCCACACTGTCGATGCGTAGTCCATGGCAGGAGCCACACAGGCTTGATACAGCTGCCTCGTCTGGGCCGGCCGGAGGTGCCTCAAGCCTCCCAGCGCGACGTTCACCTTGGTGGCTCGTTTGACCGCCTGTTGCACGTGTTGCTTCCAACGCAGCTCCCTGTCGAACACCACTCCCAGGAGTTTGGCTGTGGGGGACGGTTGGATGGTGGACCCGTTCATCACGAGCTGTCCCTTTTCGTGTTCACTCTTCTTCCGCGTGATGTGGATCAGTTCGGTCTTCTCTACCGCGAAGCAGGACCCGGTGCGTCTGGCCCACTCTTCGATCCGTGGGATGTCTTCCTCTTGGATCTTCTTGATATTCTCCTCCGCTGACCGTCCGGCTCGCCACCGGAAGTAGTCGTCAATGTACGCTGACGCGCCTCCGTGGTAGTCGACCGGCTGGTCCACCAGTTCCGAGTTGAAGAATGTAAAGAGAATCGGGGAGAGCGGAGACCCTTGTGCCAGGCCCGCGTTTTCCAGCGGTGCCACCGTCGACTCAAAGTCATCGAAGGAGATGTTCGCTTGACGGTCTTCCATGAAGCTCCGGATCCATTTCCTGGCTGTGGTGGGGATCCCTTTCGTCTTGAGCTGCGCGTCCAGGCTTCCCTTGTTCACTCCGTTGAAAGCTCCTTTCAGGTCAAATGCCACCAGGGTGACCACCTTCATTTTCAACCATGCTCGGTCTATCGCGTTAGCCAGCACAAGCAGTGCCTGTTCGGTTGTCCGGCCGGGCCGGCCTCCGAACTGTGTGTCTGGGAGTAGGCCATGTGTTTCTGCATAGTAGGTGAGCCGTCTGGCCACTACTGCTTCGAGGAGCTTTCCAAGCGTGTTCAGAAGCGAGATGGGTCGGTATGCTCCCGGGACCGAATAGTCCGGTTTGCCGGGTTTGCGCAGCACCACGATCCTCGCGCGTTTCCACTGTTGAGGGTAGTGGCCCAGTTCGATCGAGGCAAGGAAGATGCGGGTGATCACCTTGCTGATGTAGTGCCAGAGGTGTTTCCACACCAGGGTCGGAATCCCGTCCTCCCCCGGTGCGGTAGTGCCTTTTGCAGCTTTGAGGGCCCTGTGAATCTCCAGCTCCGTTACGGGTTCCCATGCGATCTCCTCTCTCTCAGGCGTGATCGTTCCCTCGTCAGGTTCTGCCATTTCTGGAAAGAAGGACTTTATGAATAGCCTTGCCTTGTCCTCGTTGTCCGCAACTTCCTCAGTTCCCACCCTCAGAGGTGGGACTTTGCCGTACGATTCCGGGGGACCCATGTAAGATGCGGCTTTCCACAGGTGTCCTTCGCCAGCGCTGTCTAGAAACTCTTTCCAGTGCGTTGCTTTTGCTTTCTCTATCGCTCTGGTCCATGCTCGGCGTTTCTCACGCATCTCCGCGAAGAGGATCGCGGTCTGAGGATCTCGGGAGCCTTTGGCGGCACAGCTTTCTTGCCATCTGCGTCGGGCTCGGTTCGCCTCGCCTTGTTGTGTCTTCAGCTCCGGTGTGAACCATCGTTTCGAGTAAGGCGATGGCTTCGCTGTTGGAACGTGTCGATCGATGGCATCTTTAGTAGATGTGACCAGCATCTCGACAGCCTGTTCAAGCTCCTCCCTTGATCCCATCTCAGGTAGCGGATCTAGTGCCGCCTGCACTGCCTGTCCGATTTTCTCACAGTTGGCGCGTTCATATGCTCTTCTGGGCTTGGCATCGGCCGCACGGTCTGGCCGGAGCGACCATTCCGAGTACGTCGCGCGGTGGTCCGATCCATAGTTGTCGTGGTACAGGTGGCATTTGATCAGTCTCTCACGGGAGTCGGTCACCGTCAGGTCGATGGTGGACGTCTTCCCTGGCCTGCTTAAAGACCAATAGGTCGGTGCTCCCCGGGGGAGGCACCATTGGAGTCTGTTTGCCTGGAAGAAGCTGACCAGTTCCTCTGCGTGTTCTATGAAAGCGTGGTAAACCTCTCTATTGCCCCAGGCTGGGTGGTGTCGATTGAAGTCTCCCGCGAGGATGAGTACAGTTGGTTTATCAGAGCTCTGTCTTGCCTGCCGGATGGTCGACTGGATCTCGTCCAACATTGGCTGTATGGAGACCTCCTCGGCGGATTGATAGAGTCCGAACGGCGGGATGTACACCGAGAAGAGCAGGATCTGGGTGGCGGTAGTCCACATTCTGACGGCTGTGACGTCTGGGTGATTGCATTTCATTTGGCGGTGCACAGACGTGGAGATCCTCCTATTGACATACAATAGGCTTCGTTTCCGCGTGTTCTCCTCTTGGATGGTTGGTTGGTAGAGGCGCCAGGCGCTGTGGTTGACGTGCGTCTTGTACGCCGTAAGTGGCGGTTCCTGGACGAGCAAAACATCAAGATTCCGTGTTTCCGTGTCGTTGATCAGGGCCTCCATGCCCGCTCTCGATCTGTAGATGTTCAGTTGCAGCAAGCGAAGGTTTGGTTCTGTCATTGCATGTGGGGTGGTTCGGCAGGGTTCTGGCAGTTTTTGTCTCCTGTTGGGTGGTCTCCGTTACAGTCCAAGCACTTCGGCCTCACACCCGGGGGACAATTTTGTCTCTCGTGGGTGCCCGCACAGTGTCCGCACCTTGCCTTTTCTTTGCATGACCACGCTAGATGGCCGAAACCCTGACATCGGTGGCACCTCTTCCTCCTGACCTGATAGGGCTCGACACTGCCGATGTATCGTTGTCCAACGATGAGGCCGTTGTTGACCATCCACTCCGCTGCCTCCGGCGAGTCGAACCAAATCCCCAGCGAGCCATGGGTGCCTGGCACTTTGTCTCTCCGCCGGAGCCATGCGCCATGAAAGATTGTATTTGCTACTAGCTGCTCTGGTTCAGAGAGCATGCTGAAGGACCTAACCTAGGTATAGGCCTCCGTACCAATATTAAATACAAGAGGAGGTGACCAAGCCTCCACCACACTTCCCCGTAGTCCATCCCGCCTCTTGCCCGAAGACTCACGTTCAATCACTACTTCGGGGGTCCAGCCCCGGCAAAGCCTTCGCCCATGCCCCTTTCATGGTTTGCTCCTTAAGCCTATGTCGGTACACCATGCCCGCTGCCCTATATACCCTTTCCATAGACCGACACGCGCATCCGTCCTCTCGAGCCACATAGAAGGTGTTGTAGACAGTCCTCGTCCATCAGCCATCGCCTCCATTATGTGCTACGCCCCATGACTGTTACATCACTTCGCGTTGCCCTGCCGAATCTCTTCTCTCCACAGGGCCGACCGTGTCTCGCAGGCTCTGCTCAGGTGGCACTCCTAGCCAGGCAGCGCGTCCTGTAACGTTTCCAGCCCACTAACCAATGGTATCTTCGTCTCCTCAACAAGTCCCAGCCGATGGCTGTTGAAGCCCTGAGTGCCGGCACTTCCGTAGTCCCAGCTCCATTTGCATAGGGAGTTGCCAGCTTCTCCGTGGTATTTGTTCGGAATCCTTCGTAGGTACCGTAGTTCGATCGCCGGAGGGCGGCAGCAGGAGTATAAGCCAGGTTGCCCGGTTCAGCGTACCTGGGCGAATATCCCTTTTTACTTCGTTCGCAGAGTATGCCGTCCCACTAATATCCCTCCTAAGAGGCCACTCCGCTGTGGTAGTGTTCCTCCGAGCGCTGCACCGGTGAAGGCAGCCGCCTCCCAGCGACCAGGTACTGTCCCCATTCCTCCCGTTCCCTTAACGACGCTCTGCAACTTGCATCCCCATCCTCATTTCGCCTTTCCCTTAACGACGCCCTCGCACCCAACTTTTATCGAAGTGTTGTTGTTGATTTTGGGGTGTACGCGAGCGCAGGGCATCACGTTCCTTCCAAGTGAAAACTCTGCACACCACCACAGGTGTCCTTTCAGGTGGCCTCCGGGCATCTTTTTCAGTCGAGTCATCGAGATGACCTTTCCTACTTAGAATCTGGTCCCTTTTGAAGATTGAAGCCACCCGTCGGATGGTTTTCATACCCATTTGGTTGGCAGTCCTGTGTTGTGCAAAAGCAGTTTGTCGCTGACTTCATCAGGCGAGTTACCACCACCACACCTCCAACCATGAGAATCATTTAGCAAGAGGATCTCTATCGTAAGAGCATCTCTCCAGTACCCAGGCTGCACCGCGGGGAGGCGATTCTCTTTTGCAGCCCCCCACTTATACAGTGGCGTTCAAAATCGGCTTCCATATCAACGTATAACTAGTTTGGTTTCCAGACCCTAATGTAAATGGTCTAACCATATATGGCTAGTTCTTATACCATGGCATGTTTCTAAAAGTAAATGGTACAGTATTGGACAGGTAAATGTATTGTATCCATTCAAATACAAGTATTTCCTTTACGGAGGTTGCTGGAAGATTCGATGCAAACATGTAAATATCACGATAGTTCGATCTAGCAATCTGCCAACAACTGCCAGTCGCTACGAAGTTCGTAGAGACAGGCACCCTTATGAGCCTATCGTATTGAGAAAAGATAGATAGGTGCCACGGTACTTATATGCCCAAACAAACTTCTTCCTTGCTTGCGGTTTGGGTTTGATAGGCGTCTAAATTATGTAGGTTGCAGGCTAATATGTAAATGTTCATGCTAGGTTCGTCGGTGCCGTATCCGTCTGGGGAAAATGACCAACAGCGCCTTTGTCATTGATACTGCCTCTGAGGCCCAAGCGTTTGTTCCATGGGATGGAGGCTTAGATTATGCCCCCACTGCGGGCCATTGGAACGCCTCCCCGCACCGTACCTTGCAGGAACCAACTGCGTTGCCGCTTGAGAGATGATAGAAAGATCTAGTGGAAAATCATCAGCTTATAAATTTCCCAGCTTTCCCAAACCCTTCTTTCGAAATGAGATTAGAATATAGGGGATAATGAGATTTTAACTGCGACGAAATGTGATAAAAGAAACCCCCCCGGACGCATGGCCTAGCGCAAGAGTACCACCAGCCTCGACTGTCCAGCAGGTTGACCGATACTCTACAGGAAGCCATAATAACTTTCTACCCTGGAGGCCTACCCACTGATCTTCCAGTGTAGGTACTTCAAGGTTGGTTTCTAGTGATTTGGACGAATCATTGTAATACCAGGGTTGAATATTAAGGGAGCCCAGGTTTGTTATTAAGCAGGGACTATTATTTGAAAAGCTTAGTTCATAAACGCGGCCTTCAATGGTGAAGGTCTGTAGTTCCGCGCCAGTGGTGGGATCCCAGAGCTTGACCGTCCAGTCATGAGAGCCCGACGCCAGGAGCCGGCCGTCCGGTGAGAAGGCCACACAGCTAACCCAGCCTGAGTGGCCCTCCAGGGTCTGCAGTTCCGCGCCCGTGGTGGGATCCCAGAGCTTGACCGTCCTATCATGAGAGCCCGACGCCAGGAGCCGGCCGTCCGGTGAGAAGGCCACAGAGCGAACCCAGCCTGAGTGGCCCTCCAGGGTCTGCAGTTCCGCGCCCCAGGATTCCTCACCTTTAAGTGATCGATGTATCCAGCTAGATGCCTCTTTCTTGAAGTTCTCTTTGATTATCGATCTCCTTGGAGCAAACACGAGGCCTGAACAGTAGAGCTGAAGAGGTGCAACATCAGCTATCTGTCTATTCTTTAGGATAAATCTTCTCGCGTCATGAAGAAATTCTGATATTTCAGGGCCACCGTCCTATATTCTTTAGTATTTATATATATAGCATTTTTATCGGCACTTACCCGTATGACCGACTGTAATTCCTTAATTGCCCCCACAACTTTAGACACGATACCGAGAATGCTCATCGTTTCTACCCAGTGAAGAAAATGCGTTTTGAGAAATGCGAAAGCTTGATCCAGCTCGGCTGCCGGGTTCTGACTTTGTATTAGGTGTCTTGTCCAATAGCGACAAGCATATCGCGATATTGGTGGCAGGTGATCATTGGTGTGTATGACGATATCTCTGCGTTGCGTACCATCATCCGGTAAGTTGCAAATATTTTTCTTTAAACTGTGTTGCATAATGTTTAGGCATTGTACGGTGAGCTTTCGATGCACTTCCTTCTCATCGACCCAGAATCGACTGATATTCTTTTTCTTCGGATCTAGAAGGAAGTCTCTAAACGAAAGATGTAACAACCTAACTGGTGCATCGGGATTATCGAGATTGTCGGGTATACTAAGAACAGGGTGGAGCAGGTCCAATAGACTGTTAATATCGTCCACTTCCATATTCAGAAGTTGCGCGAGGGCTTTGGCTGATAGTGGAGTAGCAAGAAGGATAATAACACCGACTATTTCTTTGAACATTTGAACCAACTGCGGCGACTCCCATTCATCTTGACCGGTAAGAAGCTGATTTAACACCGGCATATATGTGCTGTCCATCTTCGACACATATGTGGTCTGATCCGTAAGCACTGCTCTAAGACGATTTTTGGGGTTCCATCTGACATCACTGATAAATCGATACAGGGTGGCGGCAGAAATAAATAACGGCACTGCTCTCTCAACTAGGGACTTGATACACTCATCTCCAGGCCAGTCCGGTGGAAATGAGCGCTCCTGTCTTAGTTTTGAGAACTTATCCTTAAAATATAATTCTATGTCGTGCTTAATCACTGGCATAGGGATCTCATGAATGATTAAATCCTGATGGTCACCGTCGATGTCCTTGAAACCTAGCCTAATTGGCAAGTCGGGTCTGCTTGTCAGTAGAAACCGTAGTTGTACTGACTTTGACTTTTGGACTCGCGGCAAGAGTCGGAGGATAGCTTGTACATCTTCCTGCTTGCATTCATCCAACGCGTCGATTACAATAATCAAGGTTGTAGTCGGGGCCTGTTGTATTCCAAGTAGTGGCTGCAGAAGAAGTTTCTCAAACTGCTCCCTTACTGCCTTTTCTGAAATATTGGGGTCGTTCTCGATTGCTTTTTGGATGCTAGGGATCAGCTGGGGTAGGCTTTTCACTAGTTGTTCAATAAGTGTTGGGAAGAGTCTCTTTGCGTTTTCTCGGTCCTCTTCGCCCCTTTTGAAGAAGAAGCTCGCTCCAAGTAATTTTTTCTCTTTTAGAAGGCGTGCAGCTGTTCGAGAAATTGTCGACTTTCCAGTTCCTGCCATGCCATTTAGCCAGAATATACATTTTGCCTGTACTGATTTCGCCCACTCTTCAATCTCGCCAAGAAGTTCAATTCGGGTTCCTGAAAGACACTCGGTATGGTGGTTCTCGTAGGAATCAAATGCTGCCCCTGTTGCGGCCTGTAATCCGTCTAACCTGATATTTTTGGGGAAAGTCACTGCCATGAGCTGCAGGTCGCCAAGAACCCCGCTCATCAATTCCTCTATCTGACTACTCTTTCCGATCGTACGAGCAGCTTTCGTATACCGATCCAATCTCGAGTCATGCTCCTCTAGCATAACTTTTGCAAATAAGTCGTGTAGATGTGTTACCCGAAGTTTGCAATTTTCAAGGGTTGGCCTTAGAGTAGATTGGGTGGTCTCATCTACGGTTTCGACATACTTTTCAGCGTTTTCGAGGAGCTTGGAGATAAGGGGTAGCTTCGACGCCGAGTTCTTAAAACTCGCGGGGAGGCCTTTGGTGTCCTTGATAGCCTCGTAGACTTGTTGAGTTGCATGGATAATTGTAATAACGGACGAAATCAGACCAAGGACAAGGCCCGCTTCGGCGCCGGACATGATGGGATATCTGTCAGTAGAGTATCAAGTGGACTCCTGAGGCCTTGCGATGCAGACTGCTGACAAGCGATAACAGCGTCAGCTTAGATAGAAAAGCCGGAATAGAGACACGGAATCGATACGCGTAAACCAACAAACATGTGAGACCAGTGGTCGATGGATAAGGCTGACGTAGGGTTGTGTTCGAGCAGGCACTAGTGGATCGGCCCACACTTTGTCCGCAGCCGGCTTCCACGTGATTGACAGCTCTGGATAGAGTATCCATACATTATATATTCATGAGTCACCTGGTTTTCGCTAAGCGCAATTTGAAGAAGCATATTACATAGTTTGTAGCCTAGTGATCGGGTCGAGAATAACTAGAGAGTTGAAGCATGGAATTTTGCAAAGCACTCTGACGTTGTATATAAATGATACTAGACGAATATGAAGCATGAGCTATTTTATAGGACAAAAACAACGAACGAATTCTATCAAAAACCACATAGTTCAATTGATACACCAGCGCTTCGAAAATGACCTTCTGCACTCTCTTTTTTGGCGCAAACAACATCAACGCATCGTTGAAGAAAAGCACCAAAACCCTGGCTAGGATCTTCCTCATACAGCGACCAGTTCTTCCTAAGATAAGCCTTTAACTCGGCAAAGAATTCCTCTATAGGGTTCAAATCAGGCGAATAGGGTGGTAAGTATAGTAGTTTCACCCCAGGATCGAAGCACATCTGCTTTATCCTATCTGAGTGATGGAATGATGCATTATCCATGACGAGGACAGATTTTGGTTCTGGCCACCGCCCACAGTGCTGGAGCAGCTGCCCAATAAAATCTTCGAAGAGGGCGGCATTGGTTGAACCGGTAAAGACACAAGAAAGGATAATGCCATCTTGAGTGTAGGCGGGCAGTATCTGATAACGTTGGCCCCGGTGGAACCTAGACACTTGGACCGGTGTCACACCTAGCCCAACCGCTCCCCCTAAACCCTATCCGTTTATCACATCCAGATTCATCAACGTAGACCAGATGATATGAACTAAATTCGGACAGTTTATGCAGATAGAAATCTCGTAGTTCGGGATTCTGCTCTTTTGCTCTCTGCTGAGCTTTCTTTTTGGTCCAACCCGCGCGATGAAGCGCTCTTTTGACGCTAGCTGTCGATGTTAGTATATCAAATTCGTCTTGAAGAAAGACGACCATCTCATCAACATAAAGGCCGGGTTTCTCGGTGAGGTGATCACAAAGTGCATCAAGCATCGGAGGCGTAATACTTCTAGGCCGGCCAGCACGAATTAGAGGCGGACTGGCACTGCCAAACAACCGTAGGTTTCTTCGGATATGTGTAATAGTACGCTCGCTACATCCGGCAGCACTGGCCATCTGTGATTTAGTTAGTGATTTACTAAGAAACATATGGCAAATAAATTCACGCTTCCATGGCTGAAGATTCCGTGCCATTTTTCCGCGGCCTGGTCTGTCTACAGGGTCGGTCGGTGGCATATTCTGGCTGTATTGATACTTGGGGCTACGTGGCCCGTATTATTTTGATACGCTCTAATACAATGGGGTTAATAACAGTTTGGTTCCATACTATATCGTTCAAGGCTGAGTTACACTCTAACCAATCTTGGTTAAGCTCCATACTAAAGGCCTTGGCAGTTAGGGTTTAAGAAGAAGTTTGTACGTTCTGAGTATAGAAGGCGATTTTGAGCTCAACTGTACACTCGTCATGAGACACTCTCTCCTACAAAGTAGTTGGCTTGGCGTGTATAACTGGGAAAGACGACAAGAGAGTTCAAGGGCAAGCCAATATTGCAACACACTGTACTTGCTTAGGTATTTGTGCCCTATGTCCTATTATTATATCTCACCATATAGTACCTTCTAATTGGCATATAGCCCAAAACAATCACTCCCAGGCCAATCTAAGTTATCTATGGCCTACAGGTACCGTTGTTATAAATATATTTGATAAACCAGTATTCCCTCTCTAGTCAGCCCGAAATTCTCTCAAGCCCATCCTGCTGTCCCTATGCCTTGCAATATCTTGACACCAGCTCAGGGAGCCCCAACCACTCTAACCCCCCTCATTCAAGGGCCTGTCTCTAGGCCTTCTACGCTACACTCGCAAGTCCTAGGGAAAGAGGCTAGCTCATGGGAGCCCGAGGATCTCGATCCTTATTCGCCCCCAGATGTGGCCCATTGCGATCTTTCAGACGATGCCGCCAGCGATACTTCAACTACCTCACCGACTACCGCGCCGGAATATAAGCCTAGCGAAAATTCTCAAAGTACTATACTGAAGAATGAAAACTTTAGCATCACTCTTGAGCTTATAAACAATTATCCTTCGTCTCGAGAAGAAGGATGGGAGATTCACATCCAGATAGACACAAGCGCACAACTTGATAGAGCACAGCGAGAAGAAAAACAGGTACACATTTGCCAAAGGAATACAGTGTGTATGTGTGTGCGTGTGTGTGTATTTCATTTAACCTGACCTCTCTCCTGGGGGTTGTGCAGGCTATCACTACTGTACTTATCCTTATCTATTCTACATTGGCCAATTACATGTATGCTGAACACGGCTTTCGAATGCTTCCACAAAATCTTGTAGTTACTACGTTAACAGCGCCGCGCCTAGCAGAGCCACTTAACTACCTTCCTCTTCCCTAGTATAAGTATGCAAGGTACAGCCGCACCCGAAATCTCCTTCCATGCCATATGTACAGTCTGTTGCAAAACCAGCTTGACACTCCAACACTCTTTGCTCTTTTGTTTAAAGCTTATGCCAAGCCAAACTATAGCGAGAATGGAGTATATATACGTCGATCATAAATGTATATTTATGACTAATACCTAGAGATAGGAGCAAAGGCTGCTTCTATTATATGAATCTCGGTCATGTGATGCTTAGATACCATTCTATACGTAAATAAAACTCGGAGGCGGCCAATCAACCGATGGGGTGGCGTCTCCACGAAACACAGCGGAACAGCAATGAAATGCTGTAAAGCCCGGAACGCTACGATCAGGAGCTCAAAATAGGTGTAAAGAGATGAATGATGATGATCTCTCAGTCTACAGGCCATTTTGGGCCTCTATATATGTGTGTGTAAAAGGGCTAACCCTACATGAGCCGTATATAAGTGGATATGCCAGGGGGCCGTATGAGGTCACGTGATGTAATATCCGACAATAAACACTATATATAAACTAGTAGGTTTCATCATGGCATTTAACAAAGGGCAAGAGTGTTGAAGTGTCAAGCTGGTTTTGCAACAGACTGTATGAATTGACGTGTTGGGATTAGCTTCTGGGGCTATTTTGGAGTAAGATTGGTGTTATTCACTATTACTATACCCGGCCCACACAGGTCCAAGGGCCCAAAGGGGTGTGGACTACGTCTGCGGTCCTTGCCTTATTGCAAACAAGACAAAGAACCTTATTTTGCTTTAGACAGTGTTTGCATCCTGTACCCAGTAACTCGTCCTCTCGGTTGGTTGGAAATCCAGGGGAAGGAAATCGACGTCATGATCGGTGTATTGAACGGTCTGACTTTGCACAGCGTCTCGGATGGTCTCTCTAGCTGACACTTTAGGAATTTAGTATATTACATTTCTAATAATGCAGAGTACGTACCTATAACCAGCATTGGGCCACACCGGCAGCTCATTTGCCGTTTCATCGCTACGGGCACGTCTACCTTTCCTGGGTATTCTTCAATACGCCTCGAGCACACGCCTTGTACAGAGCCATAGATATATAGACGAAGTATCTATTTTATTAGCATGCCCTCATACTTGGATATACCCTACCTTACCATGGTCTGTCGATCTTCTCTCAGTAGTGGCTGCATCCATCCCTTCAAGGGTATGGTGTCATCTTGCAGCCGTTAGCCAGTTTCTTTCTCTCGTATTGGAGACGCTTACTTTTGTCGTCAACATCACAGATTGCGTGCACCTCCTTGACTGGTAGCTCCCCTGATATCGCCCCGTGTAAGAAGGCTCTCAGGTAGGGGATCAATGCAGCAATTCCTACACCACTCCCGATCATCAAGATGTGACTATACCGTTTTAGGTCTGGAGTTCTGCCATATGGACCTTCAACAATAGCAAGAAGCTCCTGGGACTTTTTGAAATCGGCAAGATTTCGCGTTAACCCCCTTCGCTGTGATATTAGAAGCCAGAAACGAAACGCATTCTCATTCTCTATACCCTCTTGCTCGTCACCACTTTCTTCCGTCTCTTCATCTACCCACGTACTTATTTGCTCTAAATCCCCAGCCTCCGGGTAGCGCTGTCGAGCGGCCGTCTCACAAGGCGTATTACGGTCTCCCATAGGATTAGGGGACTGCAGCACGCAAAATGGTTTATCCGCTAAAATTCTTAGGGAGCTTGCGGCTGGGAACGAGACATAGACGTACTGCCCCGGGGCCAATTCCCAGCCTCGAGTACCTTTAATAGAGATCTTTAGAAAACTAGTAGATCCTTTGTATTGAACAACGGTTGCCTTGGGCAGCTGCCCGAGGCGGTTTCGGTAGAGAATGATCCGGGCCCGATATATCAGGAAGGCCACCATAAGGAAGGCTGCCGTAATAAGGACCACGATATCATTATCCAAGGGCAGCCGGATTTTCTTTTTCAGGTGCAGCCAGACAAGCACCATCCCAGCAACCGCTAGAGCGGAATGATATATGAGGAATTGATCGTATGAGGTTCGCCTAAAGAAGCTGTGAGAGAGAAGGACGAGTGTAGAAAAAACTAGAGTAGCCTGTATCAACCGCGTTAGGCTTAACTACGGATACTCCTCGGGATGAAGTGGAACTAACCGCGAGGCCGTATCTCTGGGCCACATCTTTCAGATTCAAGCCCGTCGTCTTTGTGGCAATGATTGCGTGAACGGTTCCTTGCACAAAGGCCATCCAGCCCACTGCTCGATGTAGACGCTGATAGCCTAGCAGGGAGATACCGAGCGTATCGGCAGCGAGGCTCGGTCGGTTTCCAAGGTAGAGAGGGATGAAATGCGCTATCGCCAAAGACCCTGCCCGAGAGCCTGCGTGACGGAGGTCATCCACAGCGACCACGTTGCAGGTTAGCGTGCAACCCCAGTGAAGCACCAGCAGAAGTGCTTCGGCGCGGGTTATGGGCTGTAGCCACCACCTCCGGCGACGGAAAAGGAATGGTAAGAGAAAATGCTTTGCGTAGAATTTCCGAAGAGGGAGTTTTCTTATGAGACCAAGGGCCCATAGTGCTAGCAGAAGGCCCCCCAGGACATAGCTATAGATGGTCAACAAGTCCATTTTGCTAGGTTAAGGTACTAACCTACTCGCATTCATGGAGCGTATAATATCTAATATAGCCACCAGTAGCGGTGCGGGGTATGGGAATGGCTCACTCTTTTGCGACACTAGGGGCTTAATCAGTATCCCACCTAAGGATATAAATCCCCATCGGCTAGGACGCCTTGCACAACTATGCCATTTGGATCTTCTGTTATTAATCCGAGAACCCAACACACCCCCGGTCAGTCACGCCCTTTATGCGGAGCAGAGAACAGAAAAACGAGAGGGCGCGGTTCAAGAGAGGGAAAAGCAGTCTCTTTATAAAAGGACACGATCTACACGTTTTTCACAATCTCAGTGTATACATCTTGACTGAGGCGGAAGGAAAGTACGCCCAGTATAGCACTTACGGCGGTGAGGGCGGCCCTCCGCCCAAGTCCAAGCTGGTCAGTTGCTTGCCCTGGGAGGACAGAGAGAACGCCGCCTCCATCTAAGTGGACTTTCTAACATTTCCGGGTAGAACGGTGCCCTAGCCAACTCACACCGGCGTTATGAATTCGCCCACAGCTCAGACCAACAGAGTGATATCGATCGAGCTCTTAAGAGGGCCTTCAATGCCGCACGCGCGCTTCACGTCAAGTGTAACGCTAGGGTCTACCTTCTAGTCAGTAATGGTAAGGGGTTTCTCAGTCATACCTATCCGGAAAATGTCAAACATTGGCCTCCACCCAAAACAATATTAGTATGTTCCCGTCGCCCGTGAATAGAGACCCCGATTGACAGTAGGTCTAGAAAAAGTGGTTTCCAGCCATGGAGAGAAGGGACCCAAGTAGCTACGTTGGCGGGGGAGACTGCCCCTTCCAGTTCAGCCACGCCCCAACGCCTAATGGTCAGGTCGAGGCCCCTAATATGGCTTCATCACAGCAGGGGCTTGAACACCTTGATGCAGGAGAATTTCAGGCTGAATTCCTGGTTGATGATGATGATGAATATCAGGGTCTTGCACCACTACAGGGATTTCTAGAGACCACATCGTAATCCACCATGTAGTAAGTCTATATATAGAAAGTAAGGGTCACTGCCATAGAATTTGTTTCGATGCTTTGAGCCATCGAGCAAACTATTACAGTAGTTAAATATTTAGTGGGGATGATAAGCTAGAGCTCGAGGCAGGACCATTATGGTTAAGTGGTTGCCAAGAAACTTCAAAGGGGTATGATTCGTCGCATGTGGACTCCCAGTGTTCCATACACACACGTGAGAATCCCGAAGGACATAGCCCTTGCACAGGCTCCATGTTCACTATACCCCGAGCCAATGGGTCTAGTAGCCAGCAAGCCTCCATGGCCTTGGGTAGCACGTTCTGAACATAGGTCGCCAGAGCACCAAATGCATCCAGGGTGAAGCTCCTATCCTTACTTCACCGTTGATAAGACATTTGGAATGAGCAGAATCTCGGGGTACGAGGGAGACTCACATCACGCGAGCGGGTCCTTTTCCGCATATCAGCAGAATGCCGTATCCAAAGTGACCTGTCAGGGCCAGCCACCGCTTCCCCATGGCCTTGCTATCCTGGAGGCTCCTTCTATGCCCTTGTCTCCTCTTCTCATCCATCTGATCCCATTCCTCCATGTGGACTTGCCGGAGGAGAAAATCGACGGTATATGCCGATAGCCGTCGACCGACCGCCTGGCCACCCCGTTTAACATCGAACAGAAACCGTTCATAATGGCGGTATAGAAGGACCTGTGCTACACGCAGTTGAATATCATAGCACTCGAATGAGCGCTCCAGCACATCCGCACATCTCAGCAACTTGATGAAACTAGCTAGGTTGGAATCATCTACGGTTGGCGCAGCAACAAGGGGTTGATCCCAGATGCCCTTCTCGGCCCACATGGCAAGATGCGACTGAAGAAAATCAATAGCATCTTTCCTGATTAGATCATCGCCGGCTTTGATTGCGCTAATTATGCTAGAAGGCTTTAACTTCTCCCCAAATGTGTCCGTCATTATCCGATACGCGCGAAGGTACCGAGTTGTGGCAGCGCCATCTCTTGACGGTGGCCGTGTGCCTGTGTCCTCAAGTGTCTCACCGTTTGTAGAAGGGGAAAGAGGCAGGCAATTTCTCTCGCCCGCTATCTGCTGAATACCATTCTGTTCCTCTAGCACAGTGTCACCACCACCGAGGGATAGTTGGCTCTGGTTTGCTTCCCTCGTTTCATGTAGAATCGTCGTCCCAGGGCTGTCCATCCCCTGTCCAGGAGCTAATAAGGGGCTTGGCACCGAGCCCAGGGAGAGAATAGCCTCTGGGCTTCCTTGTGGTAGAGAGGGCTCCTCTAAAGATCTGTTGTATGGTTGTGCATATATCGCCCCATCCATGGAGCGAGCGAGCCTAGGTTCCTGGCCGCGGTGGTTTCCGAAATGTGGGGTATCGACTATATCAAAGAGTACGCCAAAGCGCTGCATTCTCGTGGAAAGAATCCTGAGATCTTCAATATCTAGGGCAGCTAGCGTTGATAGAACCTGACGAAGCAAAGAGGTAAACTACACCAAGTATTAGTGTGCACACTCAGAAGTTATACCAGGCCCGGACTACCTGGGGCCCGTGTACTCGTGTCTGGTTATTCTCATTTCTAGCACTGTCACTGCCGGTCTAAATATCAAAAGTTAGCACAATGAAGTATGAAACAGCAAGGTCTTACCAGGCTTAGAATCAGATAACTCATTCTTTGGCTCGATAGTATCTTCGAGAGGGCGTAGTGACCTCCTTCCACTACTTATTTTGATAAGGATACAGTAGTAATACTATATGATAAAGCTCTGTAAAGGATGTATATAATTATCTCTTTTTAAAAGGTTTAATGCTAAATTAACGGTCCAGGGACCTATTACAATATATTTATCAGCTTAATAGCCCAACGCCCTTTTGGCCTTTGTTGATTAAGCCTGACGTAAGACTCAAAATGTAAAGGTACTCCGTATAAGAAAGTAGAGCTGAGCATGTGCTGGTGTCATGCCAAGGGGCCAAGGCGCACCCTTGCGCGCCCACGTGCGCAGCTGCATCTCGGCAATTGCTGTGGCGCGCACTGCCAGCGCACCACCATCCTCAGGCGTTGAGTGGTTGTCAGGCTCAACAAGAGATATAAGGGTGCAGTGGCCTGTGATAGCATCCGCTATCACAATGTATGGTCTTTTGGCCGAGGGGCATAAGCACTAGACCACGGCGTGCTTATCCATCCCTAACAGTCTATCAGAAGGACGAATTCTATCCTGATATCGACAATCTCGACAACGTCGATATCGGCTATTAACTGGAATACTTTTTTGGCATGAGCGACAAAATGCAATAGTATTAAGACTGCTGAGTTCCATGTTTAAAGAAAGAGAAGTTCCTAGAGAACATAATAGATAAGTTAAGGAAGAAAGAGAGAAAGAGAGAGGAAAAGAAGACTTATATAGAAATAAAAGGAAAAATAAATGTTGAATTTCAGCCACGGTGATTAAGAGTAGGTATGTCTGCTGAAACAACATCATCTACCTTTTCCGCGGTGTCTAAGGAGAGATTTTTAATCCAGATAAGGATATGGGCGTGAGGGATACCCCGTTTTTGATATCAACATTCGCAATATATTTACCAAAGATATGGTTCTTGTAGATATCCGTCATCAACTCTTTGAATTTGATATAGAACACGCGATAAACTAAATTAGGCCGCTGTCTCCATGTTTGCATAGGTTCACCGTTCTTGTCGGTTAGTAGTTCACTTATAATCTCTGGCCAGCAAGGATTTGCTGTAAATGTAATAAAGAATTGAGGTCTACCAAAGTAGCGAACTAAGGCCATAGAATCCCGACACCTCCCCTGCATATATCGCATAGAACCCGGAAACGCAGAAGGGAGAATAATACGCCTGCCGATATCTTTAGGTCGATTATTTATACCGCGTTGGAATGTTGCTGATGTATTGACGTAGAGATCTGTTCGAAGTGTCTTTTGATAAAAGGTATAATATTTAAACTTTATCTTGATTGAGACCCAAATATCAACTAAGAATTGTTAAAATAAACCATCCCCACGATGTAATATATTTACTATAGCCCGTCGAGTATATAAGAGCTGTCGATATACCTTTCCCATTGAAGCATTCTCACGAACAAATTGAGTTCTAGTGTTTATTGTACCTGTGAGTGGGATATATCGATGGAATCTATGGCCCCCCATAAAGTAATATAGAACGTAGTGGAGTGGTAAATATAAAGGGTGCTCATGATGAATATAGGTAAGAAAATGATTATCTTCCTTAGGAAGTAGATCCATTATATCTTTAATTTCCTGCCGGCGAGGAGGAGCTTCTCGAAGGTAAAGCTTTATATCACGATAGCCAGCTTCACTATATTCAGTATCGATCTGAGGGACAAAAGCGGCTAGCTTATGATTAACAGTAGATAAATTATATTGATAGCCACCCTTTTTATTTGCAGTAAGCTTTAACTGCGGTGTTAACCGTAAAAAGGAGAAGTGAGTACTATCTTTTAGGATATCATCAGCCCGATAAAAGATCTGACTATATGAATTCGATTGTCTGAAAAATAAATTAAGCTCTCGAAGCAAGGAACGACAAACAGGATCCTTAAGTAGAGGGTTCTTCTTAACACGGTGACCTAAAGCCTCTTCTGGATCTAAAAAGTAGAGCTGTGCATGAGACGGTAAATCTCCAGCCAAAGGCCCCTGCATATGATAGATAGTACCCTACCTGAAAGATATATAATGATTCACGTGCACGTAGTCGCTTATCTTAAGTATATCCAATAGAGATATAAGCCAAAGCTGAATTAAGTATGCGGGAGAATTTTCGAAACTTTTTAGCCCGTGGTATATTAGAGCAGAAGTACTCATAAAGGAAGGGGGGAGGATCGGCAATTAGGATTGGCGATAAGCCACCATTACGGCAACATATTTGAAATCTGATATCGGTAGAGCCACGTTTTTTTGGAAGCTCCCTAACCTAAAATAAGGCGGAACAATAGGGACAGACGATATCTATCCTGCCAATATTAAGGGGTTGCCAGGTCTGGCCCGTTAAGAGGAAGCCTAGTGGTATTGAAGTAGTTAAGGAGGTTAAAGCGGTAGAAAGATCTCCTAGATTAAGAATGGGACCAATAGATCGATAGGCGGCACAGTATAAATTGGTAGATCGTCTAGACCTCGTAAGGACGGCGCCATATATCCGGCATACTGGGAGGCGAGATCGATAAATAGCGTATTGAACATGGGTTGATCGATTATCAATAGGTCGGCTGTAGTCCCTATATTTTTGAAGAGAACTTTCTGGGATACGTAGAGTTCTATACTGTTAACATTGAGTATAACGTTTCATTTTCAACTGGTTGGACACAATCTCTATATATTTTCGGAGGGGAAATAGAGGTAGTTGTAGAGATATTTGTTGATGGAGGAGTTGCTAACTGTAGTGGTTAACTTAGTGCAATCTGTCGAGGACGTTGGACCCTATCCTGCTGTCGATATTCTAAACAACGTCGATAGCGATTATTAATAGGGATTTGTTGCTGGTAAGAACGACAGAAAGCAATTGTATTCAAACTTCCTAGCTCTATAATGAGTAGAGAGTATTAAATAAGAACGATATAAAAAAAGGAGAAATAGCAAGAGAACTGAAGTATTAAAAAGATAGAAAGGAGAAAGGAAAGAGAAGAGTACACTAAAAAGGAAATAACTATTAAATATCAAAGAGATAAAGTTAAAAAAAAAACAAATATAATATAGAAAAGTGTATATCAAGCTAGCTTTGGTAGTTGCGCACACCCTACTAATCGGGGATCAGTTGGGCCTTGAAAGTGGATGTCTCCCATCTGGGCCATGAAATGTAACCATTCACAACTATAGCGTAGACAGCGGTCATGACCACTAAGGGACATATCCTGATTGTACCAAGCAGTGGAGATCTTGACCTTTTGCCTTCGTAGATACGCTAAAAACTCGTATTGATAAGGGAGTAGAAAAGACTTCGGACGGTTATCATGGGGTCTTATAGATAGACTGTCGACTCGATGAGTATAGGGATCGCGGGGATCGCAGTCCCAGAAGATTAGATTTTTGCCGTTTGGTTGACCGGAAATAACTGCAACACCATAGCAGTGCCAAGCCTGACTATCCCAAACCGCAGTTGATTTCCCTACCCATCCTTCCACCTGTGTTGCAAAAAGGGCTATCCAAGTTGTATGATGGTGTCTTGCCGTATAGAAAGAGGAGAAGACGTCTCGATGATCAATATCCGGAAGAGAGAGGGCCCAATTAGCCTTATCTTTGCCGCTTTGAAAAGAAATAACATGGGGGTGTATATAAGGTCTAGCCGGATCGGCGGATAGCTTGTTGAGAAACGGAAGTAATTCAGTAGCCGTGAGATAAGGCTCGGTCGGAATATCAATTGTAAAGGGGTATAAAAGGGTTGTCTTAGACCACGGTCGAGTAGCGGTAATCTGCGAAGACGAAATCGGGGGATCAGGAATTCGATTATATAGGGACTCCATATCAAAATAAAGGCAAAAAAGGGAATCAGAGTATGTAAAATGATATGTAGCAAACAGAACGCAGCAAAAAGAACGCAGCAAACAGAACACGCAACGCAGTAAAGAGTAGAATATAGAAAATGGATGTAATAAAAAGAATAAGGAAGAAAAGATTAAGAGAGAAAAAACATCAGAGATATTATAGATACCACAAACCACGCTAACCCCAAAAAAAGATAGTACGTCACAAGCTATAGCACGTGATAAATACAAAGACAACAAACCATATATGAAAAAAGTTCATATATAATAGTAACAAAATAATACACCAGGGATACGGTAAAAAAAGAAGATAAAAGGTATACATATAATAAATACTACTATAGAAACGAAAGCAAAACGTTAAAAATACCTTGAATATAAAAAAAGTATAAATATATATAAAGAAACAAAGTAACCTCCTCAAAAAGGACCACATGACCAAAAAGCAGATGACTAAGGAACACACCAGTCAGAAGTATCATATGATATTGGAGCGCGCTAATGATCGGTACGATTATGGCGTCTCTACGGGACACAGCGGAACGGCAAATCAATGCCTATAAGCCCAAGATACAATAGCAAAGAGCGAAAAATAGGCCTAATATCGATGAATGATGATAATAACTAGGGAAACAGGCCATATCTGGCCTCTATATATGGGGGAAGGCGTAGCGTACGTACGAGCCGTAATCAAACAGATCTGCAGGGGGGGAGTGGCGTTGGCCTGATACTGCCAAGACGCCGTACACACGAAGATTCTGACATATGATTAAGAGAGGAAGATGACTAAGCAACACCATTACTAAAAAAAGAAAACAAAAGTTCCAAAAAGCAAACAAACGCTAAACCAAAAAAAGCAGTATGAATAACCAATGAGAAGACAGTATAATGTGCATGAAGACACAACTTGACAACTATATATTGATGATGATATACGGAGTAGATGATAGGCTATTAAGCGTTTTGTATCAACCGCATTCGCTACAACTCCAAACTTTGCTCTGCAGCTACTTTATCGTTGTTATCGTACCCACAAACAATAAGTCCATTACTCATATGGCCAAAGACTTCGCGGATATCAATAAGTTTCAAGACTTCCCCGTGAATAATTAAAGCGTACCACATCCTTTCATTATTGCGTAGAAAGTCGTTGACTCGCTTCTCTGAGTTGGGCTCTGGAAAATGTACAATATTCTTTTCCTTTATACGGTATATAGCATACTTATACATTTCGGTAGGGATGTCCCTTAGCTCGGTATCATGAAGTAGGATATTTGGGGTTTGGAACCCAGTTTCCTGTGCGCCATCGGACAACGTCGGTAGATGAGGTGTCGTAGAATTTAGAGGGGCCAAAGCCATATCGTTCAGCGAGGTTTCAGGAAGCGGAAGGATCTGTTGCTCGGTCGGGGCTGCTAAAACAGGGCCTGGAGGGATAAGCTGAGATTCTGGCCGTAGCGTGGATGCTATCATCTCCAGGTTTATTGCCTTGGGAATTCGATCTCCTGGCTGCCTGGTATCGGACAGTATTTGTACATCCCCGTCCTTATCCACAGTTGGCTGATCTAGAGCGAGGTAAGCGGTAGCCCTTCTTCCGCATATCCCTAAACTTCGTCGATTCTTACCTTTCATTTGCTCATCCCCCTCCTTATCCACAGTTGGCCGATCTAGAGCGAGGTAAGCGGTAGTCTCCCGATAATCATCTACGGCCAGCTGATCTAGAGTGAGGTAAGCAGTATTCCCATTCCTAAAATTTGTAGATTCTTACCTGGCATCTCCTCGTCTCCCCCCATATCCATCGGCCGCCTAGCTATTGCGAGGTAATCAGATATTCCCACCTGCCCCGACACAGACAGAGGTGTTCCAGAGAAGGCCGATGTACTACACATGCTCAAGTCCTCACGCGGCAGTATATCTGAATCCGAAGACGTGTTTGAACCCAGAAATGCCAAGAATATGCTTCTAACAACGCTAAATGCCGATAGAGTGAGCTCAGGGGACGGATCGGGCTCGTTGTAGATTTTCTCTAGGGTAAGGTCTGAGAAGGCTTCCCTAAAGGCCGACCAGTATGGCGTCCCACAGTTCAGACTTTTCGACCACCGACCTTGGGGTGATTTCGCGCAACCACGTGCAAAGGGTCTCGGACCTGAAGCCGTTCTCTTACCAGCGGGCATGCTGCTCAAATATTCTGATATCTCCCGAGAGTTAAATCCTTCGTCCCTAGCGAGCCGTGCAAACTTGATCCACGCGTCAGGAAGGTAGTCAGTGTCCTTCGGCGGTGTATTGTCTCGCAGAGGCGTCTTATCAGTTAGCGACGGGAAGTGGCGTAGCGCGAAGAGCCACAGTCGGCGGTAGGCCACCTGAAATTCTGGCCCAACGTTACTTTGGCGGTGATGCCGCCGAAACGTGGAGAGGAGAGTCCCCCCCAGCCTGCTCGGGAGGAGGCATCGAAGGGCGAGTGCTGGCGGTTCGAGAAGCTTTGTGTTTTCTTGAAACGTCTCTAGCGAGGATATAATTGTGCTAATGTTTAGCGCGCGCTTCACCATCTCCTGTCGCTTTTTCTGGCTTGCTATATTCTTGAACAGCTTCCCGACCTTGAACATGCTTTTGATGTATCTTCTGTCGGTGATAGACCCTCGGGGGGACCGGCCCTGGAGTTCTCTAACAGTACCCGGGTCGAGGTACTTGCCTTGGTCAGCCCCGCCACATATGTCTGTCCACACATGTACGATATGTAGAACGCCAGCGGCCAACTCCTGCAAAGATTCAGGAATCCTCCTAAAAAGAGATAGTAGATTGTCGGCAATGATGTGACTGACCTCCGGATTGATCATCCTAAATATGCGACGCGAGCTTGCAAAGAACTTTACCGCCCATAGCCCGCGAAACGGCGTTAGCTTTTCAAGCGCCTTCCATAACACCGAGAACCTCTCAAGGGTTTGAAGGCGATTTAAGTCTCTGCGCTTCGAGCTCGAGAGCAGAAGACGCCACCTTCCGACATCCGTATTCCCTAATTCCTGGCATCTTAGGATGTTCCAGACTATCTCCCCGTCGAATAGTTTCTCTGAGTTGTCGTGGCAAAACCACATCCGATCCCGCACGTGATCAGAGAGGCCTGTTGGGTTAGCTTGGCGTAAATCATCTTTCGAGCTTTCGATATGCCGTACTCCCATATCACATAGGAAACTCACCGTCTTCGTTATAGAGAATTACAACCCACCAACGCTCCTCTGCTGGACGGTCAGAGTATAACTCTCTCGCCGCCTTTAGGCGGTGTTGGCCTTCTGTACAAGTGAGGAATTCGTCATCTTTAAGCTGAAGGAAAGGCGGGTCAAAAGAATTCAAATCTGCCTCGGAAATCCCAGATCTCGCCAGGGCTTCTTTAGCCACCAAAGAAGGAATCAGGGCCTTAATATAGTTTTCGGGATCCAGCCGGTTATCTAGGTGAAGACATTCCACTAGCCTTTGCACATTCCTCTCGTTCTCCAGGCGAATGTGATCGCCATAACCCGGGTAGCGAAGATTATGTAGTGCTACTTTAAAAGTACCGATTTGTGCGCGGCTCCTACTCTCCAGTTCCTCAATTTTTCCCTCTGTCATTGCCGTAGAAGCTGGAAAGTTTTCAGGGGTAAGCGGACCTTTTCTATGAGCAGGCTATAGGAGCAGTAATTCCAAAACAGTGGGAGAGGTAAAGTATTCAGATCTCCCGACTACGCTCTCATGATAACCTAGAAGCGGCTGCTTCGGGACTGGTCGTTTTGTGTGTGAGTTACCCTCTTTTATTGCTCCAACCGGCAGAGTAAAAAAGGAGCATGATCATATACGTGCTGCGAAATAGAGGTGGACTTTACTCTATTTAGCTACGCGCACCCCTCATCCTTTATTCTTTCCCTAACCACTACGTAGTATCGAATGGCGTCCCGCGAGCTCCAAAATATGCAGCGAGCACATCCATATAAGCAACCCCAGGATATCCAACTGGCACACGATGTTTTTACCATACAGTCGGAGCAGCTTCGAAGACTCGCCGTTCTGGAAAATGCAAGCCAACAAACTGAAGATGAGCTTGAAAAAATTAAACTACAAAAAGGCGTTCAAGACGCTAAGAGCGAGTTATACACTGTTTTAAGAGAGTTATGGCGGTAGATACTGTGTGCTGCAAAATCACCTTGACACCCCAACACTCTTTGTTGTCTGTTTAAAGCTTATTCCAAGCCGGTTTAATAATTCTAAGTATAGCTATAAAGATAGCTAATATAATTGCAATTTCTATTCACTATTCCTATAGTAAGAAGTGCGAGTATATACCTAGTAGATTTCTATAACTTACGGTATTAGTCTTTGGTCTGCCGTATGTAGGCCTATATATATATATAAGCGGGTGTAATAAGATTGTTCACATGCCTTAATTCTCTCTATCCTAAATTAATATAAGTGATTAGAGTTGTCAGGACCCAGTGACTGCACTGGGTTGGTTTTGCCCGGATACGCATTGGAGAGATGAACCGTAGACGGATGGGGAAGATACTGTATGGTGTGTTGATAGAGAGAACAACCGCTGGCCCCTTGCAGCGCTGGGGGTTATATGGCTGCACCGGGTGCAGCCACGTAACCCCTATTTCGTTTGCTCTGACCCCGTCGCTGAACCTGCTTGCTTCCGGGATCACGTGACGTCTGTCGACTCTGGTGTGCTGCGTTCCATGTTCATAACAAGAGTATATTTTTAGCACTATATGTATAGTTAAAATAAGTACTATAGGCTTTTACGCCATTAGATAAACTAAGGTAGCCAGGAGATATGCTACCTAGAGAGGCTTTTAATACTCTTATTATCTAATATTTCTCTAGCGGCTTAGGCACTATTCTATATGTTCTTGAATAGCTTTAACAGAACATTATAATAATATAAAATAGCTAGAAACTAAAGTAAACTTAGTGCGTCCTGGCTATCTTCTTTATTTAATAACTCTAGAAACTATACTAATACTTTAAAAGTTGCGTAGATATAGCGGTACCTTGGCCGTAACTGCTTTAAGCTAAAAGATAGTAGATATTTTGATTGCTATTTATACTCTGCAAGATACGCCTTGATAGAGCAGAATCCCTAAGCAATATATGCCCCGGCTTATACCAGCGCAAATAAACAACAAGTAGTATTGGAGTATCAAGGTAATTTGCAACACACTGTATAGAATACGGATCTATATTCTAATAATACATTGCCTCGACATAAGCTTAAACAGATAACAGAGAGTGCCCTGCTGATTTTGTAACAGTGTACCCGATGAACTAGTTGACTGATTGTTTGATTGATACAGCGGATACCACGCAGAGAGCTATCCTTCCTATCACACGAGCTGTATCGCTGATATCAGCGACTTACACTGGACGCATCCAGTATCACGATGGTTAGAGATTAGATATAGTATAGGACCGCTAGGGCAGGCTGTATCGCAGTAGATAGATATCGTAGGGGTCTCAACGAAGTGGCAAATGCGGCCAAAAACCAATAAACAGCTTTGCACAAATAAGAGAGGATACGTTGTGTGTACCGAGTATTTAGTCACGCTAGAGCTTAGGTCGCATGAGACCTCTCTAGCATGACAAAAGACGGCCCAGAGCATGGAAAGAGATTTTAATTCTGCTCCATATACTTGGCTGTGGTAGTGGTGGGGCGTCCTGCATCACAATATCTCCATCTGGGGTTATATTTTGCCTTGTATATGTTCGCGGCAGCATTTGTTGTTTTTTAGAACCCCTTTTGGACATTGTTGGTAGTTGTAATAACGAGGTGGTAATAAAGCGTTCAAAATGCAGAGAGATACAGTAACCTAGCCAAGTCTTTAATTATATCACAGAAGTAAATTACTACGCTTATATAGCTATTTTGAAAACTGCGGCTGTCACACGGCGCAAGTTTTACAGAATATATTTTCCCGCGATTATATGTCCATTCAACACATAGCCATCGGGCCATATACGACCACACATATCACCGCTAAGTACGAAGAACTGCGGGTTTTTTACACGTAAAGGAAGCGCTACATACTGTAGCCTGGATAATATAGTATATTGCAATACAATATATTGCAATATTGGTTTGCCCTTGAACTCTCTTGTCGTCTTTCCCAACTACATATGCCAAGACACGCTTATCCGGATGTACCATAACCCCCATGTTCCGAATACTTTACCCCGCGACAGTGGTGGTTTCTAGTTGTCGACAGGCTTGACACAAAGGTGTGGGTGCTTTTTGGTGCCATTTCTGCATACAGTGTGTTGCAGAATCAGCTTGACACTCTTACACTCTTTGCTCTTTGTTAAATGCGATTCTGAAACACGCTAAAATACATTCAGTTAGGTTCGAATAATCCCTGCTCATGAATCGTACTGTATCCAGAAATCACATGACCGTTACTGTAATTTTCGCAGCTATCCATATTCTCTGCAGACCCGCTCTCAGACTAGCCAAGTTCTGTGTTATGTCGATAGGATGGCTCCAAGGTTAGCACTGTCGAAAATCCAGTTTATCTGTGATATGTTAAAAAGCAATGAAGCTTTATCTATATCCCAAATTGCAAATGCTGCTGAATGTAGCCGGCAGTCAGTCTACTATGTTCGCTCGAACCTGCGGCAGTTTGATAGTCCGAGGGCGCCGCCAATTCCCACTGGACGACAGCGAACTATCACACCTCCTATGCTCCGCGCCCTTTGCGATCATCTTCTGGAGAAATCTGGCCTGTATTTAGATGAGATGGCCATCTTTCTCTGGGATGAGTTCCATATACATGTGACGAAGTGCAGTATTAGCAGGGCTCTAGCGTCTATTTGTTGGTCGAAAAAGGCGACACGACAAAAGGCAAAAGAGCGCAACCATGAGCTGCGGGATGCATACGTCCATTACCTTTCAGACTTCCGTTCCTATCATCTGGTGTACGTTGACGAGTCTGGATGTGATAAGCGGATAGGATTCAGGCGGACTGGCTGGTCCCCGCTTGGGGTGACACCCGTTCAAGTGTCTAAATCTCACCGCGACCAGCGCTATCAGATATTGCCTGCATACGCTCAGGATGGCATTGTGCTCTCTCGTATCTTCCAGGGCTCGACTGATGCTGCCGTCTTTCAGGATTTCACTGAACAGCTTCTAGAACGTTGTGGGAGATGGCCAGAACCGAAGTCTGTGATTGTGATGGATAATGCGTCCTTTCATCACTCCGAGCGGATCGAACAAATGTGTTTGGCAGCAGAAGTGAAGTTGATATATCTGCCGCCATACTCACCAGATCTTAACCCAATCGAAGAATTTTTTGCTGAATTGAAGGCCTTCATCAAACGAAACTGGCAAGTCTACGAGATGGATCCGAGCCAGGGATTTGATAATTTCCTTGAATGGTGTGTTGATATTGTAGGTGCAAGGGAACAAAGCGCGCAGGGCCATTTCCGGCATGCAGGCTTGGCTGTTGAAGAGATTTAACCAAAAGCCCTATTTCAATAAGGTTCTCTTGCCCTGATTCCTCGAGCACCATGTTATAAGCATGCTAAATCTAAGACGACTAGACATCTAGTCTACATGTAGGTTTTATCTCATTTTTCCTCCTGCGTCACTGATTCAATATTCCAATCTCCTGCTTTATGCATTCAAAACGGATGAACTCCATCGCTTTCACCCATTTGATGACCTCGACCATATCTCGTATCGGGGAGTGTCTGGATCTATACAGGAAGTCGCTAGGGAATTGCACACCTATGTAAGCCGTCGTTAGCCTCTCTTGTCCCACACGACCGTATAATCAGATAAATATAATGTATTGTACCATCAAAGATGTCTACCATATTTGAGTAAGCTCCGCTATCCCATCGTCGCTGACGAAGAGAAAGAAACATCATCATTACTGCAAAGAACCCATCTCGAAACTGGCATTGATGATTCGTAATCTGGGATGCAATGGCGATATCCTCAGGGGTGACTGGCTGCGTTTCCCCCAAGAAGCGAAATTGTAATAAGCGGAGTGATTCACGCAGACCACCTGAAAGGGAATGAAACCCAGGTAGCAACACGTTTAACATTTCCGTAACTTTGTTTGTGATTTCCATGTCGCCCAGAATAGCTTCCCTTGGTATCTTACCTGAAAGAAGGCATTCATGGTAAGCATCATCATGCCAGGGAATATCCATAGAAGGCACCCGATAATGGCGCGTCAGCGCCCAAGCAGGATATATCTGGCCTCGCGGGATCTGTCTCGTATCTACCAACGTTAAGTAGACCGGCTCCTCCCCTCTACGAATCTTGTAATGAGCATAGTTCAGCGCCCACAACAGGGACCCAGTTAAGGAGATCAGGTTCGGGCCATTGTAGTTCTGCCAAAGCAAGTGGTTTGAAACCAGCTTTCCGACCTCCCGTTCTGAGAGTACGGGTACCGGCACTTCATATTGGGAATGGATCGCTTGGGAAATAGATGCAAAGGTTTCACTCGACTCTACTCTCCACATGTACCGTGGAACGTAGTTTGAACTGCACTGCAAACCTGGAAGCTGATTAGTACCATGCAAAACCAAAACCTAGGGCAGCTGTTGGCATACTAAAATCACTCTGATTGCGATATTGCGGGAGCGGGTGGCATAAGTAGCACCCTCCTGCGCAAGTTTCGACTGTAGGCATATTGGGTTATGTGCAAGATAAAACAATCCCACCTAAAATCCCCCTTCCAAGCCTAAATCCCAAATTGTATTGAACCGTATTTGGTTACTCTCTCCTTCAATAGACCAGTAGTAGTTCAAGAAAACACTACTCCCAAAAGTTACTATCCTCGTTTAGCTTAGCTCGTACACGTGATTATGAAATGGGGATAGACAAGAGGACTTTTCGTGACTAACAACTCAACTTGAGTACAGTTTATGATAAAAGTATTCGCCTCACTACGGCGTATACATACATAGCAATGGAGACAATGAAAAACTCAGGGCCCGCCTGGAAATGACTTATTTTAAAAGGCCCAACTACAGCTGGTTGGTCCAGTCACCGACGTCATTGACAAAACGTCTGGCAACACCAACTTTCACTCCGTTTTTTGTGAAAAATTCTGGGTCTTGATCTTCATAGATCTGCTTAAGGTCAAGGCCGTTTGTTAAAGCCACGTCACACGCTTTTTTGATATTATCTTTGAGCTCCCTGCAGTCTACTCGTGACTGCTGCCAGTTGCTATATTCCCTCACAGCTCTATCTAAGGGCATGTCGGGGATGATGATGGGGTCAACGGGGCCTGCATTTGAAGGCGGTAGCAAGGGTGGAGTGTCGTCTGGCGTTGCCATCATAGATGTCTGAGGAGACGGTGTTGGTAGAAAATGGATGTTAATGGGTGGACAAGTCGACTCAGCTTTGGACTGTCTATTGTTTTTCCTCTGCCTTTCAAGCCACTGTTGCTCTTCTCTATAGAGCTGTTCCTGGATAACGTCAGGGGCATCACCATGAGTCTCTAGGTCATTACCCTCTTCCACAAACTTGACAAGACTCTTCAGGTGATGTGTTCTAAGTCTGTAGTGTTTCTTTCCCACTGGGTCCTGCCAGCAGTACCCCTCCGAGTTTTGGCATGGTGGGCCAGGGCAACGCATCTTCTTATACACATCGCGCCATACAGATGGCCCTCCTGAACTGCATTCCGCATCAATCTGTGCGTCTTGTTCGGCAAGCATTGTCTTGGTGACTGACCCAGTGCCTCTTTTGTCACCTTTTTTGGATGAAGTCGTGTCCTCAGCTATATAATTAATAGAAATGTCCAGCCTAAGCTTTTTACCTTTTAGAAATAGAGCGCCCCACACAAGAAGCTGCTTCTCTATAGCTGTCCAATCGATGTCGGTGTCGAACTGCTGGTGAAGATCCTGCTGTGAGCGGTCATTCACCACTGACGTCACAATAGAGGTGCCATCCAGCCTAGCTCGCCGGTTTTGAAATACCTTACGGCATTTAACCTGCTTTACCTTTTCTTCTAGGACATTTTGCCAGTACGCACTTGGTGTTATCACTAAGTTTGGCTCTGTTACCCTCGAAATTGTTCGATTATTAAGGGTAACTTTCCAGTCAATCAGGTAGTGTATACACGTGGGTGGCTGCTCATCATATGCCTCTTCCCTGTTCCAAGCGGCCAGTGGGATGAAACCTAGCTGGCCGGTTTGTGCCTGTGCTGGAGTATTAAATTGTTCGACAAGTACCCGACCTGGAGGACTACACACAGATGGCGTGCAGATTTCGCCCAAGTAGCCCGGAGTGGGAGCGTATTGGAATTCATCCCAGGGATCAAGACCTTGAGACTCATCCCCATCGGGTAGACCACAGGCCATTCCCGGAATGATAGAAATTTGCCGAAACCTGGGGTAAGCGCCATAAGGTGTCAGTCAGCCTTAACTCATTTAACCTCATGGGGCGCCAACCAGGGGTAACACCTGACTGGTTAATATAATAAGAATGCGTTTAGGCTACCAGCCGATTCAGTGGAGATATCTGTCGTGCCTGAGGTACATACAGTAGCTTCTCTCAATGCCGGCATTTAGGAAGTCACAAAATGAAAAGCAAGCTATCACGTAGTCTACTGGGCTAGGACACCTTTCATTCTTGCTTTGCTTTGTTTGCATGGAATCTTCCAGCAATCTCCCAGTATCAGTATTGTAAACAAAAATACAGGATCTATAATTGATATATTATATGCTCCACTATCTAACCATTATTGTACTAGTCTGACTTGGCATGAGTCTTTAATAAAGAGCGAAGAGTATTGAAGTGTCAAGCTGATTCTGCAACACACTGTAGCATCTACGGAGTAAGATGATTACGCCTTGTTCCTCACTGTAGGCAACGTCCTGGAACAGAACGGGCATGGTACACACCACAAATGCGGCTTAAAATTCTCCCACAAGTTCGGAACGTGATAAAGTACGGCGATTAGTAGAAGAAGGTTATAAGCCGAGGTAAGTGGAGCGCAGAGATTTGAAGGTGGCAGTGCAAGGGGGCCGTCGAAACGGCGCCTTATCCGATCCGATATGGCGTGCCTGATCGGGTAATTCGGTGGGTCCAGGAGTACGGAGTACCGTCATATATTTGTTCATACCATACAGCGAAGCTTATGAGCAGGGATAAATAATACAGTAACCATATACGAACTATCGTGTAAACAAGTGGCTTGATGCCCGAGGCTGAGTATAAATTAAAGAGTCTTTTACATAGAAGCTAATTTTGCAACGCTCTGTAGTAGTTGGCGTAGAGAATTTTTATGTGAGAACCATCCGATATTAAAGCTTTTTCTAGGTTAGGTTAACTAATTAGACCCATAAAATCTCGGAGGCGGGGGGATAGGGTGGCGTCTCCACGAAACACAGCGGAACAGCAACGAAATGCCGTATAACCCGGAACGCTACGATCAGGAGCTCAAAATGGGCGTAAAGAGATGATGATGATGATCTCTAGGTCTACAGGCCATTTTGGACCTCCATATATGTGTGTGGGAAAGGGCTAACCCTACATGAGCCGTGTATAAGTGGATATGCCGGGGGGGGGGGGGGTCACGTGATGCAATAGTTATCCGACATAAAACGCACTCTGGAGATTCCTTCCTTGGCATCGCCTTTGAGTGAAAACTGGTGCACGTCTCGGTCGGTGGCACAATTGACTTAACCTAATGACCAACGGTCACCCGATTAACCTAAACTCAATACTAACTCGTTTAGCCAGGAGACTACCCTCTGCCGATCTGCTACGCCATGACCACACCGGTCAAGTTATGGGCTGGGGTTTCTAACCCAAAATTAAAATAGCTAGCCTGAACTAAGTAATCCTCCTATTTGCTAAGTACAGTAACTAGTAGGTTTCATCATGGCATTTAACAAAGGACAAAGAGTGTTAGAGTGTCAAGCTGATTTTGCAACACACTGTACACCGCATTCACTCTTGTCGTCTTCACGGAACCGATATATTTTGGCGTATGAGGCTCGTGGTCGGTCCGGAGCCGCGCTAGTAGGTACGCCTGGCTTCACGATAAGGTGCCGTATAGGTGCCTGGTGTGGTGTTACGGTCTTGGAGACTACAAGGAACACGTGACTTGACGTCTCTCTCTACGATGACGCAGGGAAGTAGCAATGTGCGATGCCTATTGGCCTAAGAGACCACCGAGGATATCTAGGCCAAAGTAGATGAATAATGATACTCCCTAGGGAGTGAGGTGAGGCTATAGCTAGTCTATAACTATGTATATCTATGGAATGTAGAGGCTCGGGGCCGAACATGCCGGCCAAACCGCTCCAGCGTAGGAGGAACTTTACCCCTTCATCGATGCATCAGCTGCATCTATAACAGCCCCTGGGATATCGATATCGTTCCACGAAGCAGCAACAACCTGGAACACCCATGGCTTTGCCTTCCTCATTGCCTCCAGACTGAAAATGTTCTCGCTTGAGTAATCTATGGTAGGGTCGACAACTGAGCAGACTTTCCATCTATGCCTCCGCGAGCGCCGATATTTAGTGACAATTTTTTTCTTGGTGAGCGAGCCTTGCACAGCACTGTCGGGAGAGTCAATGTTCTGTACTCTAACTTCGATATCCTTCCTTTTTTTCAATGCGTGGAAGAGTTTCAGCGGCATATCCTTCTCCGCTATGATAAGTGAAAGAAAAGGTCGCTGCTTGTGCGTATAATAGACGTTGTCAATTCCTTTTATACGTTCACACATGTAGGGCTGGCTTTCCCATGTAAAAATATGTTTGTCATGCAGCTTCAATAACGAAGGAACAAGGCTGTGTGTTTCTGGGTCTATCGGCCCCAAGTGATAGGGCGTTGATTTGATTTCTCCCAGGAGAAACTTCTTATTCAAATCAAGCAGGCCATTAAAGGAAGTAGTGGCCAACCACTCCTTTTCGTCTTGCTCTAACTGGGAGGGAGTGGGAGTAGACATTGTTATAGGGGGAAAACGGAGCAAGTACTCCGCTGATACAGAAAACGTAGAAGGGAATAAAGAGGTTAAACGAAGGTATATGTACACAAACCAAGTACTCATGTAAATCGAGGGGGCCAAAAACGTATATCTGGACTCCACATATGTGTGAGCCCAGAAGATGGCTACCTTCGTGACCTGAGGCAAAATTTATTGTTAGAAGGGGCTCGCAGAAGGTGTGGTCACCGCCTTACCCGTGATCTCACCAAAACACACCTAGGTCATGGAGCTCAGCCTACAACTTGTAAACTTCCCGGCCTTTCTCCTCTTTCGTCTACAGTAACATACATATGTATGGCGAAATAGAAAATAAGAGGGAAAAATGGGGAGCGTACGTACCTACTGTGTGGAGTCCAATGCGTACAGTGTGTTGCGAAATTGGCTTACCCCACAAGTACTCTCTTTTTCTCGCGTTGATGCCAAGCATTGCGGGTACAGGGGAATAGTTAAATTATATTCTCCGACATATTTTACTAGTTCAGAAAACGTGTCATTGTTGTTACTATTCGCTCAATTACTGAAATGCCACTGTTTGCGAAAATATTTGCTGAAATGCCACGGTTCTACACTGCCTAACCGCACAGAGTAAGGCTCCTGTATTTAGGATTAATTACTCTTATTTATATGTGTAATCCAAGCCCCCAGATATCAATCCAAACACTACTAAGATGCCATTGTTCGATATTAAGTATCACCACCACCACGCTAGCCATCAACGTTGGCCACCTACGCTAGCGCTAAGATATTAAATAAATAACTAAATAATGCCGTTCCTACGGTTTGAATTAGGGCCTCTGAGTCTCTATACTCCGTACCGTAGTACTCTATATACTTTACCCCCGTATATAATCTATAGGGCATTATCCATGACTATAGGGGCTAAAAAAAGTAGCCAATTCCCTATCTAGAGAGCCTATTAGAGTCCTAGGTATATCTTTACCGATTAAACCCAAGTCTAACTTATAGAGATACTTATTATAGTACTCTATACTCTATAAGATATCCAAACAGTGGCATCTAAATAAGATATAGATATATTTTTGGGGCTTAGATATACAATATAAAACTAGGTATATAACTCAAAGGCCAAAAATATAGAACCGTGGCATTTTAGTAAATATTTTTTCAGACAGTGGCATTTCAGTAATTGGGCGCAAACCGATCCCGCATGGGGAACAGTGCTTTGTCTGATGCCAAGCGTGGCCCAACCATTTCGCCGGGACTCGCTGGCGCATTGGTGCTGGGATCCCTACAGGGGAACAGTCGCTCGCCCAGTCAAGTTGGCTCCACAGGGCGATCGAAATCGGGTGTTGGTATTCGACGCTCATAAAGTTTAGTGGCTGGCTCGAATCAGACCCTTGGCCCAGGACGGGGCACGTTGACTTGGGTGGCGGGCTTCGTCGTTTTACCGTTATACGCACCTTAAGTAGTTGACCGGCCAACAATTATACTCCCTAAACATACATCGACCAAGGCCGAGAGCCCTTGGACCGGTGGTCTGGGTTTTCCAAGAGTCTGCACAAATGGGCCGGAGACACACCTCCCGTTGCGACGAGGCCTCTTTAGAAACCACCGTACCGTCAATTTCTCGCATATGTATATATCTTCGATATTGTATACATACAAACGCGTCTTAAATATAATAATTATCCCTCTACTATATATACAGAAAATGAAAAGCATGCGGAAACCCAAGAGAAACTCCAAAAGTCGTGAAATGCCCAAGTTAGTCAAATTCCACCGCCGTCTTGGATGTAATGCGAGTGCCGACTCGCGCAAATTGCCCCATTCTGGCCGTTCGGGGCAAGTGCAAAACGCCACCTCCAGAGGCCAATTCCGTAACAAGCCAGCCCCGGAGATCATTAATGGAAAAGAGGAATGGGAAGTCGAGAGGATACTCGACTCGAGGTTCGATGGGAATACTCATCAACTTCTATACCAGGTCGAGTGGACGGGGTATGACGTGGATCTGAGGTGGTACCCTGCGGGCTGCTTCAGACATGCTACTCGGAAACTGCTGGATTTCCACGGCAAGTTTCCGGAAAAACCAGGCCCGCCTAGAAACCTAGGTGGCTGGGTGGTGTGTAACACTCTCGAGCAAGCCATCGTTAGCAGCGACGAGGACAACTTCTAGCAGGGGCAACGCTTGAGCTTCGCCTGCACGTTCACGCCGACCACATAGCACTTTATTACTTATTCTTAACGGCGTACCCCTATGTCTAGGATAGCTGCCGGATGTGTATAATCATAACTACGGAGTACACAGCTTGACACTCCAATACTCTTCGCTTTTTGTTTGAATTTAAGCCAAGTTAATTTAGTACAATATTGGTTAGAGGGTGGATCATATAAGATATGTTGGATTACTGCATCACGTGACCTCATACGGCCCCCTGGCATATCCACTTATATACGGCCCACGTAGGGTTAAGCCCTTTTCACACACATATATAGAGGCCCAAAATGGCCTGTAGACCTAGAGATCATCATCATTCATCTCTTTCACACCCATTTTGAGCTCCTGATCGTAGCGTTCCGGGTTATACGGTATTTCGTTGCTGTTCCGCTGTGTTTCGTGGAGACGCCACCCTATCCCCTGATTGGCCGCCTCTGAGACAATATATACCCTCCAGGGAGTGTATATACGTACTACATGCTATGGAAACAAACAGGGAAGAATATTGAGCTAGTTTTGCAACACGCTACATATAAAGTCTTTAAAGTGCTGGAAAGAGCTACAATATTAACATAGCCACAATAACGCAACACAATTAAAATCTCCAAAATTCACCATAGCAGCACGGCAGTTTGCTGCAGGCAGCCCAAAGCAAGTAGCCCCAAGAAAACCCTGGGATGGGTTAGGCGACACTAACAACCATATTTCTAGCGCTGTGTTAATTGAACCAGGTACCATGCTTAATAAAGGCGAGCGAAAGAATGAACCCTACGTTGGAGAAGCATCTTATGGAGTTATAGCCTCTCCAGTAGCGGCAATGACCATTATATCTTCCGGACAAAGGGCTCGAGAGAAGCGAGGAAAATCAACCGCGACACGGCGTTTTAAAGAAACCGGAAACCGTATAGTCTTAAAGGATGGATTAGGCCAAACATAGGGGTGTCGGTTTTGTACACGTTTGAAAGCTAGTGAAATTCACTGTGACTGGATTCTTCTCTATCATTTATCTCCAGTACATATAAACATAGCAGCAGTTCTGTAAAGGCATATAGAGTAGCTTGCAATACTGCATTCACCCTACTTTGTCAAATTTTAGTTAGGGTTTAGCATTGCCAAATACGGTTAGACGCTTTTGGCGAGGTACCTGAGCATTGTCGGTAAACTAATTATAGTTATGTACCTTACCGTTAAAATTCCGTTTCGGTAGTTATTGCATAAGATACAGTCGCACCGGAATTTTCCTTCCACGTTCTACATATTAAGGTTGTTTCCCAAACCCTAACCACCAGAATGGAATGAGCTAAGCTATATGTGGGCCGTGACGAGGCTCCAAATTCGTCTGCATGTAATTGGCCAATGTATGTAAGATAGACAAGGAAAGTTACAGTAGTTGTAGCCTGCATATCCCTCAGGGAAGAGGTCAGGATAAATGAAACACATTACTCTCTTTCTGTATAGTTAACAAGTGGCCGCTCGTTCATAGAAATACAGTATAAAAGCCACCTCTTATCACCGTATATCCGTTTTCATTCAAACATATGTACGGAAGATGCAATTTCTGCTCCAAAGTCGATTATGCCTCAATTGACCGGTCTCCCCGCTATGTTCCTTAATTTTGGCGTGCAAGCGCTTAAGCTACTTAAGCTATCTCCAAAAAAAGTTAAATCCGTCTCCCCAGACTGCCAGAGCACCATCAAGCTACTATATCTAGCAAATAAAAGGAGGGAAGATGAGTTCATATCGCTCCTACAAAAGGGAATAAACGGAAATGCAATTATTAATTATCTTGTCTCCCATGGTAATATTACCTATTTGGAACACCTTCTAATGCATGGAAAGAACCTCCAACTCTCCGTTAGATCCGAAAACGGCCGGACGCCTTTATTTGAGGCATTCTGGAGTGGGAATTTGGCAATAAAGGAATTACTTCTTGGTGCAGGAGCTAGACTTACGCTAGAGGAGATAAGTTACATTATGATGAATACAAGGGACCAGGATTGGTTACTCAACAAGTGTCAGCTCGATGATACCGATCTAAATGCTTGCCTACTATTTGCTGCGGGCCCAAATTGCAACCTAGAAACTACCAAATCACTCCTTGAACGAGGAGCTCATCACAATGGGGTCCATTCTCTGAATGATATAATCGATTTTGCCGAAAACCTTGCTCGAGAAGCCCCAAGAAGTCCAGAGCGGGAGGAAATTATTCTGCTCCTGAAACAGTATAGATGCAGTAGCCAACCGATTCTTATATGTTCCGCACGAAATGCCGAGGAACCCCTCTTTTGACACCGCTCTCAACAAAAGCAGTGCTTCTGATCCTCATACAGTCGCCCCCGAAATCTCCTTCCATAGCATACATACATAGATTGTTTTCCAAACCCTAATGCCAAGGTATACTACTCTACATTCGGTTACTGCGGCCATGAACGTACGAGTAAGCTTCCCGCATATTAAGTGACTATCCACATATAGCCTAGCTTATTCACGTGATTAGGGTTTGGGAAACAACCTTTATGTGTAAAATGTGGAAGGAGAATTCGGGTGCGGCTGTAGCAGTGTTGGCGGATGATTTACATCTCAAATAAACTGTGTTGCAGAATCAGCTTGACACTCCAAGTCTCTTCGTTGTTTGTTAAATGCCCTTCCGAGATATATATTTAATGCTAAAACGTACTTACGAATGCTATATTTCATATCACCCAATCCTCTAGTAATTAGATTTTGTCAAGTTAATGAGGAAGCATATGAGGCATTCAATTGGGCACGTAGGTTGATATCGTTCGTACGTAGTTGGTTGATTGATTGGTGATATCGAGCTGTAAGAGCTTGGGTGAAATCTCTGATGAGGTGTACGGCCAACATCTGACTAAGCACTAATATTTGACAGACTTGTTGTCAGATTCCTGTGTGGGGCACGACTCGTTCCCATATGACCAATGGCACCCATTGGACACTAGGCCTTTTTGTCCCTTATGGTCCAATACTTGTAAACCAAATATACGAGTTTATCGCTGCTCATAAACTTAGCTGTATGGTATGAACAAAGTTATGACGGTGCTCTGTACGGTCGTCGGTCGGAGGTTTACAGCGAACTATCTAGAGATAAAATAGGGACCCTGTACCATACATCACGTCACGACGATGTTTATACCATACAGCTAAGCTCATGAGTAGGGGTAAATAGTACAGTAACCATATGCTAGCGAGTGCATGGCTCAGCGCCTGCTTTTGCGTAGAAGCTAATTTTGCAACGCTCTATACTACAGACCCTAGTGTCGCAGAACCACCTCCATATTCCGATACTCTTCGCCCTTTGTGAAATGACATTCTGAAGCTAGTATACATGTGGTCAGTAAGGATTCTACCTTACGAGTCGTACTGTATCAAAAATCGCCGGACCTAGCTCTATCTATAATGTGAACCTTCGTACGGTTAGCTTTAACCATGTTTGTCCTAGGTTAATAATCCTAGCTCAAATCAATATATGTATCTAACGATGTCTTGCGCCGTTTTCGTGAAATGGAAGACGGGGAACCGTCTTTGTCACATGGTGCGGAACTGCCAGTACGATCATTGCTGAGCTCCGAATCCTCCGCTTGCTTCTCGCCCTTATGAACGTCCACTTGGATCTGAATGCCCCCATGTACATTCTGAGGTTCGCAATGGTGGTCTCTGCAGTATACGACATCAGGCGAACATTTAAGTACGGAATTTCTCATCGGTTCAGTATAAGCCTTGGCGAGATCAAGGTTAATAGCAATTCTCTTGGGGTACCATCCGGGGAGCCTAGCCTCCTGTGACACAATTTTGGACCCACTAGTATACCCCGAAGGTAGGGACTGTGGAATAGTCGGAGTCTCGCTTGCTGGACTCTCTGCTTTGGTGTTGAAGGGCACTACACGAAGAGTAAGCATCTGAGTATAAAGGGTGACATCGTTATTACCATCAGTGGATGAAGAAATATTTTGACGGGCCTGCTCTAATCTCGCTCCAAATACCTCGGACGGATTTATAGCGGGGCATAAATATTGAGGCATAGACTGGGGAATCGCCCCTGCTGATATGGAAACCGGGCATGTAGGGAAATAGGACTCATCGGGATACGGGAGACTGGATGAGAAAGCGGCCGAAGAAGGGTTTGAGATCCTATGAAGCGCTGGTGTATCGCTTAGTACAGGCGCGTACGGGTCCGGGGTAGAGGAGGTGCTTGGTGACCGGAGGTTGAGGGGGGATATGGCTTCGTCAGTAGACATTGTGTATATTTAGACAAGTTATAAAAATAAGAATTTGGAAAATGCTCAACTGTAAAGGAAACGTTAAGGAAGTAAAGCGCTGTCCTGCTAACTGACGCCTTTTAATATAATTTGCATACGGGAAACGTAGTAGTTCCCGCCCCAATTGACGGCGCGCCATCAGGCTAGGAAACCGCGGTATGTTTGAGCGAATATTGATGGTAGACTGATGGCTACATGTAGTTACTGGATCCTTGGCGTTGTCGCTCGGGGATTCCAACCAGCCAAGAGGTACAGAATGTGGTCATGTGAATTTAAAGTTACTAGCTGTCATCGGCAGGAAACTTACACGTACTAGCTTCTTTCAGAGAGACTGCCAGCAGAGTACGGAGTACAGTAGCAAAAAGGATTGAAACATGTATAGTTTCAATTCTCTGGCCTCAGCGAGAGGCTCCATATCCATCTGCATATAATTGGCCAAGTAGGATAGACAAGGATAGGAATAGTAGTTGTATCCCTAGGGGAGAGTTCAGGGTAAATCATACACACTTCACTGTATGTGCACCCTAAGTTTCTTTCCATATATGGATATTTTTCCAAGCTCCGATGCCAAGATCTACAATTCTCCAACACTCTTTGCCCTTTGTTAAATGCCATGATGAAACCCACTAGTTTACATGTTACGGCGGACTATAGGAAGCATGTGTTCTAAATTCGTATCTTTTACAACCTTACATATTGGCACGTAGAAAGGGCCCTGCTTAGTCAGGTAATTAAATTAGTAATACATTAACCCATTATAATTGGCTAGAAATGCAGGAAGGATATGGACTATCTATTATCCGGGAGGCACGTGACTATATTTGGCCAGCGCTCAGCTTAATGCTCGATATCCAGCTTGATATCAGGCCAGGTGGGTGCTGGATATCAGGCTCCATATCAGACCAATTTGGTGTTCGATATCCGGTCTGATATCGGGCCAATTTGATGCTGATATCCAGCCTAATATCCAATTTGATGCTAGGTTCGGTGTTCGATATTAGGCTAATTTAATGCTCAATTTAATGTTCAATGTCAGGTCAATCTGATGCTTGATATCGAACACCAAACCGAGCCTGATATCCAGCACCCACCCGGCCCGATATCATGTTGGGTATCAGCATCAAATTGGCCTGATATTGAGCATCTGGCAGAGCCTAATGGTGGGTCTTATGCCTCCCCGGAATAATATATATCCGATATTCCTTAATGACTCATCATATCAGGTAATGATTATGAAATATGATATTAAGCCTAATATAGTAATTTATTGCTTATATAAGTGTAATTACTAGGCAGTTTCCGATATCTTAATAAGTGGCTTTATTACTAATATCTTAGTTATTATAGTTTATATAATACGCTATTACTAATATTTTCCACGACATCATTGGCTAATGCTCCAATGATAATAATATGATTGGCGACGTGGCACTAAACAGATACGCGGTCAAAACGAAATTTGAACACATGCTCCCTATAGTCCGCCGTACATGTAGTTAGTGTGTAATAATCTCATTTACGTATGGTACGGTATTCAAGCATAGACATGCGGATGGACAAGCACGGACTAACCCGAGCGCACCATGGGCTGACTAAAACCCAAGCCTCCTTTTAAAATCCGCCCGCGGGCGGCCCGTGGGCATAATAATACTTAATAATTAATATATTTAGGGCTGCGATACAGTCACACCTCTCCGGCTATCCACACACCTCTCCGGGTATTCTCACACCCCCTAGTTACCTTGATAGGTATAGCGTCATAGAAAATAAAGGTAACCCCTTAAGTAAATACTTAGTAAGCCTAAAGGGCGAGCCTAGAGAGCGAGCCTAGAGAGTAGGTCTAGAGAGTAAGTATAAAAAGCGAGCCTTAAGGTCTAACGGGTAGGCTTAAAGGCACACTTAAGGGTAGGCCTAAATAAAAGACTAAGAGGTAAAAGGGGAGGCCTAAGAGTAGGCCTAGGGAAGCCTAAAGAAAGGCTTAAGGGGCAGCTTAGGGATAGCTTAGAGGGTAGTGTCTTTAACTAAAGAATCCTCTTAGGGGCTTCCTTTTAACTAACTACCTAGTTTTCCGTGACGCTATACCTATTAAGGTGACTAAGGGGTGTGAGAATATCCGGAGAGGTGTGTGGATAGCCGGAGAGGTGTGACTGTATATCACAACCCTATATTTCGGAAGATTATTACCTAATTAAGAAGATAGAACCTTAAATAATAACTAAGCTATTTTTTTGTTTTTTATATCAAATTTTTAAATAATAGGGTAAGGTTTTGACCAAATTTTAAGTGCGCACTTAGACTAAATACGCCTATTAGAAGCCTCTAAAAATTAATAAAAAATAAATTAAAAAAATATTTTGTAGATAGAGTCTTGGCGGGCCTTGCGGGTTAGCCCGCGGCCCGTTAGGGGCCCCTATGCCCGCTCGTGGACTACCCGTTAGCCAAATGGGCCAACCCGTTGCGGATCGGGTCATGACCCGCCCAAAAACCCGCGGGTTTGACCCGTCCATCCTCATGCTTAGACTAAGCATCATATGACCGAGGTTCACATAATAGAAGCAGCCTTTGCGTTGAATTTTCCTATCTAGGTATACACATTTATGATCGACGTATATATCCTCCATTCTCGCTATAGTTTGCCTCGGCATAAGCTTTAAACAAAGAGCAAAGAGTGTAGGAGTGTCAAGCTGATTCTGCAACAGACTGTACTGTGAAGCCTGCATATCCCCCAGGGGAGAGGTCAGGGTAAATGAAAAACACACAGACTGTACTGTGATTCATCAACGCGATTAACCTTGAGAGATAAGGGAAGGAAAGTTCAAGTGTGACTATTGTATACTTTTACCATTACCCGCCATATAAACGCACACCTTCGATTCTATAATCATATATATCGTCCTTCGAACGACTGGTTTTCACTGCGATAAAGCCCTGTGGGTCACCCGGGAGCTCGTTCCAATCCCTACCCAACACCTGCCTGTTACAGACCGGACACCGCGTAGTAATATATATACCAACGAATGTTGCGTTTGTCGCTTCGGTTATATACTGATTGAGGCAGGATAGACATAGGCCGTGGCCGCAGAGAAAGGTCATCTCGATGTAGCGATCCAAGCAAATGTTGCATTCGAATTCGCGGTTCGTACCTTGTGTGACCGGGTTCTGTGGAACAACTGCTGGCTTGTCGTCTTCAATTATAATCGGGTTCTCTAATAGACATTAGAAACGACTCAACGTAGAAAATGAAGAGGCTGACCTGGACTGCTACCTGGAAAACCATTTAATACAATATGGCCATTTGTATGGAAGGCAAAGATAGCCTTCCTGAACGGTTTAGCCCGCATCTATAACGGTATTGCGTTTCTTCTGGTTGCTATAGTCGATGGGAACGCATAAAAAGGAATGTATCTATCTTTAAATATTTCTATATTCGTGTGAGGAATTCTCATGCTAATCCAGTTGCAAAATCACTGACACTTCAACACTCTTTGTCGAAACAAACTAGTGTACATCCGGTTCGGCTATAATCAATCTCATGGTCAAGTTTCATATATAAAATGCTACCTTTGTGTAGATTACTCTGACTAAGTATCAGCCCTGTACTGTAAATACGCGTTCGTGATCGACGTATGAAATATCCCACATTCTAACTTAATATATTAGATCAGCTGGGTATAAGCTTTAAACGAACAACAAGGAGTATTGGAGTCAGGGTTATACGCCAGCTAAACATCTGCTTTGATCATTCAATACAGTCGCGCCCGAAATCTCCTTTCATGTCATACATATATAGGTTGTTTCCCAAACCCTAATGCCAAGGTCTACTAATCCGTATTTGGTTACTGCGGCCATGAACGTACGAGTAAGCTTCCCGTATATTGAGTTACTGTCCATATATAGCCTAGCTCATTCATGTGACTAGGGTCTGGGAAACAACCTTGACATGTAAAACGTGGAAGGAGAAATCGGGTGCGACTGTAGAATTGCTAGCTACGTACAATGTGTGTGTGTGTGTGTGTGTGTGTGTGTTTCATTTACCCTGACCTCTCCCCTGGGGGATATGCAGGCTACCACAACTATCTCTACCCTTATGTCTAATCTATGGTGTTCTATTACATGCAGACGAAATTAGAGCCTCGTTTTGGGGGCCTACGTTTGTTCCGTCCTTGTGTCCTTTTCTGTCCATTTCTATAGAACTCCATGCCGGGTTGACCTTGGCTTGGGCTTGTACCTAGCTAGGCTAAAGCGAGTGCCCAGCAAGTAGAGCTCCCTTGGCGCTTCCCTGTCATCTGCAAAGAACAAGATGACCGTGGAAGTTCCGGCTACGTACAATGGAGCTCGAAATTGGCTTCCATGATTTGCATGAAAGATCTTTTCTCAAACTCTAAATGCCAATTCTGGATATGGAAGCCGATTTTGAATTCCACTGATATACCCACAGCAAGGATAACGTCATAGGCCGTGACGAGGCTCCAAATTCGTCTGCATGTAATCGGCCAATGTAGACTAGACAAGGATAGGTACAGTAGTTGTAGCCGGCATATCCCCCAGGGGAGAGGTCAGGGTAATTGAAAAACACACACACACACACACACACTGATATACCCCTTAACGTGGAGTATCCGTCACAGGCTGCTAGATTTACGAATATGTCACTAGGGCTTATAATAAACCGTTCACCGCTCCAGTAGCCACCATTAAGCACCTCACTTATAGGAATAGAAATTCTAAGATGCCTTTAAGGGAATCGTTCACGTCACGTTTGGCAGCAAGGTTAGTTACCGTTAGTCATACAGTACTGATTTGTGCTAATGAGAAAGACTTCAACGATGCCTAATGCAAATTGAACAATGTGGTCCCGTAGCTAGCAGCACCTGCTGTCTATGCTATAGAAGCCGATCCACTCAATATCACACTCAGCTTGCCACAAATCCAGAATCGCTACCACTATATCCCAAGATATGCACCAGGTGCCGAAGAAAATTGCAGACGACCATCCGTATTCGGGTGGATCATCATTATCATGGTGTGCAGGCTGTGGCTGATAGGACTGCGGTTGAGCTCCCATGCCATCATCACTCTGCTGAGGCAGGAGCCGGTGTGGCCGTGGTTGACGATGAGAGGCGTGTCCCACCAATAATAAACCGGAGTTCAAAACCTTGGCTCGCTTAATAACCATTCAATCCTATAAACTATATAGTTATTACAGTGTGCTGCAAAAATCGGCTTATCCTCCAAGTATTTTCGCCCGTACTTTTGTCCGCAGCAGTTTATTGAGGTAAATAACGTTCTTCTACCTCACTAAATGGCCCACAGGAGGCCATAAGGCTCTATAATAAATGTACCCAAATAACGTTACTTATGGGATGAGGTTACGTACAGGGTGGCTACGCGGTATACCAACTAGAGAAGCGAGAGCGGAAGGTATTACCGTGAGCGACATCTGGAGGCCGTACTCGAGATTGTATTCTCTTTCTGCTAACGGTATAGGAAATAAACGCGACGACAAGGCCAATCAGTATAACTCCTATAACAATGTTTCCAAGAATAACAGCCAGTCTTGCTTTCAAAGGCAGCGAGGTACACATTGTGGAGGTCGAGAGCTCGATGCAACAAGGCGTTAATAACACATTGCCGCCCACCACTTCCAGACACAGCGGGTGAGCCCGTCTGACCCTTGCGCTTGCTTAACGAAGTTGTGCTATATATTTGTTGGTATATAGACAGAATTTAAATGCGGGACAACTAACCTCGATAATATCTGACACGTGCTTCACAGTCAAAAGCTGGGCAAAGAAGTCGTCCAAATCCGTGCCAGTGGGATGCTTTAAAGCAAGTCTTGGTTCCTCGTCAAGAAGGGAGGCAGGTTCCGTGATATTCTGTATGATACGGGCAAGAGAGCGGAGATCACCGCTACTATGCTCTCGGCCCTTTCCGTCAATAATACTGCTGCCTATATTTGCTGGGGTAGTACAAGTTAGCAAGTCGTCTGGTGCATCAAGCAAAAATGCTTACCTAGCTTCACTCCCCCTTCCCATGTAAGCATGATATTATCAGTTGAGAGCGATCCGTGTGCTATTTCAAGAGAATTGTGGACAAACATAAGACCATCTAGTACACCCCTACTAAGCGCAGCCGTCTCCTCAAGTCCCCAAGATGGCCTAAACATCATGATCTGGCGCAGCGATATGACGCTTGGCTCGCTCACTAGATAAATTGAACCGGACGCCCAGTACGCACAATAGAGCCGGACAATATTCCGGTGCTCGAGAGGCTTAAGCTGGGCCATTGTCTCTTTGGGGCCGTGTAACTCCTGGATAAACACCATTGCCTGGGACGGCTTATTGGCGGAAGCCAAGATCCCGCCTGCGCGCAATTGCGCTTCGTACCCATAGTGTATCCATATATCTTCGAAGAACTGAGGTATGCTCGGATTTTTTGGTGCCGCACGTGTGATTGAGTTCTTCGCTTGCCTTACAGGCGGCGTTGGAAATACTGTGAGTCGATTTTTCTGGTTTGTTCTTCGTGGATTACCCATAATTTCCCGATAAAACTTCGCTTGGTTAGTGGATATTTAGTAAATTCTTCTATACTTGAGGAAAAAGGGAGAGTAATATAAAGGCAGCCGAATTTGTGGAACAAACCCCAGTCACACACGAAATCTAATAATCATTTCCCAACTCTAACCACATGAATGAGCTACTGTATAGATAACCAGGAACTCAATCTTCGAAAAAAAACTAGTTAATACGTTTATTGCCGCAGTAACCAAATACAGATTAATAGATTTTGGTATTAGAATCTGAAACAGTTAGTACAATCTTATTTCGCAAGCCACAACCTGCTTACTATACAGCTGTGTGTGTGTGTGTGTGTGTGTGTGTGTGTGTGTGTCTCATTTACCCTGACCTCTCCCCTCGGGGATATGCAGGCTACAACTACTGTACCTATCCTTATGTCTACCTACAGTGAACAATTACATACAGACGAATTTGGAGCCTCGTCACTTACTATACAGCTACGCCCAAAATCCCCTTCCATGCCAGCGATGTCATACATATCGACTACCAAGACCTAACGCCAAGGCCTATTTACCCACCAATACGTATCCAACAAACGCCTACTCGGAGCTATTATCTACATATAGCTTAGCTCACATATAGTTATGCGCTTGGTTTGAGAACAAATGAAAAACGTGGGAAGGAGATATTTGGTGCGACTGTAATAAATAAGGCCAAATGCTGCTAAATTTTATTCTCAATACATTTCAGCCAGTCCTGCTCAAGCACGCGGGTATCGTTCATAAAGGCTTCTGAAGTCCCCTGAATCTCCTCCGCGAACCGATCTGTATCGTTCAAAGACTGGTGGCAGGCGGCAAGGGCTTCGCTAAGCTGACGAAACAGAAGTGCCTCATCCTCTTTGGATCTAGTATATAACGATGGCGCATTGTGTAGAGTATCAAAGAGGCCACAAACTTCGCTCAGCATAGGTCCAATATTCCGGGAACAGGCTTTGTAGGAAAGAACAGAGTGTGTGTTTCTGGCGATTAATTTCACAGCGATCCTTCGGTGCCCACGTAGATAGGCAATCTCTGCCCTCAACGATGAGGTCTCCCGAGTTATGGCGACCACTCGCCTGTGCAAATACTCATTTTCAAGCTGCAGAGAGTTCGCTTGGGCATGTCTCGCTTTGCCCTGCAGTACTGTCCTACTTCGGCCGTCTCTCTTGGCCCCCTGGATTTTGTCTGAACGGAGCTCTAGCGCGGAAGACGTCCCCCCATTCTCCTCGATAAGGCTATCAAGCTCGTCTGGCGTGCCAGGGCGGCTAGTCACAGGATTCTCCATCCGCGACGTTCGTTAGAACATTTCCGCTTAGTTTCCAACCTCTTTGTAAATGCCGGAAAAGAATAAACATGAAACAATGGTAGTTCAACTAATAAATCCAGGAATAAGCTGACATCTGAATATATAAGAGAGTACTAATTAGATATATGTTGCAAAATCGCACAAGCATTCCACCTTCGTTACGTAGTTGTTTTAAAGGTTATACTTGGCCGATCTAGTACAGTACAGTCATGTCCGAGATACCCTTCTATATCATCTAGATACGTTATTTTTCAAACCTTCATGCCAAGCTCTGCTAGAAGTGTAGAGCAAGCTCCAGTAGTAAGAGATACGTAGTCATGAAAGTTAGCGAAGTATTACTCCTAGATACTCAGAGAAGACGCTCCAAGTTGGTTATAGAAGGTGGCTTGACATCCGCTAGCGTAAACTGAATTAATAAGCGGCCGCAACTCAGGTTATTTCTCAGAGGCGACCAATCAGGGGATAGCGTGGCGTCTCCACGAAACACAGCGGAACAGCAACGAAATACCGTATAACCCAGAACGCTACGATCAGGAGCTCAAAATGGGCGTAAAGAGATGAATGATGATGATATCTAGGTCTACAGGCCATTTTGGACCTCTATATATGTGTGTGGGAAAGGGCTAACCCTACATGAGCCGTGTATAAGTGGATATGCCAGGGGGGCGTATAAGGTCACGTAATGCAATATCCGACATTATTTATTAGATACTGTTTGGACTAAAACGTGTGGGTGACAGGCAGGGGTAACTCGAGAGAGCTAAGGCTAGAAGCCAAGGCAACGTCACAACCCTACTCCAAGTTGGCCAAGAGAGCCCTGGCCTGGGGCCACATTATGTAAGCCTCACTTCAAGTTAGCTAACTCAGGAGAGCCAAGGCTAGGAGCCAAGGCAACGTCACAACCCTACTCCAAGTTGGCCAAGAGAGCCCTGGCCTGGGGCCACATTATGTAAGCCTCACTTCAAGTTAGCTAACTCAGGAGAGCCAAGGCTAGGAGCCAAGGCAACGTCACAACCCTACTCCAAGTTGGCCAAGAGAGCCCTGGCCTGGGGCCACATTATGTAAGCCTCACTTCAAGTTAGCTAACTCAGGAGAGCCAAGGTTAGGAGCCAAGGCAACGTCACAACCCTACTCCAAGTTGGCCAAGAGAGCCCTGGCCTGGGGCCACATTATGTAAGCCTCACTTCAAGTTAGCTAACTCAGGAGAGCCAAGGCTAGGAGCCAAGGCAACATCACAACCCTACTCCAAGTTGGCCAAGAGAGCCCTGGCCTGGGGCCACATTATGTAAACCTCACTTGAGAAATTACTGTTGAACGGAGATTCGGTGTAATACTGCCTTATCGTACGAAACACGTTAGTCAACTACGCCGTTTCATTAAATATCAGTGTCAGCTCTCCATCATCGAACAAATGCTACGCCCGGCGTTTTAACGCCTGTTTCAGCTGTAGCTGGCATCTCCGCGATGGCAAGATACATGGCCGTATGAGGAACATAAATAGGAGCTCAATATCGTGTATTTAGATGATCAGTGCTTGATAGATTGAAATCTCATAGATTGCTCCAGACCCACCTGACCAATCAAATCAATCAAATATCTCGTATCTCAGAATTACTTATAGAACTTGAGTAATTCTCTGCGATGGCAGCTCTTACATAGCACCATTTACTTTTAGTATAATTTAGCTGGTTATATCTGATTGGGGAATTAGAGTCGAGAAAATCAGCTCGTGTACTGTGAATATGGAAGCCGATTCCAAGCTCAACTGTAGATCAAAAGGACAGCCTTTATATAAAGGCTGTCTGTTAAAACTTTTGAATGGGTAGTTGCCCAAATTTCTATTCCATGAACACTGGTTTTAGACTCACAAGGGCTTTACTCTCTCTACTCTTTCTCATGTCTAGTTCGGAAGAAGTAAGAGCACCTCATACCTAATACAGTAATACTCTACAGATTGAGCTAACTGCCTTAGAACTGTACTTCGTGCGATGTGGAGTGCAAGCAGAAGAGGCAGATTCGGCTACTGACTAAAGCACTCTGCCTCGCGTACCCTACTACTGAAAGCCCAGTGATTATTAGTAGTGCGGACCTAGCTGGCCTTAAGACTTCCGCTATAGCGTTGCAAGAAGAATGCCGGAAGCTAAAGACCGAGATGGAAGAAATCAGAGTGCAATACTATAGTCTCAAGTACGAGATAAGTCAGATCGCGACATGTGAATGTCAAGAGGAGTATGAAGATACAGGGAGCCTGGAGTATACAAGGGAGTATACAAGCGAGAGCGCTACAGAAAGTGAAGACGGCCTTTCCTGGTAGTACTCAAAATCTCCATACCTACACAAATGAGCTGGGCTATTTTATCTAGTACTTTTATGTATAAATACGGCCAGAGAAAGTAAATATGGATGAGTATGCTATACTTATGCTTCATTATTGACCATTATTATAGCCTGCATATCCCCCAGGAAAGAGATCAGGGCAAATGAAACACACAGAGCGAGTAGTTTACGACCGAGTGTAGAACACATACAGTAGTCTCTTTGTTTCTCAGGCTTGTAATGCCAAGATATACTAGTATATAGCTAGCATGCATTTTTATGGAAGAGTAACAACAATGATACTTTTTCTGAAACAGTAAAATATGTCGGAGAATACGGAGTATAATTTAACTATTCCCTGTACCCGCAATGCTTGGCATCGACGCGAGAAAAAGGAACAGAGTACTTATGGGGTAAGCCAATTTCGCAACTGAGTAAGGAAAGCCAATTTGCAACGTACTGTATATAGCTACAGTATACTTATTCTATTCTACAATGTAATGGTGAGCTGCCAATTGATTGACACCCATTGCCATTCGCCTCCGATATATTTCAGTACTCATCACGCACGCCGTTTGACTTTTGTGTTACATTCTCAAGACGTACACCAATAGTCTTTACCTCCCGTGCCATCTCCAGAATAACCTGCTCTATGGCACAAAGCTTTTTATCCACGTCGCGCAATGCCATTTTTCTGTCTCCTGCTTCGCCGGCGGGTGCGTCTCCAAAGACTCGTAGGTCAACAATGTCATCTAGTCGTCGCAAACGATCATGGGCCTCGCGGAAGGCATTTTCTGCTCCCAACCGTTTCTGCACCTCGGCATTTAAGGCAGACTCTTTCGACGTCAGGTTCTGATAAAGGCCGGCGTTTGCACTTTGAAGTTGGTTTGCTTTCCGATAGGACTCGCGAAGCTCATTTTTCGTGGAATTTAGGTCCTGGTGAAGCTGATAGTTCTGGTGACGTAGTTGGTTGTTTTCGGTCTTCACATGATGTAACTCGTTGGGCTCAGCAAATGCCTAGACTAAAGTTAGCTACTGTAGCGTCCGATAAGGAGAGAGATATAGAAGGGGTACAGCGAACAGATATAGCTGGCAGAGACTCCGGGGGTTTGGTCCGTGCTGGGGCAGGCAACAGGGGCGAAAAGTGCATCGGTGAGGCCGTCATCCTACCCTGTACCATATTGTCTGATTTTTTTTTGGCTTGATTATGGGATGGTTGTGGTTTCCGAGATTTTGAAGAGTTATTCGGATATCTATGTCGAATTTATATAGTCGCGCCCGAAATCTCCTCTCCAACATAGCTATATAGATCGTTACGCATCCCATGAACCTAAAAAGTAGCCAGGCGTCCCGTAAGCTTGGGTTGTGTCCATATATAGCCTAGCTCATTCACATGGTTAGGGCTTAGGAAATAAATTTCACATGTAAGAAGAAGAACACTTGTTGCTAGATCACATGCAAACTACGTGGACGGCGTTTAGCGAAGTCCGCCGGTGGGTCCATACCTCCGAGGCAGGAACCCGGCAAGGTTTACCCAGCCGCCCGTTTCCAGCTTGCGACGAGGCCACCGAGAAGTGTTTAGCACAGGTACTAGCTGTATCGTGGCTTTTCAACCCTATCACCAATACCCAAGCTTTAAAGTTGGCTCTCAACGGCGCCTCCGTGATTGGGGCACAGATAACTCCGTGGATACCCGACTCCCTTGTTTATATGCACGGGATGTTTTTTATCTTTTATTCAACCACTATTTAACTTATTAGTGAGTGTCCCATCCAGTTATGCGGGGCTACGACTACAGCGTGTTGCAAGAGTTGGCTTGCTCTCTCAGACACTCTTTCGTTTCTCTCGTCTCGAGATGGAAAATTTCTCGAAATAGGAAGCGGAAAGTACTATACTAGTATGTATTAACTAGTATGCCTTGACGTTGAGGGCCGAAAAAGGATAACCATCTAAACCAACGTTGTGGCATGTTACGTCCGTACCCGACAGTCTGGTTTTCTGTTTGCCTGTGTTTTCCCGAGCCTATGGTTGCACAAAGTTGGTGATATACATTTATCTTGGGGCCAGGTGTTCTACGCGGATATTAGTAATGGATATTCAGGACCCAGGAGCTCTGATGGAGGTGACCGACTTGGGTCGCAGAATTACGCCCTAAGTCGAGCAAGTTCATTAATCACGGATACCCCTATCTCTGATAAAGATATGTTAAGTTACCAAGAAATATGGCGACAATTACGAAGAGAGTTCGGCTCTGGAACGCCACGGTAAGTACCTTATAGTTCTATCTAGCTACATACTAATCCGAGATAGAAAAAATATCTTCAAGAGCTCAACCAGTTCCCATTAACCAAGGATGATGTTGTCGTACGCTACCCGCTTTCCTACCCCTTTTTCTTCTAGACACAGGTTGACTCGCTGTTAGTTGCCTCTTTTACGCGAGCTACGTCGCCTCATCCTACAGGAAGAGGTGGGTACTATGGATATGGCTACATCACCAGAATCCTTGGTTAGCTACATAAACTCGCGCCTAGAGGAGTTGAAGTCAGGTACTTTCCACGCGGGTGGGTGGCACTTGAAGGGTGATAATGTCTACTAATTAGGTCGACTCGCGACAGGAAGCAGCTCCCATAGGGCTAATAGCAGCCATTCATACCCAATACATGCCAATCCGGACACCATTGAAACCCAAGTTACAGACGGTGGTAGCACGTCAGATGACGACTCGGAATCCCCAAGCAGTGATAACGATAATAGCAACGGCAGTGCTGAAGGGGTTATCGACGTAACCCAACCAGCTCTGGTGGACCCATTGGATACAATCAGCGGGCGATTGCCGCAATATCCAAATATCTTCGATATCGAAGCCACGGATACGATGGATGACTCAGAGCTCTACAGGGCGCTAGAGCCCGGGCAGCTTGCCGGTATAGACACCAGCAGTCTCCTTGCTAGTGGCAACACATCCACAGGGACGGCGGATGGACCAGAAGGCGACAGCGCGCTAGAAGCTGGTGACGTTATGGATATAACGCCTGGGCAGCTTAACAACCTAGACGCAAGCGAACCCTTCGCTAGCATGGGCGGCCCGGACGACGGAGCGTTCGGTTTAGATGTGTGGAACCTAATGAATGAGGTGTTGCCGCCGGGATTGGACCAAGAGCCCAGTGATCCCATAACCGCCGGGACACTAGGGAGTAGTTTCATCCCTCTCTTTTACCCGCAATATCCAATGGCCACACCGCCATCGTCTGGTCAGCGAGGCGGACTGTTGGCTGACACGGCGGAGAACCCTGGCATCGGTTCCCACGAAGACTTTGATCCCCCGGAAACTAGGGACCAACAACCCAGCGCTAGCCCCTGTGAAGGACCCACGGCCTCTAATTATACACTGCCCCAAAGCTCTCTGGGCTCTCCCGCCCAGGATATTGAACTTCCCTACTACACGGACATGGTGGGACTATCCAAGGCGATCGAGGGCATCCCACCCACATCACAATATAATCTCGACTGGGGTCTGATTACCCGCCAAGACCTTTCGGACTATCTACAGTGCTTCCAGCTGGCGGAGCGGGTAACGAGTGCTCTCGTTAACTATTCCAGCAAGAAACTATCACAGACTAAGGGTATATTGGCATTGGATAGCAGCTGGTGCTCCGATGACACACTGCTATACACACCGCAACATATTAAGCACTCAGCCGCCGCCCTGGCACCTTACTGTCACGCTGAGCACTGGTCACTAATCTATGTTGTTTTCGCAGATGGCTGCATCACCCACTATATCTCCCCAAACTCGGGAGATAGTGATCGCTCGCCTTCAGAGAAAGACTGTGACTATTGCATAAAGGTCACGTCTATCCTCGCATCCTTGCGAGTGTCTCAGGGCCTGCAAGTGCCTGCGTGGAAGTTTAAACACCCTAGCTACCAGTGGCAGGATGGTGGCGGCGATTGCGGTGCCCCTATGCTGTGGCTCATGCGGCTCTTGGCTGCGGGTCGAGATGAGGCTGAGCCCCTCCCCGAGGATTATCGATTTATACTTGCCTCAGAGATTCTAGAAGATATCAGGAGCTACCGCCAGAAGCAGGCGCTACGCAGAGCTATTGGCGGTCATGGTTATAACAGCGCAAAACGGAAATTCAACTCATGTCATTCAGCGTCTAGCAATGACGAGTTACCCGAGACTCCGTCCCATTCTACCAGGGAAAAGTTGATTGCCTCTACCTGGAAAACGCTTCCCAAGCCGTACGGATCGACGGCCAACTTACACAAAGAGTGGTGCAGGCTCTCTCGGTTATGTCTGAGCGGCACTACCCTTGACAAACTAGAGCGCGCTAGTCGGCTATTACAGCTAGTCATCAACATTGCCTCCCAAGACGTGTTTATAGGGCTAAAGCATAATGTGGCACATCTAAGATCACAGTCGCAACGGCGATCGGCCTTTACCAATGATATCCATGGTATCTACAGTTCAGGCGTCTGGCATACTGGAAACAAGGAGTCGTCAACTATAAGCTTGCGACTAATCAGCTGGTATATCTATGATGAGATCACCAATTCAGCTTCTAGCCTTCAGAAGAGGGGTGCGATCACGGACGCTAGATCCGCATTAGTAGACAAGATACATAAAAATCTTCCAGAGACCCTGCGTGAAGATGTTGAAGACAAAATAAAAAAATGGTATCACCAGGGTCGTGAGTGGTCGCAGATTGTGAAGGATATCGGAAACGTGGGCGTGCTTTTCTTCCTCCCGCGCGACGTGAATATATTCCCGAACGAGAAAACTATTGGGTGTAATGAATATCGAGATCTCAAGGCCTCTGAGAGTAAGGAGCTAAAGAATATTTTCGATTTCGTTAGGCCGTACTTCAGGCCACAGCTCCCTAAGGATTTCAGCGACATGTTTATTTATCGCAAGGTCACCTCCAAGGTCTTTCAAATAGAGCTTTGGACTGACGAGAGTATCTCTCGCTTAGAGTTAGATTCCCCTAAATTTCTCCAAGCGTTTGAATGGGCGGATATCGATGAGCAGAGCGATAGAGCAGTTTAGTCAGAGGCGGCGGTATATTGGTTTATAAGTACTCCGTATAACTTGTAAATATACAATATAGATCAATGGAGTTGGCTGTGCTGAACTCTATATTCAACGAACTCGTTACATATCGGTGAATGCATGTGGGTTATGGCTCTCAACCTTAGAGTTAGCCAATCTTATTCCAAAATCAAAAGTTTGTGACCAACCAGTTACCTGCTAACTACGCTAGTTATCGATACCAGCCCCCATCCTTCGTTTAATCGCGTGCTCAATTCCGAAAGTTAATCTCCCCCTTGTTCCATAAGCTTTGCGCTCCCCGAGCGAGTACTCCGTACGGTCCACATATAGGTTACCTCACGCACGTGATAAGGGTCTGGGGAAGTAATCTTGTGTATGAGACGGAAAAAGAATATGTTTGGGGCTGTTAAGCCGTATAGTGTGAGCCATTCACCAAGCATTTGTGGAGCCAAAAGGCAACAATACTTGAAGGTAGCAATATATTAGTTGAGGAGCACACTTATAAATCTAGGTACTCTCGTTCTGATTTTTAAGTAGGCGTAAATTTGGCGATGGACTCTAACTCTAGACGGCTAAGGGCCCCGCCCCGAGGCCTCACGCACTACAGCACTTCCATATTTGCTTTATATTATCTCACACTATTACTTGTATCGGGAGCCATCTCTACGGAGCTAAGCGATAATCCAACGCCAACAAACTCCGTGTGTGATAGCATGCAGCCAACAAGCAGTGTAGAAATATCCGATGGCCTCCGCTCTGTCGTCTACTTCGTTGACTGGGTATTTCTCGCTCCTAAATGTATAGTTTTTTACTAATCCGACTTTAATAGGCAATCTATGCCCGTAACTATACACCACAGAATCTTCCGGCTGATAAACTAACTCATGTTCTCTACGCATTCGCGGGAATTGACGCAAGAAGCGGGGAAGTGTAAGTAGAAGCTATTCATACCCGTTGGCAGCCGTTAACCTGTTACTAGGAGCCTCAAGGACAGCTGGGCCGATATTGAAAAGCATTTTCCAGGCGATCCGCAGGAAGAAGGGGAAAATAATGTCTATGGGTGCGTCAAACAGCTATTTCTCATTAAGAAGAGGAACCGTAACCTAAAGGTTCTCCTCTCTGTCGGAGGGTGGGCCGACTCCCATAACTTTGCACACCCGGCCAGCTCAGAAGTAGGAAGGTCTACTTTTGCAGAAACAGTGACCAGGCTGGTCCTAGATCTAGGTTTTGATGGTATTATTTCCCGCCCAAACCTGCTTTATCATATATGACTAATTTTCCAGGTGTCGATATCGATTGGGAATATCCCGAGGGTACCCTTCCATCTGCCCCTCTTCGCAGTCGATGCTAATAATAGGAATTAGACGATAACCAGGCGAAGGACCTCGTGGAACTCCTCCGTTCAGTTAGAAAGGCAAGTGTCCCGTCCCTCCCCCACACAATACCCAGGCCTAACATCCCACAGGCCCTTGACGGCGCAGGCGCTGGTCGCCGGTTTCTTCTTACCGCGGCAGTCTCGGCCGGTAACTATCATTCAAGCATATAAGACCTTGCAGTAACTAATATCAACTCCATCTAGGGCCCGAGAAGTTCAAGAAACTTAGACTCTCCGAGATGACCCCCCTCCTCGACTTCTACAATCTGATGGCGTATGACTATGTGGGGAACTGGCCAGGGTCCAGAATGGCGGGCCATCAGGCGAACATAAAGCCAGCGCCTGATAACCGAAACTCTACGCCATTCTCGTCTAGTGCGGCTATAGAATACTATACTGGTGCCGGCAAGGTACCGGCGTCAAAGATAGTACTAGGCATGCCGCTTTATGGACGAGTGTTCGCCAACACAAACGGGCCAGGTTCACCATTCTCCGGCGGGGGAGACGGATACAGCTGGGAGGTGGGGGTATGGGATTACAAGGTGCTCCCACGGCAAGGGGCTAGGGAGCATACAGATAAAAATTTTGGTGCTTCCTGGAGCTATGATGTAGATCAGCGGCAGATGGTTTCATATGACACGGTGCCAATGGTGGTAGAGAAGTCGCGGTATATTGTGGAATCAGGCCTGGGGGGGGCAATGTGGTGGGAGGCGAGTGGGGATAAGGGGGGAGCTAACGATAGCCTTATCGCGACATATGTCAATTTCATCCGAGGCAACAGGGCATATAACCTGGAGAATATGCCAAATGCGCTAAACTTCCCGGATAGTCGGTACGCAAATCTGAAAGCCGGATTTCCTGGCGAGTGATAATTGACCACTACGCGTCGGAACCACTGGGCCAACGGACGAAAGGACTGGTTTCCAATGGAAATCAAGGGTCAGCTATGGTCCAACGGAATGCAGTCTATCCCCCGTTATAACACAATACTGCTTTACAGCGAATATACATAGAGATTGAGAACTTCTTAATTAAAGTTTGGCTGGCATGGCTTTGGTCAAAGTAGTTATATTTACATGTAAAGGAACTAATAATACAGTATGTGTGGATAAAGAGGCAGCGCTGTTGACAGAAATCGCGCTTCCATAACTAGCAGTATCAAAACTCAATGGCTCAGGACCGCTGGTGACGAAATGACTCCATGTGTAATGAGATCCATTAGATATCTGCGTGCGAGTCGTACGTTACTTAGAAATAGAACATATTTACTCCGATACAGGGTTAAAAGAAATAGTTAGTTTACTAATATGTGAGCCAATCATACACGTTTGGTCCAGTCTACCTTTCGCCAATAAACTTGTTTACCACGGTACGCGGCAAATTTTACTTTAGGTACGAGGCAAATTAAATAATGCCTGTGGGGCATAAGTGGTGTCACAAGAGTATCTATTTGGCGTTAAAGTACTAAGCCATAACTTCGTACAAGAGGAAAGCCAGGAATGTTAGGTTCAAGATATATATAACGTCAAGGTCTCCCCTCTGTGCTATCCGTGATGAGCTATGCTTCCCCAGCTGGATCACTTTTCTAGAACGAGAATTCCGATGGCGATCGACGACGACGATAAAGAGCGGAGGGAAAAGGCCGCAAAGCATGATGCAACTGTAGACCGTGTCCTAAACGCAAAAACCGATAATGAGGTACTTGGCTTGGACGACTGGTACACGTCTAAATTGATTAAAGAGCAGAGGAAAGAGTTTTACTTGATCGTCCATCCAGATAAGTTTATGGGCACAAAATCAAAGGAGGAAGTAAATCAGGCATTTAACCGTAAGACGGTTCCACCTATGAGCTGAAATATATATCTATGCTAATTAATTGACTATAGGTGTCAAAAAGGCTCAGGAAAATTTGGGTATACCGCGCGACAAAGTAGAAAAATCGGCAGAGCGCTATCGGAATAATCACAGAACTGGGGACGTGGAGTATTCTGACGACGAAGATGAAGATGAAGATGAAGATGAAGATGAAGATGAAGAAGATAGTGATGGCATAATCAAGCTCCCGACTGTCTTCCTTAACGAAAAACCACCACGACCACAACGTGAATATCAGGTTCTATATGAGAACGCCACCGCGATCATCTGGGAAATCTACAAGAATTCCGAATTAAAGCCCGAAGAGCTTCTCCGCCCAATTAATAAGGATATCACTGCTTTAAACAAGGAAAACAAAGTTGGCTCAGACAAATTTACAATCACTTTTCCGACATCCTATGCCAGGTTTAGAGGGGAGATAAAGAAGTTTGGACCGTCTTCAGAGACGCAAATAAATAATATCCTCCAGTCCCTAGACGCATTAATATACGACTGGGTTGAAAATTTCTACTTCCCGGAGTCGTGGCTAGCGACATTTATTTATAAAGATGGAAACATAATGCCCACTAAGTGGGTAGGGGCCCCCGGCACGCCAAATGAAGATGTCCCGATGGGTGAATCTATACCAGAGGTCGGGAGTATTTACAAGCAAGCTACAATGTGGATCAGATGCCTCTACAAGAACCCACAGAACCAGAGAATTATACAGCGGCTTAATAGCTTTAACAGACAAATCAACTCCCTGAATTCATCGAAGGGTAGGGGTCCTAAGGATAATATCATTGGGTACCATCCCATTTGCCATGCAGTTGGTGAAGTATTCGCTCGCTACGCTGATACAACCAAGAAAGAAGCAGGGGAGCCTCAACGGACCGGCGGTATAACAGAACTTTCCTCTGCTGTTCGTAAATTTAACGAGTTTCTCCGCCTCGAAATTACAAAATACAAATATCCGCCAGAATGGGAAGCGCGGTTTTCCGTTGAAGAAGATGGACTTTACATCAACTATCCCATGCAGACGAGTACGAAACGCAAATCGAGGGACGGAGCAGGAAGGAAAGAAGACCATATCCCTGGCAACGGGGTAAAAAAAAGGGGCTATATTCCTGGCAAGACCACCTTTGATGGGCAAGATATTATTGCGTACGCGATGAAATCGTGCCATTTCAAAGCTTCAGGTGTGGAGGTACCTCAGTATAGTTTCATCGTTCGGAGCGAGCCAGACAGCAAAATTTGCAAGATAGTGGGATTCAGGGATGTTGGAGCTGAAGCATCAAGGGCCTACCTAAGGAGTAACAATAAAGTTGACTATCGAAAGGAACGCCTCCAAATCCGCCCACAGGATGAGACATGCATTGTGAAATTATTATATGTTGCTGCACGGGACCAGGGTCCAAATTCACATCGCATTCCTGATAGAGAAGTCTACGGGGTGTTTAGGAACAAAGACAACAACTCGTTAAAGGGCTGGGCAAATGCTACCAGGCTAAAAAATGGTATTGGCCCAAAGGAAGTTGAGTTCAAGGTGGAGGAACTATATGGCAACGAAAATAAGCCCATACCTTGGAAGAACGAGGGAAGACACTCCATACCTTGGAAGAATAAAGACGGACACTCCATACCTTGGAAGAATAAGGACGGACACTCCATCCCTTGGAACGAGGGCATACACTCATCGGCTTTAAGTGTTACCAATACCAATAGGCCGGAAAATTTTCAATCTACTCTAAACGAGGTACTTGGACTGCTTAAAGGCCTCATGAATGAAAGAACTTAGTATTATTAAACAAAATTACACGATTACTAGGGCAGGCACCTATATAGAAGGCAATTTGGTAATTTATAGCTAAGTTAAATGGATAGTTTTGTCTATAATAAGTTTAAGTCGTGACTTATGCCCGAAATATCCTTGAAATATACATACGGTTATTTCAATAAATACAATGGATTTATCTGACGGTCCTATTTTACTTTTCGAACGCAGGCCATGACATATAATGCCAAAACGCGACCTAGTCCCCTCGCTGACTCAAAGTTTATATTTAAAAACTTGCTGGTTTAAGAAGTTATTCGTTAGTAAATATTTGTAATCATTTAAAAATTTTAGAAAAGGAAAATAGAAAAAAAAAGTTAAACTAGAGAATTACAGAACCATAAACCCGCTGTACCTTTTGATGATATTTTTTGATATGCTGATTAGTGAGTGCATTTAAACCAGTGCCATTCGACCGTTACAACACTAACTTAACCGCATGCGGTACTAGCATTTTGCGAAAAGCATTCATCTAGAGTGCTAACAAGTACCGTAAAATTAGTCTAACCCATCTCCTTTTCTGATCTCGACTCGAAAGCTGCATCTCATACGTAATACAATTTCAATATAGGGCACGGCCTTGGGCTTACTTGAGTACGGGGTATAGAATATATATATGTCTAATAAACTCCCTATCTACTCGGAGCTACACTGTTTCGAACACTTCCCCAACGCCGAAATCTCAGATGGATTCAACGAGTACGTTATAATCACATCCTTAAGCAAGCCCCCTCTAATTGAATATAGTCACTGATGAAGCTGCCACCCGAGGCCTTATCCATTGTAACTGGATATATATCTGTTCCGGAGCTCTTGTCACCCTCCTCAGCGTTATGCTTTCCCTGGACCGTGAGGCATCCGAGGCAGCTTCCGACATTGCCAATATACTCTTCTGTAGCTCTGCTGTTGTCGGGGTCGCCGCAGCCGTGATGGCGGCAACACAAGCTTCCGCTTATGCGAGGTCTCTCTTTTCCAGACGCACAGTTACCTTGAACTTGAACTGCCTGCCGCGGGATCTTATTATTATCTCGGCACTGCAGACGCTGTTTGGTCTCGTTTGCCGTTTTAGCGGGGTTGATATAGCAACCTGGGGAAACAGGCTCATAGCTGTTCAGGCCCTGGTATCTTTCCTTTTTATACTTAATATGTTCATCTTTGTCCAGAGTTGTGTCCAGGAGGTGGCAAAAGTAAAAGGTTTTGGATAACTCGTTGACCTGTCTTGTGCGCGTGGATTGGCATCCAGATAACTAGCTCTTTCCGGGAGAATCCAAGTACGCAGCACTCCATAACAATAATTATTTATGTTCGCTACGCAGCATGTATCGCATAAATATTGACTTCCTCCACGTATCTGATGAGCCTTTTGGGGTGATGTGTCATTAGCTTGTAATGTTTCTTGCCAGCGGGGTCACGCCAGCAATGAGGCCCCAGATGGCACAGCGGTCCGGGGCAGCGCATCAGGTTGTAAACCTTCCCACAGACTGAGCGTTGCCCTGTAGAACCTTGCTCTGTATCAAGCTGCTCTGTTTGGTCGGCAAGTATCTGCTGAGTGACCGATATTGGGCCTCTTTTGTCTCCTTTTTTTGAAGGCGTAGCGGATTGCTGCGCGATTTTAATATAGTTGAATGAGAGGTCTACCCTGAGCTTTTTCCCAGCACGAAATAGCTCTCTCTAAGCCGATAGTTGCCTTTCAATACAGTCTGTGTGTGTGTATGTGTGTTTCATTTACCCTGACCTCTCCCCTGAGGGATATGCAGGCTACAACGACTCTACCTATCCTTATGTCTACCTACAGTGAACGATTACATACAGACGAATTTGGAGCCTCGTCACGGCCTGTGATGTTATCCTTGCTGTTGGACGCGGCTTTGGAACCTCTGAGAACCTTTCAATACAGTAGCTTGCAATACTGGATTTACCCCTAAGCCGTTGCTCGTGAATTATTTATTCTGTCATATGCATTCTAGGGTTTAGCCTTACCTGGAAAGGTTAAAGTAATCTTGGCGTGGTACCTGAGCATAATCTGTAAACTAAATGTATTATGTCGTAATATCTCAGAGGCGGCCAATCAACCGATGGGGTGGCGTCTCCACGAAACACAGCGGAACAGCAATGAAATGCTGTAAAGCCCGGAACGCTACGATCAGGAGCTCAAAATAGGTGTAAAGAGATGAATGATGATCTCTCAGTCTACAGGCCATTTTTGGGCCTCTATATATATGTGTGTAAAAGGGCTAACCCTACATGAGCCGTATATAAGTGGATATGCCAGGGGGCCGTATGAGGTCACGTGATGCAATATCCGACATAATATCCTTGTTGTTACTGAGTGATGGCCAGGCGCTGGTAATCTCGCACCCATGGGAAGTTAAAGGTTGACTCTGAAAAGCCCCCGTATATATGTATGTACCATAAACCAAAGGACCCTATGAATTAATGCCCTCCATGCCACCGAATCTTGCCGCCTCTCAACATGACCTCATTCGAGATATGATTCTCAGCGACTCGCTCACTAACCGCCAAATCGGCGCTGTTGCTGGCTGCAGCATCCGTTCGGTCCAAAACATACGCTCTAACCTCCGTCACTTTGGCCAGACCAGAGCTCCGCCTAACGGGGGTGGACGTCCCCGATCCATCACGCTGGCTATGCTAGATACTCTGCGAGAACATCTTCTCGAAAGGCCTGACCAGTATTTAGATGAAATGGCTATGTTCCTCTGGGATGAATTTGAGGCCCTTATAAGCACATCCTGCATTAGCAGGGCTTTGGCCAGAATTGGCTGGTCAAAAAAAAACCGCTCGTCGTATAGCGAAGGAGCAGAGCCAGGACTTAAGGGACATATACCTGCACAATCTGTCGGCTTTTCGCTCTTACCACCTCGTGTATATAGATGAATCTGGCTGCGACAAGCGAATTGGCTTCAGACGGAAAGGATGGTCTCCTTTCGGTGTGACTCCCATTCAGATTGCGCGCTTTCAACGAGAGCAACGATACCAGATCCTGCCCGCATATTCACAGGATGGCATTGTGTTATCCCGGATCTTTCAGGGCTCTACGGATGGGACTGTCTTCGAAGAATTCATCGAACAGCTCCTTCCATTCTGTGGAAAGTGGCCGGAGCCGAGGTCAGTAATTGTGATGGACAATGCTTCATTCCATCATACTGAACGGATCGAGCAAATGTGCTTTGATGCGGGCGTCAAGCTGGTTTATCTCCCCCCTTACTCACCTGATCTGAATCCTATCGAAGAGTTCTTTGCAGAGTTGAAAGCGTTTATTAAACGAAAGTGGAAAGCTTACGAAGACAACCCAGAGCAAGGCTTTGATATGTACCTCGAGTGGTGTGTTAGTATTGTGGGTGGGAGGGAACGTAGTGCAAAAGGCCATTTCAGACATGCAGGCTTGGTTATAGAAGAGTTGGAACCAAACTGACATTCGGGCCTGCCGTAATGTGCCAAATCTCTAAAAATAAATATCTAATCGGGAAGTCTCCCGCAGACAATACATACAAGCAATCAAGAAAATAAATCCTGTGAAGCCCTGATAGGGCACTCCTCCGTTACAGTGTCTCTATAATGTTCAACCCAGTCTTCTATGTCCCGCACGAAACGTCGAGAAACCCCCCTTTTCACACCGCCCTCAATCAAAAAGTTGGGGTCCTGATCCTCATGGACCTGTTCGAGGTCTAGGCCATCCGCCAATACTATATCGCGAGCTTTCCTAAACTCAGCTTTGAGTATTTCATCACCGACTTTTGACTGTTGCCATTCACTGTATCTATGCACGGCAATATCCCGAAGACCCGGAACCTCTAGACGATCGGGGGTTGGATTTGGTGTGGGGGTTGATGTTCTTGACTGTGGAGTCGGAAGACATGTCTGGGGTGACTGTGCAGGCAGTACGTTGGTGATATTGATGGGGGGAAAGTTTGAAGGCCCTGTACTCTCTTTTTGCTTTCTCTGGAAACTCTGTTGCTCCTCTGCGTACAGTTGCTGCCTGATGTCTTCTGGGACATCGTCTTGGGTCCGCAACTCGTGACCTTCCTCCACGTATCTGATAAGCCTTTTAAGGTGATGTGTCATTAGCTTGTAATGTTTCTTGCCAACAGGGTCACGCCAGCAATGGGGCCCTAAATTGCATGGCGGTCCGGGGCAGCGCATTAGGTTGTAAACCTCCACCCAGACGGAGCGTTGCCCCGTAGAATCTTGCTCTGCATCAAGCTGCGCTGTTCGATCGGCGAGCATCTGCTGACTGACTGACATTGGGCCTCTTTTGTCTCCTTTCTTCGAGGGTGTAGCTGATTGCTGTCCGATTTCAACGTAGTTGAATGAGAGGTCTACCCTGAGTTTTTTCCCAGCACGAAATAATTCTCCCCAGGCTGACAGTTGCCTTTCAACAACCAGCCAATCGACCTCTGTGTCGTCAAATCTTTTTGTAAGGTCTCGCTCTGAGCGCTCTGTTACCGAGATCACAACGTTTGTGTCATCGGGCTTTATACATTTACTGTGGGAAAGTTTTCTACGTAAAAGCTTGTTCAGCTTCGGCCGCAAAAAAAGGTCCCAGTATGAGCCTGGCGCCAGCACCAGATCCTGCTCTGTATCCTTCGAGACCACCTTTCCATTTACAGTGACCTTCCACTCGATAGAGTAGTGTATGCATACGGGTGGGTCCTCGTCATAGGTCCTCTCTTTGTCCCAATCTGTGGCCTGAAGCAAAGCAAGCTTCCCCGATCGTTACTGCTGTTACTGGAGGAGAGAAGTATCATTATCGTTTCCTTTAGGCGCCTGGTTAGGCAGTGGACAGACGGGATAAGCTGCGTCTCCTTGGGCTGGGTTAGCATCTAACGTTCGCAAAATCTTAAATGTGTCCCAGGCGTCTAATAACTGGGATGGCAACTCATCAAGAAACAGAATATCGGCCATGGCCAGAGCACGGAAGATGTCTCCTATACTCTACTTAACTCGCGGCTGTTGATAGTGGCCTTTCTCGAGTAGTGTTAGAAGGTTATTCGCTGGTGCAACCCATTTTCGAGAAAGTGGGGCTCTATCACGTGATCACCCATCAATTTAACAGATCTTGGAGACTGTATGTGGAACACGTGACTAGCAGGCTCGAAGTGACACAGGGGAACAGCCAAGCAATGGCTCTTGGCCCTAAAGACTATCGAACGGAGGGTAAAATAGGCCTGAAACAGGTAGATGATAATACTATTTAGGGAGTGAGTCTATGACAGATCTATATATATAAGTAGTGTAGAGATCTCGACCAAAAGAGCTGACCAATAGGTGCCTAGGCGATATGAGCCAAGGGGCGTGGAACTTAGCGCCAAACGCAGGCTCTGGCAACAGATTAACTAGCTGACATCGGAAAAAGTGTGGGCAGATCCGCATAACTAGTTACCCTGTTCGGTATCAACCCAATTTTCAGCCTTATCCACCACTCAGCTGGCTATCATCAATTGCAACAGACCTCCAGCCACACAGATCAACTTCACTTATAATTTCCGTATCCTCTGTTCCATCTTTTCCATTTTAGCTAACATTTTGATATTACTCGTCAGCCGCCTGCGTTGTAAGAAAGCCTCAGGAGCATTTCTTACGTCGATCACAAACGTGTAACTATCCATGGATATTAAATATTCGGTATCTGGGTCATGTGATTTTTGGATACAGTATCATGCGTAAGGTAGAATCATCCAAGCAAAGAAGCCTATTATATAGATAGTGATTTTGCAACGTCCTATGTATAAACCCACCAAGCTGTCGTAATGTCAGTATCCGAGCGCTTTTCAACACGTAGAGATAATTTAAACGTATATACCTTTAATGGTTAACGATTGAATAATAATCTCCCATGGCCTTCAGACCCCTCTTTGTGACTAGTTGTGCCCAGTACTCTCTCTATAAAGGGCATGCGTTAGCTAGATGCTGTGGCTGCACCTATGAGCGAGCTGATGTCGCGGTCAATCTAGCGCTATTTCTACGAAAAAACGTGGAAATATGTGATTGGTACCAACATATATATGCGCATTTCCAACCGGTTGAAGTACTCAAAATTATCTACGTGCTTTACTTCTCGTGCTGAGCTTGCAACGATGCGTTCCTTGGAAGACTACACGTGGTTTAAACTGGTACGGAATGGCGACCATCCATGTCTCCAGTATGATGGACGTCTCTATCGCATTCTCGAAGGCCCAGGGAGCCGGCACACTCAATATCCCAGCTTGGCAGTGTTTATGGGCCGGCAAGGAAAAAATAGGGCGCTTCGGCAGGGTTTCAAGCAGAAACCCTTAACGGGAGGACGTCACGTCAATCTTCGGGTTGATCACAGGACGGAAAACTCCGACCACCCTGTGCTGTTCGCCGACTGTGATCCCCACGCCTACCACCTAGACGCGGCGGATTCAAATCCGTCACTTCGTCCGATACCTTGGGCGACAGCCACAGACACAGATATCCAAGACATCTTTCTTACCCGCCTAATCTTCCTCTTTACGGATGTGGTGCTTCTTTTCGCAGAAGATGTTGGAGGTATGGAAGGGGTCAAGACACTACTAACCGCCTGGGCCACTTTTGGGTCTGCATCAAGCTTGACTCCTAGGCCCGGAGTCATCGTGGTTGCCGTTTCTGACGGGGCAGGCGTCACGCAGGATACTCTGAAGGGCCAGTTCCTTGCGGAACTATCGCAGCACGCCGGAGTCGTGGACACGTTTATGTGCATAGACATAATCTGTCTCCCTCCTCCAGAGTCCCTGACAGTGACATCTTATCAGCCCTTGAGGGATGAGATGCTCAAACACCTAGACCTGTCGCGCCGCTATCGCCGAGAGCATGGCTCGCTCTTTACCGCTGGCCACTTTAATGAGCTCTTCGAAGAGGCAATAAACCTAAGGTGCCGTAGTCGCCACCTCGAGTTCGACTTCATAAGTGTGTCCCGAAAAGGAAGTGACATAAACAGCTACTATCCCTGCCACCTAACGACTTTTCTTTCTCTAACGGCAAAGATTGACCCTGCTGTCCAGAATAGTCTGATAGCCTCCAGCATGCTGATGGACGCGTATCCACCTAAGGCGCACTGTACGCCCAGACCCCCACCCCCACCCCTATCTCCTCTTTAACCTATTCATACCTACAAACATCCCATTCAACTGACCCAGGCACAGGCTTGTACTAACAACCGCACCAGTGTTTGAACCCCACACAGCCTTCCAGTCCCTATATCGAGGACCATGCATCAAGGCACTACGAGAAGCTCACGGCCCGGAGGTTGATAGCCGTTGCCGCAAGATAGAATCTCGTTTTGTCGACTTCTTCGGGCAGCTAGTAGCCGGAGGCGGCCCCGCCCGAAAGATCCATCTCCAGAACCTGACTCGTCATCGCCGATGGTTGTCGAATATACAAACCGAGGGGGTTTGCCTCTGCTGTCTGTCCCGGTTCCCGCACCACTCCACGTCCTGCCACTCGGTCTGTGACGTGTGCGTGGAGGCATTCGGCGAGCCGGTCAAGCGTAAGGAGCTGCAGTACGAGCTCGGTTCCTGTCTTGTATGTCAGGCGCCGGAAAAGCTTCGAGCCGACCTTGTCCCCAGGACGGCCACGATCAGAGGCCTCGCCCTGGACGGAGGGGGGGTGCGAGGTGTTCTCCAGCTCAAGATGTTGATGCAACTAGAGGATGCTCTAGTGGATTCCTTTGAAAATTTCCTGGAGGATACACTGAAGGAATTCCCGATCCAGTGGCTCGTTGATGTGGTTTCCGGCAGCAGTATAGGTAAACGGTGTCCCTTCCACCCCCTCTTCCAAGGGCGGGTAAGCACTCCTCATGCTTGTGAAAACCGCAGCGTTCTCACGGTTGCTAGCAGGCGGTATCAACGGCATCGACCTCACCGTCTTGGGGCTCCCCCCAAAAGTGTGCATGAAAAATTCGGCCGGCCTCCTCAAAGAGGTGTTTGAGAAATCGCCCAGGCCCGGGTGGTGGCTCTTCTCTCTGCCTTCGCTGGTGAGATGTTGGTTCAAGGACGGGATCTACGGGCCCGTGGTCCTGGATAGCGTCCTCCAACGCCATTATGAGAGAAGGTCTATCTTTGGCAGAACGGCGTTTTCAGGCATAAGACTGCTGGTGACGGCCCTGACTACGTCCGACCAGTTGGTGGTACTCTCCAATCGTAAGGTGGGAGAGCACGGCCAGGCCGACAACGGTAAGTGCAAGGGGTTGACAGGCATTTGGCCGTGCGGTGGCTTACGTGAACTCTGTGCAGGGTACCTACATCCCGATCCTTCGAGGCCTTCGCCGTTACTGTGGCAGTGGTAAGCAGCGCTTGAGTGGGAATTATTTCTCCCTTCTTGTTAACCAAACTAACCACGATTTCCACCCTAGCGCACGTGCGACCAGCGCGGCACCGGGGTAACTACGTGTCCTCCCTTCTCTCAAGGCGAGCAGCTAACAAACTGATATCGCAGGTTCTTCCCGCCCATCAACCTCCAAGGGGTCGGCGACTGCCAGGACGGGGCGCTCAAATGTCCCAACCCAGCGGCCCTCTGCCGGAGCGAGACTCCGCGAATGTGGCCTTGGGAGCCGGAGCTCGGCGTCCTCTTGTCGCTGGGAACCGGAGTCGGCGTGCCCGCCCCACCGTCGCACGATGGCCAAGGCGCAGAGGACACCAGTGAGGGATCACCCGCGAGACGGGCGAAGGATAAGTTCCCCTTCCGCCTGTTTCATCGTCTCATGTCCTCCATGGACGGCGGGGCCGCGTGGGAAGCGCTGATGAGTCAGCTAGACAGAGAGACGCGGGAATACTGCTTCAGGCTGGACACCTTGATACCGGGTGAGGTACCGCCGCTGGATTCGGTTGAGAGCGTGAACGGCCTGATAAAGCTGGCTGGTGAGCAGGGAGTTGGTGAGGTGGGTCGGAGGGCCCTCAGGGCCCTGCTAGCAGCTTCCTTCTACCTCAGGCTCGCGGATATCCCACGGAAGGAGAATACATACTTCCGCTGTGTAGCAGTGGTAAGGTGCCGTTTTGATATTGTCGGCGTCGGTTTGCGCGCCATCACCAGGTTGTACGGCCCGAATGTGGAGTTAATCCTTGGGAGCAAGAGAATTATATTTCCGACGTCGGAAAATACGGCGTGTCATATCTGTCAGAGATATTGCCTACCAATCAACTTTACGGTAAGGGATTTGGGAGAACCCCTGAGGCCAGCGCTAGGGGTGGCGGGGAGCCCTATAGAGCAGTTTGTAAGGCTTGGCCCTCCGCGATCCGCCAATTGGTACTGCGAAATGCAGGGGATCGGCAGCGCTTTTGGGCTAATGAACCGCCATCCGCAGGTAGCGACCGACTGCATAGCTTGTCAGCGTAGGATTTCATCGAAGAATTCGCGGAAACACGTGTTGCCACTCTCACAAATCAACGCAAGTAAAAAGATCCGATTGTTCAAGTAAGACGTAGCAATACGGAGAATAAAGGCGCTGCCTACCCCTGAGTAGTTGCAGTAGCTTGCAATATCTGATTCACCCTAAGCCGTTGCTCATGCACTATTTATTCGGTCATATGCAGGCCTACTTGAATATATTAAAGTAATATTAGCGCAGTACGTCAGTATGGCGTAACTAAATAGAGCTATATACTATCTATAATATATCCTTCCCATGGCTCACTAGGTTAACTAGATTATTGTTGAACGGAGATTCGGTGTAATACTGCCTGATCGTACGAAACACGTTAGTCAACTACGCCGTTTCATTAAATATCAGTGTCAGCTCTCCATCATCGAACAAATGCTACGCCCGGCGTTTTAACGCCTGTTTCAGCTGTAGCTGGCATCTCCGCGATGGCAAGATACATGGCCGTATGAGGAACATAAATAGGAGCTCAATATCGTGTATTTAGATGATCAGTGCTTGATAGATTGAAATCTCATAGATTGCTCCAGACCCACCTGACCAATCAAATCAATCAAATATCTCGTATCTCAGAATTATACTATATCTCCGGATACTGGAGGAGCCACTGCATGTACATAGATCGAGCTCTATCTTTCCTACAAGAATATAAGAACCATTCCACTCATGACTGCAAGGTACTGGTTGGGCGTTGACATACACCGCCAGGCTAGTACTACACTGTATGAACATGACGATTGATTACGACATTGGTTGTGTCATCGGAGATGTCACAATGATATCCAGCACCAGACGTGCTCACACTCCTCACACCCATCTTGATGAGTCCCTATCATATATTGGTAGCGACGCACATATCCCACCACAATACCTCTTTGCTGTAGTCTTTAAAATATCCTTCCTAATATAAGAAATTAGCCCTTTGTAGGCAATATGTATTAGGAAATCTTCGAGCAATTTAATAGAGACAACGCGACTCTCGAGTATTAAGAGCCTTTGGTTTGCCTAATCGAGGTAAGGACTTGAATGTGTGGTATTTGGTTACGCGTTCAATTATTTGATAATATATAGGTCGCGAGATGCTGAAATTATTCTAAATAATGTTGGGTGCAACACCACTAAGGTATTAGTTATAGATAGAACAACGCGTAGATTCTGATAATTCACATCCCTGTCGTCTATTTCCACTAACTTCGGTGCTAAAGGCTCTCATTTTGATGAAATGGTGGATGATTTTAAAAATAGGTAGAAGTGGTGTTTTATTTTTTGATGGATGTCACGAGACTTTTGGACCCCATAGTATATATCTAGAGATCATTTCCCAAACCCTAATCATGAGCTATCTAAGCCATTTGTGGTTGATTCTCCACGTGGGTCGATATTCGATAGAAGCCTACTGGTCAATGGGACTGGATAGTAACCAATTGGGGATTAGTGGAACTTGGCATTAAGGCTTGGGAGTCAATCTATGTATGAATGACATGGAAGGAGATTTCGGGTGCGACTGTAAGACCCGAGATCCGACTACGCACTACAGACAATCTATATAGGGCGACCCCTCTATATATCAATTCGGTGACCAGTATCATTCACTGGTTCGGACTGCCAACGGAAACCCGGAATACATTCCAAATATTGATGGCAACACCCCCGGGGCCCGGCCGTTATGCCGCCCTTATCCTATCTTTGATACACATAATCGTAAGTGGTGATGTTCCACTCCACACATTCACCTAGCTTCAAAACCCCTCCAAACTTCTTATAAGATGGGGTATCACATCCGTGGATGATCCTCAGAAAGTTCCGCTCGCAGCTAGCCGCGATAGAATTCGAAACACCTATAGTGATTCCTGTGCAAAGGAGGCTTTTTACACTAAATTGGATAGGAGTACTGCAGTACGGGAACGCGTGGCCAATACAGCTGGCGTTCCACCTGGAAATCTGCGGCTCGGCGCGCACTTCCGTACCATTAAAAAGGCCACAGGTATGGTTCATGCCTTTCAATACTTCATCCACGAACACGGGATCAGAATAGTGTCCCGGACCAGTACAGAGAGGCGGAACAGCCTCAGGCTCCGGTACGTTGCTCACGTCGGCGGTAGAGACGGCTCTGAGGCTGGTTGACGTCGTTGAAACGGAGCTTCCACTGAAAGTAGAATTGACCGAATTACCGGCAGTGCTTGGCGTGGTGGTAACAGATGACGCATTCCCAGAACCAGTTGGGTTCGTAGATGAGCTTCTACTGTTGGTCGCTGAAGTTTCCGTAGAGTTTAGGCTTATAATGATAGAGGACGTGCTACCAACCATAGTTGAACTTGGAATGTCCACCGGCTTTGATGTATTGCTCATTGTTGTTGGCTTCGTCGGCAGAGACGGGCATATACACTCGGTCTCCATAATATTGCGTATGTTGAATGCCGCGGACATCTTCAACAGCAAACCCGGTAAAACCACGAGCATGAGGTATTTCATGGTGGATAGCTGACCGACAACCGCAGCCAAGACAAAAAGGAGTGGGATTCAAAACCACACTCGACTAACGTTAGCAGTCACTTATATATATTTTGGAGAGGCTGAGAGTATAGATTAAGCCGGCTGACTTGAAGGTAAGGCGTCTTTAGTTATGCTTTTCTATTTAAAAATTGGCTCTCTTCCGTAGCCTACGGTTCTATTCATAGGCAATAGAACCTCTCAAACCACTGGTAACCGCCCCAATCAAATGGCTGGAGGTGATTATTATCTTTGAGCCAAATAGCGATGTTGCTTCAGTAACACGAAGAGAGAACTAGAAAAAGTCAGGTGTTGTATTTGAAAAAAATAATGGATTCAGAAAGTGCGATTCAGTTGCAGCACGGGATTGGCCAAAGAACCGCTGGTATCTCAATATCGGCTTTACTTGCTTCGCTATCGACTGCCAGTGTTGTCTTCGCCATTGAGTTTTTTATCTTCCTTGCCATTCAAAGCAAACTCACAAGAATCTAGTAAGTCTATAGATTTAATAGCTGTCATCCAATATTAACTCATTTCCTAGCCAGCCTCGCACATATCTCGTCCCTGAACGAGAGCGTACAACTCTACCTCCAACGGGCTATTTTCAATGGATAATTCCTGTTTTTAAAACATCGAAATCGGAGCTTATTAGAAAATGTGGACTAGACGCCTACTTCTTTCTACGATACCTACAAATGCTCCTCAAGATATTTATCCCTCTCTCACTACTTATACTCCCTATACTACTCCTAGTGAATAAACTTGGCGGAAGGGATAGGAACCCAGTAAATCCCCGGATTAAGGGACTAGCAACGCGGTATAACGTTACCGGGCTAGACCAACTAGCATGGGGAAATATTAGGCCAGAGAATAGTCATCGTTACTGGGCACACCTAGTCCTCGCTATTATCGTGGTCATATATACCTGTGCTATATTCTTCGATGAGTTCAGAGGCTATATTCACTTAAGACAGATTTATCTGATGTCTCCGGAACATCGCCTCCGTGCTTCAGCAACCACAGTGCTAGTCACCTCTATTCCGAGTAAATGGTTATCAGTCGATAAACTTAATGCATTATTCGATGTATTTCCCGGTGGAGTTCGCAATATTTGGGTAAATCGAAATTTTGATCCATTAAATACTAAAATCAAGCAACGGAACCAAGTAGCATCTATGCTAGAGTCTACACAGACTAATTTAATAAAGAAATGCAAGGCGGCTAACTTGATAAAGATAGAAGCCCATGCAAAGAAAGAAGGAAAACATGAGGAGAGAGTTCAGGCAGAGCCTGATGGGGGAATTACTCAACCTGGTATTAGCTCGGGTAATCCGCACCAGATTGCCCATACATTACAAGATTTGTTGCGTTCCAAGCGAGATAATATACCCCAGGTTGGCTCTCTTATCCCTCAACTCAGCCAAAATATTGCCGCAGGACTGCAGAAAATTAGTGGCGGTATTAAGGGTCACCCCTATGGTATGGGCAAAGCTAGTGCTAGCCGAATCACAGAAATATCAGATAATGGAAACGGAGAGCTCGGCTGCCTCGACACGAATACGCTCGACATAAATGCCAACAATCCTATAATGGGTGTGAATGGAGCCATTTTCGGTCATTCAGACGATGATTTACTTTTGAGGATGTCCAGGCCAAAAGCGGGATCCAGTCTCCTTCAAAACACAAAGTCTAGCAAAAATGAAGATATGGGCGGGGGATATCCCTCATCATATAATGAAGAATACGATTGCGATAAATACGGCGAACCTGCCTGGAAGAGATATATTAAAAGAGAAGATCGGGATACCATGCGCCTACCTATATTTGGTTGGAAGTGGATGCCCTCGCTCCCACTTATTGGTAGAAAAGTCGATATAATTTACCATTGTCGAAAAGAACTTGCCCGGCTTAACCTTGAGATTGAGATTGATCAACAGAACCCCGAGAAATTCCCACTTATAAACTCCGCCTTTATACAATTTAACCACCAGATCGCCGCGCATATGGCTTGTCAGAGTGTTAGCCACCATATCCCAAAGCGAATGACACCCCGCATAGTAGAAATCTCCCCGGACGACGTGATTTGGAATAATATATCTATCAACTGGTGGGGTCGCTATATTAGAATATTTGGTGTTACAGCCGTCGTAGCAGCTATGGCTATAAGCTGGGCGTTTCCTGTGGCATTTACCGGTCTACTATCACAGTTATCTTATCTGGCAAGATATTTTACGTGGCTAAGCTGGCTCGACGAGCTTCCACCACAGGTTTTATCGGGAATTCAGGGTATTTTACCGTCTGTGTTTCTCGCAATCTTAATGGCCCTTCTACCCCTTGTACTCCGAACCTTGTCCCTAAACCAAGGGGCCTACACAGGTATAGATATCGAACTAAAAGTACAGAACTACTACTTTGCTTTTCTATTTATTCAGATGTTTTTTGTTGTTTCTATTGCCTCTAGCTTTTCGACCATTCTGAGTTCTCTAAGGGATCTACCAACTATACCTGACCTTTTAGCCCAGAATATCCCTAAGGCAGGTAATTATTTCTTCTCTTACATGGTTCTCCAGGCTATGTCAGTGAGTGCGAGTTCTTTACTTCAGATTTTAACTCTACTACGCTGGTTTGTACTCGCGCCTATTCTGGATAACACTGCGAGAAAAAAATGGACACGAGCAACGAGTCTCAGCCAGGTACAGTGGGGAACTTTCTTTCCTATATACACAACACTTGCATCGATTGGTGTGTTTCCCGAGAAACAAGGTGTTCATTTTAGCGCTTCTAACAGTCTGTATAGGGTTCATTTATTGCATCATATCCCCCCTTATCATTGTGTTCAATATTCTTACCTTTGGTCTCTTCTCGATTGTATATCGCTACAACACCCTTTATGTTACGAGATTCCGCTTTGATACTGGCGGCCTTTTCTTCCCCCGAGCTATAAACCAGCTCTTTACTGGAATATATGTGATGGAGGTCTGCCTGATTGGACTATTCTTTCTTATTAGGGACGAGACGGGAGGTGTTGCCTGCAAAGGCCAAGGTATCTGCATGACCATTGCACTTATCCTCACTGTCCTTTTCCAATACTCTCTAAATAAAGCCTTTGGCCCCCTCTCGCTTTACCTCCCTATTACGCTTGAAGATGAGGCCACCGAGCGTGACAAGGAATTTGCTCGTACACAAGATTGCAGACTGCGCCATACAGAAGGAAGGTCTGGTGAGGAGAATATTGACTCTATCGAACTATGTGTGAGACGCAAAGAATTGCCCCGTCCGCAGTTTAACCACGTGGCCTCCCAGACAAAAACGCCGAAGCTGATACCACGGGCTAATCGACCATCAAATGTTGGATCACCCAGTATCCACCCTCTGACTACTATACCCGACTCTAAAAGTATACCCCAAAACCCAGGCCGTGACGCTGAGGCTCAGGTTCTAGCTACCCATGAAGCTAGCCAAACTTGGTTCTCTGGTATCGACGATGAGCTCGAAGATCTAACTCCGGATGAACGCAATCTGCTTGTCCAACGAGCATTTCGGCATGAAGCATTGCGAGCAAGACGCCCGGCAATATGGATCCCCCAAGATAACATAGGTGTGAGCTATGATGAAATCCTCCGCACCCAGCGGTTGACAAAGCATATATGGATTAGTAATGAGTACCAGACGCTAGATATCAAGTGTCAGCCTATTTTTAGCCGGCCTCCTCCCGACTTTTCGGAGGTTGACCTTATTCAGCTATAATGGCGATTGTGCAGCTCCTACAGTGTGCTGCAAAATCACCTTGACACAAACAACACTCTTTGGTTTTTGTTTGGAACTCATGCCAAGCCAAACCAGTACAATAGTTAGATAGTGGAGTATATGATTTTCCAATTATAGAACCTGTATTTTTGTTTACAATACTGAAATCTGGAAGATTCTACGCAAAGTCCACTTCAATCATGGATGAAACGCGATTATATAGATTTTTTAGATACCGTACCAATCGTAGGTGAGGATGATTAAGCACTAGTCACATATGTCCCAGAATAGCATTTAAGAAAGGGGTCCGGATATTTGCACCATAGGCCTTCGCTAGCTGCACCATCTTGGCGTATTACTAAGCAGGTTAAACCTATTTAGGTAGTTATTTTTTTAGCTATCTGCACCATAGCGTATTACTAAGCATTTGGGGAAGGGGGGAGTATATTAATATAGTGTCCCGTACAGACTACGGAGTAATAACAACAAAATACGCTATAAGAAAGAGCTTAATATTCTTAAATACTATATAGTATCCGTGTAGAGAGCCAGGAATCTAAGCTACTTATAATAGTAAGAGAACATCACCTTTTTTTAAGTACCTTTTTATATCGTTAACTTATATAGATATATAGTAATATATAGCGATAACAGGGACGACGCCACTATATATCTATACTATAAATATATAACTAATTACACGTAAAGGCCGCGGATTCGATCCCCACCGAGCTCACGTTTATTTTATTTATTTACTGCATACGCCTACTAGTTAAATATCTTCCCCCTTTCTCCCCCCCCCCCCAAAATGCTTAGTAATACACTATGGTGTCGATAACTAAAAAATAACTTCCCAATTAGGAAAGGTATGCTTAGTAATACGCCAAGATGATGCAGCTAGCGAAGGCCTATGGTGCAAATATCCGGACCCTAAGCCCCACCTAAGGATAAAAAGGGGCTAATCCCACTTACTCAAAAAAAACTTTGCTCTTAGACTAACAACAAAAAAATCCCGATTTAACAGCAAAAGCCAATCCGCCCAGAAGGCACTCTATTATTCCTGTTCAAGCTCAAGCACCCTCGTCTACCTTGCTATGGAAAACATAATCAAAGAGAAACGGTGCAAAGAATTGCAGGAAGATATAAGTGAAGCTCCGGGTTTATTCTACTCCCCTGATGAACAGACGATCTGCTCATGGTCCGTTCAAGATGAAATAGCCAGCTTGTTGGTTGCGGAGACAGGAGAGAGGCTCGGAACTTCAAATACGACCCCTATATTATACGGCCTTTTGTATTCTCTCCGGACAGCCAGCTACTAGCCTTCCTCATTCCGGTTAATGGAATTAGAATCTGGGACGCTAAGACCGGAGAAGGCCTTCAGACCCTCGAGGGGCATTCTGATACCATTGGATCAATAATCTTCTCCCCAGACAGCCAAATGTTGGCCTCATGCTCTGACGATGATACTATCAGAATCTGGAATGTCAGGATGGGCGAAAATCTCCAAGTTTTTAACGTCAGTTCAAGTATATTGACTGTTATGGACTTCTGCCCCAGTAGCGAGAAGCTCGTCTCCTCTAACGATGACGACGATTATGAAATCAGAATCTGGGACGTTAAGGATGGCACAAAGCCGACAAATTACAAAGGTCATCCTAAACGCGTGGTATCAGTAAACTTCTCACCAGATGGTCGAATAGTGGCCTCAGGTTGTGAAGGCGGCACCGCTCAAATTTGGGACGTGGCAACCGGTCAGACGATACAGGTCATTCACCGTACAGGTGAGATTACGGCAATAGTCATCTCTCCTAATAGTCGTAAAGTGGCCTCAGGCTGTGACGACGGGACTGTTACAATTTGGGATATAGGATCTGATTTTCAGGATACCCACCGCACGCATATATCCATGGTTACTTCATTAGCTTTTTCTCCCGATAGCCAGGTCGTGACATCACGCGATGATGATGGAAGAGTCATATCCTGGAAAACTGATACGACCTCATTGAACAGCAAGGGGGAATACCTCTGCCACCGGCGTCTGCTCGAGCACAGTCCGCCTGTCTAAGGACGACTCCCAGGACGAAGAGCTCTACTTCAGGGGCAGGAGATTTTGGAAGAAGGGTGGCTGGACCGACGATTTTCTCCGTGCTGGCAAGGCGTGCGTGAATTCATTTACAATATGATTCTTAAGTTTCCTTCAGCAGAGGTAGTTTTATTTTTCCAGACCCGTATGTCGGACATTGCCATTTGAGATGCAAAACACAAGGAAATTAGTAAAACTAAGGAAATAAACGGGTGTTAGGCTTGATCGCTCGGCCGGAACGGCTTGTCCAGAGATGGGATAGAGAGGTTGGTTTTGAAGTGGCGGAGTGGGTTTTTGTAGGTGAAGCCGCGATATTTCTTGGCCAGGAGGGTTGGTTAGGGGATGTGGAACCGACGAACCTAACATGACGTTGACGTATTAGCATGCAGCCTGCGGAATGTAGACGCGTACAGTATCAAACGACAACGAGGTCTCCTTGGGCGGGCCAAGTAATGTGGCACCTAGCTTGTTTGCCTCTAAATATCAGAAGCTTATGAAGGCAGTTGCCTACTTACGAACCCTGCCATGTTGTGATTTACATTGTTGCTTTTAATACAACAAGATTCATCACGGTTTGGTTCCATACTATATGATTTAACCAAGTTTGGTTAGTTAAGCACTACACTAACGGCCTTGGCACTTAGGGTTTGAGAAGAAGTTTGTACGTTCTGAATATAGAAGCCGATTTCGAGTGCAACTGTAGTTCCACATAGATTCAGGTAGCATTATATGGAACTGAACGAAATCGATCGATTGTTGCTGGTTTTGCGTGGAAAATACTCTATATTGACGAGGAAACTGGTGTTGGGAAGTTGGTGTTGTGTGCCGAGCGGGAGCTAACGTCGGCCCGATGGCGGAACCGACGGGAGATCGTGAACCACCAAACACGCAAGGAACGACAACCTCAATCTTTTCATTCGAAACCTTTCAACCATTAACCCAACCCAGCCAGCCTGCGAGACGAGGAAAACGTCGCAGGAATGACTCTTATGCTACAAACACACCGAACTCAAACCCCGAACCCGTGGCCGCCGGAGACGGCAGCGGGAGGGTCACAAACCAGGAGATCAGACGACTCATCGACGACCTGAAAGATGTAATCAGCCACCAAACCAACGTTATCGAATCCACCAAAGCGGGCCTTCTAGAGCTCAAGGTTGAGCAGGAGGCGTTGAAGAGCCAAAACTCCAGCCTTCAAGAAGAAATCCATGCCCTTAGGGCACAAATCGAGGCCCTATCGTCGAATCCACCAGCGAGAACATGGGCAGAAGTCGCAGCGAGTGCGGGCAACCCGGGACCCAACAGCGCTGTCCAGCAGCCTAGGAGCACCCAGGCCAGAAAAGAACCAAACTGCGTCCGGATCAGCACGCGTCGTGCACCGGAAGACGGAACTGATGACATCAACAGCTTCGGAAGGTATCTTCCCACGGACAGCGCCAACACATACATCAGATCTGCGCTCCTCAGCGCCAACGCCACCAAAGATGCACAGGTTGCAGGCATCGGAACAGCGAAAACTGGATATGTGATCAGATTCAAAGACCAACGGTCCGCGGATGCAGCGCGGTCCAACTCCGACTGGCTCGATGAGCTAGGCAACGACACCAAACTCGTCAAGCCGAGATTCGGGGTCGTGGTGCACAGAACGCCGACAAATACCTTCAGACTGCCGGAGGAGGAGAAGGAAAGTATCGCCAAAATCGCGGAAGACAACGATTTGACAGGCAAAGGCCATCGGATCACAGAGATCGCATGGCTCCGACGGAGGGACAAACTGCCAGGCACCCACGGCTCGCTGGGGATCTGGTTCGACTCGCCGGAGGCAGCGGAGTGGATGGTCAACAACGGCCTCATCGTTGGACAACGATACATCGGCAGCGTCGAGCCCTATCAGGTCAAGAGGAAGAGGTGCCACCGATGTCAGGGTTTCGGCCATCTAGCGTGGTCATGCAAAGAAAAGGCAAGGTGCGGACACTGCGCAAGGGAACATGAACAACGAAACTGCCCTCCAGGAGTAAGAGCGAGGTGCTTGGACTGTGACGGAGACCACCCAACAGGAGACAGAAACTGCCAGAACCCTGCTGAACCACCCCACATGCAATGACAGAACCAAACCTTCGTTTACTGCAACTGAACATCTACAGATCGAGAGCGGGCATGGAGGCGCTGATCAATGACACGGAAACATGGAATCTTGATGTTTTGCTCGTCCAAGAACCGCCACTTACGGCGTACAAGACGCACGTCAACCACAGCGCCTGGCGCCTCTACCAACCAACCATCCAAGAGGAGAACACGCGGAAACGAAGCTTATTGTATGTCAATAGGAGGATCTCCACGTCTGTGCACCGCCAAATGAAATGCAACCACCCAGACGTCACAGCCGTCAGAATGTGGACCACCGCCACCCAGATCCTGCTCTTCTCAGTGTACATCCCACCGTTTGGACTCTATCAATCAGCCGAGGAGGTCTCCATACAGCCAATGTTGGACGAGATCCAGTCGACCATCCGGCAGGCAAGAGAGCGCTCCGATAAACCGACGGTGCTCATCCTCGCGGGAGACTTCAATCGACACCACCCAGCCTGGAGCAACGGAGGGGTCTACCACGCTTTTATAGAACACGCAGAGGAACTGGTCAGTTTCTTCCAGGCAAACAGGCTCCAATGGTGCCTTCCCCGGGGAGCACCGACCTACTGGTCTTTAAGCAGGCCAGGGAAGACCTCCACCATCGACCTGACGGTGACCGACTCCCGTGAGAGACTGATCAAGTGCCACCTGTACCACGACAACTATGGATCGGACCACCGCGCGACCTACTCGGAATGGTCGCTCCGGCCAGACCGTGCGGCCGACCCCAAGCCCAGAAGAGCATACGAACGCGCCAACTGGGAGAAAATCGGACAGGCAGTGCAGGAGGCACTAGATCCGCTACCTGAGATAGGATCTAGAGAAGAGCTTGAACAGGCTGTCGAGATGCTGGTCACATCTACTACGGACGCCATCGACCGACACGTTCCAACAGCGAAGCCGTCGCCGTACTCTAAACGATGGTTCACACCGGAGCTGAAGGCACAACAAGGCGAAGCGAACCGAGCCCGACGCAGATGGCAAGAAAGCTGCGCCGCCAGAGGCTCCCGAGACCCACAGACCATGCTCCTGTTCAAGGAGATGCGCGAGAAACGCCGAGCATGGACCAGAGCGATAGAGAAAGCAAAAGCAACGCACTGGAAAGAATTCTTAGACAGCGCTGGCGAAGGACACCTGTGGAAAGCGGCATCGTACATGGGCCCCCGGGAGTCGTACGGCAACATCCCATCTCTGAGGGTGGGAACTGAGGAAGTCTCGGACAACGAGGACAAGGCAAGGCTCTTCATGAAGACCTTCTTTCCGGAGATGGCAGAACCCGACGAGGGAACGATCACGCCTGAGAGAGAGGAGATCCCATGGGAACCCGTCACGGAGCTGGAGATTCACAGGGCCCTCAAAGCTGCAAAAGGGACTACCGCACCGGGGGAGGACGGGATTCCGACCCTGGTGTGGAAACATCTCTGGCAGTACATTGGCAAGGTGGTCACCCGCATCTTCGTTGCCTCATTCGAACTGGGCCACTACCCTCGACAGTGGAAACGCGCGAGGATTGTGGTGCTGCGCAAACCCGGTAAACCGGACTATTCGGTCCCGGGAGCATACCGACCTATCTCGCTCCTGAACACGCTTGGAAAGCTCCTCGAAGCAGTAGTGGCCAGACGGCTCACCTACTATGCAGAAACACATGGCCTACTCCCAGACACACAGTTCGGAGGCCGGCCCGGCCGGACAACCGAACAGGCGCTGCTTGTGCTGGCCAACGCGATAGACCGAGCATGGTTGAAAATGAAGGTGGTCACCCTGGTGGCATTCGACCTGAAAGGAGCTTTCAACGGAGTGAACAAGAGAAGCCTGGACGCCCGGCTCAAGACGAAAGGGATCCCCACCACAGCCAGGAAATGGATCGGGAGCTTCATGGAAGACCGTCAGGCGAACATCTCGTTCGACGATTTTGAGTCGACGGTAGCACCGCTGGAAAACGCGGGCCTGGCACAAGGGTCTCCGCTCTCCCCGATTCTCTTTACATTCTTCAACTCGGAACTGGTGGACCAACCGGTCGACTACCACGGAGGCGCATCGGCCTACATTGCCGATTACTTCCGGTGGCGAGCCGGACGGTCAGCAGAGGAGAATATCAAGAAGATCCAAGAGGAAGACATCCCACGGATCGAAGAGTGGGCCAGACGCACCGGGTCCTGCTTCGCGGTAGAGAAGACCGAACTGATCCACATCACACGGAAGAAGAGTGAGCACGAAAAGGGACAGCTCGTGATGAACGGATCCACCATCCAACCGTCTCCCACAGCCAAACTCCTAGGAGTGGTGTTCGACAGGGAACTGCGGTGGAAGCAACACGTGCAACAGGCGGTCAAACGAGCCACCAAGGTGAACGTCGCGCTGGGAAGCTTGAGGCACCTCCGGCCGGCCCAGACGAGGCAGCTGTATCAGGCCTGTGTGGCTCCTGCCATGGACTACGCATCGACAGTGTGGCACAACCCACTGAAGGATAAGACGCACCTGAGAATGCTCGAAACGGTACAGAGAGCGGCGCTGATCCGAGTCCTCTCAGCGTTCAGGACAGTAGCGACGAAGACGCTGGAGGTCGAGGCGCACGTATTACCGACGCGCCTGCGGCTCAAGCAGCGGGCTCAGAACGTCATCGCCCGCCTCTGCACGCTCCCAAGCAATCACCCCGTTCACGATGTGCTAGCGCGAAGCCGAAGACGAAACCGTCACGTGGGCACCAGCCGAAACGATGAAGACCATGGACCTGGGGCGACTGGAATCTCTCGAAACGATTGACCCAAACCCGCCAGCGCCGTGGGATCCACCGATATTTGAAACGATAACCATCGAATCAGACCGGGTTAAGGCAATGGAGGAAGCCGCGAGTCTCAGGACAGAGGCAGCTGAGCTAATATACTCCGATGCATCAGCACAGAAAGACAAGATCGGAGCGGCAGCGGTGATCCTGGATCGACAGGGAAATGTCGAGGTATCGCGCAAGGTCTGCGTCGGGGCAGCCACTCACTGGTCGATCCATGCGGCCGAGCTCATTGGGATACACCAGGCCATGGAGCTAATCGACCCCGAAGAAAGACGAGAGGAACAATCTCGGAACCAAAGAACGGTAACCATCCTTAGCGACAGCAAGTCCGCCCTGCAAACACTGGCGAACCAACGTAACGGGTCCGGACAACACATCGTACGAGCCATCACCAAGTCGGCCCGAGAGTTGAAGTTGCACGATGTTAGCATCCGCCTTCAATGGGTCCCCAGCCACTGCGATAACCCCGGAAACGACGCAGCAGACCGTCTGGCCAAAGAAGCAGTCGGAACACAACCATCACACCCGTTTCGGAATCTGCTCTCGCGAGAAAAAGCATTTATTCGAGACAGAGTCCTGGCCGAATGGGACAGCGAATGGAAGTCGTCAAGCAAAGGAGCGCACCTCAGGCGCATCGACGCCTCGCTGCCGGCGAACCACACCAGGCACCTGTACGGCACCCTGCCGCGAAACAGGGCCTACCTACTAACGCAGCTCCGGACCGGCCACTCGTGGCTGGCCTCACACGCCAAAGCATATCGGTTCCGCGAAGACGACAAATGTGAATACGGTGCAAAGGAGACGGTCGTGCATGTCCTGGTGGACTGCCCAAAACTGGTCGGCCTAAGGCGGAAACTACGTCAAGAGATAGGAACTAGCTTTAATAATACATCACTCATGCTGGGAGGAAGAGAAGGGGTTGGACGGAAGAAGGTAAGTGGCTCTGCTCAGCGCAGCACTGTCAACGCAGTGCTGGACTTTGCAGAAGCATCCCAGCGGTTCCAAAGCCGCGTCCAACAGCAAGGATAACGTCATAGGCCGTGACGACGCTCCAAATTCGTCTGCATGTAATTGTTCAATGTAGACTAGACAAGGATAGGTACAGTAGTTGTAGCCTGCATATCCCCCAGGGGAGAGGTCAGGGTAAATGAAACACACACACACACACACACACACACACACGCACAAACTGTAGTTCCAAACAAAGCGCGAAGAGTATTGAAGTGTCAAGCTGATTTTGCAACAGACTGTAAGGCAAACAGACAAGGCAATTATCCCATGTATTTCATACATTGGACCTTAGCATCACACGAATACAAGCAACGGATCACCAGCGTTTGATGAGATGATAACGAGCATGCTGCGATTAATACACAGGGCTGTTGTTTACTGTTACATGCTACGTACCCTACCACCATTTTATTCTCTTCCTGACGAGTCGAAGACAATGAAAAGTTTTGTGTGTATATGATGAGGCCACATACATAGCTGATTTTAAACCCATGTTTGGAAACATGTCCCCACGAGGTAAGGGTAACTTCAGGCGCCGACTTCTTAAAGTTGGCAAACAGTATACAACGGGAACTCTGTGGATCATATGTGATTGAACACAGGTATTTCGGGCCGGATGGCCCATTAAAAGGTGTTTTATAGTGATAATAAAATGTAAACCCTTTTTAGGCAAGCATCGCTGTAGCGTGTCCTTAAGTATATGACAGAGCCCTCCAGCAGCTAGCTAGGATTTTACTTCTATACCTCTCATATAACATTTGAATATGCGTATACCAAAGCCACCATCTGAGCGTGACAGTCTTATGCAAAAGCGACGTCGACAAAAGCGTTCGATAATAGGAAAGCTAAACAAGTATCACAATATTTGTCAAGCAAACATCCATCTTAGAATTGAAGAAGATGGCAAAATCTGGGACGTAAAGTTTATAAAAGGAACTACAAGAATTTTATTATCCGAGAGTGAAATTGTAAGTTCCTGACATAAACATAAAGCAACCATTAATAACAAAACTCATAGAATACGCACTACCCGCCCCCTATACTGATAACATCCGAGAACTACCAAAACAGATCAGAATCACGAAAAAAGAAACAGACAAGAAGCAATAAAAATATTGTACCTCCTTCAATGCGAGTGAGTCGTACAGTCGCATCCCCTATATATTGGGCTGTTCCCGAGCTCTAATGCCAAGGGTTATAATAGATGTGACAGGGATTTGGGAAATAATCTGTTTTGTGTGTAAGATTGGAATTTCGGGTGTGACCATTACTATACGAGGGCTCTTATTTTCAATGCCTTTTATCTGTGATTAAACTGTAAAGATCCGTTTTGTTTACTTGCTAAACTGTTAAAATCAGTTAGGTGATATTCGCGATAGACAGCTCGGGTTAGATCCCCTCAAGATGCATGCGCGCCGACACTATCACGTTTTGAAATAGCATCACGTGGATATTTCAGCCACGATTTCAGCCACGGAGAGCACCATCTAATTGAAGAAAAGGATTTTTGATCAGCTGATATTGACGATGTTCATACTTGAATATCATCTGACCGACATCTAACCGTCCAATAGGAAGGCATTTGAGACCCATAAAGCGGTATGACTAGTTGTCGGATATTGCATCACGTGACCTCATACGGCCCCAGGCATATCCACTTATACACGGCTCAGGTAGGGTTAGCCCTTTCCCACACACATATATAGAGGTCCAAAATGGCCTGTAGACCTAGATATCATCAGCATTCATCTCTTTACGCCCATTTTGAGCTCCTGATCGTAGCGTTCCGGGTTATACAGCACGTTGTTGCTGTTCCGCTGTGTTTCGTGGAGACGACACCCTACCCGTTGGTTGGCCGCCTCCGAGACTAGTGCGGCAGGGTCTTACTAATGCCTGGTTACTTTTTACTCTCGCTGCCGCAACCCTTGCTACTAGTTCAGCTACTGGTTACAGACTTATCGTGTCTCATAGCTTTGTCTTCCTACTGTGGTGATCATTTAGACGGTATGTCGACTCAGTGCTTTGGGCGTAGAACAGAGATTCTATTAGTCGAAGAATTAAAGTAGTAGCCTAAAAAGGCTCCGATTGGTAATATAGAACGTACCTGGAGAGCCTTCGTCCTTGAGGAAGGTTATGCCGTTTGGTATCTGGCGTAGGTTTCCCGCAAGGAGTGTGGATAGCAGCCATGGTTTGGCGAATGTAATTCAAAATTGTGATACCTAAGGTGGAAAATGCAGAGACAAAGACTAGGCGCACGCCTATCAGGGACACGCCTAGGGTAGAAAATGCAGAGATAAAGATCAGGCACACGCCTATTAGGGACACGCCTAGAGTATAAAATGCAGAGACAAAGACCAGGCACACGCCTATCAGGGACACGCCTAGGGTAGAAAATGCAGAGACAAAGACCAGGCACACGCCTACCAGGCGCATGCCTATCAGGGACACGCCTATCAGGGACACGCCTAGGGTAGAAGATATAGAGATAAAGACCAGGTACACGCCTGCTAGGCGCACGCCTATTAGGGATACGCCTAGGGTAGAAAATATAGAGACAAAGACCAGGCACACGCCTATCAGGGACACGCCCAGGGTAGAAAATGCAGAGACAAAGACCAGGCACACGCCTGGGGTGGAAAAAGACCTATACATACTTCCAGGTAGCCAAAAGACATTTATCCAATGTAAATCCGTTGATGTCTACATACAGTCGCACCTGAAAGCTTCCCGCATATTGATTACTAACCCACATAGTTCTGATCTTGGTTGAGGGGAACGGATACGGTGCTGCAACGCAGTAGATCTGGTTCCAGTATGTTAACTATCTTATACATATGATGTGATGAACGCTCTGTATAAAGGCTGGTTTCTGCGTGGGAGATACTGTATATCGAGGTGGGAACGTGGTGTCGCGAATTTGGTGTTGTGTGCCGAGCGGGAACTAACGTCGGCAGGTGGATGTCGATTCTATAGATACTGTGCTGTGTGAATACTATAAATGGGCTCTTCTATTATATTTTATGTAAGTTTATCAAATAAAATTTGAAATAGAGTATCGCCTAAGTAGGAGAATCTCGTACCCTACAAATTCATGCTTGCTGAGAGACATGCACATTGATGTCCCTCTAGTGACGTGATAGTAGAACTATGAAGGTGGATTCCAAGCGTCTCCAACTCGCCGACGTCCATCTCCGGCACGCATATACATAATTTAAGCTCGCTCATCCGCATAAATACCGTAAATTGCAACTTATATTTCCTTTTCCATCCGCTAGGAAAATAAGCGCGTTCAAGTCGGCACTCATAAAAAGCGCCACTCTTGCTATTCTTGTAGTTTCTGTCAAGCTGTATTTTTCGTCTTCTTTTTAGGCTGCCAGCGATTAGGCATTGACTATAATACCTTTGCATGTCGTCGTCAAGTTCCGCTCGTTTATACTCCAAAATAGTAGCTTTTCGCAAGCTAATAAAACGTAGCGGGAGATACGCATCACCCCAGAGCCTTTGATATCTCTCTAACTCCGTAGCTAGCCATGCAACGTCCACTATTGGCCTCCTGTGCCCTCTTATTTTAAGAAATTGTCGAAACGGGTCGAAGCAGACCACGACCTTGTCTCGTGGGTCAGAAAGAGTATCATACAAAGTGAAGGGTTGGCCAGCAAGGAGAGTTAAGATGTACAGTGCGCCATCTATGAGCGTGGGCTCCCCTGATATAGCTGGGAGCTGGTCCTCATGACTG